>NW_023603184.1:103023614-103623614 GCF_014898055.3 Talpa occidentalis
GAATCCCATCTACCTTGCCCACACCCCTACTCCAGGTGCCCGCCATCAGGCATGCATTCAGGACAAGGATCCATCATCTATCCTGATGGCGGAAGGGCAGAAAAGCCTGATATTTTCTTTACCCTACAGACATAAATTGGGACAATGAATTAAAGGGAAAGTGGAGGGTGTAAGAGTGTTCAATACCATAACTGAAGTCTATGGTGTCTGTGATTTAACAACAAATTGTGATTCTTTGTAAGTAGGGCAGTCATGTAATTTGTCACATAGAAACACCTTGGGAGTGAAGGAGACCACTGGTGATAATTATGCCAAGACAACAGGTGTAAGCTGGAACTAGTGAGCAAACTGGGCATAAATTCACCCTAATTATAGATATGTTATTTTAACATAGTGATAATGCCAGATGAGGCAGCTAATTAAGTTGAAAGTGGTGTCTCAAGAGAGTGGGATTGGTGATGGAGAGAGAGAATGGGAGACTGCTTGTTTTTAATATGTCGTTTAGTGTAATTTGATTCAGAACAGTGATTAAGCATATTATTGATAAAATTAAATTTTTGAGCAAATTAGATTAGTCATGCCTAATGTTTTTTGGTATGAACGAAAATATTCCTTCTGGTGAGCAGGAGGCCAGATCTGAAGTTCTCCTGTAATGTTTATTACCTGTTACAAAATTCAGCTCCACAGTGTAGAAAGTAAAATTTGGACGGTCTTGCAAAGATCCCTTTAAGACATGGTACCTAAATGACAATAACTAAATTTCAGGAATCATAGACTGTAATGTGTGCCTTTAGGAATGTATGACTTGTGTTTTTTTTACTACCAAGTTGACACCCATTCACTTGTAGTTTTCAAATTTTCAAGATTTTCTCAAATTTTCGTACTGCTTGTCTTTTCTTTTCATCATTTGAACAATATGAAATCTTGAAGAAAAGGAGGACTGAAATTTGAGGAAGTATTTTATTACCTAATGGATTATATTTACTAGCCAAGCTTATAACAAGGAAGATCACCAGAGAGTGAGCAACCAAGTTCAGAGCATTTGCAGTAGAAATAAGACCAATAGGTTTTGAAATTGCAGCTCATCGTTTCTCAACATATTTGTCCTCTAAATTGAAATTATTATGGGAAAAAATGAGAAGAGTGAAAAATGGGACTGGAGGCGACACTGAAATAGGAGAGAAAAGAGGCAATAACTCAGAGTCATCTTTTGGAAACCAGGTTGAACTCAGCATACCTAACCTGATTTATCCAAAAAATTTTAAAGAATTCCCTGCCAAACCAAACAATGAAACACTTTCCTTTACCTAAATACTTTTTTTTTCTCAATGCTCAAGAAAGTAGTTCTACGAGGCCCATCCTTCTTAGTAGAGCTATTTTGAGAAACTTCCTTCATCCCCAACCTCCACCCCTAATACACCAAATTGCTGCCAGTTGCTTCTCTCATAGCATCCTCAGTCACAGTCTTTATCACTCCCATGTAACTGCTTGTCTGCTTGCCAGTTCCTTTCACTAGATGGCAAGGCCTGGTGTAGGGTAAGGTAAAAAATCAGGCTTTTCTGCCCTCCCGCCATCAGGATAGATGAGGGAACCCTGTGATCCTGATGCATGCCTGATGGCGGGTACCTGAAGTGGGTGCACCTGTGCAAAGACTGTGCTTTTAAGGGTGGTGTCACGGGGACGCCAGCAGCAGCAGGAGAAGCCGAAGTAGAAGCCGAAAGAGAAGAAGCCAGAAGCAGAAGTAGAGAACGCCAGAGAGCCCAGATAGAGTGAAGACTTGCTGGGGGCTGGGAGACCTGCCAGCCTCCTGGCCCCCCAGCACCCCTGCCTGCCATATGTCTGGTAAACCCCAATAAAAGACCTGCAAAAAACCGCTGAGGACTCTGACTTCCTCCTTCCCGGTCTGCATGGGATCAGAAAACCTGCACCGTGTCCATTCCTGCCTCTCACACTGGGAAGGGGCCAGACTGTTTTGTTCATTGAATGCCCTAAGCCTGGCAATAATGGAAGAACATCCCATACTTGCTGAATAAATGAATAAATGGGTTATGCTTTCTCTGGTTTTACTTTATATCTACAGGAACTACTGTCTCTGGGAACAACCGTGCTCACTGACGACCCGACTGCAACAATAATTTGGCAACTGTCAAAGATCTCCAGCCAAAGGGAACGAGACCATGGGTATTGTGACAGTTTGCAGGTTTTCTCCCTGCTTAGGCAAGCTTAAGGCTTGAGCAACTGCAAAGGGGCTGGGGCTAATCAAACAAAGGAAAACCTAGGATTAGCTTCAGGCATTGGCATTTTTCTTTCTTTTCAGTGACTGTTAGCTCATTGCCTAAGCTGCAAAACACATTCAGGGGAAAAGACTTTAAGGCAAGAAACTGTGCTCTATCCTTCACCTGGCAACAGGCTTAGTAAGTCTGACTTATTCTGAGCTGGTGCGTGTTGCCTGGATATTGTGATGTCTATTGGTTTCAGACTCTAATAATCCTGAGAGTTTTTCATTCTGTTTGGTAAGAGTTCAGTAGAAATCACTTAGATTAGCAACAATATTTAATTTATTGAAGGAGGAGGTGGCAGCCACTGGGGAGGGGCAGTGTCCATTCTTCTGGGGACTAGTAGCAGACATGCATGTTATTTAAGTCTGGTTATTTTTGCTACTGTAATGGGGATAGACTTGTGTCAGGCTATTAGTGTTCTCTTTCCTGATCCCCTTTGTGAGACTTGGCATACCTCTGGGAGTAGCGTTCCTAAGTATGGTTGAGTTATCAGCACCTACAAATATTGGGCCCCACCTTTGATGTCTGTCATTCATTCAACCAATATTTTTGAGTGCCTATTGTAGGGCTAGGCATTGTTTTCAAGGGCTGAGAAAATAATAAATAAGAAATTGTGATGTAGTTGATCAAGATAAACAATAAACATTTAAATAAGGAAATTGTATAGAAATGTTTAATGTGATAAATGATAGAAATGAAAAATCAAGGTTCTGGAATGGGAGTACAAGTGGGCAGGGTAGGGAGTCACAATTGCAAAAAAGGACATCAATGTGGGCCTTAGAGACAGAGAGCATTTAAGCGAAGACTTGAAGTTGTTGAAGGAGTTCTAAGGGCATCTAGAAGAAGAGAGTTTAGTCACATGGATGCTGTGATGGGTACAGCTGGTGTGATGAAGGATTAGCAAGGAGGTATGTGTACTTCTTGGGCCCATACTTCTGACTCTGCAGGGTCAAAGTTCCTAGTTCACACAGGTGAATGTGCAAGGGAACACTGACTTACAAGCTCTGGCTGCTGCCAATGAACATTGAATTGTGTTTGGGGGCCAGCAGGCAACAACACTACACAAACACTCAGGGGGATGGCAAGGAAACATCACAAGCAGCCAGTCCATGCCTGGAGCTAACCGTTACAGGCCCTGAGAATTATGTAACCCTAGTGGGGTGGAGAGAGAAACAACACAGGAAGAAGTAAAGCTAGGTATGAGCCCATAGGATCATTGCAATATTAGGATTTAATAATATCTTTATGATTTATTTCTTCCTGTTCATACACTCCAACGATCTGTTATATTTTCACAATTTCCAAACAAAGAGTAAATTTAGCGTTTTTTTTTTGTTTTGTTTGTTGCTTTTGGCATACTACAATTCTTCCAAACAAACTCTTTCATAAGGAGTCCTATGGAGTTTCTCAATATCCTCCATAGGATTACTAATTCTTGACACTTTATTCTTGCATACATTTTTCCTTGTATGAAATTATTCTAGAGTATTAAATACCTTCAAATGTAAGTCTGCATAAAGGGGAGGAAAAGAATGGCAATATTGCACTAATCAAACAAAAATTTATAATATTTATACAGCATTCTAATAATTTCTATACCTTTAACCCCATTAGTATTTTTCTTTACTAAAAGCAATTACTTAATTTCTTAATTAGTATGAATTATATTATCCTATTCTTGTAATTGATATATTTCTTTTTTTTAGTACCATTGACTTTTATTTATTTATTTTATTTAACTTTTTTTTATATTCCCCATACAATTACAACCCCCTTATTTGACCCCAATCCTTTCCCCACCCTCCGTCCCCCATAGAGTGTCTCTGGTTCATAGTTGTTTGTTGATTTTGATATTTTCTTTCTTATAGTTATTCTTTTTCCTGGTCCCTTATTTAAGTTTTCTAGATTCCTGCTATGAGTGAGACCATCCGGTATTTTTCTTTTTCTTTCTGGCTTATTTCGCTGAGCATGATCCCTTCCAGCGCCATCCATGTTGCTGCAAACTGCATGTGTTTATCTTTTTTGAATGCTGAGTAATATTCCATGGTGTATATGTACCACATCTTCTTGATCCAGTCATCTACTTTTGGGCATTTGGGTTGTTTCCAAAGCTTAGCTATAAACATAGGGGTGCAGGTGCTCTTTGGAATTGATGTTCCTTTGGGTAAATACCTAGGAGTGGAATTGCTGGATCATATGGAAGCTCTATGTTTAGTAGGTCAGAAATCTCCACACAGCTCTCCATAGTGGTTGGACCAGTTTGCACTCCCACCAACAGTGCAGGAGAGTTCCTTTTTCTCCACAACCTCGCCAACATTTGTTGTTGCTAGTTTTTTTAATATGTGCCATTCTCACTGGTGTAAGATGGTATCTCATGGTAGTTTTGATTTGCATTTCCCTGATTACAAGTGATGTTGAACATTTTCATATGCCTGTGGCCATTTGCATTTCCTCTTCAGAGAAGTTTCTTTTTAGCTCTTCTGCCCATTTTTTGACTGGATTATTTTCTTTGTTTTTGTTGAGTCTCATCAGCTCTTTGTAGATTTTTGTGATCAGCCCTTTATCATTAGTGCTGTTCTCCCAGTCGGTGGGGTTTCTCTTTGTTTTTGTTATTGTCTCTTTTGCTGTGCAGAAGCTCTTTAATTTGATGTAGTCCCAGCTGTTTATCTTTGCCTTCACTATCACTGCTTTGGGTGATGTGTCTGTAAAGATGTCTTTGATATGCAAATCACGTAGTATTTCGCCTGTATTTCCTTCTATGTATTTTATGGTTTCAGGTCTTATGTCTAGTTCTTTAATCCATTTTGAGTTGGTTTTTGTGCATGGTGTGGGTAGTAGTCAAGCTTCATTCTTTTGCACGTAGCGACCCAGTAACTGATAAATTTCTTACAGATATTGAGTAGCTTATTTCTCATTTACCCTGGCAATGACATTACCCTGAACAGAGAAGACTTCTTTGTGTTAATGCTACTCATTTCATGCCTTAAGGAAATCTAGTTTTCTCATTTGCCACCTCCATCTGGGAAAACCCACTGAGCCAAAATCATTAAATCAAAGATAATTTCGTGTCCAATTCCCTAAGATCTGTGATATTGCCCTCTCCCTATAGTGCCAGGGAAACACCACAGGAAGAAGCAAATATTAAACAGTGCATTTAGTTTTAAACTTGCGGGCAAATTATTCAGGTAGATTCCTGCCATTATTTTCTCCTGCAAATATCCAGCTTTAATGAGTCTCTGATATTTCAAAGAGAATGTTTATTCTTGGATTTTGATTACACCAAGTACAACACTCAACATATAATCATGATGGATTGAGCAACTGTCCTTTAAGATATGCTGACAACCGATGTGCTAGATTCCAAGCTCAACTCCAAATTTCTCTGCTAGCTAAAATTGTCTTCTGATATAGGTAGAAACGTTAATTAAAGCCAACAATTAAATTAGGCTTTCTTCAAGATTGTGGAGCCACTAAAAGTCAATTAATGTGGCCTTAATCTTTCAATAAGTATGTGAAATCCTTGTAATGAGACCATATATGGGAGAAACTTCCCCATTTACAAGGTGCTGGCTCTGCACTACAGGAGCCAAATTGCCTGAATCTCATATTTTAGTGGACCCTTACCATGTGCTACTGCCTAAAGAGAATTTAAAATACTGTTCAAAGGGATTTACAACGGCAACTAGTAGAGTTCTATAACGGAAAACTGGAAATCCTGTATTGTGATCAGTTTTCAGCATTTGATTATTCTGAAATACAGTCCAGGTATGAGATGAGTGACCACATCTTTGACTCAGGGGACTCCCAGTTGACTGTATAATTTTTAGCGTAGAAAAACAAGTCATCAGGATTTCCCTTAGATTGTTAGATGAAATATTTCCCCAAACCAGCTGATTTAATTCTGCATTCTGTTTACCTGTACTGACATGCAGGTATGCATGGATGCTCCAGCACTTTGTACTACCAGACTTTTAGAATTCTCACCTTTCATGTGTATCAAACTTCTTATCATTTTCCTACACTTTCCTGTTCTCTGCCCCAAGAATCTCCCTCACATCATGCAAAAATGTAAAACGTAGGTTTGGGCTGCTTTACTAGTCTGACTCATTTCACCAGAGTATGATCAGACTGGGGTAAACAGTATCCTCAAAAAAGCATCTTGATGAGCAAGTCTTGCTCTTCCACCCAAACTACTACAGAGCATCCCACCCCCCAGGAAGAAAGGCCACCTGCTCTCTTCTCCTCCATGCCTTCATTCCATTCTCCTGACAGTTGCTGCTTTAATATTTAGTCTAATGGTTATAGCTGGTTTGCGTTAGAGTCACCTAGAGGTCTTGTTAAAATACACATGACTGAGTTTCAGAACTTGGGATTCATGGGGCAGGGTGGACGTGAGGATTTGCATTGGGAGCTAGTTCCTGGGTGGTGCTGATGTTGCTGGTTTGGGGTCACTCTTTGAGAACAACTGACATAGGTCAGAACCACTGCCTGGAGGACTTCATTCTTTACGCTTTATTTTCATGGAACTCAACCCAGCACTGGGCCCATAAGAATCTGATGTTGGGCCTCCCTGGTGGCGCAAGGGGTTAAGCACAGCACTATGAAGCAATCCACAGCCTCTGTAGCATGAGTTCGATCCTGGTCCCCTGCCGGCCAGGGAGCTACCCACATGGCGCAGCAGATCTCTCCTGTCTCGCGCACTGCTCCCCACAGTAGTGTGTTTCAGTCAGTCTGCCTGTTCTGTTCCCCACTCTGTCTCTGATGAATCCTCTCATCCCCTCACACCTCTGGCCTGTAACACAGCTCTTGTATGCATAGATAAATAAATCTATGAGTTAAAAAAAAAATCTGATGTCCCTGGCTGCACATCAGAATCACCTGTGGGCATATTAAACAACACACTTGAGAGGCTCTTCCCGTGACTGAGTAAATCAGAATCTGATAGCAGTGAATCTTAGGTACTGATTTTCTTTTTAGAAGCTCTCAGGTGATTCTAAAATGTACCACGGTGAGAGCTGCTGTAGTGAGAGGAGCTGGAGCTAACAGATCCAAGTTGGCTGAGATTTGGAGAGTATCTTGACTTAAAACCTCCCCTAGAGATTATGTCTTTTATGTGAGGAATGCTAATTTTAATAGTTTAGGAACATTTAAAACATTTGAAAAGCCATTACACATTAGTATAATGTGTGTAGTATATAGCTCATGTCCTCAGAATGTGCTGGTATTCAAATAATATGAAAGTATAGTAATCATAATAACAGAAACCTTTCATTTGTGGTTGATGCAGTTGGATGGCTAGACAATTAATTATGTAAATTTTTATGGCAAGATAAATGTACCATTTTCTGAGAGAATAAAAATGAGCAGGATATGATCACGGCAAGAACTTAATAAGCAGCACGGGAAACTTACTCATTATCAGGAGAGTAATTATCAGGAGATTTTAACTAAGCAGACCCAAAGCTTCTCCATGAATCCGAGCTATAAATACATTTGGGTTTGGAAACATATCCCTCAATTTCTGCTAATAATGAACTAAATCTTTTGTATTTTTTGTTGGACACTTGAATTTGAATACAGGCCTCGCCTGAATACTTCTTGACACTCTGATTTTAGCAGTTAAAAAAACAGTGCCTAATTCTCATTCCACAGGCTCACTCAGAGTCTGTGGGTAGGATTCAGGATTCAGGGACTGTTGTCTGTTTTCAGGCAGGACTTCAGTCTTTCCAGGTTTGTTTTTCTGGAGCTCAGCCCAGCACTGGGCACAAAATAGATGCTCCCTAAATATTGACCCACTTTAACTGAACACTGTCACCCTAATTCAAGGAAATAAATGTGTTTTGCTTTTCTTTTAAATTTAATTTTTATTTGTAACAAAGTAATACATGCACATAGTTTAAAAAGTTTTGACTTATAACAACACAAATCAGCTACTTATTCTACCCCACTACCCAACCCTCAATTTCTGCTCGCCAGACTTAGCACTTTGTCCTCTGCCAGTTTTTTTGCTGATATTTCTGTATGCATTAAAGTCTCTATAAAAACTGTTTTGGTAAAAGGTATAATCTATTTTGATTTTTTAAAGCAGGCAAACTTGACAGCGTAAATGAAAACAGCAGTTTTGGCAAAAAGTATGAATATGCCAGAGTAAGTGAAGGCCAGAAAAAGTTTTCATATGAAAAGAACTGTGGAGTTACTGACTCTGCAAGTGCAAAGGAAGACATAGTAGAAACTGGCAAGTCACAGAAAAATGCTGGTTTCCTGTGGTAAGATCTACAAAGAGAACAGTGACAAGGACTGTTCAAAGTATTTATAAACTTGTGTTTTTATTTTTTTACAAAGAAAACACTGTAACTCTCAATGCGTATAGTGTTTTAAATGATAATGTACTAAATAAAAATACTAGTGTTATTATTTTCAGTTCCCCATTAAATTATAAGTTTTAATGTTTTAAAACAAAATTATAAAGATACAAAACAATCATACTTTTCCATCAGCTATTTAGATTGCTTTGTATCATTTCAGTTTACGTTGTTCATTTTTATGGTCCTGCACTACCATGCAAGGCAGGGACTGCCTGTAAACATGAGAAATTCATGTTTCCTCTCTTTTCCTTATACCTGCCTGCCCTCTGCTGGAGGTGCCAAAGATTAGTGAAATTGTCCAAAGACGTAACTTAAACATGGGTGGTTCTCAATCTTTTATTCTGCCTGCCCTACTTTTTACCACCACCCTTGAAAGAGGCATACAAAGATGTTCTAATTCTTAGTCACATTAGTCATTATATCCACTTTGTGGAGGAGACTCAATGCCATTAAGCAATCACCGTCATGTAACTAAGTTCCTATAATTTAATTCTGTGTTTGGAATATTAACCTTCTGATGCAAATCCACTGTTGGAAGAGATAGATGATGGAAGTTATTCCAACTGTTCACTGATGGAAGAATAGCTAAAATTTTTACTTTAATGCATAACTTTTAGTGCATAACTAAAATTTCCCCCTATGTTGTGTGAGCTCAGAGAATATGGTCTTTACGCCTAACCTGTATTTTTGATGTATGCCAACTTTGACTTTATTATTCTTTTCTTGTTCAGTTTCTGTAATTGTCCTCACTGCTTGGACAGTGACTCCCACAAATGTTTAATATGAATAGCTACTTCTTCTCAGAACTTTCAGATCCTCTTCCAGACTTTCTGAGTTCCTGGATAACCCATTAATCTCTTTTGCTCCCAATCCTAAACACCACCTCCACAGTTTACCCTCACTTATAAGGTAATACTACTCTCCCACCATGATTTAGCACAGGCTAGGTCAACAGGAAGTACTGAGAAAATTTCTTGTTGAAAGATGAAAAAAAAACAATGTATTTCATTTCCTCAGTGAAACAACCCAAGTTAGTATCACTCATAACAAGACTATAGATTGAGGTGCAGGCAAATCGTGTGTCTATCAACATGCAGATGGCTATTAAGATCTTTTTGTTCAAAAGGAGAAGCAGAGATGATAGAAGATTATTTTTTATTTGCCAATTTTAGAACGTTTATTGTTGTTAAAAATCATTTATATGTGTAAAATATAGTCATACTAAAATAGCAAAGGGAATAGTTTTAAAGGATAAAGTTAGAAGCTTTAATGGATAACATTAGAGCAATTTCTCTGAGCTTATGAGTTACCTCTTTTATGAGAGCAATTAGATGGTATCTGGGCATTTATCTTCAGGTTCCTTTATGATAAATTTTAACAAACATAGAAAGAAAAAGGTAAGTGATGATTTTTTACTTCCAACCTATTAATAGTTCACATGTAACTTAACATACAAAATGACTTACTATTACATAGAGGGTTTTTCTTGCAAGAATTGCAGACATCTCTGACCACAAGGAAAGTTATTATAATGTCCATTTTATATTTGGAGAAATGAAAATAAATGGCTGATCTTATAATAGCTCTGGGAACAGAACACTGGGGCCACTTGTTTATTTTACTTCATTAGAGCAGTGATTTAGGCTTTCACTTATATACTACCCAAAACTGTTTTTGAAAAATAATGTGCCCTCTCACACATTTTTGTCTTAACAGCTGAAATTTTTCTTCATAAGCTGAAATAGTAGCAAAAGATGTATAGACATCTAAATATAGACAACAAAAACAAACAACAAAAACATCTAAATATAGATAACAAAAACCTCTTTTATCCCTGTACTGTACAGAATATAATCTAAATATCTGAGCAATTTAAGTGCAGTCATTACTTTAAAAGACATACAAACAGCCTCTTCTGACAGTAGGAGTGCTTACACTCTTTCTCCTTGAACCTGTATTTCTTTTTTACTTTGTCCACAGAGTACTTTTCTTTAAAGGTGAAAGTTAAAAAAATTAATCATTGTATATTTTATGCAACAAAAATATGTGCTTTTGTAATTTTAAATATATGCTTCCTGTATCAATTGCATCACAGCTGTTAATACATAATTAAACATAGCAACATAAATGCATTATTAAATTTTATAATAAAAAATACATAAAATGTTACTGGAATTATATTTCTTAATGAAAATGGAGACTTTTTCTTTTTTTATATTAGTTCATATATCAACACACATAATATGTATGTATAACTTATTTCTTGATTATCTGGAAATCGACAGCAAAACCAAATTATTGACTATTTTTACATGTAGGATTTATGAAAACTGTATTAGTGGCTATTTGTAGTAGTGTCCACAGCCATTCCTGTTAATATATATCTAATAAGTACATCACAGAATAGAATAAACTGGTAGAAAGGGTAACAAGAATAAATAGAAAATGCATCCAAGTAAAAAAATGACTAGATTTTTCTGTAATGAACTATCTTCATGAAATAGCTTATTATAAATTTTAAATTTGTATGAATCTGGAAGAATAATTAAGAAAATACAAAACACTAGCTCACTTGTGAATTATGTTCCTAGACTAGAAAATGTAATACTGATCAATGGAAATAGTTGTGGGAATTTCTAACTCTTTTTTAAAAGATTTATTTATTTATTTATTTATGCATGCATGCATGCATGGAAGAACTGGGGTATAGGCCAGAGATGCAGGGGAAGAAGGGGAGAGGATTCAGCAGAGACAAAGTGGGGAGCAGAAAGGCAGATTGACTGAAATATACTGTTGAGGGGAGCAATGGGAGACACTGGAGAGGTCTGCTGCATCGTGTGAGTTTGCTCCCTGGCTGGTGGTGATAGCACTGAGACTTATCCCCTATGCCACCAGGGATGCCCCTAATCTTTCTTTAAATCATGCAGCTGAGACACAGACCAGAGCTTTGATCAAAGTAGCTTCCCTGTGGGCACAGACCCCACAGCACGACTCCAAATGAGTGAGAGGTTTGCCTTACTTTTATGAAGTAGGGAAAATGTGACTGGGAATGAGGAGCTGGGTAAGAGACTGGGAAGAATGCCTTGATCAAGCATGTCTTCTCAGGCAGCTCAAGTTAAGTAAGTATAATACAGAATGTAAGGATCTGGAAATTGATCCCCTTAAAACAATTTAACATACTCAACCTCCATGACTCCTACATCTACTCCAGTCTGAAGGCCACAGTAGAGATCTCTGAAGTCACAATACAATTTAAGTTTAAACTTTCTGAACAGTGCTAGGACACAAAGCTAGGACATTCATAGGCAGTTCAGCGAGAGACCTTTACAGAGGCCTGGCTCGTGATGAGACAACTACCCTTTCTGACTGGATATTGAACCAGCAGAGTAGGGCCCAGGGCAAACAAAACATGATGCAAGACCATTCGGTGGTTTTAGCACCTTTGTATCTTTGAGTAAAAGTTTATTTCCATAAGAAAAAAGAAATTGTTCCATATGAACTGTCTGTTCAATAAATTGTATAATAAAAACCAGATTATATTAATAGAAAAATTGTGACAAATCCCTATCATCTTAAGAATGTATTTGTTTTTGAGATCCATTGAAGGGCTGGACTTCATTGTTAAATGGGCATTCCTTTTAGTGATCTAGAGATGAAATAAGGTATTTAATATATGTGTATTTTACAATCTAGAGCATCCTAAATGTGATGAATACTTTTTTTTTATTTCAGTTCATTTACTTATTTATTTTTTGTGTGTGTGGGACCTTCGCCTGCGGCCCGGGAATGAACCTGCGCTGCAGAGGCTGCGACAGCCTCGCTTCCCAGAGCTCAACCGCTGGGCCACTAGGGGAGGTGCTGTGATGAATAATTTTTAAGGCATGAGAGAACATTTAATTATATTATAATGAATTTTAGTCTCTCTTTCAAAATTGACACAAGTTTATAAAGCACTTAATTCTGTTTCAGAAAAAATTCAATCTATTCGCAGAATGAACAAAATTGACAAGCTGCCCTTGAGATTTAGAAAATGTAAAGATGAATGTGTAGTTGGCACACTCATTAATAAGAGGGAACTACATTAACAATAGGGTTTTCATTTTTAAGTGTTTACTTGGCCTACACATTCACCTTCATTTTTCTCAGTCTGTGCCAGTTCCATATGCATGACTAAAATATATACTTATTACTAAAATATGTTAGGTTGATCTAAGTTTCTGATTTAATAAATAATTTAATTTCTTATTGCTAAAATTAAAAGATATGTATTCACAGAGTATGCTTTCAGATTTACTGATACCTATGATAATCTTAAATGGACCTTTATTCATAGTTATTAGGTGAATAAATCTAAATTAAAGAATTAAAAATAGACATGGAATAAACTGTGATTCTGAGTCCAGATAATTAAAATGATATTTTCATGTAGCTAAGAAACAGTTTTCATTTAGCTGACACAAAACTTCATCAATGTTTCTGTTCCTGTTCATCTAAGCTCAAAAATGAAACACTCCTACAATTGTATTTATTTAAAATGCAGAAATTCAAAACATAAAAAAATAAAATGCAGAAATCCCTGCCTGTGGTAGCCAGCCTCAAACATGGCACTCAGCAAGCTCCACTTCCTGATGGACACCGCCTGTGGACTCCTGTCTCGTGCTGCACGGGGTTGGTCAGTAGAGTATTGCAGAAGTGATAGTGATATTTTATCACTTCTGAGACTATGTGCTAGAAGACAGTTTTTTCTGTCTCTCTTCTTCTGTTGTGAGAAGCCCAGGTACTGCTGGATGAAGCCTGTGCTCCGATTGTTACAGGGCAGGGAGAGGGACACCCCAAACCCCACAAACCTGACTATTTTAAATGGGTTCTGCCATCCGCCGCATCAACACAAAACATATGAGACTTTAATGGGAAGGAACTTTAATACAACTAGGAAACAATACAGGAAAGGCAAAGAATCCAGTTTTTAAATCAAGTACCCAAAGTTACCTGTCCTCTCTTGGGTAAAACTCCATCCAAATGGGACTGGCCCAGAGCAAGGCCCCAAAGCTGCCACAAGTTAAAGCATCTTCCAGAGGGGACCCACAAAAAAGGGTCAGAAACAGCCAGACAAGTCCAGAAGGAAAAGAACAAAATCAAAATCAAGATAAAAGCTGCCTGGCCTCCCAGGTGGCGCAGCGGTTGAGCGCTGGGTTGCGAAGCCGCCCGCGGCCTCTGCGGCGCCGGTTCGATCCCCAGCTGCTCCCCGGCCACCGGAGGAGGGTCCCACATGGCGCGCAGACCTCTCCTGCCGCCCGCTGCTCCCCTCAGCAGTGTACTTCGGTCCTTCTGCCTGCTCTGCTCCCTGCTCTGGCTCTGGTGAATTCTCTCACCCTCCTGTGCTTCTGACTGTACCCAGTGCATGTATAAACAAAACAAACAAACAAATAAATAAAAATGCCTCTATAAAAATTAAAAAAAAATTAAAAAAAAAAGATAAAAGCTGCCATTGTCACCTCCCCACGGGTCTCTGACCCACATCTGTGTCACCCAGTCCACGACCAAAAGGCAAGTGTAGTTTCTTTATGTGTCTCTCGGCTCCAGGTGCCTCCTCCAGGTCTCCTTCTGGTTCTGCATCCTGCTTCCTTCCTTCTCAGTCTCCTGTGCAGTTTCTTCTCTCCCTGCTCAGCTCCACCCTTCATTTGGGTGGGGCAGGAAACCTGGAACCTCCCCCTTTCCTGGGGACCACCAGAAGAGAGCCTCAAGTTCAAGTTGGGACCTGGAGATGGCTGCCGTAAGCCTGAAACCCCCAGTTACATTCTTTCCAGCCTCCTGACCCTCAGAAACTGTGAGAGAATAGATGTTTGTTGGCTGAAGCTGCTAAACTTGGGGGTAATTGCTGTGTAACAATAGTTAATAAGCTGCCTATTAGTACTAGCCATTGAATTTATTGCTTAAAACAAATTATTTTTTAGTCTATCACTTTTAACTAGACCATTATTTTTCCATTAAGGAAATTTGCCCTACAATTGTGGTTCTTGATGGTTGTGGTTCCACCCACCTCTCATCCAGTGCAAACTGAAGATTCATGATAGATATCTTTGGTTGTCTCACTTATCACTGGAGCTTACTATTCCCTAGTGGGTGGGACTAACAGTTTTAGATAATCTGCAATGCATGTGAGAGGTCATTTCAACATTATAACATTTTAAAATATTTGATATAAAGAAATTTTGTAAAATATTTATTATATAAAAGGTATTATTTAATAGGGCTCTGAACTATGAACTTAAGAGTATCCTGCTTTTCAGAGGAAGAAAAATAAAATCTGCTGATCAGTTTTTGAAATAGTTCATAATTGAAAGGTAACAGGAACTAGGAATTCGTCACTGGAATATAATTTGCTCAAAAACATGCATATAAGAAAGTAAAATCTGTAACCATAAAAATGACATTTAAAATTATATACATTTAAGAGAAGATAACCTTTAGTTTTAGGTAATGGGATAGTTTATGACAGACAGAATTATACCTTCATGGAAGGAAATATGGGGTTAGTGAAATAAACAGATGTCAGTTACAATTTCAATTCCTCTGCAACATTTTGCACTGGGCAAATCCAGAATTGTGACAGGAGGGCAAGGTAAAAAATCACCATACTTTGATAAAGCTTTGTTTTGGTACAAGTTTCTTTTTTATGAGGTCATAAAAATACTCATGTTATTGAATTGATCAAAAATTTGATATGGCCTGTAGAACAACTGAAACTTATATGTATCTTAGGAAAATTTAGGCCTCTATAGCATTCAGAGTAATTTTTCTTTGATATTAAAGATATTTTAAATCAAATATGACCTAGTACATTCTAGGCTGATAGGATTCTTATCAAACTCTTAGCACAGTTTTCTGGAGTGATCCCATTTGGATTAATAATGCAAGTGTGTATAGAGAGGGGCCATAGAGAAGAGCAAGGGATATTCTGGAACAAAGCACAATTGACCATAAATGCAATCTTGTAAGACAGTATATGGGGACTGAAAAAGTAAAGCCCTCATTTATTGTATCTTCTTGCCCTCATGTATTGTATCTTTTTATATAGTTGATTATTATTTTTGGTCAGGTATATATTTACATATAATGAAACCTATCTTTTTTGTGTATAGTTTTATGAATTCAGACAAAAGCACAAAGTTGTAAGACTATGGCCACCACTACATTCCAGCTATGAAACAGGTCCACCAACCCAAGTTTTCTTTTGTAGTTAAAGCCTCTACCTTAGGTTTATTTTCTATTTATAGTTTCACCTTTTCCACAATGTTCTTTAAATGGAATCATACAGTTCCATATGGTTCTTTTAACCTTTCTCCTTTCATCTAGCCTAATGCATTTAAGATTTATCAAAGTTGCTGGGTATATTAGCACGTCATTCTTTTAGTGTTGCACAGTGTTCCATTGTATGGAATTTGTTGATCTGTTTCACTTGAAAGATAAATAAGCTCTTTCCAGCTTTTGCTGATTATGAATGAAGTCACTATAAATATTAACAGATAAGCCTTGGGGTGAATATTGCAAGTGTAATTTTTGCTTTATAAAAAACTGCCAACTATAAATTAAAGTTGCCATACCACTTTGTGTTCTCATCAGCAATGTATGAGCATTGCTACATTATGTAGTTTTTTAAGTACAGCCACTCTGATAGGTATGACGTAGTATCTCAGTGAATCTGAATTTGGTGTCATATGTAAGAAGTTTTGCATATCTGTTTCTATGTAGTTTTATTCTGAGAGTTGCAACAGTTTTCCTGTAGCTTCTGTCTCTCTGAAAGGAAACTGCTAAGCAAATAAACTCTTTCCTATTTCCTGCTAAAGAGTGATAGGCCTGGTGCAGTAAATAATGCAAAGTAAGTGTAAATAACAAGTTTACTTCCCTAATAAGCATAGCTAAACAAGGTTACATTTTAACAAGGCTGGACAGGCCATCCTTGAATAGCTACATCTGTCCCATTTTGTCAAGAATTTTTATGCTAACTAACTGATGTTATCACTCTAAGATGGTTATGTATAAAAGAAACCCATTGTCTCTAGATGGGTGCTCTGACCTTAGGGGACTACCCAGGTCTGAGACTTCATGCAAGAGTAATAAAGCTTCTCCTGATCTCCCCATTCCTGAAGTACCACTTGTTCTTCCCTTGCCTGGGTAAAAGGCAAACAGTTAACCCCAACTATTACATTCTTCTTTCCTTCCCTTGTTTTAGTCACCTGATCAACATGCTCTGATAATGTAATGCTGTTACCAGCTGTCCTGTTGGTCATTTATAAGAAACACTGTTCTAGCCCCTTGCCATTCATGTGCAGGTGAAGTTGAAGAGTGAAAATGTAAATGATATTTAGAAAATATTCTTCTTCTATTAAATGTTATAAAGATTTCATCTGATGTATTGATTCCAAATTATTATTAGTAGCTACCTGTAGTGCTGCCCGAGGATATTCTGAAACAGAAAAGAACATTGTGATTAATTAGCAATAACTGTCATGGGCAAGTGAGTTCAGAGTGATGGCATGGGTTCAAAAACCTTCGCCATTCGTGGGGTTAAGCCAATGCCCGTGGATGCACTCAGCAGATTTTTCCTAGAAATGTAACACAGATTTGTAAGTCTCAAGTAACAGGCATTTATCATTAAGGAATACTTTTGCCATGGCTCTTATTTATATAAATTGTTTGATTTATTGGCAGCTGTTACGAATCAACGTATAAATGAAATTCACATCTCCCTCTGCCTAGATCCTGCTTGTTTACTTCAGAAATCAGGTATTTTTATAAAATTTCTAAAACAACTTTGAAGACATACATATTTGCTGACAATAGAGTGATAGTTTAGCAGATGATTTTATTCTCTGGGATTTTGACTTGGTGTCTTTAAATCTAAGACATAAATCTATGTCTTTAAAACTGGCTGACTTACATATGACCTGACAAATACAAGCAACCAAAGGCTAGGAAACATCTCTTTGATAAAGACAAATGTTGGGTGGCTAAATAGAAGTAGGCAAATCCTTTCTCTCTGTTAGGGAAGTGGAGTTTACTTAGAGTGACTCCAAGCATTTGGATTTCTCAAGCCACATGTTCTTAGTTAGTATTTTCTAGATGACAAAATCATGAAATCAGCTACTCCCACCCAAGTCCAACTAATACTGTACTCACGCAAAATCTCAGCTTAACTTTTTAACAAATTTAAGATTTTCTATCTTCACAAGATATGGAGACAAGTATTATCTTTTCAACACAAGATAAGACAGATGGATAAGCCAAGAAATTCAGATAATTTCTAATCACGAGGAAACAGTTGGATACATCCAAATTGAAGGATATTCTGCAAAATAAATGGTCTTGAGTCTTTGAAAAATGTTGATGCCATGAAGGATTTATTTAAAAAAGCCCAAAGTTGAGGGGTTGTTTTAGATCAAAAGAGACTAAAGAGGAGTAACAATTGTGATGCACAATCTTTTATCAAATAAAAACAGAACAAATAAAAGGCAAATAATATTTAAACATTCGCAAAGGCCACTTAATGGTTTCTTAGTATTCTTTGAATACTAAGTATTCTTAGTATTCTTAGTATTCTTTCTTAGTATATTTTCTTTAACAATTCCACAATTTATATTTCTAATAAGTAATGCTTCAATGAACATCTTTGCTGTAGTTTTTTCCATATTTTAGAGTATATATATTATATTCTATTCTGTATTAAAGAAGGTAGATTATATTTTAACCATGGTATAGATTTCCATAGGTGAGGTTGCTGGATCAAATGACCAAGTATGGAGGACCAGAAACACTCTGCTGTGATTTATTCTGCTTTTAAACTATAATTGTAAATTACTGACATGTCATTATTTTACATCCTTGTTTGTTTTTTTCACAACATTGGATTTTTCCCTTTTAAAATGTTAATTATGTAGTGAAACTGTAGTGAAAGTGAGCCATTTTGACTCAAACCCTGAAATATATGCCCTCATGAACTAAACATCTTCCAGCGTCCCTACCTTTGATACCATCTCCTAGGGAGTAAGGTTTTTGGACACATGAATTTTGGAAAGACACATTCAGACAATGGAAATATATTTAAAAATTTCATCAAATCATACCCTTAAGATCTGGTTTACTACTATATATAGTAGCTACTACTATTTGTGGTAGAAACTGCTATTGTAGTATATGGACATCTCAATCACATATTGTTAAAAAAAAATATGATGCCCTTTCTGAATCCTATAAAACCCCGGAGATTGTATGTATGGCTCCCTCTTACAGTTTATCTTGTGAAAGTCTTCCCCACTCATCCTTAAAATGAGAGGTTTGAGACTCCCTTCCTGTTCCTCTAACATATCAGGCATGCTGCCACCTCAGGGCCTTTGCATTGACTCTGTTCTCTGTCTGTAATCTCTGTCCTCATGTAACACCTCAGTTATCATCCTTAACTTTATTTAGGTCTCTAGCTGTCACAGTCACAGTTCTCTGGAAAACAGAGCCTCTGGCCAGGACTATCAGTGCTTGACTTAGAAGGTAACAATCAAGCACAGATGGTCACTCTGTGTATTAGTTTCTTAAGGCTGCTATAACAAAGTACCCAGAACTGGGTCACTTAAAATAATATACATTTATTGTCTCACATTTCTGCAGGCCAGAATCTTGGAATAAAATTGTTGGCAAGGCCACAGACTCTCTGAAACCTATGGGGGGGATCCTTTCTTGCCTCTTCTAACTTCCATTTTTTTCTCCTGGGAAACCCATGTCCCATGGCTTGTAGATACATCACCTCAATCACTGCCTGTGTCATCACATGGCCATCTTCTCGTTGTGCGTCTTTGCTTTTTCTTCTTATAAGGATACCAGTCATACTGGATCCAGGTCTACCCTAATGACCTCATCTTAATTTGTTTATATTGCCAAGACCCCTTTCTAAATAAGGTCACATTCACAGGTATTCGTGTTAAAACATCAACATATCATTTTGGAGAACGCAAACCAACCCACAACTCTCAGTAAGCCACACAGGGTAAGTCACACAGGTCAATTTCAGACAAGCTGTATAGAGAAACCATGAACCAGAACAAGCCATCAGAGGGAGAAAGGAGAGAGGTTTATCTTCTTAATATCCTACAGTTTTTCTCCCTCTGATCGAAACTCATTCAGAGGGAATGAAATACTCTGTATTTCTGGATTGCCTCATTGGCAGTCACACAGGAAAAAAGACCCACAGTTTGGTGTTTCAGCTGAGTGTGGGAAGAGGATATTCTAGTCCTATGACTGTTGAGCCTCAGACAGGGAAACTATTGGGTCCTGAATGGAATCAGTTTGCTACTGTGGCATCTGAGAAGCAATGGGCCCACTTTGAGACAGGTGGAATGTAGATGTGTTCCATTCAAATGTTTTATTCAAATGTCACCTAGTCAGGAGGCCATCACTGACTAGTCTATACTAAATGAACCACCCCTGCCTATCTCTGTATTCTCTTATTTTGCTTCATTGTTCTTCAGAGCATTTATTATTACAGGACTTAAGATAGATGTGTGTGTTTATCTGCTTATCTCTCATTTTACCCACTACAACAATGTTCTACAAAAGTAGGAAGTATGACTGTTTGTTCTCTGCTCTTTCCTCAGTGATGACTAGATGAATTAATGGGTGTGAAGAAATAAAAAAGGTCACATCACAACAGACGTGAGGGGTAGATGAGGGAATCGTAATGGGGTTATCATGGACACAGACTGGCCTATCATAAATCTATGTTCATTGAAAGGGAAGGCTCAAACTACGTCATCTAATCCAGAAATGCCAGTAAATGTGTCTTCTTTAGTGGTGTGGCACTGCCATACTTGATATGAAAATTGGTACCACCTCAACAAAAGAGCTCAACCTAGTATCTAACCCAGTCAATATTTTATATATATTTATATAACACACGCACACAAACACACACGTATATATATAATTTCACTTTAAAAGACAATTCTGTGTTGTTTTCTTCAAGATCTGTAGCTGTTGGTTTAATGTAATCAGTAAGGTTTTTAGTCATATTCTCTTTTCTGTGCTTATTTCCAATTCACTATATAAAGTAATCTGTTTTTGAAATATGTAGGATTCTATATCGAATTACATATGGAAAGCAAATTGTAACAAATGCTAGCTGACTATAATTCACTCAAAATTGTTTTTATGGTAATTTTCTCTATTAATGTGAAAAATGTGTATAATAACACAAGTAGAAAATTGTGAGTTGAATAATATACTATGTTTCTCTCACGCAATATCAAAAAGCAATAGCAGCTTGTTATTTCACCAAAATACATATATTCCACTAGAAAACAGGTATAAGACTAATGAAGTGACATGGGGACTTTTTCCTCACCCCAAATTATTTACCCAAGTTCATTACTGCCACTTTATCAACTCAACTTGAAGAAGTAGCATATAAAATAGCCATCATTTCGGAAAGGAAGATTTGGTTAAGAGTGGAGTGTTAAACCTGGCTAGTCCTCACAGCTAGTTTGGAACAGAGTGAATCCATAGCAATGATTTTTACCATTCTTGGTTCCAGAGGAATTATTCTTTCTCAGGAGATGGCCAAGTTTCATGGCCAAGTCTACCCCTTTTCTTCACCAGCTCCAGGAAGGGAATTCATATGTTGTGTGAAATAACACACAAATAACTATCAGTTTTCTTTATAGAGGTCAGGATGTGTCTCTAGAATATAATTTTACTTCTGGAGCAGAAGATTTTTCTTTTCTTATAGGACTTGCTTTCACAACTAAATCACAAATTTTAACTGAATAATATCAGGGGAGGTTTACTACGCCTTTACTGTATACTTCACCTTTCTGTAGAGCAAAGCACTATAACTGCACATAATCTCTTTACAGGGAGTATAAAAACAGATGACTTAAAATTTTACACTACTTTTTAAGGAATCTGGAATTTGGAAGACAGTCATCAGATAATCCCAAAGTTATTTTTTTTTTTCCTTTCATGGTATCTTATTTGCCATTCCAGTATCTCACATTTGGCTGTATCTAGGGTAAGATTAAAACTACATAATTAAATCCTCTCTAATTGGTTTTTACATGCCACAATAACACAAAAACCTAAAACAAACAACGGCTATGCTTCTAAAACTCAAAAAGATATGTAATAATAGCTCGTTAAGTAATGTGACTACGAGGCTCTTAATATGGGTCATTTGTGACTTTGTCTTACCAGTAACATTTATGTTGCTGTTTATAAGATTTTAGCCACTTTACAATCCCCCCTTTTTTTATTATTTTAAACTTTTAATCCAAACATACTTCCCTCACCCCCCTGCAACTTGACAAATGTTCAAATTTGTAAATCACAACCACAAAGTTTTTTATAACAACCCACAAATTGTGGTTCTTCTCACCAGATTTTTTTCCAGTTTTTTTTTATTATAATAAATTTTATTTTTATATTCCCCATACAATTACAACCCCCTTATTTTGACCCTAATCCCTCCCCTCCTGCCCTCTACCCCCCATAGAGTGTCTCCGGTTCATAGTTTTTTGTTGATTTTGATTTTCACTTTCTTGGAGTTATTCATTTTCCTGGTCCCTTATTTAAGTTTTCTAGATTCCTGCTATGAGTGAGACCATCCGGTATTTTTCTTTTTCTTTCTGGCTTATTTCGCTGAGCATGATCCCTTCCAGCGCCATCCATGTTGCTGCAAATTGCATGTGTTTATCTTTTTTGAATGCTGAGTAATATTCCATGGTATATATGTACCACATCTTCTTGATCCAGTCATCTATTTTTGGGCATTTGGGTTGTTTCCAAAGCTTAGCTATTATAAACAGTGCTGCTATAAACATAGGGGTGCAGGTGCTCTTTGGAATTGATGTTTCTGTGTCCTTTGGGTACATACCTAGGAGTGGAATTGCTGAATCATATGGAAGCTCTATGTTTAGTAGGTCCAGAAATCTCCACACAGCTCTCCATAGTGGTTGAACCAGTTTGCACTCCCACCAACAGTGCAGGAGAGTTCCTTTTTCTCCACAACCTCGCCAACATTTGTTGTTGCTAGTTTTTTTTAATATGTGCCATTCTCACTGGTGTAAGACGGTATCTCATGGTAGTTTTGATTTGCATTTCCCTGATTACAAGTGATATTGAACATTTTTTCATATGCCTGTTGGCCATTTGCATTTCTTCTTCAGAGAAGTTTCTTTTTAGCTCTTCTGCCCATTTTTTGACTGGATTATTTTCTTTGTTTTTGTTGAGTCTCATCAGCTCTTTGTAGATTTTTGTGATCAGTCCTTTATCATTAGTGTTGTGTGCAAAAATATTCTCCCAGTCGGTGGGGTTTCTCTTTGTTTTTGTTATTGTCTCTTTTGCTGTGCAGAAGCTCTTTAATTTGATGTAGTCCCAGCTGTTTATCTTTGCCTTCACTATCACTGCTTTGGGTGATGTGTCTGTAAAGATGTCTTTGATGTGCATATCACGTAGTGTTTCGCCTATATTTCCTTCTATGTATTTTATGGTTTCAGGTCTTATGTCTAGTTCTTTAATCCATTTTGAGTTGATTTTGTGTATGTTGTGAGGTAGTGGTTAAGCTTCATTCTTTTGCATGTAGCGACCCAGTTTTCCCGGCACCATTTATTGAACAAACTTTCTTTGCTCCAATGCATAGTCTTTGCTCCTTTGTCAAAGATTAGTTGACCATAAATCTGTGGATTTGTTTCTGGATTTTCTATTCGATTCCATTGGTCTGTATGTCTGTTCTTGTTCCAATGCCATGCAGTTTTGATGATTATGGCTTTGTAGTATAGTTTGAAGTCTTCACCAGATATTTTTAATTACACATTTCCTCTATAGAAAGCTCAAGGAACCACATGAGCTATACTTTCCTAATGAGCATGGTATGCCTTACAGCTCCCAGGTGAAAAGTCCTGCCTGGGAAAGGCAATTGTCTTGGTTGAGTAGGAATTGATTTAGAAGGTATGGAAAAGGAAGGTAGTTGATTCAGTTTTCACAACCCAGTCACAGATGCTGAATTTCAAGTTTCATCTGAGCACCAAAACTGAACAGGTACAAAATTTCAAAGTGAAGTGTCAAAATACAGATTTTCTACCAAATATGTAAGATCAGTTTCATGAGTCTAGAACACTCTCATCCAAAGGGAGGAAAAAAAAGTGTCTAGAAGGTGGAAGCTGAGGAAGGATTTCATATTTTCCTGGTGAGAGCTGTGTGGTGGGTGATTCTTCCCATAAGGGATAAAGAGAGAGGGCTTGATTTTATGTACTTTTAAAGAAAGGACAAGGATAAATATTGTGGTTTTTTTTAATCTCCCCATCAAAAATCAAGTAAGATTCCTTATTTTCTTCATAACACAATCTTCACCATAATTTTTTCTTTACTTCTGCAGTTCTTGACCAATATTCACACCCCTTTCAAGCAACAAGAATAATTAGTAGTGGGGCTCCCTGGTGCCACAGTGGTTGAGCACTGGGTTTCAAAGCTGCCAGCAGCCTCTGCTGTGCTGGTTCAATCTCTGGCTGCTCCCCGGCCACCGGAGGATGGTCCCACATGGTGCGCAGACCTCTCCTGCTGGCCGCTGCTCCTCCCAGCAGTGTACTTCAGTCCTTCTGCCTGTTCTGCTCCCTGCTCTGGCTCTGGTGAATTCTCTCACCCTCGCGCGCTTCTGACTGTACCCAGTGCTTGTGTAAATAAATAAAATAAAATAAAATAAAATAAATCTTAAAAAAAAGAACAATTTGTAGAACAGTAAAGCTATTTCAGACATACCAAGGATTTCTTTCTCTTGTTACTCACAAGTAACTATTTACTCACAAGTAAACTATTTAAAAAATAGTTTCCCTAATTTTAACCTAAAAAACCTTATAACCATTTTGTTCTAATCACCCAGAAAAGCCATTTTTTGACATGCTTTCTACTCATTTTATTGCCAGAATGAGTGATACCATCACTGAGGTGCAAGATCTTTGGAATCAGATAGACCCAGACTTGGTTCAGGGGTCCCACTGTAGTAGCTGGTGTGTCATGAGCAAGGTATGTACCCCTCCTCAGGATCAGTGTGCTAGTGAGTATACTGGAGTTACCAGTACCTTCTTCCAGGGCTGGATGGGGACATGTGCAGGCTCAGGGCAAGCTGACCAATGTTGGTGTTCCTTTAAAAGGATATTTTCAAAATAAGTCTTCAACTTCTATTTACAGGGAAGGCAGAGTCCTCACACAGCAAAAGAAATTCCTTGCAGTCCATTAGATCTGTACTCTTTAAAATGTGCATTAGAGATGTTAGTGTCTCATTCCCACTTCAAGCAGCTCATCAGTCTGCCTTCCAGCCCAATCAACCCTCTCCCTGAAAGTACTGATGAACATACTTTTCTCTATTTCATTATGTGTGCAAAGATATTTGTCCCTCCTTGTGGAGAAGACATCTGTCCTAGACATTTGTCCTTCTGTCTATGTTTCATAGGATGTTTTGAAGATTAAATGAGATAACACACATAAGAGAGCACCTCACAGCCTCTGACACCCAGTGATGGCAACTGTTATTGGTATCATGCAGCAAACTCTGGTAACTCTGAGCATCTGGGTAATGGCAGGTATGTGTGTCCTTTTTCTCTAGACACTTACCTACAAACACTCTGAGTAAAGGGGTTCTGAGGAAGCAATCAGTGACCTTGAAACATTCTCAAGGACTCTCTGATGCCTTTATAAATGAATCTTAATATAGGAGATTTACTTCTTCCTCATATCATAAAAAAGAAGCAACATAAATATCTTTGGTAATCATTATATAAGGTAACATTTTAAATATTACTTATTTTATACATAATAAAAGTGAATAGGGTGAAGGTCAACTAGAGGGCAAATATTGAGCAGGGAGGTGTTGCTGAGGGAACATGGCAAGTCTGAAACCACCAGATCTGCCTGCAGAGCACAGGGAAAATGGCAAATTCTTTGGAGGAGTTTTATTAGGATAAAAGCATCCCAGAGTGCACCTGCTGTTTCATTCTCTCCAGTCTCCTTGAGCCTCCACCTCTGAGCAGGGGAGAGAGAGGAAGTAGGAAAGAAATAGAAAAAAAAAAAAAAAAAGCGAGAAAAGCAATGCTATGTCTCTTTTTACATTGCCTGTCCTCAAATGCACATCGTAAATATCAAGACATTCCTTGGTAGTAGTCCAAAAGATTTAGGTTGTCCCCAAGTTTCTAAACAACCTTCAAAATGTCATCTGCTTTTTGGCAGTGTAGCCGCAGCTTCTAGGCAGCACATGTGTCGTGCACACCTACGGGTGACAGGCAGCAGTGAGCACCCACTCCACTCTCCAGTTAGTATGTGTGGCCAGCCACTGCAGTCAACCCCAATGCCTTGGGGTCTTGACCCCCCAAACCTCAGTTCTGTGGTGGCCTCCTACTCCCCATTCTTATGCGTTTCTTTTCATTATGCAGTAACTGGAAGTCCTGGCAGGCCCACAGTTCAAGGCCAGAAACTTCAGTTTGTCATCTGCTCAGTCACCACTAGTCACCATTCTGGTCCGCTGTTCTCCTGTCTGGCTTCCGAGCACACCCCACTGTCTGCTCTTCCACTCCAGCCCTTCCTCACCTCTCAGGAGACACCCTGGACCTCACACTCAGAGCCCACTGGGGGTGTTCCTACCCTAAGTTAGGCGATCCCTCCACTCCATCCCTTCTTTAAAAAGGGAAAACGGAAAGGTGAATGAGAAATCACCAGCAAGTTTTGACAGCTGCCGAGGGCGACTAATGGTTTCTAAGGAAACAGAGAGGCAGCAGCCATTTTAGTGGCTTTTGCGGTATGAAAAACATATAGACACCGACATCCCCTGACCACCCGTCCCCACCCCCGCGGCGTTTTCCCTCCCGCCTCTGCAGAGGCCCCAGGTGAGAGGCGGGGATCGGGTCTCCCGGAGATGCGGCGGGCACCTGCTCCAGGTGGCCTGCCTCCCGGGGTCGCCCCCTCGCCTCCTCCCCGCAGCGGGCGGGACCGCGGGACACCCCACCCCCGAGCGCCGCAGTGCAGCGGCGGGCGGGCGGCTCGGGCCCTCCCCGTCCCCGCGGCCCGCCCCTCGGGTCCCCTCCCTCGCCGGCCCCCCGCCCGGCCGCCCGCGGGAGCCCGCTGGGGAGGGCGGGCCCGCGGCTGGCGCGCGGGGCGCGAGGCGCAGGCGGAGGCAGAGCCAGGCGGGAGGTCGCGGCCGCGGGGGACTCCGCGCGCCGCTGCCCAACATGGTCGCTGCGCACGCTGCCCATTCTTCCTCCTCGGCCGAGTGGATCGCCTGCCTGGATAAAAGGTAGCTCTCCAGGGCCCCAGCCGGCCCGGGCAGCGCGGCGCGGCCCCTGCCCGGAATCCGCTATGGAGGCGCGGGGCGCCCCCAGCCGCAGCCCAGACCCCGGCGCCGCCAGCGGGGCGGCGGGAACGGCCCCCCAGCCGGGGAGGGGCGCGCATCCTCCTCCGGGATGAGGGCGCCAGGGACCCCCGCCTCTCGTGGGGCGCCACTGCACGGGATTTGCACACGTGGTGGAGAAAATGCAGTGCAGTGGGGGGTGGGGGTGAGCACCCCCTCTTGCACCCCCGCCCCCTCCCGCGTCCCTTTTCGCCGCCCCCCCCCCCGCCCCTCCCTGCCCAGCTGCCCCTCGGGGCTCGGCTCTCAGGTGGGGCTGGGTTTTCTCTTCGCCTCTCGGGACGGAATAGATTCGTGCCTTCTTCCCCCTGCTCGGACCTTTAGGGCTAAATGTAATCTAAGTTTTAAGGAGGGCTGGGGAGAGGCAAGTGCAGAGTAACATTCTCTTTTTTGTTGCGGAAAGCAAAGTGAGAGGGACCCAGCGGAGCTGTCAAGCGCATGGCTGAAATTCAGAGCTTCTGCCCCCGCAGCCGCGCGCTCAAGGTCTGTGCAGGAAGGTCACGAGGGAGGCTGCTCTGCGTTCCTCTCAATACCTGCTTCTCCGGAAAGACCCTTACTCTAGAAAATGCAAACCGTGATGGTTTGTAACTCTCGACGACAGCTCCGTGTAAGGAGGGTGCTGTGTGCAGCAGCGAACTGCAAATGTTGCCAGGCTCTGACAGCATAATTTTCTGTTTGTCCAGATTGTGGGTTTAGCGGTAAACATTACACAGTATGCTAGCAATTACAGTTTATTACCCTGATTAAAAGGTGATGCACTGAACTTTTAAAGAACCGAGCGAGAAATCTTTCAGAATGAACTGCCTCTGAATTTGCGAGTTTGATGCAGAAGGGCAGTGATTCATGTCTTGCAGTTATCTGCGTGACATCTCTATTTGCATTTGCGTGAAATATTTTGCACTCTGCCATGTTGAAATTTTTACAATTAGCAGTTTCCTAGCTAGATGAAGCTTGATAATCGTGAGTGTGACATGCTTTGCATAGTTTTATCATTATAGGCCTTTGTTGAAAAAATTAATTTGAGAAAAGCTAAATGTGGCTCATTTGGATTACTTGATTTATTTGAGAAATAACATTTACTTTCAATTTCCACACAGTAGCAAGATTATTTGGCAGGCAGTGAGCTATTTATGTCTGCAATGATCTACTAATATTAGAAGAGTTGCATGCAATAAATAGTAAGAGAATTGTAGTGATGGTTAAGTCATACAGAATTATATAGAGGGACTAAGAGCACATTTATGTGAACAGCCTGCTGATGTTATCAGTCATCAAAATTTAATAGTTTAGGAAGGATGAATTAGAAGAGAAAATCAAGCTCTTGTACTTAACCTGTAAATAGTGGTGCTTCCTCATGAGTGATTTTTTTTACATAATAGATGCCATATTTCTATTTGCAGAGAAATGCATGGCTGGCATGCCATTTTTGAACAGTCAGTAATTCACTCCTAATCCTTTAGTCAGTAAGTACTTATGACAAAATCATATAGCAAAACTAACACAAGTGGGATATATTTGACTCTGTCTTTTCATAATGTGTATCTGTCCAAATGATTTTGTTTGGAATGGATTTTTAGAACATAGTTCCACAATCTAATACCACTATTCATTATAGGGGAGTAAATCTACCAGGGGAGAAAAAGCCTCTGCAAACACTAAGCTTACCATTGTGGAGTGCAACAGAGTAGACAGATTAATAAATTAAGGGTGTTAAGCTCAGGTCACCAGCTTTGATCTTGGATATGTCACTTTGCTTCATTGAGTACCAGAAAAATGATAGAACTATCTGCCTTACCAAGGATGAGTGGGCCAAATGAAAAAAAAAAAAAGAGTTTCAAGTACTTTGAAAACTGTATTCTATTTTGTGGTGTTAGGAGAACCTTGCATTTTCCACAGTGTTGATGCTACAATTTCTTTGAAGTTGAGGAGTGGCAGTCCCATTGTAAAGAGAACCTTGTTTGGAAGTTGCATTTTAGATTGTTAATATTTCAGGAGAGGGGGAGGAGTAAGTTCATGAAAGGTGGCTGGAAAAACCTCCTGAAGACGTTTCTATGTGGGATATTACCCCAGATATTTCTGAGAACTGTAATCTTGATATCCTATTTCAGGCACTGTGGTGGGCCTTGGTGGGGGATGGGGAGAGGAGGGAGAGAGGAATGTGGGCATAAGAGAGCCTCATTAACAACGAAGCACAATGCAATGTTAAGTGCTTTAATCGAGATCTATGAAATGCTTTGGGAAGGCAGAGGGTAGAGTTAGTTATCAGTTCTGCCAGGGTTGCTCTGCAAAAGTTCTGCCTGTTCCTTGGAAGTCGTGAGAAATTTCCCCAGGCAGAGCATTGGAAGAGGGCTTGCCAGGTAGAGGGAGCAATGCCAGCAAAGACACACAGGTGTGCCGCATCAGTCACAAGTTCCTCTTGTGATCAAGTCTAAATTATAGAAATGCACGCTGTTTTTCTAAAAATTTTTGATTATGGACATTTTCAAGCATATACACATGAAAAGAAGGAATGGTACAGTGAACCCCTATGTACCTTTGGAGATAAGATGTTGGAACCTTTGACAGCTGGGAAATGTAGTTTAGAGATATGCATCATGCAAGTGACAACTGTTGTGTTGTAGACCGCTAGAAAAAGAGAGACAGAGGGTTGAAAATAAAGGGGAAGTTAAAATAGAAAGTTTGCTGGAGTAAAAAAGTAAGCAATGAAAGTTGCCACAAATAAAATAAGTAGAATAAAGCCTTACAAGTATTTGTTAGGTGTCCCTAGAAAGTGACCATATGCAGGCAATGCTGCATAAACTTGCATGCGGGAAGAGATTGGAAAATAAGTAGCCATGTGGATTAGGTTAAATAAAGAAAACCCAAAGCATTTTATGTATCAAGCATTCAAGTTTTTAGAGTATAGTGGCAATGAGGCAATAAGAGTACACACTAATCTTGAAACAAGAAAGACATTGAACTTCTGGATGGATAGACATTGAAAAAAGTCTCAGCAAACTGTTCAAACAAATCAGATTTACCACTGTCTCATTGATCCTACATTTTTTTCTAAGCAGGGATGGTAACTAGAAATGAATTACATAGTAACCATTATTCAGAATTTAAGATATATAAATCCTTTTTTTAAAAAAAAATGTGCTGACCATTGTTTAGTTTCTGTAATAATGTTTCCCCTGAGGTTTTAAGTTTGCCAGCTGTGAAGTTAAGAACCATTGTATGTAATAATTCTCATGGCTGGTAAGGAAGTAGTATGATGGGACCCACATATTCACATATGTATGGTGAATCATTGCTGGCATTTGTCACTATGGAGCAAGACTTGGCAAACTGTGACCAGTGTTGGGGATCAGGCAGCTGACGGTATGCCTCCAGCACTCAGAATAGCTTTCACATTTTCAAATAGTTGGAAATAATCCAAATATAAATAATATTTCATGACCTGTAAAATTCATATGAAATCCAAATTGCGGTGTCCCTAAACAAAATTTTGTTGGAACACAGCCATACTTATTTGGTTATATATTGTCTATGGCTCCTTCCATACTACAATGGCAGAACTGCAAGGAGGCTGTTACCCACAGAATTGAAAGTATTTACTGTGTGGAGGAAGGAAAAGAGTTTGCCATCCCCTCTTATAGATGAAAGAATCTAAGAGATTGATAGAGAACCCACTGGAGATGAAAGAAATTGTCTTCATCTGGGAAGGAGTTCACAATGCTCAGTTAGAAGTACAGTTTGGAGGGAGCTCCTTAGTTGATTGGCTTATTCGAAGACCACTGGTGATCACAAGCCAAAGCAGAAAATGAAGTGAACCTGTTCTGGATGTGTAAAAAAGGGTGTAATCTTTCAAAGCAACATCACAATTTTTAAAATTATTAATGTTTCACTTTTTAATGTACCACATATTCAGTGTCTTTGCAACTGATGAAATCCCAAAATAGATGTTGAGTTAGCTATTTTGATGTGGTTGAATGAGAGTGAAAGAAATCAAGGAACAAACCAGAATACTTTACAGCACATATGGTGAGAGAGGATGACTCAGATATCAAAGAAGCATCAGACATGGCCCCACCCTTGAGGAACAGAGTAGATCATAGATGCTTGCAGAGCAGAAGGCTGTCACTGCGCTTGTGTCTACCCAGGCAGGTCCCAAGGGATGGCTTTACCCTGGTGAATTCTCCAGGATTCAGGGCTTGTCTTGCAATCTCAAAATCCTGAGCTGTCAGCACATCAAGAATCAATACATTTTTCAAGGAACAAATACACAGGCACCGAACTCTCAGACAGATGGAAAGGCAGTTCATTAATTTGATAATAACAGTGGAGAAGTGGATATTCCCTCCTTTGGCTAATGTACTCTCTAGGCTGCAGACTGGGAAATCCAGTTGTTATCAGAAGTCTGTGATGTGCATTGGCAGTAAGTTGCAAAGCTGCCAGGAGATCGGGACACTTACAACTTCTGGCCAATTCATTTACTTTCAAGAGTGACAGAGCCCAGGAATTGAATTACAATTAGACGGTAGTTCTGGGACTCTCTCCGGACAGCGTTGCCGCCACCTCTCCCAGTTAGAAGACCATTCCATGTCCTCTCATAGCACAGGTTGTTCAACGCTGTAACACCAGTCAGATTTCATTGCAGTTGCCCAATTACTTTTCTTTTTTTATCACTTAACTTCAATCCCTATATTTTATTAATCATTTAATCTCCACTTTTAGTGCAGATGACGCACTGAATGTAGAAGGTGCTTATGGTGTATGAGATGGCCAGACACAGCATCCATCGCATGGATGGTATGGGCTCTCTAACCTGTAGGCAAGTCCTTGCACGAGCCCCTTTTGCCTTGGAAGGGCCTTGCATGGGCACTGTTGCGATCCTATATTTCTCGCTGATGTGAACACTCATTTTTAAAAATGACATTGTATAGCTCTATACTAACTTATTATTAAAAAAAATAATTTTGCAGATTTCTCCTGCTATCCAAAAGTACAATGTTCCTATTTGGTATGATTTGGTGTGTTATTTTTTGGGATTTGGAATGCTATTACCATTCATGCATTTATTTGGAAAAAATTTGTATCATTCCATGACCCCCAAATGTCAAGTGATCTCTTTGTAATTTTAATAATATAGTGCTTGGAAAGTTTCATGCTTGATGACTATTTTTTTTGTAACTTTGTTGGGGGGGACATCTCATTGTACCCCCCCAAAACACCCATGTGTCACATGACACATATATGTGGATCAGTTAGAGGATAGCACAAATTACTGTGTAAACAGGGTAGAATCTGTGGTACTGATTCTATCTGCCCTAGGATTTTAGGAAAGGAAAGATTTAGCTCAGCTGGACTCCCTCAGACTCGGGGCACATAAGGGCTGATGCACTCAGAATGCTGGGCCTGAGGGGGGTGCTTGGTCCAGCATGTTTCTGACCCTGCAACCTCGTTCTCCTATACATAGTGTGGGAGCCTGAAAGCAAATTCTACCTCCTTGTCTTCATTTGTGTTCCCCTAAATGGACTTCTGTCTCCTTCAATGAGGGCAGGACTGGCAGATCCTTAGTTCAAGTTTCCTATGACTTTACAAGGTTTCATAGACCTTCCATCGGATTTGCTTATTCTCCTTTTCCACCTCCCCAACCGCAAAGCAGCTAGCTTTTCTTCAGTCAGATTTAAATCTATCCCTATGCATCCTGAGCAGTGGCAGTGAAAAGAGAGTTTTTCCCTCCAGTAATTTCAATTCACAGATGAGGCAGAGGGAGAGGAGAGCCTTGGGAGAATGGAGGGGCTGCGGAAAAGAAAAAGAGGATGGAAATAACTGGGTGTGGAGGATGACAAAGACTCAGCCAAACAGCTGAAAGCAAGTAGTCTGACTGGCTGGGGTGGAGCTACTTTATATCTTGTTTATTCAGCTGTATCCATGTGCATCTGCTTGTGTCCCCCGCACAAAATGAAAAACAAAGTGCCATTACTACCCACTTTTCTCTTCATGCATGCTCTTTCATGGAGCATCCATCCATTTCCTGTGCTTTATGCAGATTGCTTAAATTCTGAATTCTTGGTTTATCTTCTGGACCAGATGCATTTTTTTCTCTCTGTTGCATATTCCCATATCAAAAACCCATTAATATTTTGGGGCAGACATTGTTTTCCTTCCCCTATGTTTGCTAAAGAGGTTGGAAAAGCAAAATTCTTATCTTCCCAGTCTCCCGTGAGGCTACGTGACCATGTGATACAGTTCTGGCCAGTGGGGTATGACAGGTCTACAGAGGCTTCAGGAAAGTTTGGTTTTACTGATGAAAGACTGTAGGGTAAATGAATTAATCAGGCTTTTTGCGCCACTTGCCTTTGTGGCTGTCACCTGAGGCCTTGATCATGTTAATACAGAATGTGCTCAGGAGTGTGGGCCCGGGGCATGTGTGCCTGATGGTGGACACCTGGAGCATGGTGTGGGCAAGCGTGAGTGCACACCTGATCCTAGAGGCCAGGGCTATTAGGTGGCTTCACACAGAGATGGGACGGCAGCAAAGAGGACAAGTGGTGTGACTACCGAAGAGGTGAGACCATGAGACAATGAGAGAGAACCCAGAGAAAGAGTGAAGATTCGTGGAGTTGGGCTGGGGGGCTCTATTGTCTGCCCACCCCCTCCCTATGCTTGCCACTAAAAGACACAGATGTATTTGATACCCACTTTCTATTCTCTTTGCCTGGAAGTTACAACCCAAGGCCCTGGTCTGTGCAGACACAATCCCAGAAGAAAGGGCCAGAGAAACATTGACCCTAGTTTTTTTTTTTTTAGATTTATTTATTTATTTATACAAGCACTGGGTACAATCAGAAGCACGGGGAGGGTGAGAGAATTCACCAGAGCCAGAGCAGGGAGCAGAGCAGGCAGAAGGACCGAAGTACACTGCTGAGGGGAGCAGCGGGCGGCAGGAGAGGTCTGCGCGCCATGTGGGACCCTCCTCCGGTGGCCGGGGAGCAGCCCAGGATCGAACCGGCGCGTCAGAGGCCGTGGGCAGCTTCACAACCCAGCGCTCAACCGCTGCACCACCGGGGAGGCCCTGACCCTAGTTTTGACTGCTCAGTCATCAGTAGTTGACAACCTTCCTTTATTTTGTTGTTTTGGAAAGAAAAAGAAACTATTTCCGTAAAATGCTCTTTGTTAGGTTTTCTATTTATTTACTGTTAAAGTGTTCCTAACAAGTTGATAGACAATATATCTAAAACTGATTTTTATCTTTCTTATCTTCCTCATTAATTTCTCACCCTTACTTTTTAATTTTATTAATGACACTACTACTCATTTAAAAATTTCAAGTTTTTTGTGTTCTTTTTCCTCTGTTCTTTTTTACATGTAATCAGACACCAACTCTTCTCTTGTTATATTAATATCATTTCAGTATTATATTCTACTGCTTTATTTCAGAATTTTATCATCTGGATCTTCTCATTGTTCTCTGCTTCCAATCTGGAAAACATGAATATATTCAAATCAACTTCATTTAAGGTCAGCCAGACCCGGATTCAAATTCACTAAGGAGTGTCCTCTCCACCCCTTTGTCATGTAGTCTTCATGAAATGTTTAACCTTTCTGAACCTCTGTTTCCAAATCACCGTATGAGGCTACTTACTATATGGTTGTTTTGAAGATTATGGGCTAATGCAAGTGATATTTTTCTAAGAGAGCATAGGGTATTGGTTGAGATTTGGGGAGCCAGGCTGTGTTGGTATTGATTTTTTAATGGTGTTACTTTGGGCAAATTATTCAACCCTAGCAATTGTAAATTCTCCAGGATTTTCTATGTAGATAATCTTCTTATCTGTGAATACTGGCAGTTTTCCCTATTTCTGTCTTTTATTATTTATTTTTCTTGTTTCATTATATTGGCTAGGATTTCCAGGACAAGTTTGAACATAGGGATGAGAGTGAACTCCCTTGTCTTGTTGCTGATCTTACAGGGAAAACATTACCATTTTGCCATGATGTTAAGTTGTTAGATTTTATCAAATTCATTTTCTGAGATTACTGCGACAATCGTATTTTTCTTTTCAGAAATAGTGAATTTATATTGATTGATAGTCAAATGTTAAACAAAACTTGTCTCCTAGTTAGATCCAATTTGTCATGATGTATTATCATTTTTGTGTGTTGCTGTATACAACTTACTACATCTTTTTATACATGCATATGATTATATGCATAAAATATTTCATTAATGATATTTTCATACCTGTTCATGAGAGATATTAGCTGTAACTTTCTTTTCTGTGTTTTCTGTTTTTAGTATCAGGGTTATTCTGGACTCATAAATTGAATTGGGAAGCATTTTCTTTTCCCCTGTTTTTAAAAAAAGCTCTGTAATATTGATATTTCTTTTTAAAATGTTCTTAAGATATCATCCATGCCAGGTGTTTTCTTTATGGGAAGCTTTTTGAAGAAAAATTAAATCTCTTCTGTAGAGAGTTGTTCAGATTTTTTCTTCTTGTGTCAATTTTGATAAATTGTTTCAAGTAGTTTGTACATTTCATTTATCAAATTTATTGGTATAGGGTTGTTTATAGTATTGTACTTTTAATGCCCTTAGGATATTTAGTGATAATCTCTTCTTCATATATTAACAGGCAAGCTGTATCTGCTCTCTTTTTATCATGATCAGTCTTGTTAGGAGCTCTTTGATTTTGTTAATCTTTTATTATTATTTTTTTATTATTATTTTTTTAAAGATTTATTTATTTATACAAGCACTGGGTACATTCAGAAGCGCGGGAGGGTGAGGGAATTCACCAGAGCCAGAGTGGGGAGCAGAACAGGCAGAAGGAATGAAGTACACTGCTGAGGGGAGCAGCAGGCAGCAGGAGAGGTCTGCGCGCCATGTGGGACTCTTGCCCCGGTAGCCGGGGATTGAACCGGCGCTGCAGAGACTGCAGGCAGCTTTGCAACCCAGCACTCAAACGCTGTGCCACTGGGGAGGCCCGATTTTGTTAATCTTTTAAAAAAATCAACTTAAAAAAAATCTAAAAAAAATCTTTAAAAATAATCAACTAAAGTTGATTTTTTCTATTGTTTGGAAAAGTCATTGACTGCAACTCTTTTCACCCTTTATTCTATTTACTTTGCTTTAACTTGTTCTTCTTTTTCTGGCTTTCTAAGATGGAAACTTTGATATTTAATTTTAAAATCTTTTTGCTTTCTAATATGACCATAAAGAAATAATTTCTCATGGGAAATACAAAAAAGAAACACGTCATTTCACTATTAAGTGTTTATAAACTGAAATGATTTCTTCCAGAGAAGAACAATTAGTTAGGTTTATAATAGGACCTGTTGACCTTTCAACCTCATGGAAAGGAATTGTGCAATGTCATAAACAATATGTCCAGCAATATCCCAACTGGACAAGGGCAACAAAAGTGAAAATAAGCAAATGAGAACACATCAAACTAAAGTTTCTGCAGAGTAGAGGAAATATCAACAAAATGAAAAGGCAATCTATTGAATGGGAGAAAATATTTGAAAACCATTTCTGATAAAGGTTTAATATCTAATATATATAAAGAACTCATACAAGTCAATAGCAAAAAACCAAACAATCCAATTAAAAAACAGGCAGAGGAACTTTATTTTATTTTATTTTTATTTTATTCATACAAGCACAGGGTACAGTCAGAAGTGTGGGAGGGTGAGAGAATTCACCAGAGCCAGAGAGGGGAACAGAACAGGCAGGCTGATGAAATACTCTGCAGAGGGGAGCAGCGGGCATGGCAGGAGAGGTCTGTGCGCCATGTGGGACCCTTGCTGGCGGCCGGGGATCGAACCGGCACTGCAGAGGCTGCGGGCAGCTTCCTAGCCCAGCGCTCAACCACGGCGCCACCAGGGGAGGCCCCAGAAGAGGAATTTAAATAGATATTTTTATCAGGGAAATGAAAATCAAAACCACAACTAGATATCACCTCACTCCTGTTAATAAAGCTGTTATCAAAAAGAGAAGAAATTACAAGTGTTGGTGGGGGATATGGAACAAAGGGGATACTTGTGTGCTGTTGGTGTTGGTGGTTCAGGGTTTATGTTCACATCTTTAAAACATTTGAGTTAATTTTTGTGTATAGTGTAAGATAATGGTCTAACTTTATCCTTTTGCAAGTGGTTTTTCCAACATCATTTATTGAAGAGATTGTTTTTTGCCTACTGTATATTCTTGGCCTCTTTGTGATAAATCAGTGGACTATATATTAATGGTTTTTGGCTCTATCCTATTGATCCAGTTGTCACTTTTTATGACAGTATCATACTGTCTTGATTATTATAGCTTTGTACTATATTTGAAATCATGAGAATGATGCCCACAGCTTAGTTCTACCTTTTCAAGATTACTTTGGCTATTTGGGGTCTTCTATGATCTCATATAAATTTTAGGATTGTTACTTCTATTTCTGTGAGAAATACCATTAGACTTTTTAAAAAGAATGTATTTACTCAGATATCAGACCAATGGAATTCTGGTAGAGATTACATTGAATGATATATTGCTTTTGGATATTTTATCAATATTCTTAGAATTCATGAGTAGGGAACATCTTTCCATTTATTTGTTTTGTCTTCAATTATTTTCATCAATATATTATTGTTTTCAGTATACCAATTTCACTTCCTTGGTTAAATTTATTCTTAGGTTTTTTTTTATTTTAATCTTTTTCTTGTGATTGTCAATGGAATTGTTGCCTTAATTTCTCTCCCTGATAGTTTGTTATTAGTGTATAGAAACAATAGATTTTTTTTGATTTTGTATCTTGCAACTTAGCTAAATTTATTTATTCTAACAGTTTTTTTTTGGCAGAGTCGTTATGGTTTTCTTTATATAATATGTTGTCTGAGAATGAATGTGAATGAGAATGAATGTGAATGTGAATGTTTACCTCTTTCCCAATTTGGCTGCCTTTTATTCTTTTTCCTTTCTATTGATATGGCTAGGACTGCCAATACTATGTTGAATAATAGTGGTCAGAATAGGCATTGTTATCTTGTTACTGATCTTAGAAGAAAAACACAGCTTTTTACCATTGATATGGTATTAATTGTGGACTTTTCACATATTGCATTAGGTTGGAGTGCTTTCCTTCTATACTCACCTTTTTGGTAGTTTTTTTTTTAATCATAAGTGGACATGGAATTTTGTCAGATGTTTTCTCAGCAACTATTGAGATATTATTTAAAGATATTTAAAATCCACTGTTTGTTCACTTTAGTTTCTTCTTAGTAAATTTTGAGGCAAAAGAAAACTGACATTGAGAATTAGTGTTAGACAGACCAGGAAAAATATGACCATTTAAATGAGGTTAAAAGTGGGCCTCCCTGGTGGTGCACAGCACTATGAAGCTATCTGCAGCCTCTGCAGCATGAGTTCGATCCCCAGCAGGCTAGGGAGCAACCCACATGGCGCAGCAGACCTCTCCTGTCTCGCCTGCTGCTCCCCTCAGCAGTGTATTTCTGTTTGTCTGCCTGTTCTGTTCCCCACTCTGTCCCTGGTGAATCCTCTCACCCCCTGCACCTCTGGCCTGTACCCCAATTCTTGTATGCATAAATAAATAAATCTTTAAAAAAATAAATGAGGTTAAAAGGATTTTGTGGGGGCATGTGTTTTACTATGATGCTGATGACTGATGGTGATATCAACATCCTCAACTTATTGATGGACTTGAGTTTCCTGCTTAGGTAGCTTAGTTTTTTTGGTGATGAATTTGTCTGGTATCTGTAGGATCAGTGAATTCTCAGAATTCTCAGACAAATGTATCAGAGCAAGAAAAATGGGTCCACGACACCTAGAAATCCCAGTATTTCTCATTTTGTGGAGTTGTTTGCTATTTTAAACAAGTTTATTCTATAATCTGCCTTTGACAATATTTTGTATTGAATTGTTATCATATTTTCACCAACTAAGTAAATGATAACTACAATATGCTTGTCAATTTTTTCTCGTCAAATATTGAAGACAACTTGAGAATACTGAATCTCTGTGGTGATACTTCCAGGCATGTGGCCAACTTATTGTAAATATTCCCTGGTGGTGTTTGAAGATCTGGTTTGAAGAGTCAGTAACATTTTACATTTTTACATTTACATTTTATTTACTGAAAATATTTAAAATATTTAGACATGGACAATTTTTTGATTGCCTGGGCCATTAGAGTATAAATAAGATAGATTTCTGAAGTGTGACCAAACTTGGATACCAACTGGTTGAATAGAATAGCATATGATTTTATTGTGCTCTTTTATCTCCTTTGCTGTTACTGTACACTATAAGCTTGTGAAAGCACCTTATCTTTCCCTCAATTGAATTTTACGTTATCTCTGTTGCTTTGCTTCCTACCTTTTCAGCACTTCATTGGATACTTAACAATTTTAGAGTTTCACTTTAAATATTCATTATTCAGTAGAGTATGGATATCAAAGTGAATCTCATTTGAAAAAAAAAAAAAAACCTTTGAGGGCCTCCCTGGTGGTGGAAGGGATTAAGATGCAACCTATGAGGCTATCTGCGGCCACTGCAGCATGAGTTCGATTCCCAGCCAGGGAGGTGACCCACATGGTTCAGCAGACCTCTCCTGACTCACCTGCTGTTCCCCTCAGCAGTGTATTTTGGTCAATCTGCCTGTTCTGTTCCCCACACTGTCTCTGGTGAATCCTTTTACCACCCGCGCCTCTGGCCTATACCCCAGCTCTTGTATGCATAAATAAATGAATCTTAAAAAAATAAAAAAAACCCTTTGCATTTTGATGATTAGTGTATATATTTTTGGCCTCTATCATTAGAAGTCCTAGCCATAAACATCCACAGGGCAAATGGCAATGACAAGCCCTCAGAGGAGCCTAAAGAAATGAAAAATGGATATTATTAATCCTGCTTTGTTTTGGAACATCTAAAAGAGAATCAAAAGTAGGCAAATTATGATACTGAAGTAATTTAAAATTATATATATTTTACTCACACTTTTAGGGAAATGGTATAGGTATTAGGGAGAAGGGAAAGTGGACAGTATTATAACAATAGGATGGAGTGATTTAAAAAATACTGGAAAATTATTTTAAAAGGAGTTTCTTTTTCCATTTTGGGCAAAATTTGATTCTTTTTTTCCTTTTTGATTTTCTTTTTATCACCCACTATTGATTTTTATTTGCTTATGAAGAATGTTGTAGTCAAATGCTGCCATATAAGAATGCCTCTAAAAATAGAACAGCATTTGAATGTATTTCTTTTGAATCAGGATTAGCAACACAGGAATAAAGTTGGTTTTATATGCTGAATTCTACTTATCGCTATAATTATATAGCAGGAACCTTATTGATGGGGATTTTGTATCCTATGATTTATATTGAAGGAATGTTAAAGACTTAGAAAAGAAAAAAAAGTAATGAAGGAGATTATAGCGAAAAAGGAAAACATTTTAATAAAGCCCACTGATGTTTAGCTGGTAGATTGATACCTGAGACAACAGTATATATCCTTGATGTAACAAGTGACACGGTTGCTACCACCACACGCTTTTCTCTCACCTTGGTTTATGAGAGCTGTGGCTGGATTGCAGCTGAGAGTTGACAACATGCACACACCCCTATCTTCTTTCTGGGGGTGTTACAATTGATGTGTATTGACACCTGTCTCCTTCCCAGAAGGAAATGACAGGAATTTAAAAGGCCTTGCCTGAAACTATAAATTTTTAAAATATAATTTATTTATATATATTTTACATCATTGTTCATGTTTGTAAAATGTTTGCTTTCTCCCCTCAGGTGTAGTCCCCATATTAAACTTTATCTTAATTGGGACCAAGTCAAAGAATTTCTGGCTTTATTATCAGATATAAGTGGTCATAAAATTTCAGTGCATTTTTCTATAGTACTTTTTTAACCATGTTTGAGCTTATATTTTATGATTTCATGTTTCTTGAAAGATGGTGGCTTGGATCAGGTGACAGCAGTGGAGATGATGAGATGTATGATATATTTAGAGGTAGAACTAATAGGACTTGCTCATGAATTATGTGTGGGAATGTGTGAGAAAGAGGAGTCAAAGGCAATTGTAAGTTTTTGTTTCTTTCTTTTTTTTCTTCTTCTTTTTTTTTTTTTTTTGCTTAACTGAAAGGATTGTGGAGCCATCTGTTTTGGAGAAGGCTGGAGATGGGGTGTTTTTGAAGGAATGAGAAGTTCAGATTTGGACATGTTGTGTTTGAGATGTCTATTAAACACTCAACTGGAGATGTTGATAGGAAATTGGATATTTGACTCTGGAGTTTGGAATAAAAGTCTGAGCTGGAGATGTAAATTTGGGAATCATTAATACATAGATGGTATTTACAGACATGGATTGGAGAGCATCACGGGAGTGAATGTTAAAGAGAAGACCAAGAATTAAGCCCTGCCATCCTCCAATAAGAGTTCAGAGGGAAGGAAGTAGCCAGCAAAAGAAACTGTAGGAGGAAACAAGGGAATGGTGACTGTGACCTGAAAGTCATGTTAACATGTTTCCAAATGTTCAGATCATGTCATGTTGACAAAACATTTGGAGGAAGAAAGGCCAGTCTAAGTTTGCATTTTAAATTCCATACCTTACAGATGACACAGCTAATAGGTCTTCTTTTCCAGCCGGGTCTTGGAATGTTGTTGTGGGGGATGTGGTAGGACTGAAAACAAAAATAAGATAATGCACACAAAAGGTACGTGGCAAATGCATAGCCTGTGACTTAGGCTAGACCGAGACCATCCATCTAAAATGTGGTACATGGGAAAATCTAGGTAAGGAAAAATGAAAAATCAAGGTATAGAAAATGTAGAAGACAAGAGATAGGATAACAGGGATGCAATTGTGAAAACATAGGATGTTGTTTTTCTGTAACAGATGGAGAAAAGAACAGGGAGGCAACATCACTGTGATAAATACTGAACAGCAAGGAAGCAAACTCTCACAGCTGAGGCATGCGGGCTGCTGTGAAACTCAGAAGTGATATTATCAATAAAGCCAGAGTTGGCAAGTGATTAACAAATAAATAACATATGGCTCATTGGTTGCCATGTCCCAGGAAACATCTCTCAGGAGATGGTGCATTCGTTCCTGGTTGGTGTACATTTGCTTTGGATATATATGGCAATTGTGAAATTGTAACTACCTAGTGTTCCTTAGCAAAAATGCTGCAACAAAAAGCTAGAGTTTTGTTCCTGGACAAATGGATTCAATTCTTCCTATTTCTCTTACTAAGTACAACTATAAACCCAGGACATTATATATAAGACAAACAGAAAAAAAAAAAGGAAAGGTGGGGAACTCTATCTGGAAAATGATGTAGTGGTGCGTTCCGTGAGGTCCTGTTTATTTCCCAGGCTACCTGCTAGGGCAGATAGCAAACCAGAAATGCCAGTGGATACAGACCAAAAAAGAAAAAAAACAAAACCTTCAAGAATTTTGTTCTGAGGAAAGGGGCAACTGAGCAAGACAGAAAATTTTTAGATAACAGCTGCCTACTTTAACAAAGCACCAGCAACAAAAACCTGCAGGCGTGTCCACTGCCTTAAAACAAAGGCTGAGTGTGGAACTCTTACCCTCACCAGAAGGTAGTGGAGCAGAATTTCCCACTTACATTTTAAGGCAGTTATAATAAAAAATACTTCCACAATCAACTGTGAACATCCTTAAAAATATAGAATGTTTAAGTAAAGAAACAGAAAGCCTTAGCAAAGAAATACAAGAAATAAAACAAGACCTAGGGGGGAAGGTTAGAACTGAAAAAATATAATAATTAATGCTTACCATCTCATCCACACAATTAATTCTTTGCTAATGAGAAACCCCATTTTTCCAGGAATACATAAATTGTGAATTGATGGTTTTGGATTAGAGATATATGGATTCAGGAAGAAGTGAACTGCAGATTTTTATGACTACATAGTTTTCTACAACTGCTGTGCACAAATTACCATATACTGGGTAACTTTAAAAAACAGAAATTCATTGTCTCACAATTCTGAAGGTTAATAGTCCATAATCAAGTTTTCGGGTGGTCCACGCTTTCTCTAAGGCTTTAGGGGAGCATTCTTCCTTGCACTTTGTAGCTTCTCCTGCTTATTGGCAGTCCTTGGGGTTCCTTGTCTTGCAGCCGTATCATTGCCACCGCTGCCTTCATTGTCAAATGGCTTTCTTTCCTCTGTGTCTAGCCCCATGTGTCCTCTCCTCTTTTTACAAGGATATCAGACATATTGGATTTAGAGGTCATCATACTCCAGTGAGACTTTATCTTAACTAATTACATGTAAAGACATTATTTCCAAATATGATCACATTCTGAATTCCAGGTGGGTATGTAATTTTGAGAGTCATTATTCAGCCAAGTCTAGATAGTAACAGAAAAACTCAGAACGTAAGTGACCTGAGCTATTTTGTCACAACTATTTTGAAGACCTTTGTTTAATATTTTTCAGACCTTACTTTTGTTTCACTTGTTTCAGGAGAGAGAAAAATCAGATTTTTTTTTTTGTCCCCAGAGCATTACCTTCTCTCAGCCAGAAGATCAAGATCAGCACAGCCATGGGGAGTCTGGTAACTGAGATCAAAGAGATTATCCCCATGCTGAGTAGACTCTGCTGGATGCCAAAGTTCTATGTGTATGTGAATCTGGGGTCCAGCCGGGCCAATGACTTTTTCATATTTTCTGATGACCTGAGGACTGTCAGTGTTGTGTGTATCCAGCAGAGTCGATCAGAGAACTCAGAAATGTAACTCCACTGCGTGTGGACCAGGTCTCCTTCTCCTCAGTTCTGGCTAACCACAATTAGGAGGTGGAAGGGGGAGAGACCCTGCTGAAGTGACTGGTGGTGTTTTCAGGGAATCAGCATGTTGCTAAAGATCTTTAAGGAACATTCCTTTTATCTTCATACCATGGGTTTTGGGTTGTGAGCCTCAGGGGAGGACATGAAGTAGTGGTCAGTTCTGAACCCTGGAGATAGCCAGACCTGCAGAAGGTGGGTATTCTGGGCTGTGAGAATCACTTTGTTTTTCACTGCCATTCGTGAATCTTTCACACTAATATTAGGCTTATCATTTCTAATTAAAATATTACAAAATTGTTAAATCTTTTAATATTTTTTAGTTCAATTGAACAATTGCATTCTTCACTTTTACTTATGTATCAGAAACCACTTTATTATTGAAGTAGAAGTTCATGCAGTAAGGTACACATATCTAAATCATTCAATTTGGAAAGCTTTCGTGATGTGTGTACTTGACAGACCATCATCATCAAGATAATGAGTATGCTCATCACCCTTCATTCTCTGCTGCCTCTTTATATTTTGTTTCTGGCCCCACCCATCCTCTCATCCTTAAGCAATAATTGATCTGCTTTTAATCTGTCACTGCAGCTTAATTTTCATTTTCTAGAGTTTTATGTAAGTGGAATCTTCCAATTGGTGGTGTTTTGTGGATGGCTCTTTCCACTCAGCATAATTGTTTTATCTCTCAGTAAGATGTGTGTTTTGAAAATTCATGACCAAGTTTTGTTTATGTGTTTGTTTTTAACCCTCAGTTTTTGTCAATGTATGTTTAATCTATCCAATTATAAGTATTTGAGGGAAATCATTTGTTTTTGCTTTTTCCCCCATAAAAAATTATGTTCCCCTCTGTTTTTCAGCCAGTTCAGCTATGCCTTTTGAGCACAGTACAATTTGTAGTTTGATGATTTTTTTTATAGGAGCATCTTTTTGATCCTAATTGCTTTGGGGCCATGTTTTTACCACATTTTTTTTCTATCCAATGAGTTTTACCTGAGACCATTCTGAAACCATCCTCAAAGCAATTTTTGCATTTTCTTCTTGGTTTTTACTTTTGATTTTCCTGCTACTTGCCAAATCTGCTGTCTTTAGTGGGCAACTTTCTTTTAAAATGTATCTAATTTGGCTTTGGGGTATTGTAACAGTCATAGTTTTGGGTTTTCCTATTCAAGATATAAAAAGGTGTGAACACTTGTATCTCCGTCCCTTTCTTAAATAAACTCATGAACATATCCTGTGCTTTTTAGGTCTTCTTCTAAGCATACCACAAAATAACTGTGGTCTGGGTTAGGCAGCATCTTCACTACTGTGTTGATGGGAGAAAACATACAAGGTGCCGGTCTTCAGTGATTCATGCTGTTTGGATACATGAGCTGCTTATTGAGTGGGGCGGGGTGCATCGCTGCTGTGCACAGACAGGCCCAGAGCTCTACCAAGCGAAATCTTAGGAGCTGTCAGTCATGGATCTCAAGGTCATTGGAAGAATGAATGCACCCACAGGTTGCCATTCATGCAAGAAATGCATTGCCACTTTACCACATAAAGGAAAATACATCAGAAAAAAAAAACCCTCTTAATTTTGGCTGGTGTTGTGTTATAAGGACACTCATCAAAACAGAAAATGGAGCTATTTATAATGTTATGTATGTGTATGTATATGTATACACACACACACTATATATAGTGTTCCTAAATAAAATATTTGATTTATCGCATTTTGAGCAGTGCCAGTAGGAAGTTACGCTAGTTTGTGGGAGCCAGTAGATTTTTTTGCAGCCAAGAGGGAAGAAAAAAAGCTTCTGTGGATTCATCAAGAAATCACACTTCCTGGCGAGAATACTTGGGCGGAAGAATGCCAGCTGTATGGGCTGGTGACGTGAGCATAATCAGCTCTCGCCAAGGACCCTGCTCACCGCTTCTGCACTACTGTGCTGATTCTGGGGATTCCATATATTTTCAAATGTGCAGTTTTTTTCTGCACCTAAAAATATTTATGACCCACTGACTTTCATTAAAATACTGGGTATTAACTGAGATGAAAAACGAGAAATCTGTATATTCATTTGATAAATACTTTTTATCTTTTAATAATTCAAAAATGCAAGACTATGTCTTCTCAAAAACCTTTCATTAAAATTGAAGCTCTGGGTAAAAGCTTCTCTTAATCCCACAGCTCTCCTTACTTTCTTACACAGAGCAAACTACCACCAGGCTTGTAGCCTGTGCTCTGAGGGCCGCAGTTGAAGTTGAAGTGAGAAACAGAAAAAGTAAGACAAGTCTTGGTATAGTGGAGTAGGTAAACCCAGAGCAGGGCTAATCTGTGAGAAATCAAGGCAGTTTTCTGGGGGCAGTAATCTATAAGGGTTTTAAAACTTCAACAGAAATAAAAGGTGAAGTAAATTGGACTTACCTAGAGATGATAATATTTAAATATGTCTTGATTTTTCCAGTAGAACCTAATTATACTAAAAAATGATTTGCCCTTTACCTAAAATGCAAATTTATGTGAGCATCCTGTATTTATATTTACAAAATCTGACAAATCTAGACTTACCACATCCTTGCACAAAGAATGCTGTTTAGAGATGGGAGAATCATTTAAATAAGGTCCTGAGAGAGTGGATTAATGTATAACTCCAGATAGTTTAACTCCCTTCTAAAGAGAGTGACAATGTGTGTTTGGACAAATGTTTGGAGTGACTCCCAGTGATTAGCCTGCCTGGGGCACTCACAGCTCTCTAGGTGGTTCTGATATGAAATATGGGGTGGAGAATGCAGTCCATGAATCATGTCCCAGTTCTGGGTGACCCCCACTAACCATGAGATTAGGGGAAAGTTGCTAAACATCTCCTAGTTCAGTTTCCTGATCTTCAGGATAATAAGACCTATCTTATAAGGCTAATTTGAGTTTAAAAATGGTCAACAAATCCTTCATATCATTATAGATGTAATGTTCACATTTTTAAGAAGATGATTTATTAATATTAGAAGGAATTAATATAAAAACTGATTATGCCACATGAGTAACAAACCATAATTATGTACACATATATAGAGTTTGCTATTATAATCAAAGCTACAATAAAAATGATCTGGCACCTTTCATATTTGTTCTTTGACAGCATTGTAATTAGGCACAAATGGTTCATATGATGTTCAAATAAATGACTATAATTAGGACTACTTGCATGCAGTCAAGCCACATTTTTAGTTTTCCTGATTCTATGTACCCTTTTATCATCTTCACACACCCACTGATGCTTGCAGATGAGAAAATACGAAGGTCCGGAATCTTACTCATCCACAGCTGGAGAGCCCTGGTCTCATCTGCCCTTGCCTCTCGAGAGTCCCTGTGTCCCCTCCCTGCGCTTTCCATCCCGTACCCCACTCTCCAACACCAGTGTCTTTTCACTTGGAGTTGCATCCTGCTGTACCCTGCTGCCCTGGAGCTGGGGAACAAGGCAGCAGAAGCTCAACAGCCAGAAGTATGGGGATTATCTGTGACTCGGGGAGGGAGACAAACTGACCACATAATCACCCGGTGAGTGATGGGAGAGGGCTATGAATTGCAGGAATTAAGTCCATCCCTGACAGCCAGGAGAGCAACTGCGGAGAGGGTCAGGAGAGGCGTCATCTAAATGGATGTAAAACCAGGATACTTTGAGAGTGGATGGGGGCACATTAATAATTCTGCTGGGATTATAGGTATAAGCCATGACTGTCCTAGGAAAACTGGAACACTCTGCTTATAAATAAATAGGCATTGGCAAGAGAAGATGCTTTTTAAGAAGATGATTTATTAATAATAGAAGGAATTAATATCACAAAAACTGATCATGCCACATGAGTAACAAACCATAATTATGTACACATATATAGAGTCATGGTTATTGTCATGGCTATTGTCACTCCTCACTGAGTATGTGGATGTTTTTGTTATGAAGTAAAGGCTGCGTGATATTGTGAACAATGTTGCCTATGGAACCTGAAAACTCAATCTTATTAGGCATCAAACCTTTTGTCCCTTTTTCCTCCAGTTAATTTCTTGCTAGAACACTAATTTTCCAAAATAATGGCTCTGATTTTTGCGGTCTCCTTAAAATCTTTGCTTGCCCCCCATGATGTACAAAATAAAGTCTGTAACCTCACTGGCTTACTTTCCTGCCCTGCCTTCGTAGGGTGCCCATCTTATTTCTCAGTTTTCCTCTTTAAGAAACCACTGGAACATCAAACCATTGGAACGACTAGCTACTCCTGGCGTATAATTTCCTACCTTCATGACTTTGATCCAGCTTTCTCACTTGTTGCCTGGAAACCTACCTTTTGTGCTTATACAATTCCTTCTGCTTTCCATGACCAGGCTCAAATTTCAGCTAAAATGCTGTCTTTTAAAAGCCAAGAATTAGAAGAAAAACATTCTCTGTGCAGTCTTCTCTAGTCACTCTTGTCTACCTCTGAATCCCCAGGAGTTTTTATATTGACCCCTGTTTACCTTTACATGGACCTACTGGGCCACTTTCATCTGTGCGTTGTCATTTTGTAGATAGAGGTCTCAGATCACCTGTAGGTCAGAGGTTATTTTAGGGCAGAATTGAAGTCTTGTCTTTCCTGTAACTGTCAAAGAACTTTTCAATGTACTTTGCCCGTAGCTGAGATACAAGAAACTTGCTGAATGAGGGATCAGAGACTGAAAATGAGAATTAGGATGCCCTTCATCTCTACTTCGGTGAAGAAAAGCTGTGAAACAAAGGTACTTCCTGATTTGCTTGCTCAGAGACTTGGGACTGGGGTGGGTGTGAGCTTCTGATTCTTACTGCCCTGAGAAGTGGCCTCCTGTTCCTCACAGAAGGGCTGAAGAGGTGGATCAACTTCTGGTCCACCTCTTCAGTCCTTCTGTGTCCTAAGGTGGACCAGAAGTTGGTTATGATTCCTCCAACTAGAGCCATGTCTTTGGTGTGGGTCACAATATCATATTACTAAATGGACCATGTGTGACTGTAACGAAACCCCTTAATGACACCAGGATTAGCCAGCCAGTAGCTTTTTGCAAACTCCGTCTCTAATCATCATATTGCCTCAGCAGTCAAATTGCTGCATGTAATAATTCAAACCTTGCCTGAAATATGTGCAAGGCTTGCTTTCATTTTATTAAATCAGCATTCTACATCCCAGCCTACCTGGCCTGCACTGTTAATTCTGATCACTTTTGAAAACCAAAATGACTAACAGTAAAAAGAAGACTGTCGAATTGAATCTTTATCCCAAACTCATCATAATGCCTGCCATATGTCCTTGGCACAAATTGTGTTGCTGCCTGGGGCGTTCCATTCTTTGCAGTGAGGCATGCTGGAAATTTGTGTTGGTGAGGACGGCTCTTGCCATTTTACACTCTGAAGGGATACCCGAAGCTGTTTCCAAAGAGAATGAAATTCAAGGCATCTGTTTTCTTTGGCATTTGTAGTTTTGGAACTATGGAGGCAACATGTCTTGGACTTTGGTGGGTATGATGAAGGGTTTTATTTAGTTTAACAAAAATTTATCAAAAAATCTTATTCAATATTTTCTGTACTAACCTCTCCAGATCTATTAACAGCCTATTCAGTGTGAATGAAAAGAGAATCTCACAATATTGGTGGAAAATGCCCCCTTCTGTGCTCTAAGTAGCCTCAAGTTTACTAATAGTCTTTAACTGCAAGGGCCCGAGCCAGCTCTACCACTCATTGAGCATCATTCTAACCAAATTCCTGAGTTTGGGGCCAAATTCAGGAACCAAATTCCTAACTTAGCAGTAGGTTCTGTTTTTGTTAAGATATATAGATTTTCAGTTGCCAAGTAATTATAGGGTAACGCTTTGACATAGCATCCTAATTTATTATTTATTTATTGGTTCAATATATAACCCCTCTTAGAGTATGGACTTTTTGAAAGCTAGACAGATCTTCAGTGATAATTTAGCCTGATAGCTCCCTTTTGGTTATGAGCAAACCAAAGCCCAGGGTGTTTAAACATCTTGCTCAAGGCAGCACAGTGTGTTAGCAGCAGTGCCAAACACGAGCACCATAGTATCACTTCTACCACATCTGTGGGTCACAGGCCAGCCTGGATTCATGGGGCCAGAGGCGGTGATTAGTCCCCCTTTTTCTTTTTTTTTTTTAACATTATTTTCTTACATTGTAGTTAATTTTTAGACAGTATTTGATTTCTCCCCTCAGGTGTCTGAGCAAGTCCCTGTAGTAGTTCTCTCATCACCATCGCACCCGTGATCCATCACCACAGTCCCTAGACTCTTCCCTGTACTGTTTTGTCCCCTCTCCCTCTCCCTCACTGCTGTTTGCCTCAGGTCTTGGTCAGCTTGCAAGTTTTATCTTTTTCCTGACCCTTTGTTCAGTTTCTCTGTATTTCACATATAAGTAAAACCATCTGATATTTATCTTTTCCTTCTGACTTATTTTACTTAGCATTATCTCTTCCAGTTCTAACCATGTTGCCAGAAATAGCATGAGTTTATTTATTTGTTTTTGATCGATGTGTAGTATTCCGTTGTGAATATATTATACACCAACCTCTCAATCCATTCATCTGTTTGGGGGCATTTAGGTTGTTCCCATATCCCATATCTCGGCTATTATAAATTGTGCTGCAATAAACATAGGAGTGCAGGTTTCCTTTTGGATTAGTGTTTTTGTGTCCTTTGGGTAAATTTCTAGGAGTGGAATCGCTGGGTCATATGGTAGATCCATTTTTAGTGTTTTAAGTAACTTCCACACAGCTTTCCCTAGTGGCTGTAGTCCCACTTCTTGATGGAAATAATAAAAGCATTTGTGGCTATTTTTAATCCACCATACTCAAAGCTGAAATTTTGCTTTATAACATTTTAGCCATTATTTTTTCTTTAAAGATTTATTTATACATAGAAGAGCTGGGGTATAGGCCAGAAGTGCAGGAGGGTGAGAGGATCCATCAGAGACAGAGTGGGGAGCAGAATGAGCAGATCTACTGAAATACACTGCTGAGGGGAGCAGTGGGCAAGACAGGAGAGTTCTGTTGCGCCATGTGGGTAGCTCCCTGGTGCTGCAGTGGCTGCGAATTGCTTCATGGTGCTGAGACTTAACCCCTTGTGCCACCAGGGAGGCCCTAGCCATTATTTTTTCAAATATTTTTCTGCTCTTATCTTTCTGACATTTCAATTATATGTAGATTAAATTCTCTTGATATTGTCCCACAGGTCACTAGTCAGTAGTGTTTTTTTTTTTTTTTTTTGTCCTTTTTCCTCTTTATGCTTTTGTTTGGGTAATTTCTACTGCCTGCTTTAAGTTTCATTGATATTTCTTTTCTGCAGTGCTGAGCTACTCTGATGCCCATCTGGTGATTTTTTTTCTATATTATGTATTTTTTTAGTTTTAGAATTTCCATTTTTTAGTAATATGCATATCACTGCTGATATTCCTCATTTTTTCAATCATGCTAATCTTTTAAATTTTGAAACATATTCATAATAGCTCTTTTAAAGCTGTTGGTATTTTCAACATCTGTCATCCCTGGGTCAGTTACTATTTATTTTTTTGGTTATGAGTCACATTTTCCTATTTTCATATGTAGTCATTTCTGATCATATGCTAGACATTGTAATGCTATGATATTTAGAGTCTGCGTTTTGTTTCTTTAAAGAATGTCAAGCTTCCATTTTCATAAGCACTTAACTTACTGGCCGATCAGCTTGCTTCTAATGAGGCTTATTTTTAAGTCTTCTAAGTCTAGTCTTGGGCTAGATTGGCCTTGTTGGCATCTCAAATGAATGTCCAGGGTCATCAGTGAGGTCTGTCTACTCTGGCTGTCCAAGTTGCTACATCAGCACTTTGTAACCTGCAGTGTTTCCATTCATCTGCCTACCCAGGAACTGTGGTCTCTCAAACCTCACCTGAATATTGGCTTGCACAAGTCTAGCCTACATGATAACTCATTGTGATCTTTGTGCTAGAATTTGGAGTCCTACCTATGAGCAGCTTCCTTCTTTCTGCTCACTTTATTGGAAATTTCAGCTACCTCAGCACCCCTGAATTATTTTTTTAAAATATTTATTTATTGGGCCTCCCCGGTGGCGCAGCGGTTGAGCGCTGGTTTGCGAAGCTGCCCGCGGCCTCTGCGGCGCCGGTTCGATCCCCGGCTGCTCCCCGGCCACCAGAGGAGGGTCCCACATGGCGCGCAGACCTCTCCTGCCGCCCGCTGCTCCCCTCAGCAGTGTACTTCGGTCCTTCTGCCTACTCTGCTCCCCGATCTGGCTCTGGTGAATTCTCTCACCCTCCCATGCTTCTGACTGTACACAGTGCATGTATAAACAAAACAAACAAATAAATATATAAATAAAACATGCCTCTATAAAAAAATTCTTATTAAAAAACATTTATTTATTTATTTATTTATTTATTTATTTATTTATTTATTTATTTATTTATACAAGAACTGGGGTATGGGCCAGATGCGTGGGAGGGTGAGAGGATTCACTAGAGACAGAGCGGGGAACAGAACAGCAGACTGATGAAATACACTAGTACACTGCTGAGGGGAGAAGCGGGCGCGACAGGAGAGGTCTGCCAGCGCCATGTGTGACCCTCGCTGGCAGGCCGGGATTGAACCTACACTGCTGAGGCTGCGGACAGCTCCACAGCACTGCGCTCAACTGCCTGTGCCACCAGGGGAGGCCCAGCACCCCTGAATTCTAACTGCTGCAACACCTGCCCCAGGGGACTGCCATGCTCTGCAATTCCTCCCTCCGCCTGTGTTCCAGAAGGTGTCTCCAGGCAAAACATTAACACTATAGTGTGGATCCCTTCTTGTGGTCCCCTTCTTTCTGAAGTCATATTTCTTTGTTACTTCTTATCCAGTGTCTGAAAGCAGTGGCTTCATATATTTTGTTCAATTTTTATTTTAATTTTTTTTGAAGATTTATTTATACAAGAACTAGGGTACAGGCCAGATGTGCAGGAGGGTGAGAGAATTCACCAGAGTCAGAGTGGGGAACAGAACAGGCAGACTGATGAAATACACTGCTGGGGGGAGCAGCGGGCAAGACAGGAGAGGTCTACCTCGCCATGGCAGGCATCTCTGCGGCTGGCAGGGATCAAACCGGCACTGCAGAGGCTGTGTTCAACTGCCTGCGCCACCAGGGAGGCCCTATTTTGTTCAATTTTTAAATTGTTTACTGTGGAAGGTTTAGCTGGCATTGGTTACTCCATGATAGATAGAAGTAAAATTTCTCTTCCTTTTACATTGAAATAATACATGTTTTTAATAAATAGAAAATTTGTCATATTAAAGAAAAAAATTTGCCATTCTATGCAGTGCTTAAATGTACAGATTACACATAGTCATTAAATATAGAGATTGTTGGGCCTCCCCTGGTGGCGCAGCGGTTGAGCGCTGGGCTGCAGGGCTGTGAGGGTCCCACAAAAAAAACAAAAGCAAAACAAAACAAAACAAAAAATATACATAGAGACTGTTTTGCTAGTAAACTAAAGATAACTGTGGGACTTTCTTTGATACTTGATAAGTCAGTGTAGTTCAATAACAGGTTGATGAGCTGATGAAATACATTGTGGTTAAAACCCTTGGCACCTATCTGGGCATCCTAAGTTTTTATTTTATATTCTTGGATTCTTTGCTGGGAACCCTGGAATTCTTGTTATTTAGTCCTCTGCCTGAATTCTGTTTCCATAGGAAGACTGCATATTTAAGTTTTCATAATCTCTTTCCTAATATAGAGACCTGTCTTCATCCCTTTGTTTACATACCAGATTTTCTATTCCTCTCTGTTCATTATCAATTAAGCTAAAAATCGAAACTTGCCCCCATTTTTTATATAGTTATATCCTACTACAAGCATTGTGTGGCAGGAGAGATTAGTTACCACAAGAATAGCTTGATTACTGCAACACAGGAAAAATAAATCCACTTGTAGTTGCTGGTGCTAACTTATATATTCTACTTTAGAACCATTTTGATTTGGGGCCTATTTTAATGGATTTGAGTGTTTCTCTGTGGGCTGGGTGCTGCTGAGCAGATTGTAATTTTAAATAGGGTGGTCAGTGCCGCCTTTATTGAGAAGAGTGTTGGTGCTCAGACTTGTACTAGGGGTGAGTCGTGCAGGTAACTGGGGAAAGTCTCCCCAGCAGAAGGAACAGGATCACAGGACTCTGGGGCCTTCAAGGTGCAGCAAAGACTCCTGTGTGTCTGGACAAGAGGGAATAAGAGGGAAATAGAAGAGGATAAGGTTCCAAGGAAAACAGGGGTCTGGAGTGGGACATGGGTGCCAGCTTATGCAGGAACTTGGGTTTTCACTCTGAGTGCAGTGGGGATCCACTGCAGACTTTAGAGCAGAGACATGATGTGATCCAACTTACATTTGAAACGGTTGCCTCTGGATCCTGTAGGGAGAAGTGACTCTAGGAAAGCATTTGGAGAGGCAATAGGATACATGAAGCTTTCATTGAATAGCTGGGTTTAAAATAAACAAGTGAAAATCCCCAAGGCTTAGTCTATGTATTGTACTCATAAGCCATTTCTCATTCTTTTTTAAAAATAGACTTAATTTTTGGAGCAGTTTTAGGTTCACAGTAAAATTAAGTGGGAAGTACAGACAGTTGCCTTATACCCCACATACATATACACAACCTCCTCTACTACCAGCTTCCCCACTGGAGTGGTACATTTTTTACAACTGATGAACTATGTGACACATAATTATCACCCCAAGCCCAGAGTTTATATTAGGGTTCTCATGGGTTTTGGACAAATATATAGTAACATGTATCTGACTTTACAGTATCCTACCCAATTCTCTTTATTTATTTTTTTAAGATTTATTTATTTATGCATACAAGAGCTGGGGCACAGGCCAGAGATGTGGGGGGTGAGAGGATCCGCCAGAGACAGAGTGGGGAACAGAACAGGCAGATTGACTGAAATACACTGCTGAGGGGAGCAGCGTGCGAGACAGGAGCGGTCTGCCCTGCCATGTGGGTTTCTACCTGGCCGGCCAGGCATTGCATTTGTGCTGCAGAGGCTGTGATTGCTTCATAGTGCGATGCTTAACCCCTTGTGCTACCAGGGAGACTCCCAATTCTCTTTCAAATGCAGAGGTTTTCAATTTGCTGACTCAGAGAGAAAAGTGTTTTCAAAAATTCCTTTCAAAATATGCTTCCCTCTACTGCTGTGTGTGAGCATGTGTTTGAGGCCACAGCAAATTGGGATGGTAAGAAGACTGAGAGTCACTGTTCTAGGTACTGCATCCCCAATTCTCTCCACCATCCCCTCCTCTATATATTTCCTTTTTCCCCCACTTTCTTTCTCCTTCAAGGCTCTTCTTGTTGCCCAAGGACAGAGATTGCTAAAAAAAGATTATGTGAAGGATCTGACTCTAGAGGACTGCTGTTCTCTAATCCTCACAACCTAAGGCTCTAGGGCTCTCCAAATGTTTAGTTGTAGTTTTTGCTTTTGAACAGAGTCATCTCAAGTTTAAGTATAGCACTGTGGAATGATTTTTAGAGCCTCTGCTTACTATGGTGAAAATAAGAGAAAAAGTAGTCATCATTTCAAACTTACCTGGAAAGCATCTTGAGGGAACATTAGCTTTTTAGAAGCCATTCTAAAATTTTAAGAAGCTTTAAGAAATTATTTTAAACTCAGTGCTAGAAGAACAAGTGCATTGCCAGGGGAGATTTTGATAGAGTTCTATTTTATGTGCTGTTTGGGAGTAAGCATCCCAATTTGCCTGGGGCCTAGACAACCTCTTGCTGGGGGTATGTTGTGGAGCAACTTATGACTAACCGGTATTGAGTTTAGAAGCTCATGGAACATTCAGAGAAGATTTTTGAAAAGGGTCTGTTAAAGTTGTTCAAAGCTGTACTTTGGTTTTATATTTTCATTTTCATTATAATGAAACAAGTTACAATATACTGAGCCTGGTCAAGGACATTTTCCTCTCTCCATTCTCAAACAAGTGCAGGCTCAAGCATTATTTAAATACCAATTAGCAGGGCTATTCCTGCCCTTCGATTTTATACTTGTCCTAATAGCCCTGGACCCCAGAGCTGGCATCTCTCCAGCATGGGACAGATGTCAGAGTGGCTGTTTGCAAAAGGGAAGGGGAGGTATCCTCTTCTCTCCAGTTGCTCTGTTCAGGGCTGAAATGGTGCACAGCGACTCCAGTCACATCTCTCCTATCTCATTTGGGACCCCAAGAGGTAGTTTTCTCTTCATTCATAGGTACTCAAAAGCAAGAAGTGTGATTTCTGAGTAGGGAGGTATTAAGCGAGGCATTTGCAGACTTCAGTGCTCAGCAACCTGGTGGTAGCTGTGCAGGTCATATTTTGGAAAGTTTGCAGAGGTCTTGACCTGTTTTGCAACAGTCAGCCTCAGCTGTGAGGGTCAAATACTGCAGTTGCACCTGAGGTCACAGGACCGATCAAGGGGATTTTTCTGATTCATTCTCAACAAGGACAGACTTAAAAACTGAGAGAATTTTGGCAACTGATTGAACTGAGGGATGTGTGCCAGTGTGTGTGTTTGTGGTTAAAGAAAAAATATTCCAGAATACTTGTTAAAGATGGTAAGGTAGATTTTATTCAGAATCATTGCAATAGGTGTGAGAGCCACTGCAATGGGATTTTATAGTAGGGGTTCCAGATGGGGCTCAACTCTAAATACAGCATGGGCTAGGGGAAATTTATAGCCAAGGGGCTGGTGGGGAGGGGGTCTGTGAATGGAACATTACTAAGAGGAAACCTCAGGGGCAGAGGGCTTCTGGCTAAATTGGCCCAACAGAATTCTTGCTGAAGTCTGGCCTGCTGATCAGACACCACCTGGAGATGGTGGAGGAAGAGGAACCTGACCAGTTATGGGGGTGGTGTCAGAAAGAGGGGAATATAGAAAGGATGGTGGGGTGGGTGGCTCTGGTTATACTGGCCAACGGGTTCTTGCTAAAACTGCATTTTATAAGGACATAGTAGAGAGGCCTAGGAGAAGTTTCAGAAGCCTGACTAAAGTTGGGTCAAATAAGTAAAAAAACCAAATGTAAGAGGCAACTATAAATCAGAGACATTCTGCAGGGGATGGGGAGAGAGAGGGATCAAAACAGGGGAGTGAGGAGCACAAAGGACTATAGTGATGGTGCACGGGTGAACTGGTGGTGGAAATTCTATGGGGACTACACCTGAGAGGAGAAAGCATACATTGTACAAAAGTAATAATGTAACATATATATATATATATAAATAAAATAAATTTTAAAAAAGGAAGCTTTGTTAGTATGTGTGTTTGTTATATGTGTGTATTTATATCTGTGTGCATACATGTCTGTGTGTGTCTGTGAATATGTCTCCATGTCTTTGTGTGTGTGTGTGCTTGTGTGTGTGGTATGGTGAGGGCTTTGTGGGAGGAACATGGAGGGAGAAGAGCATGTCTCTAAGGAAGAAGGGTCTTTGTGATTGGCCATGTTTTTAGGACTAAATGACCAAACAATGGTGGTGGTGTAGTCATAGAAAGAAACAAGAAAGAGCTGATTTTAGGAAGAATTTACAATCAAGTCTTTGTAGAACTTTAATTCATACATGATATCTGTTCCTCCTCTGAATTCTATTCCCTTCCTTCCTACTTTAACTGTGCTTCTTATCCCATTTCTCCTTGATAAGTTCTGTACAGTACAAATCTTACCAATTTTCACTTCCTGGATGCAGGAATTGTGTTTTTATATCACCCAAGTGCTTTATTCTCCTCTAATATAGGTGCTCAAAAATATTTGTGGATAGAGTGAGTGCATTTTCAACATCTTTATGAATTTTGTTGACATTGTTGGAAAAACTTGTAATTAGGAGAGAGTAAACATTTCAGTATTCTAAGTGGTTAATAATCATATAATTAAAATGATAACATGATAAGTGGTAAACATCTTGAGTTTCAAAGACTTTTGATATATCCATGTCATCGTTGGCATTATAAATACACACAATTTTAGCATGCTAATATCTAACCTCTGTCAAATGTGTTTGTTTTTGAAATGGGGTTCAAAATATCTGCTTCATTTAACAGGTCTGTGAAGATCAAAATTTTCAAAGTTCTTTGAAAGTTAACAGTATTACAAAAAGGCTGAGATTGTCAAGTATGTAGGAGTTGAGGTCTTACTGTTGTTAGAGAAGAGAAAAAAACAAACTTGTACACCTATTTATAAAATCTTCCAAGGGCACTCAAGAATTCTAGTATATGTTTTAAAGTTCTTTATTCATTTCTTTCATTAGAAACTATTCTTTAAAGGTTTTTGTGGCTAATGATGATGAAGAGGATGGTACAAGTGTTTTTTTGTTTGTTTGTTTGTTTTTTGTGGGACCCTCGCCATCGGCTGGGGAACAAACCGGCGCTGCAGAGGCTGCGGGCAGCCTCGCAGCCCAGCACTCAACCACTGAGCCACCAGGGGAGGCCCAAGAGGATGGTACAAGTAAAAATAGCTTTTGTAACCTTTTACACTGATAGTTTATAAAGTTCACATGTATTATCTTGGATTAACAATGCATTGCAGGAGGAGCCTAACTCTTTATAACCTCAAGTTACTGTCAAACAAAATGAGTCAACACAATGTGCAAAATCATTTTAATGCAAATGTATTTTGTTAACATGACACCCATGTTCATTTTACTGATCTTCAAATGACTTTTGGAAATTAAGAAAAATGCAGGTGCAGTAGAGGGAATTAAGTGTTACATACATTCTTGCCAGATGACAGTGCTCTGGTTAAGTTTGCTTTTGTCGCCCATTTCTTGATCCAGCCTTCTCGTTGATTATAGGAAGTCAGCAGTGCAGAGAACCCCTTCCCCACCCCCTTTATTTCCCCCTTCTCCATCTACTTCCTGCACCCCCACAGGTCTAACTATTGGGTGTTGGAATCTGCTGTCCCCAGGAGAGGCCCCCGCAGAGCTTCTGCAGCTAATTGATGAGGAGGTGGTCCTCCATGGCAGATAGCGATTATTATACAGACAAACAGAAGTCAGCTAAGAGGCTATGTTTTGACTGATTTTATAGTTATTGTACATTTTTCCCCACAAAAACTCATGTGTTGGACCTCCCCTGGTGGTGCAGTGGTTGAGCGCTGGGCTGCGATGCTACCCCCAGCCTCTGCAGCACCGATTCGATCCCCGGCTGCCTGGCCAGTGTCCCACATGACGTGCAGACCTCTCCTGCCGCCCGCTGCTCCCCTCAACAGTGTATTTCATCAGTCTGCCTGCTCTGCTCCCCGCTCTGGCTCTGGTGAATTCTCTCACCCTCCCGCGCTTCTGACTGTACCCAGTGCTTGTATAAATAAATAAATAAATCTTTAAAAAAAAAAACAAAACTCATGTGTTATTGTTTTGTGTCCTGACCATCCTAGAAACTGGCTAATGAGTCCCAAGAATTAAGATATAGGAGCATATTAAAATTTCATATTTGCATGATGTATGTGAGCAGTACCCGGAATCTCGAACCTTTGCTAACCTTAACCTTTGCACATCTATTGGTAGTTCCATTGAAGGGGAGCACATGTGTCACTTTCTGGGTCATTTTGAAGTAAAGGCAATCAGACCCAGCACACTCAGGAAAACCTTTACTTCTTCTTTAACTGTTTAGATAGGAGAACTGTATCAGAAAGAGAGCTATTGCCAAAGGATACCAGAGGACTTTGCTTTTTTATTTTTTTAAAATCTGAAACACTTATCTGCATGGCAGGGGAAACAGTTACCAAACATCTGCTCTTTTTAACTTTATGTGAGTTGCCCTGTGCCTTGAAAGCCCAGACCCCTATCCCCTCCTGTGGCTCAGGATGATGTAAAATTTCCATTCCCTTTGATTCTCATGTCTTTTGGGGGTTTCTATATGTATGTAATTAAATTAGTGTTTCCCCTGTTAATCTGCCTATGTCAACGTAATGATTAGACCAGCCAAAGAACCTAGAGAGATAAAAGGGAACGTTTTCCCTCCCCAACATATGTTTGCCTACCCTGTTGTATATTTGCAGCAAGGTCCTGCCCAGCACATTGTATGCACCCAGGTCACGGTCTTTATACTAGAGTATTCTCATTCTGACTACGTGACTCCCTTCCCTATTAGATTGTGAGCTCCTGGGGGGTAGGCCTTGCATCTTGCTCATCTTTGTTCTTCCAGGAAGGGGATCTAATGTTCAGTAGGAAAACAATATACTTTACTGAATGAAATGAATCAATAAAATGAATGTACATTTATGAATGAATGTGTTTGGTGAATGGAGATTCATTTAAAGTTCCATAGATTATTGATAATTCATATTGCAAAGGCGTGTTAATTTGCATTCTTAATTTGAAGGATAAATGTGATAAAAAGATATAAATAAGTATTAAACCACTTCTTTCAAGATTATAAACCTATTTCTAAGAAGGATCTCTTGGTACTTCTAGCAGGCATTATACCATTACTTAAAATATCTCAGCCTCTACCTGGGCACTGTGGGATCTGTAAAGGAAGCGCCAGGCATGACTTCTGTGGAGACTCTACCTGGCATTAGGAAATTTTGGATTCATAGAGAAGAGGGGCAATGAAGAATTCTTACTGATTACAGAGGTGGGATAGTAAAGATATCAGCTAATAGCTGAGTGGAGTTTTTCACTTGACATTTTTAAGAAGGATCTCTTGGTACTTCTCACAGGCATTATACCATTACTTAAAAGATGTTTTATCAAAAATATTTTTAGTTTGCACCACTTGCCACCTCAGATGAATCAATCACTGTCTGACCTTTCCAACTAAATTAGAAAGTTTTTAGTGACAGACTCTGAAGTTCATCCAGAAAGAGCAAAAGAACCACGAGAAGAAAAAGCTAAAACAAAGCAGGAAAACATAGTAATTAAGTGGTTTCTAAAAAAAAAAAAGACTCATGTCATATTTTGCTAAATGAATAGATGAATGATGTTATCTCCAAGAAGACAAAAATCTACAAGTGTGAAATGTGCAGTAACAAAATAATGAGCTGAGATGCCCCCAAAGAAATTGTTACATTTGCACTTCAGAGAAGAGAGTGGACGTTTTAAGGAAAGATTCTGTGAAGGAAGTACAGTCTAAGCCAGTCATAAGGAGATGAATGTGAGAAAATAACGGCGTCTGTCTTAGTTTTCTATTGTTATGTAACAGATTACCACAGACTTAGTGGCCCCACACAACCCATAGTTATTCTCTGGCCCTGTCGTGGTCAGGAACCTCACCATGCTTGTCTGGAGCTTCTGTTCAGGGTCTTAAAGGTGGAAGTCAAGGTGCCAAGTGGGCTGTGCTCCCTTCTGAGCTCACGGTCCTATTCGAAGCTCACCTGCTTGTTGCTAGAATTTGGTGCTTTGTAGGACTGATGTCCCTGTTTTCTTGCTGGCTATCATCAGGTAACGGTTATGTAGACCTTACTCCATGGCCCTCTTGCAACCTGGAACTTTACTTTCTCAGAGCAGCAAACGAATCTCTTCCTTCTTTGACCCTCTTGTAAAATACTTACTTGATTAGGTCAGGCCCATCTTGGAGGAAAAAAAAAATCTCCCTTTTGGTTAACTTAAATTCCACTGATTAGGGACTTGAATGATCTCTCCCTTCGCCATGCACTTTAACACGAACACGGAGATCCATTTCTTCTTTTGCCATGGTCTATTGACTAAAAGTGAATTACAGCTTCTGCCCATACTCAAGGGGATTGAGCATACAAGGGTGTGGGTCATTGGGGATCACCTTTAAATCTCACCTACCACAGTGTCTTCTCTTGTAAATGATTCTTTTTGTTGTTGTTTGAACATGTTTTAAAAGTGAACTTCTTTAAAAAGTGGTTTAAAATGTGCCCTGGTGGTCAGATGCCAGGCTAAGGAAAATAACATCTCTATACTTGCAGGTTTAATTTACTTTTACTTAAGGGACCAGCTGTACAGATATTAAGGGAGTTGAAAGGAGCGCCTCGAGTGAGTTATAATTAGAGAAACCTGCATCATCATCCTGCTAGACCATGAGAGCTCCCTAACTGGTCTCTTGGCTGCTGGTCTGTACTTATCTCGCATCTGCCTCTGCTTGGTGTTAAGTTTATCTTTCCAAAATGCACATCAGATTGTGCCACTACCCTGCTTAAAATACTTCTGCTGACTATTAGCTTTCTAGCCCCAGGTAAGGGTTGCCATGCTGTTCAGCTTCATGTGCCCCATGTTGACCCTCAACAGAAGCAGTGACAATAAGAGTTAAGAAGAGGGGGATGGGTTTGGGAAAGTCTGAGTTGGTGGAATGATCTGGATCTGCTGAGGAGGATGACCCTGCTCCATGCACAGAAATAAGGAGAGCAGGTGCAATAACAGATGTGAGAGAAAAGATGAGTTCAGTTTGAGCTTGCTGTAGAACATCACATCCAGGTCTCACTACATGCTCAGCCTCTACCTGGGCACTGTGGGATCTGTTAAGGAAGTGCCAGGAATGACTTCTGTGGAGACTCTAACTGGCATTAGGAAATTTTGGATTCATAGAGAAGAGGGGCAATGAAGAATTCTTACTGATTACAGAGGTGGGATGGTAAAGATGTCAGCTAATAGCTGAGTGGAGTTTTTCACTTCACGAAGTTCCCAGCGAAAGCAATGAGAGATAAACTATGGTCTTTGATGTTTCTGTACCTTCAATATTTAAATGTAGGAAGACATTATTAGGGCTTAATTGGGGAATACTCAGAGCTATCAAGAAGAAAGGTTCAACCTTGCTCTGGTTGTCTCAAGTTGACTGTGTTTCTAAGTCTTCAAAGAACCTGGTTACAGTCTTGAAGTTCTTTTGGGTGGTGTAGAAATAAATGAGTTTTTCTTCTGCTTTATGAAAGTCCAGTTTCTTCTGTAAGAAGAAACAGTCTCTAGACATCTTAATCTAGAGAATACAAAATGGTAGTCAATAAATTGAAACTACCCTGTAGATATTTTTGTGTGTGTGGTCCATATGGTATTTAAGAAATATCAACAAACATCCAGATACTATCTTTCCTTGGATAGTATCTTGGAAGATCTGATAACTGGTCCACATTTCCACAGAAATATAGTAGACAGTTCCATTTCTGCATTTCCCTTTAATCCTCATTATTCCCTAAAAATGCCACCAGTGAGTATGAGTTCTCATCTGTCCTTGTGCTTCCACTATTACTTTCTTATAGTAGAGATTTCCCCCCTTATATTTGGTTCATTTTACTCTTTTCAATATAGTCAACTATAGTTTTTTTTTTTAAACTGTTACTCCTTTTACCTTATTGACCTCTGCAGGCATTTGTGCTTATAGCCTCAATTTTTAAGTTAAATCTACATTTTCATTTATATTACCATATCCTGGAGCTTCTAGGGGATTCAGCACTACATCTGAGCATCACCTTGAACTCATGACTCTGATGTTGATTCCTGCCATAGCCATCTGTAAAGGCTCCCTCCTGCTTTTCCTTTATTCTTGCACTAACAGATTCTCAACACTTTTGATACCAGAGTGTGGGTTTTCCACTCACCAAGCAATTCTGAGACCCCAGCTTGGTGTGTACAATTCAACTCCTTCTCACACTCCTCATATTGTCTCCCCCAAGACAGCATCAAATCCCACAGGTAAAGGGCACCATCCATATGACTGTCGCCCTCCCTCCCTCCCTTCAGATGCCAGTCACCAGTTCATGTTGTCACCTGTGCTTATGAGCAAATCTGGTTTTTAATTAGAGGTTCTCACAATCTCCTCCCTGGGTTTAATTCATTTACTATAGTGACACATAGCACTCAGGAAAACCTTTACTTCCTAGATTGTTGATTTATTATAAAAGGATATAACAGCTGGAATAGCCAGAATGGAATAGGTACATAGGGCAAGTTATGGGAAGGGGAAGAGCTTTTATGCCCTCTCCACGCACTCCATTCTCACTGAATTCCATGTTATGAAGCAGGAAGCTCTTTGAAGCCTTTAGTTCAGGGATTTTTATGGATTTTCATTATTTAGGCATGATTGATGAAATCTTCGGCCATTAGTAATTGAACTCAATCTCCAGTTCCCCTTCTCTCTTGCAGGTCAGAGACTGAGGCTGGAAGGTCCTATCTTTTAAAAATATAATTTATATATTTATATTTATTTACATCATTACTCATTTTTGTACAATGTATGCTTTCTCCTCTCAGGAGAAAGTCCCCATAAAATTCCCACCACCAGTTCACCTGTGCACCATCACCATAGTCCCTTGTCTCTTCCCTCCCCTGTTTTAATTCCACTCCCTCCCTGTCCCCTGCAAAATGTCCCTGATTAATAGTTGCCTGCTAATTTTATTTATTTATTATTATTTTATTATTTTTTTCCTGATCTTTAAGGTCCTGTCTTCTAATCACATAGTTGATTCCTTTGAAAACTAGCCCCATACCTAGGGACTTTTTAAAAGTCACATTATTAATATAAAAAGGTGATGAATAATATGACACTTTTTTTTTATAGAGGCATGTTTTATTTATTTGTTTGTTTGTTTGTTTGTTTTGTTTATACAAGCACTGGGTACATTCAGAAGCGCGGGAGGGTAAGAGAATTCACCAGAGCCAGAGCGGGGAGCAGAGCAGGCAGAAGGACCGAAGTACACTGCTGAGGGGAGCAGCGGGCGGCAGGAGAGGTCTGCGCGCCATGTGGGACCCTCCTCTGGTGGCCGGGGAGCAGCCGGGGATGGAACCGGCACTGCAGAGGCTGCGGGCAGCTTCGCAACCCAGCGCTCAACCGCTGCGCCACCGGGGAGGCCCAACACTCTTTTACCTTTGTGGCTCTAAGGGGACTTAAGGAATTGAGGACAAAAGACAAAATATTATAACAAAAGCTACATAGCTCTTATACAGAAAATTACAAAAGTTTTGGGAGCTGTGTGCCAGAAAAAGTAAATAAAGGACATACATACATACATATGTGTGATATTATGGAGCACACTATACCACCATCTGTGACAGTCATGTTTTATTTTTATTTTATTTTATATATTTTTTACATCATTTTTCATTTTTGCACAATGTATGCATTTTCATCTTGGTTATAGTCCCCATACAATTCCCACCCCCCTTATTTGACCCTAATCCCTCCTACTCCTCCCCCCCATAGTGTGTCTCTGGTTTATAGTTGCTTGTTGATTTTGAGTTTTACTTTATTATAATTAGTCTTTTTCCTGGTCCCTTATTTAGGTTTTCTAAATTTCTGCTATGAGTGAGACCATCTGATATTTTTCTTTTTCTTTCTGGCTTATTTCACTGAGCATGATCCCTTCCAGCTCCATCCATGTTATCGCAAATGGCATGAGTTTATCTTTTTTGATTGCTGAGTAATATTCCATTGTGTATATGCACCACAGCTTCTTGATCTAGTCATCTATTTTTGGGCATTTGGGTTGTTTCCATAGCTTAGCTATTGTAAGTAGTGGTGCTATAAACATAGGGGTGCAGGTGCCTTTTTGAATTAATGATTCTGTGTCCTTTGGGTAAATACCTAGGAGTGGAATTGCTGGATCATATGGAAGCTCCATCTTTAGCAGGTTGAGGAATCTTCACACAACTTTCTATAGTGGTTGGACCAGTTTGCATTCCCACTAGCAGTGCAGGAGAGTTCCTTTCTCTGCATCCTCCCCAACATTTGTTGTTGCTAGTTTTTTTAATATGTGCCATTCTCACTGGTGTAAGATGGTATCTCATGGTAGTTTTGATTTGATTTGCATTTCCCTGATTACAAGTGATGCTGAACATTTTTTCATATGCCTGTTGGCCATTCGCCTTTTCTCTTTGGAGTGTGACAGTCATGTTTTAAAGTGAATCTTTGATAAAGACCTGGAACTTCTTATAATGGACATGGGTGGGTAAATATTTGCAGTGAAATACTTACGATGGGATAATTGCATAAACTTGAATATAATTGGAACGATGCTGGCTAACTCAAGTATCCTTACTGATACCCCTTTTTGTGTTGTTTCTTCCCTTTCTATAGACCATTGGAACGATCCAGTGAAGATGTGGATATAATCTTCACACGGCTGAAAGAAGTTAAAGCTTTTGAGAAATTTCACCCAAATCTCCTTCATCAGATTTGTTTATGTAGTTATTATGAGAACCTGGAAAAAGGAATAACATGTAAGAAATACAACCACAGTGGTATATTTCCATGTATGCTTTGTGCTCATTTGTGGTTACCCTGTGGAGATCACAATAGCAGATGGAGTATTTTTATGCCAAATACGTGAACTTTAACCGAAAGGATTGACATTTCTCTCTGCTTTGTTTATTCAGTTCAATGTAGCATTTCCTTAACTCCTTTGTTGACAGTATGTAAGTGGTCCTTCCAGGGCAACCTATTTTGCTAATGGTGCTGGAAGGACGCACTGATTCATATGTTTAGCTATATCGTTAGCCATTCAAATATTTATTTTCTCCAAGCAAAGAAATATGTGGACTATATATATTACATCAAGATAAAAGGTCTCTTCACTAACATTAATATTAATGTTTTGAATTAACCTCACTGAGACTGTCTATTCCAGGTGTGGCTAAAAGGCAGGGAAAATAAAGCAACAAGGTAAAAATTGCATTTAAGAAAGTATTTTCTCCATAAGAAAGCAATGCTTTCCCATCTGGTGGGATCCTTTATTCTGCAGTTAACAGAAAACTCCCATCTAACTGGTCAGAATAATCAATGACTCATACAAGAAAGAAAAAGTCGATTACTCATATGCCGTGAGTCCTGAGGCAGAATGATTTCAGAATTGGTTGATTTGATGACATTATCAGGGCTCCAGGTCCCTCCCATCTTGGTTTCTTTTTTTCCTGTGTATCCACAGGTGTTGGTTTTTGTCCCAAGTGATTCTAAGTCAGCACTGCAGGAGGTATTACTTGCTGATACAAAACTTGTGCTGAAGCTATTTCTTCCTGTGTCTCTTTTTCAGAAGTGCCCCAGAGTACTTCCTGCATTGTGTCATTGGGCAGAACTGTATCATAGGAACACATCTAAGCCAATCACTGGCAAATATAACAGGAACACTATGATTAATTTAGAACAATGGTGATTACCCTTGTGGGACTGGGGAAGAAACTCATAAGCTCTGAGCACTTGGCCCTGTGGAGGAGCTTCAAAATCTGGGTTCAGCTGGATGAGAGGAAAGGAGAACATGATTTTGGGTGGAAAACCCACAGGGTCTGTCACAACCTCATGGTAAAATATTAAAAAATAATAAAAATCTGGGGCCTCCCTGGTGGCGCAAGGGGTTAAGAAGCAACCTATGAAGCTCTCTGCAGCTACTGCAGCACAAGTTCGATCCCCCCCGCCGGCCAGGGAGCTCCCCACATGGCGCAGCAGACCTCTGTTGACTGCCCGTTGCTCCCCTCAGCAGTGTACTTCTGCTGGTGAATCCTCTCACCCCCCACATCTCTGGCCTATATCCCAGCTCCTGTATACATAAATAAATAAATCTTAAAAAAAAATAAAATCACCTACAATCTTCAAACTCAGAGATTACTACTAACATTTTATGCGTATCCTTCAGATGTGTTCTCATGCATACACATGCAATCATAATCACACTTCTAGGAAAGAAAATTATCCATATAATGTTGCTTTCAAATCAATATCTTTTTCTTATTGATACCAGAAACTTCAGTCTTTTGGGGGCTGAGACTCTATTTTCTGTTTCTTAAAGCCAGTTTCAAAATGAATTCTTTATGATATGTAATATGTGTTTGATTGGCAGATGATAATGACTTTTGAGGTCAAAAAGTTCATGAAAGACAAAGCCCTATCTCTTAAAGAAGTCACTTAGGTAGGCTCAGAATAGCAGCTACTGAGAGGCCACCTGTAGACTCCTCATTCTCTCATCATAAGCTACTCATGGACCCTGAAGGGATGCGGTGGTGGTTCTTTGCCTTTCCACGGAGGGCCTTAGGGAGGTTAGAGCAGTGCATCATCACTGATTGTGGCTCCCAGAAGCTTGCTCTTATGCAGTGAGCTCCCCCTCGCCGGAACTCAGCCCTCCCACTGAGTATGTCATGTGATTTTACATTGAGTCACTTGAACTCTGACTCTGTGATAACAATTTTAAAATATCAGACATTCCATCTTACTTATTTAGTGAGGATGTTTAAAAGGACGGTTGAGTTTTTTGAACCAGTGTTTCAGAATGACTTTCCACAGTGTTGGTGTTACTATGATATGGGAACTAAGGTTTCAGCCAAATAGCTACATGTTTTTCTCTCTGAGATTACAAAAGTAAAGCAAAATCAGGTTCAGAAATTTCCGATGGGAAATATTTTCAAAGAGTTGTTAACTCCTCATGCATAAAGCAGTGAATTTTTAGAACAGGCAAGATAATGAACAATGAATATACAATAGTTAAAATTTGTAAAGCAGATTTTATTTTTTAAATCATTTATTGGTTAGCTTAATAGAAGACAGTCTAGTCAAGAAAACACTGCTTCTTTTTTTTACATCCCCAGGGCTTATTTATTTTATTTATTTTTTTTTTATAATAAATTTTATTTTTATATTCCCCCATACAATTGCAAACGCCCCATTCTGACCGAAAACACTGCTTTTAATCTCAATAGATCTAGGAAAGTTGAGGTCGTGGTCTGATATTTTGTTGACTCAACTAACCTTGTTAATAGGTGCTCCATTAGGTTAATAATTTTCCAAGAATTACAATATAATGAAATTACATAGAACATCAGCCAATTGTCCTTAAAGTCAAAGGAACTTCTAGCATTTACGGTTATCATCTTTCTTACTGCACTGTAAATATGAAAGAGTTCTATTTAAGTTCTACTTCATAGAATGTTGAGTAAATAGGATATAATTTTGTTGATGAGGAAAAGAAAAACGTTTTTTTATGTGGGAGAAGATAGATTGGCTAGCTCAGCCAGGTCTAAGTCATGTTTATAATTACCAGTGAGAAACTTCAGGTCACATGGTAGAAATAACACACATTTCATATGTTTACATTACTGTGGTTTTTTTTTTTTTTTTTTTTTTTCAGTATTTCGCCAGGGAGATATTGGAACAAACTGGTATGCTGTTCTGGCAGGGTCTTTGGATGTTAAAGTATCTGAGACCAGCAGTTACCAGGTAAGCTACCATATTCCTTTTTTTTTTAAAGTAGGATTTAGTATTACTATGTTTTTTTAAAGATACATTTTCTGTCTTTTATGCCATCAAAATTACACTTTTAATCCACTTCCTTTTTCTCACAGTAAGTAGTGAAACAAGTGTTTATGGAATTCCTTTATTGAGTTACGTCAAATGTATTACTGATGGTCTTCCATGATTTAAGGACAGTGGCAGATATGGGACCAAGAGTGCAAGGCCCATTGCCTGCTTTTCCAGAAGCTTGCTGTCTGTTGGGAAATGTAGACAACTGCATTGCAGTTGCTGGATTACCATTGTGTAAGGGAAAATGTGGGCAGTGGGAAGGCAGAAGCATGCCTTCCTGTTTCTCCTTAGAGCCTTCTTCCATCTGGTGTCCTGACTTTTCTAGAAGTGATCTTCTTGTCAGCCTGTTGGGACCTGCAGTGGAGCAGGAGAAGCGTATTCTGTGCAGTCCCCTAAATCTCGCACTTTATCTCCATCTCGTACTTGCAAATGTGGGAGGGCCAATAATATTTATTTTTTTTCTTTTTCTTAAAGCACTGGCTTCAATGTCTTCATTAGCCACCTCTGAAGAACTTGACACCTTAGTAGATAAAACTCATATTGTTTACATCACCTTATCCCCTCACAAATTTATAAATATTTAAAATTGGACCCAGAATCCCCTTTCCTCTGTAGTGACCCCACTTCCATTATCCCATGTGGCTGCATGTATAGAACCTTTCTGCTTAGAATCAAGCAGCTTAAATCTCAAAAGGATGCCCCCCTAAATGCCAGCATCAAGCCTCAGTATGAAAATGTTCCTAGTCTTCTATCCACACATTCAGAATTCAGATAAAAACTGGTGGGAAGGAACTGACTAACTATAAAATTGGGAAGAATTATCAAGAAAATTCAGCAAAAGGAACAAATAATCTATAGCCAAGCACCTTGTTTAAGATAGTGCTTTACAGTCTTTTTCAGATGTAACACACTTCAAATGTCAAGAGCATTTATACACTGATTGTGAGATTTAAATTTTGTAGGAACTTGTATTTAAGTTGGAGTTATAGGCAGTTACCATCTAAAAAAATAGGGAAAGACCCCAAAAGATAGTTGGTGAGGTGGGCTTGGAGCTTGGTATAAACTTGCCTGTGTTACGTACATTGTCATGGATGGCCCGTCTCAGGCCAGGACCCGAGTCCTTCTTAACCGATAGTTTGCTTTTCTGTGCATCAAGGCATGAAAATTTCTTAGAAGCTGCCTGGCCCTTGTGCCTCCTGATCTTGACAGAACTTTCCCTCATCCCCTCTCTCGCAGGGCCAGTTTTCTCTTGCATTTCAGAGAAGGTGAGATTCAGATAGGTTTTGATTCCAGTAAGCCACCTCAGTTTCCCAGTGGATTGAGAAGAGCTAGCTATTTCTTGAATATTTGCATGGTGGTAGGCAGTGTTCTAAGCCCCTGACAGGTTATTTTTTTATATTAATAATTTTCTTTGAAATAATAATGCATCAACAGGAGCAGCACCCACCGCTGGGGCAGACCAGGCGTGCAGGGGAGCTCGTTCCTGCATCGCCATTTTGCAGCAGGGATCTTTCTTGCTGGAGACTGTGTGAACCAGCAGAAGGCTCACCAAGGAGACAGAGGTAAGCTGGGAGGCTTGCCCATGCTGGGCGCCTTCTAGCCTGCAGTTCCAGCCCAGAGGGGAGCAGCACCCACTGCTGGGGCAGACCGGGCGTGCAGGGGAGCGCGTCGCCGGCACCGGCATTTTGCAGCAGGGACCCTTCTTGCTGGAGACTGTGTGAACCCAGCAGAAGGCTCACCGAGGAGACAGAGGTTAAGCTGGGAGGCTTGCCCACACCGGGCACCTTCTAGCCTGCAGTTCCAGCCCAGAGGGGAGCAGCACCCACCGCTGGGGCAGACCGGGCGTGCAGGGGAGCGCGTCCCCGGCTCTGGCATTTTGCAGCAGGGACCCTTCTTGCTGGAGACTGTGTGAACCCAGCAGAAGGCTCACCGAGGAGACAGAGCAGGGACCTGTCTTTGCTGGAGACTTGTGAAACCAGCAGAAGTTCCCCAGAGGAGCCAGTGGTGAGCTGGGAAGGTCGCCCAAGATGCCGGCCAGTACCAGCAACACAGTGTCACAAGGAATACGGCAAATTAGAAAACAGGCAGTAGGGAGTAGAAAAACAACATGCAATCCAGCAACTCCTCAGCAAAATAGCACACCACAAAAAGAAAACCATCTACCAGATTGCAACGACAGTAACTTGGAAGAACTTCTGAGCCTTCCAGATAGAGAATTTAAAATTGCTGTGATTAAAAAACTGACAGAAGTCATAAAGGAAAACAATGATAAGGGGAAAATAATTAATGACCAGAAGAATGAAATTGAGTCCCAAAAGAGGGAAGTAAAAGAAATGCAGGAGATCAAAGAATTAATGAAGACGCTAAAGAACTCTGGGAAAAGCAGTGAAAGCAGAATAGATGAAATGGAAGAACGAATAAGTACTCTTGAAGACACAGAAATAAAAAGAACCAAAACAGAAAAGGAAGGAGAAGTACGAAGGAAAAAGACCGAAGAAAGACTTCGGGAACTATCTGACTCCATGAGGAAAGGAAATATAAGAGTTATAGGAATCCCAGAAGGAGAGGAGAGAGATGTAGGAACAGAGAAAATATTCATGGATATAATTGAAGAGAACTTCCCAAACGCTAAGAAGGATCTGAAAATTGATATACATGAAGCAAGAAGAACACCAAACTTCCATGACGAAAGGAAAAATACAGCAAGACACATAATAGTAAAGCTCCCAAGAATCCAAGACAAAGAAAAAATAATGAAACTAACAAGAGGGAAGAAACAGATAACATTCAAAGGGAAACCAATCAGACTGACATCAGACTTCTCTGAAGAAACACTACGGGCAAGGATAGAGTGGAGGGACATAGTCAACAGACTCCAAGAAAACAGATGCCAACCAAGAATACTCTATCCCGCAAAGCTCTCCTTCCTCTTTGAAGAAAGAATAAGGACCTTCCCAGACAAACAGAAACTCCGGAATTTCATTGCGACTAAACCCCCACTCCAAAAAATACTACAAGGAGTCCTAAAGCCAGAACCTCAGAGGGACAAATAACAACAAAAGAAGGCCAAAGAAAGTTATTAAAAGAATAAATAAATAAAATCAAAGGAAAGACAAACACAATGGCAAATACAGATGCTAACATATCAATACTAACTCTAAATGTAAATGGACTAAACTCTCCAATAAAAAGACACAGAGTTGCAGGCTGGATTAAGAAACAAAACCCAACCTTTTGCTGTCTCCAGGAAATACATTTAGCTGCAAAAGATAAAAATAGAGTCAAAGTTAAAGGATGGAAAACAATTCTACAAGCAAATGGACCAAAAAAGAAGGCAGGAACAGCTATACTCATATCAGATAAAACAGATTTCAAACTTAAAAAGATAAAAAGAGACCCCAGTGGTCATTACATTATGATCAAGGGGATAATACTTCAAGAAGAAATAACACTCATTAACATATATTCACCAAACGAAGGAGCACCAAAATATATCAGACAACTATTGGCATCTCTGAAAACAGACATCAGAGAAAACACATACGTAGTGGGAGACTTCAACACACCACTATCAACAATGGATAGATCAACAAGACAAAAAATAAGTAAAGACACTAAAGCTCTAAATAAGGATCTAGAGTGCTTAGGCTTAACAGACATATATAGAACACTAAACCCAAAAAAATCTGAGTATACATTTTTCTCAAGCGCACACGGATCATTCTCTAGGATCGATCATATACTGGGGCACAAGACAAACATCAACAGATACACCAAGATTGAAATCATACCAACCATCTTTTCTGACCATGAAGGCATCAAACTAGAAATAAACCATAAAGAGAAGGCAAGGTATTCTCCTACCTCGTGGAGATTGAAACCCACACTACTGGAAGTCCACTGGACTAACGAGGAGATAAAAGAAGAAATTAAAAAATTCTTTGAATTGAATGACAAGGAGGACACCAATTTCCTAAATGTATGGGATGCAGCAAAAGCAGTAATAAGAGGAAAATATATAGCAATAGATGCTCACATCAAGAAACAAGAAAGAACTCAAAGAAACAACCTAATCTCGAAACTCAAAGATCTAGAAAAAGAACAACAAAAAAGCCCCAAAACCAGTAGAAGAAAAGAAATAATAAAAACCAAAGCAGAAATAAATGAAATCGAAACTAAAAAAACAATCCAAAAGATCAATGAAACCAAGAGCTGGTTCTTCGAAAAAATAAATAAAATAGATAAACCCCTTGCCAGGCTCACAAGGGCAAAAAGGGAGAAAGCACAAATAAATAGGATAATAAATGAAAGAGGAGAAATCACAACGGACACAGCAGAAATCAAAAGAATTATTAATAACTACTATGAACAGTTATATGGAAACAAGTTTAACAATCTAGAGGAGATGGACAAATTCCTACAACTCTACAATCACCCAAAGCTAGATAAAGAAGAAATAGAACACCTAAACAGACCAATTACAATTAGCGAAATTGAAATGGTAATAAAAAACCTCCCCAAAAACAAAAGCCCAGGACCTGATGGATTTACAAATGAATTCTACCAAACATTCAGAGACGAATTGGTACCTATCCTTCACAAACTCTTCCAAAAAATTGAGAAGGAAGGTATAATACCTAACACGTTCTATGAAGCCAACATTACACTAATACCAAAACCGAACAAGGACAACACAAAAAAAGAAAACTATAGGCCAATCTCCCTAATGAACACTGATGCAAAAATCCTCAATAAAATTTTAGCTATCAGAATCCAACAGTGTATCCATAAGGTAATTCACCACGACCAAGTAGGATTCATTCCAGGGACACAAGGATGGTTTAACATCCGAAAATCAATCAACGTTATCCAACACATCAACAAAAAGAAATATAAAAACCATATGATAATATCAATAGATGCTGAGAAAGCTTTCGACAAAGTGCAACACCCATTCATGATAAAAGCCCTTGAAATTCTTGGGATACAAGGAACATACCTCAACATCATAAAGGCCGTATATGACAAGCCAACAGCCAGTATCATTCTCAATGGTGAAAAGCTGAAAGCAATTCCATTAAGATCTGGAACAAGACAAGGATGTCCACTTTCACCACTGCTTTTCAATATAATACTGGAAGTCCTAGCCAGAGCAATAAGACAAGAGAAAGACATCCAAGGAATCCAAATGGGAAAAGAAGAAGTCAAACTATCACTCTTTGCAGATGATATGATAATATACATAGAGAACCCCAAAAACTCCACAGAAAAACTAATTCAACTCATCAATCAGTTCAGTAAAGTGGCAGGATACAAAATCAACACGCAAAAGTCAGTAGCCTTCCTATATACAAACAATAAATCTGAAGAAGAAGAAATCAAAAAAACCATCCCTTTTATTATTGAAACAAAAAAAATCAAATATTTGGGAATAAATCTAACAAAAGAGGTAAAGGACCTATACAAAGAAAACTATAAAACACTGTTAAAAGAAATAGAAGAAGACACAAAGAAATGGAAAGACATACCCTGCTCATGGATTGGGAGAATAAACATTATTAAAATGGCCATCCTACCAAAAGCAATATACAGATTCAATGTTATTCCAATCAAAATTTCAATGTCATTCTTCAAAGAAATAGAACAATTATTGATGAAATTCATATGGAATCACAAAAAACCCGAATAGCCAAAGCTCTCCTGAAAAAAAAAAGAAGGGAATGGAGGCATCACACTCCCAGACTTCAAACTCTACTACAAAGCCATAATCATCAAAACTGCATGGTATTGGAACAAGAACAGACATACAGACCAATGGAATCGAATAGAAAATCCAGAAATAAACCCACAGATTTATGGTCAACTAATCTTTGACAAAGGAGCAAAGACTATGCATTGGAGCAAAGAAAGTTTGTTCAATAAATGGTGCTGGGAAAACTGGGTCGCTACATGCAAAAGAATGAAGCTTGACCACTACCTCACACCATATACAAAAATCAACTCAAAATGGATTAAAGAACTAGACATAAGACCTGAAACCATAAAATACATAGAAGGAAATATAGGCGAAACACTACGTGATTTGCCTATCAAAGACATCTTTACAGACACATCACCCAAAGCAGTGATAGTGAAGGCAAAGATCAACAGCTGGGACTACATCAAATTAAAGAGCTTCTGCACAGCAAAAGAGACAATAACAAAAACAAAGAGAAACCCCACCAACTGGGAGAAAATTTTTGCACCCAACACTAATGATAAAGGACTGATCACAAAAATCTGCAAAGAGCTGATGAGACTCAACAACAACAAAGAAAATAATCCAGTCAAAAAATGGACAGAGGAACTAAAAAGAAACTTCTCTGAAGAGGAAATGCAAATGGCCAACAGGCATATGAAAAAATGTTCAACACCCCTTGCAATCAGGGAAATGCAAATCAAAACTACCATGAGATACCATCTTACACCAGTGAGAATGGCACATATTAAAAAAACTAGCAACAACAAATGTTGGCGAGGTTGTGGAGAAAAAGGAACTCTTCTGCACTGTTGGTGGGAGTGCAAACTGGTCCAACCACTATGGAGAGCTGTGTGGAGATTTCTGGACCTACTAAACATAGAGCTTCCACAGGATCCAGCAATTCCACTCCTAGGTATTTACCCAAAGAACACAGAAACATCAATTCCAAAGAACACCTGCACCCCTATGTTTATAGCAGCACTGTTTGCAATAGCTAAGCTTTGGAAACAGCCCAAATGCCCAAAAATAGATGACTGGATCAAGAAGATGTGGTACATATATACCATGGAATATTACTCAGCATTCAAAAAAGATAAACACATGCAATTTGCAGCAACATGGATGACGCTGGAAGGGATCATGCTCAGTGAAATAAGCCAAAAAGAAAAAGAAAAATACCGGATGGTCTCACTCATAGCAGGGATCTAGAAAACTTAAATAAGGGACCAGGAAAATGAATAACTATAAGAAAGTGAAAATCAAAATCAACAAAAACTATGAACCAGAGACACTTTTTGGGGGGTGGGGGCGGGAGGGGAGGGATTGGGGTCAGAATGGGGGGATTGCAATTGTATGGGGAATATAAAAATAAAATTTATTAATTAAAAAAAAAAAGAAAAAAAAAGAAATAATAATGCATAATAACATTATATAGGTTCTAGGTGTGCATCACTATAAAACAATCTGCACATACTACATTAAGTTGATCACTCAAAGTTCGATTTTATGAACAGCTATTTATTTACTCCTTTAGTCCGCACAGTAGCCCTAGGAGGTAGGTCAGATCTTCTCGTTTTACAGATGAGGAAACAAAGTGACTAATAACCACGTCCCATAAGATATTTAGAAATCAAGGCCACCAAAATGAAAGCCCAGGTACAGTGGCTCTTAGCCACTGCTGTGTACTATTTACTCAAAAGAAACATGGTGGACCGTGTCATTTCCTCTCACTCTGCCATTTGTCATCCTTTCGGATTCCCTCTAGATTGTTCCTTAGCTCTGAACAGCTGTCTCAGACTCCTGTCTGTGTGCTCTCCATGCTTACCTTAGCTGGGTCTTACCTGTGAGCATGTGTGGAGGGGATAGGGCGCCCTGCTTCTCTGGATTGCCCTGGTGAGTCTTGATGGAGGCGGGAGAAGCTGAAAAGAGAGGTGAGGAAAGGGAAGGAAGATGAGAATCAAGGAGAAAGGTGAGGAGGACAGGAAAACACAGGGAGGAGAGATGAGGAATAATAAAGGCAGAGCAGATGTGGCTAAGGGATTATAAATAGCATCGGCAGTGATGTGCTGACACATCAGATGTTAAAAGCTGTTGTGAGATTTGGAAGGTATTAAAGTAATATTTGGCCAAGAATTCCCAGAATCGTGCCCTGGTGGACCAGTTGCCTCTCACTGAGGGTGTGGACCCCCCCCACCCCGCCCCTTCCAACTATTAGATCTGGAGAGACACAGCTAAATAAGTGCAGCCCTTCCCTTGCAAAGGCTCACGGGTGGGGCAGACAAGTATGGTGATAGGGAGGAGAGCCAGGCATGTGTGTATAGGTGGAGGGGAGCTGCTCAGAATTGTTAATGAAGAGATGTTGGCAGTTGAGAGAAAGGGAGGATCCTGAGTAGAATGGAGAGGTGGACAGGGATGCCACTAAGGGAAACAGAGAACACCAAGGAAGAAAACCCTTCGCAGGTTGTGGTGTAGTGTTTGTGTACTACACATTTATTATGTGTCATTGATTGGAAGGTATTTTTTTCTGAAAAAGATCACCCCAATTTATTTTGTATGGTGACAGGAAGACAAAACTGTAAAATTCAAGAATATACAGAACATAAATATTTTATTTGGCTCATAAATTCATATTACCTTCCTGCCTTCTTCAGTATATTACCTTTTCTCTCTTCTCATCATTTCCTTATACTTTTATGCTTCCAGGGTAAGAAATCTGGCCAGTCTGGCCGGTTCTTGAACTCTAGGTTGAGGGTCACACTTACTGGTGATATCCCAGGAACATAATCGTCGTCTCTCGTCACCTACAAGCATGTCACTTATATTGGTTTGAGGCGTCTTTCAGTGGCCCCGCTGAGTTGCGGCATGCTCAGTGAATGAGCGAGCTGCGGAAGGTGACCTACCGTGACACAAAGAGCCAAGTGACCAGGACTTCCTTACCTGCCCAGTGTCAGATCCTCATCCTTGGCCTCGGCTGGCACATGCACCACCCGCCTGGGGTGTCTGTGCAAGCTCTGCAAAGGGGCTTGCTCCCATACCCCTCCAGTGTCATGGATGGTGGTGTGTGACTTCTTTACCCTTTTGGATCTCTGATGCCTGAGATTATAACAATAATAAACACCACCAATTCCACATTTGACAAAGTATTACAATATGAACACACTCATGAGTGGTCATATAAACTTCAGACCCTCTCCTGGGAGGGGAGGCTAAGGAAAAAAAAAAGCCCTTTGGTTGTCAGGAGTGAAGTGGCTCAAGTCCCAGTTTTGCTTGGGGTCAGCCAACTCAGTTAGTTTGGAAACAGAAGCCTATAGCCAGGAGGCACACCCTGGCAGGGGGCTCTCTTTCACCCATGTCTCCCGCAGCCAGGCTCCATGAAGGGCCCCAGAGCCAGCACTGTTCTGCCTCCCTGCCTGTCTTTCAGCTGGGTCCCTCAGTCCTTCCAGAGCTGACTGAAAGGGAAAGAGAAAAGCCTCCAGATGAGGCAAGTGATAAGACCTACCTCTGAGAGAACCTCCCCGAGCAGCTGGGGCTACGTCGTTTTCATTTTTGTTCTGGCCTTGAAACTATGTTTGTGTGAAGAATTATGGGAAAAACAGAGATGATTGTTTCCTGTTATTTTGATGAGCTTTTGATGACTAACATCCTTGCAAATATCTTTCTATAAATTGTATTGACTCCACTCCTCCAGAAAATAAAACCTACTTCAGAAACACTGTTATGCTCATGTTGCTGTAATGGTCAGACTCCCCCTAACTCTCAGACACTTTCTTGCCTTGGCCATGAAACTAGAATGTTCAGCAAGGGGCCTTCCTCAGCAAGGGCCTCTTCACCATCACAAAGTGTCCCAGCCTGGCTCTCGTTCTCACATAGGCTTCCACCCGGCAGCTCAGAACCTCTTCCAGATAATCCTTCCCATTCCCAGGGGAGCCTGACCGACCCAGGCTCTTTCCTTCACCTAACTACAACACAGACGCCACACCACCTGGGGTACCTGTTTGACTTAATGGACTCAAAGTCAGAGGTCTTGCATTCCCTCTAGAATAATACTATGGGTCTATGCTTTTCTCATTAATCTTTAAATGGATTTAGTGTTAGAAGGGAACACTGGAACAAGTTATAAACAAATAAGCTGAAGAGTAGTAAATAGGCTTATAAATGTCACTCTGTCCAGCAAAGCCCACCTCTGTGTGGGTCTTTCTGTGTGTCTGTGAACTTCGGAAAGAGAAAGAGAGACAAGGTCCTGCTTTTCTCTGCAGGTCTTTTTGGGATGATAAATCCTAGAGATAGATAAGGTTTAAATTAGTGTGTGTGTGCCTCATTGAGAACTTTCCTTCTCACCTTCATGATGCCTAGTAATGTAAAGTTGGCAAACAGATGGTTTTGGCTCTGGCATCGGGGGAAAGAAGAAAAAATCAGAGGCATGGATATGGAAAGGTGATGGAGAAAGCAGAGTGACAAATTTCCAACTTAAGTGAGGAAGATATTGCCTCTGTGCTTGATAAGAACTGGCTGCTGAGTCAGCCAGAGAAAACTTGGACTGTTTTTAATCTGATGGTTTTCATTGAAAAGTTGTCTTGACTGAAAAATTAACTTAATGTCCAGCAAGAGGGGACAACTGCTAACACATTTAGGGTCAGTTAGGGCCCTGTTTACACCAAAGAGATATAAAAATTTTCCAGTTGCATGGAAGTAGGATTTCTGATGACTGTCGGCTGGATAGAAGTTCATTTTGGAAAATAGGGATGGGATGGTTTATTAATTCATTAAAACGTCTACATCTCTATAACAGATGTTTATTTAAAATGTTAGCATTTACCTAATGTGGTGGGGTAATACCAGGATGAGGCTGGAGGCATGGTTTTAGGGTGGGGATGGGAATGAAAGAATTCACCAGAGACAGAGTGGAGAACAGAAAAAGACAGATTATTGAAGTACCCTGCAGGGGAACAGGGGGAGAAAAGGGAGAGGGCTGAGCAGGAAGGATTTGAGGCTCTTTATACTCAGTTTTTGCCAGCTCTCTTATTTGGGGCTCCAGTTCACACTGATTATCTGCTGGGATGTCTGGTCTCAGGTGCTGGCCTGTGACACAGAATGTGTCCTGGTCCTGCTTCTGCATTCCTGGAACTTGGCTGTTTTTTTTTTTTCCCTGGAACTGGTGGTTGGCCTTTGGCCCTGTTCCTATGGCAACCTTATTGATTTCCTTATCTATTCAAGCTTCCTGTGCTTGCTGGTCAGAGAGTGGGGCCTTAGTTTTTAACCTTATAAATGATACCTGGACACCTAATGCAATGCACATAAAATCAGACCTTTTAAAGTCCTCTCTGCCACTTGACTTGCTGTGTGATCTCAGGCAAGTTAGATAACATATAAGTTGGGGGCAATAGCGCCTATCTTAGAGTAGTGGTTCCTGCCGGGAAGGGAATACTGTGATTGCAATGCCTGCAATGCTGTCATTTTGTCACAAGAGGGCAGTGCTAGAATAGAAAAAGCAGGAAATGTACTTAATGCTGGAAATGGCAAGAAGTTTAACAATACTGTGCAGCCATTTCATGGGATCAGAGAATCTGGGCTCCACTTGGCCTTAGTCATTGCTTTATCCATCCTCTTATCTGTCTTATGAAATTTCATTGGCAATTTTTAGTCCAATTTGGAAAACAGTCTCTTACTGGTTCTTATCCAAAAGTAAAATAATGTGCTTTTTTATCTGCCCTCTCTTTGTCTCTCCTTCAAAGATGTTTTTAAGTGTTGTATTTTTGTTTCTAAAATCTGAAGGACAGACAGGTTTCACCATCACATGGATTTCTCTGTCTTCTTTTTCTGTCACTCCTTGTCTGAGTTTTCCATTCACTCTTACTTCACCCTTTATTTTCTGTATTTTCTGACAGAGAACATCACCATCATTAAAAAACATGTTCTGTAGTTAGTTAGTGTAAATTTCACCAGCATGCCTGTAGCTTGTTAAGAGGGGTTATAGACATTATTTGCATGTATTGAATCCGTGAAAACTGAAGGATGCCAAGTCCACAGTGGTTCTAATCTTTCACTACTTTTCTATGCTCAGGTCCTATTATTTGTGGGGACTGACCAGGCAATTATTCAACATCTTTCACGATGCCTCTGCATTCTGTCTGAGTTTTGTTGCTTTATATTTCTTTGTTTGGGTGATTGCAAGACTGAGCCACAGTGCAGGACAACTGACTCGCTGAAATGGGGTGGTCTCCTTGATTTAGTTATCAGAATGCCACTGCTATTCCACTCTCACTGAACAGCCCCCCTCCCCCCACAGCTAGCTTGCCTGATCTTGTTAAGCTGTGTCTAACACTGATTCCAGGAAAGTGCTCCAAAAGTAGTCAACCTTGTCTTTGCTGTTTGTTAGAAAAAAACACATTTTACTTAGAAGTATTTTGCCTTTGTGCTTGGCACACATCATTTTGATAGCACATATGGCGTAATGTCTTGACAAATTCAGAGATTAGATTCCATTAAATTTTTATTTTTTAAAAGCACCTGGACCACTGAATAAATTCCAGTGCTAATATGAAGCTTCTGAAATAAGCCCAGACACTACCAAACTTAATGGCAAGTATTGCCTAAAATAACAATTGTTAAAATGTTTGCTTTCTAAGAATTTATGTTTCAGGGTTTGCACACTTAAAGAACCCATTTTTTCCTTGATGTTGACCCAACATGTTTCCCAAATAATAAATATTCCAGGAGACATTTAATTATTCCTGAGCATTAATATAAAGGTGAGTCAATGAAAAGATCTGATACATCTTGAAGTCACAGAGCAATTGAAAAAAAAAAAAAAAACTTAATGTGTAAACTTACCATAGAAAAATCTTATGTCTATTTTATTGATAGTTATTATAAATTTCATCAGCATGCCTGTAGCTTTTCAAGATGGGTTATAGACATTATTTGCAAGACATGTTATTTGCTAGGATATCAGTGACACATACCCACTGGCTTTCTTAATACCATCCCCTGTTCTTACTGTAGCTATGTTTATAATGAAACAAACAAATAAAATGTCTTATAAGAGAATGCCTGCATTAAGAAAACCCAGTATAGCATAATTCAGACATACAAAGCAGATAAATTAAGGGGTGATTAGTCTCAGTACAAAAGGATTCTTTGATTTACAGCAGGATTCTTCAGAAGGGTTCCTTTGAATACAAGCTCCCCAGAGAGCTGAAGTGTTTTGCAGATCATTCAAACCACTTGACATCCAGAATAGGGGACAGAAAAACTTGGAATTTAAGTGTTGAAAGCCACCATTAATTGAAGATTAGCACAAAATGAATATAGAGATTCTCTTATTTAAATAATAGAAAAATATGATTTGCCTTTTAGAACTATAGATAGCCTATAATGTATACAAATACGGCTGTTAGAAATAACAGCCTTCTGGTATTTATGGAACACTTACTATGTGCCAGGAACCATACAAAACTCTATGTATTATTTTATTTATGCTAAATCCTGCTAATAATCTCATAAGAAAGATTGTACCCACTTTGCAAGTGAGGGAGCTGAAGGTCCCAGAAGCCACAGGTAAATCTGAATGAGTTTTGAGTGGTCTGCAAGGCTCACACTTTTCTCATTATGCTGCCTCCAGGGGATTTTCCTGCTAAACCTTGAGTGTGTGACTCTGGGTGCCTCCAGGTGTGTCTCTTTTTGCCTAATGTTCCCCGCCTTTCATGCGGGTGGCTTTGTGGCCCTCTTTGCTAACTTCCCTAATGGCAACTTTCATAAGCAGAGACACCAGAGCCCACCTAGCTACTGCAATACATACTGTTCCAAGATATTGCTCTTGACTTCAGTTGGTGCCCAGCTGGGCAAAGGAGAAAAACTTAGGGGTTGGGGGGCTCTGGTGGAGGGAGGCCATGTCCAGTCAGTGCTGGGCAGGACATGGGAGGAAGTCAAACAGCCCCGTGGTAGTATAGTAAAGGCTGAGGTCAGGCTGAACAAGTGGTAACACAGTGGGCGCGGCTTGGTGATGCGCAGGGAGTCAGGAAGCAGGCTGGCTTCAGAGGGTGCCACAGAGGATGCCTCAGCGAAGGATCTCAGGACAAGATGGCTTGCCACATTGGGGAGAGTTTGAACATCAGATAGTCTCTCCAGGCAGTGACACAGTGTAGGGTAAGGTAAAAAGTGACAGGCTTTTCTACCCTCCCGCCATTAGGATAGATGAGGGAACCCAGTGGCCCTGAATGCATGCCTGATGGCGGGCACCTGAAGTGGGTACACCTGGGCTGAGAGACTGAGTTTATAAGGGCGGCGTCACGGGAACGCCAGCAGAAGCCGAGAGAAGAAGAAGAGAAGCAGAGAGAACACCAGAGAGAGCCCAGAAATAGAGTGAGGATTTGCTGGGGACTGGGAGGACTGCCAACCTCCCGGCCCCCCAGCACCCCTGCCTGCCATATGCCTGGTAAATCTAAATAAAAGACCTGCAAAAGCCACTGAGGGCTCCAGGACTCCTCCGTTACCCAGTCTGCATGGGATCATAGAAAACCTGCCCTGTGTCATTCCTGCCTCTACACACAGTAAGGCAGTGACTCAGTTTCTCTAACTGAGGTAAGAACTCTCATGTCAGAACTGGGGCACAAGGACAGAGCAGGAAAAGCAAAATACGATGCAATTTGTAGTTGCTCCTTTAGGATTGCTTACCTTTTTGGTAATGGGTAAGAGAATTGGTGCCCCAACCTGAAAGGATTTGATCCTCTGGGTGGGGGCCAAGTGAACCCCAATATTGGAATCAGAGGGCTAAAGGGAGAGCAATGCTAAATGTTTTGTATCTTCCTGGAGATTTGGACTCAGGTATCCAGCCAATCTATAGATTGGTTGATTGAGAAAAGAAACTATATGGATTATATTAACACTTTAATCAGTTTCCCTATTGAGCCTCAGCAAGAGGTATTTAAATTTCACAAAAGTATTTGGAGTGGTAATTTTAAGCAGTTTCTACTCTCAACTATTCCATTAAAAATCATGCTCTTGGGCAAATTACTGGACATCTTTGAGCTTCATTTTCCTTAACCTCTAAGATAAGAATCCTGATGTTGCAGGATTGATTGTTTTTAATACTCCAGTCAATAAGAATATAGCTGTCACTGCTTTTTGAAAGTTAACATTATCAGTTCACTTATAGGAGACATTTCCATTAGTACCTGTTTTCACTAACTGAAAGAAATATGAAGAGGAATTTTGCTTTTATGATAGAAGACAAAAGGTGAGAACAGCCTTAGTTTTGTTTCTTTTGCTGCAATCACTAAAAAGGCATCTTGCATCTGTTCAGCGAGAGTGGCAGCCCCCGAGCACCATCCCCAAGAACTACTTTATTCAGGCTGTGTATGCGTTGTGTCATTCCTGCATTCAGGTTAATTTTTTTTAAAGATTTATTTATGCATACAAGAGCTGGGGTATAAGTCAGAGGTGTGGGAAGGTGAGAGGATTCACCAGAGACAGAGTGGGGAGTAGAACAGGCAGATCTACTGAAATACACTGCTGAGGGGAGCAGTGGGTAAGACAGGAGAGGTCTGCTGGGTCATTTGTGGGTTAGCTCCCTGGTGGGGATCGAACTTGTGCTGCAATGGCTGGTGATAGCTTCATAGTGCTGAGACTTAACCCCTTGTGCAACTAGAGAGGCCTTGGCAGGTTATTTTGCGAGTCTGGGAATTAGCAACAGTTTCCCCATATAAATAAATAGTAATTGTCTCTTTGATTTGTACCTTTTTTATACAAAAAAAGTTTCCTACAATTGTTCTACTTTTGGATAGCAGGGGAAATCTATTCACAATTAACTAAACGTTTCTTTTGAGTCAGGCACTAAGCAAACTAAGCAAAGTTTAAATATATTATCTCATTTAACTATTGTGAGGCATAAAGGAGGCATCTTAGCCAAGATACTCGGCCAAGTGCCTGGCATGTAACACTCCGCTCACACACGTGAGACCCACACGCATACTGATGCACAAAGAGTGGGTACTGTCAGTGCTCATCAGGTAATTGGTTATTTTATAAGATAGGTGAAGGAATGATCTAGTGGACAGATAGACGAGGGGGAGCCAGATCAGACTGGAAGAAGAAACCAGAAGACATGTCAGAGATGTGCCCCATCTGTCTGTGTGCTTCACTAACACAATGAAATCTTCCCATGTGTCCCCAAGGGATACTGCCCTTGTGATGCATCCAGTTCGAGGTGGTTAGTGATAAGCTGGTCTCTGTCCCTATTACAGAGTCTCTTTGGGAATGAGACTCAGCCCAGAGTGTCAGTGTAACTCAGACTCACTGCTGTGCTTGGCTAACCCACATTCTTGTTTGCGTTTCTCCAGATGTCCATCTGCAGAAAAGGGTTTGGCTTCCAGCGCCACGTTTGGACATGGCCCTGGGAAGCGTTGTAAGGCAGTGAGATAGTGAGGCAAGGAAGGAATGAACGCTAATAAAAATGTGCTGATAGGAGGATTTCCTCTGCGGGCCACTGGGCTCATCCCTTCAGGGGACTCTGAGAAGCTACAGGGCGAGGAGGCACAGGTCTTCATCCTCTTGCTCTCATGCTGCTTTGATGGAAGGTGAACCTTGAAGGTGGTAAGTGCCTGGTGCTCTGCCCTCAGGTGGAGCCTTGCAGGTGCCTGAGACAGGAAGCCACAGGTGTACACAGAAACTTACCAGGGAGCTACATGGGCCTTCAGAGCAGGGCTTGGGGTGGGCATGGGAACATGTCCGGAATCTGGCAGAACTCCGGCAGCATCTGCTAAACTCACCTTCATCCACTGAAGACATTCAAGTTTTGAAATCTTCATTTCATATTTGAAAGTCCTCAAAATGAATTGCCATCTTCTCTCAAATCAAGATATTCCTTCACTTCTGTTAAGCCTTCATATTCCCTGGGAGGGCGTTGATTGCTTTCCTTAGTCTCTGTGTCACTATAAATATTTTCTTTCACGTGGCCTTTTTGAACATTAATCTACAAAAATAAATAGTTGAATAATCCCAGTTAAATAGATACTGAAACATGAGCCGATTTCTAGAGTGTGTGTGAACCTGAAAGAGAATAATGTTACATTCATAACCAGACCCTTTTAACCACAGGCAAAGACACCTTTTAAGCCTATTGACAGGATTTCTGACTTGGAATTCTGACCAAGAGGGATCTGGTTAGAGACAAGCGTGGAGGAAAATCAGAGTGCTTGTACCACACTGGCTCACTTCCATCCTGCTCACACTTATCCTGCCTTTCAGCATACACAGTGAGCAGCCTATATTGGTTCTGCTAAGTAAGAGAACATTTAAATGTAAATTTCTGTATTTGATCATTATTTTTGAGCACATTGCAAGGTCCTGCCTGGAATTTAAATGTAAATAAGCCCCAGCACACGCGAACAATAAAGATAGTGATTAATCTTTGGAGTGAAAATATTCTTCTTGGGAACTCTCCCTCGCATCCAGTTATTCCACTGCCCAATCTATACTTTCCCAATCCTGCAGATTTCTAGGTTAGTCTGTCTTAAAATTACGCTGGGTCTGCTGAAAGTAAAGTTTGAACTTGAGAGTGGTACTCCTTTCATGCAAGGTTTTAAAGCTCTGATTTCAAGATCATATCTGTGACTCCCTGTGCTGAGAAGTGCATTTGGCATCACTAACATGACGAGATTTTGTAAATTTTGGCTCATGTTCAACTCTCCAGGGGCTATTTAACAATAATTTCAATCTTTGTAATTATTACAAGAATTGTTCACTAGCAAGAAGACGGGCTTGTGGGACTTTCACAGCCCATGTCTTGTATATTTTTTGATGACAAACTGCATGTATCAGGGACAGGAGGTGAGCAAGGAAAAAAAAAATATACAACTAGCTCGTGAATGGCTCGTCTTGTTCTTTTGCAGGATACTTTGCTGATAACCTCAGGTATTTAAGGCCCATGAGTAGTGGCAGGAGTAATATTTATGATCTGTCCTTCTCAAGTTTTAGAGTAGAGTTTTACATTGGAAAGTACAAATTAAGACCAAAACAATCCTTTCTGAAGGATTCAGATAATAGAATCATGAAGTAGGTTAGTAAGATGCTCAAAGGAACCTGATATTCTAGAGACTTTGTGAAAATCTGTGAATGATCATAATCCACTGTTTTTACTAGAATTTAAAAAGTACTCAGAGGTACCTAATTCACGAACTATTAGTATTTCAGTTCTGAGGATATTTTTTTCTGAATGAATTTATTTGCAGCTGCCTTTCTAGAAAATTTATCAGCAGACTTCTTAAAATTTCCTCTGATCTTTCATTCTTTTCTGAGATATTATTGATTTTATTTTCCTGAACATAATTTTATATGGTAATAACTGTGCAGAAGCAATTTGCTATGGTTCAAGGAACTGGATTCTTAGGGACATTTGTCTTAGTAATGTGCCCTAACTTGATCTTAATAACATTTGCCTATTATTGTGTATTAGATGCATGAAAGGGAAACTGTGCTTTTTAACCCAGAGGACTAGCCTTGTATATGTCCTTTAGTTGATAATGCTTTGCAAAATTAATACCCAGGTGATTTCAAGTGGCTATTTTGCATTATTTGAAGCCAGTTAGGATTAAATCCAAATATTATCACCAATGTTGCATGCAGAGAGAAAATTACTTTTTTAGTGTACCTTAAGAAACTTTTAAATCATGGATTCACGACCTTTTATAAACTAGCCATGCTACACTTCATTGGATGCTGTTTTTACTCTGTTGAGGCTGCAGGAGGCAGCATGGTACAGAGAGTTTGGAATCTGTAGTCATGGCTGGAGTCTGTCTGCACGACTTCCTGTCTGTGTGAACTGTTGTCGTGTCAGTCAGTCCTTCAGACCCTCAATTTCCTCATTTCTTCAAGATAGACTGACACAACAGATCCCTATTCTAGTTTCTATTTAAACTTGATAACTGCATCCTCTCATCCTACAAAAACCTCTGTTTCACAAAGACTTGCATAAGTTTATTGTTAGCAACTTTATTCATAGTATCTCCACACCAGAAACGGCCCAAATGCCTACTGACAGGAGAATAGATAAGCCAACTGTGGCATATTCATGCAGTCAAAGGAAAGAACTGCTCCGTGCAGTAATGTGGATCAATCCTATAGATGTGACATTGAGGAAGAGAAGCCCGGCACCAAAGAGGGCATATTGTCTGACTCTTTTTATTTGGTGTTCTAAGCCCAGCAAAACTCGAATAGTAATAAAAATTAAAATATCAGTTACCTCTTAAAGGAGAACCTTTAACTGGAAAGGGGCACGAAGGAACTTTCAGGGGTGCTATAATAGTCCACGTCTTCATTTGGGTGGGGAATACATGGGTGTATATGTCTGTCAAAACTTGTTGAACTGTGCCCATAAATTGAGGGTTTTTATATGCACAAATTATACTTCAGTTCAAAGAAATGACAACTCACCCATTCCTTAAATTTTAGTCTTCTAAGGACCAGTTTTTTTGATTCTCAGGATGCAGTGACCATCTGTACTCTGGGAATTGGGACAGCCTTTGGAGAGTCCATTCTGGACAACACGCCCCGCCATGCGACCATCGTTACCAGGGAGAGCAGCGAATTGCTCCGCATTGAGCAGAAGGACTTCAAGGCACTATGGGAGGTGAGCCCCCAGGCTTCCTTGTCAATTAATGTAGTTGCAGAAAAGAAAGTGAGCTGCCACATGGATAATGGCATCACAGGCAAGCCTTAATATGTTCTGTTCTGAGCTGGTGGATGGAATTTAATTTTTAAACTTGTTTTGAAATGAATGAGTGAAAAAGCCATTTTGACACAAGGCATCTTTTTTTTTTTAATTTAGTGCTTGCTCAATTTTCTGTAGTTTGACATACCTTATAATTATTTCTTGAATGACCATGGAGTATTTTATGTATTTCATCCCTCCTATTCCACAGATGTGTTCTTAGCCCAGGAACAAAATACTCTGACATTTTCTTTCGCATTTTAAAAATCATCATTGACATGTTCCCTGGTAAAGTGGAATGAATGGGGTTAACATCTGCTTCATTTAAATGCTTTTAAAAATGATGTGCCCTGTAATAAGGTATGGGAAATGAGGGACATAAAGATGCCTGGTTACTTGCCAACTTCAAAATGCATAGGTGGCAGGCACAGCAGTGAATGGATGCAACTGGTCCTTGTGGCGTTTGCGTTTACCACTGCTTACCAGCATCCTTCAGGGTATTGCACTCATTTACAAGAAGTGCAGGGAATAAATCATCTTATATGCAGTAATGGCAAATGGAGCACTTAGAAAGGCCCAGCTAAGCCTTGCATCTTTTACGCTCATTCCTTTCAGTTCTTCAAGCTTCTGATTTTAACCTGTGGTTGTTCCTTATCTTTGTCCTTGGCTCAGTGTGTCCAAGTGTTAACCCATCGAGCTGGCAGGTTTCACTACTTGTCCCAGTGTGGCTAAGATTTAAAATTTGATCTAAAAAGAATTTTGTGTAATCAAATAGTTTCCTCCAGAGCCAAACAAATGACAGATGCATTAAGGGAGCAAAGCTGCAGGTGAATGAGTGATGCTTTGCCTTAAAAGTGCTGCAGAGCCTCGGAAGGCCTTGGCGGTGAAACCTGTTACTTTTATTCTTGGCAGTAGTGAATAAATTGCGGGGTTACTTGTTTGAAATGTTTCTCTTAGAAAATATTAAAGAGCTCCAACTGCTCTGTAAAGTTCAGAGACAAAAGCTAGTTTTAGGAAGGAAAAGCCAAAGTAGGTTTGCATGAGGTGTGTGTAGAGAGGTTTTCTGTCAATTAAAGGCGAACTGCTCGAGGCAAATAAGCCAATTTTTGGATCTTTCATTTTAAAAGGTAAACTGAAAAGTCTTTTCCCAAAAGGGAATTTGGAAAACTGGTTTAAGAACAAAAATGATCCCTACCTGTGATATGTTTCATTATAACTGCTTTTGTCTGTGATGACTTACTCAAGTTGCTGATCGAGGACGGTTTGTAGAGATAATAAAAATTTTATTTTAATTAGCCCTCAGTGTTATGAAGGAAGTTCCTGAGAAGTTGCTGCCTATGAACATTAAAAAAAGATTCAAGCATACAGAAAAATTAAAAGATAATGCAATGGACACACATACACCTACACTTCTTCAGCAGTTAACATGTGTTAACATATTTGCTTCATTTTGGGGTTTTTTTGCTGAACCACTGTAATGTAATGAAGACATCATGACATTTCATCCTAAATGTTCACCATATGTCTCAAAAAAGCTAGACTATTTTACTCCATACCCACAATGCCATGATTTCACCCACAAAACCACCATAATATCCTGATATCATCTAATATCCAGTCTGTTGTTCAAGTTTCCTTAATTGTTTCATCCATGTCTTTTATAGTTTTATTTTCAAACTAGGCTCAAGTAAAGAACCATGTTACATCGAGTCTCTCTTCCTCTCCTGCTCCCCTTGCACCCCAATACCTGCACCTCCTTCTTTCTTTCTGACATAGACTTGTTCAAAAGACCAGGTCTGATTCTCTTAAATTCAACATTTGTGATTGTTTTCTTGTGATATTTTTCTTGTACCTCTACTCCAGGTTTTCTTATAAATGGAAGTTAGAGCTAAAGGCTTGATTGCATCAAATTGAACATTTTCAGTAAGAAAACGTCAAAGTTGATGCTGATACATGAGGAAATTTAAAATGTCTGGCTGCCTGTTAGTGATGCCAAGTTTGATTCCTTGGTTATTGTCTCTGAGCACATTTTAGGGCTATTTTCTCACAAATATTTCCCTTAGAGGAAAATTATTAAATGGCAGGCTTGATATTGAGGGCCGTCTTTGATATCCCAAACCTTGCTACTTGATTTTTCAGCTCAGTGGGTCCATCTGTAACCTCAAAATATGATTTCTGTTCTCCCCTGCCAATGATTAAAGTGAGCTGCAAAATCTTTAGTCTGACCTCTTCTTTTACAGGTGGGGGACCAGAATCTCATAGTGAGAAAGAGATTAGTCAGATAGTTCATTGTCTGTTCAGACAGCTAAGTAGAGTGCAAATTAGGTGCTCAGTCAATATTCAACTGGCCAAAATGAAAGCAAAAGGCTCTGTTATGTAGCAATCGGTTAATCAGAGCTTTATTAATGAGCACCCTTGTGTATATATAGTACATGATGATCCTAAGAAATTATAAAATCCTGAACTGTTTTCTGAATATCTCTTCTGCTATTTATTTATTCAACAGAGACTTCCTGAGTATCTCCCATGTGTCAGATGTAGATAGAATAGTGAACAAGATTGACAGAGTTCCTGCTCTCAGGGTGGGAGCTTTTGTTTTTGGAGGAGACAGAAAATAAATAAACAGGTTAATATCATTTCAGAGTATAATAGATCATTATCATTAAATAAATTACTACAGTAGTAAATCATATCTGTTAGCAAAATTAAAACCAAGCTCATGCTGTTACCTGAAATCTTAGGTAGATCTGTCAACCAGGTATCAAACAAGAAAGATTAAGTGAGGAAGGATAAGTTGCTTCAGGATTCAGGTAGAAGCATCATCCAATTGTGAGATGGCAGGAAGAAGGCAGAAGGTAGCTGAAAAAGATCTCTCTGTGGGCTGGTTAAGGAGTTCAGTTTTACATACTTTCCCAACAGTGAAAATTAGGTAACCTGTATCATGGGCCAACATTAGCATGTCATCTTGTTTGTCTATTTACTTTTTTTTTTTTTTGCATAAAGCTTTTTTTTAAAGATGTATTTATTTATTCATACAAGAACTGGGGTACAGGCCAGAGGTGTGGGGGCGGTGAGAGGATTCACCAGAGACAGAATGGGGAGCAGAACAGGCAGACTGACTGAAATGCACTGCTGAGGGGAGTAGCAGGTGAGACAGGAGAGGTCTGCTGTGCCATGTGGGTTGCTCCCTGGCCGGGGATCGAACTCCTGCTGCAGTGGCTGTGGCTAGCTTCATAGGTTGCGTCTTAACCTCTTGTGCCACCAAGGAGGCCATGTCTATTTACTTTTGAGGAATGTCATGGTGGGCTTACTGCATGACAACTGTTTTTCTCATTGTCTCCTTATCTGTGCTCTTTATGTCCTCCTAAAGGGACTGAAGGATAAAACCAAGGATCAGGAATCAGTTATTTCTTTTAACTCTGAAAATTGTGGTCCCTAATTGGTAACAGCAGCATAGTCTAAAAGAAGCTCTATAATAGGCTGAGTGTGTAGTCTATTTTAAACCTTACACCTGGAAAAAGTGTGAGGGAAGCCTGCTTTCTTTACTGACTAAAGGCAAGTGTCTTTGGCTCACTGCAGATAGACACCGAGAGATGACATGTAAGATTTTGAATCTGATTCAATTTCATTCCAAATACCTTTTGCTTTACGATGTCTACCATTATTAGTCAAATTGGTAGCAACCAGAGTATTTTAAAAAATACATTATCATAATGTGGCCAGAACATCAAATAAAATATATGCGCCTCCCCCCACCCGCAGCTTGATACTTTTCTTTGTACCCTATGGCCTTGCTAATGAAATCTACTTTCTTTCCTCCTCCTGTTCCATGTGTCATTGGCCAATGTGTGGTCAAACTTGAGGATTCCAAGTTTCTCCATCTTAAAGTCAGTTCATATTTTCTTAGCTTAAGTGAAGATTCTAAATTTATTGAGTTGGTCAATAATAATACTGCCCTCTTTTCATCCCTCTTTGTTATTAGAACTGAAAATATATTAACTAGGGTATTAAAATATCTCATTTTTCAGTGGTATCATATTGGGAGGGAGGAAGGGGTGGGGGGAAAGCGAGAGAGAGTTCTTGAGACAATTACAATTTAAGCTATTTTAAGCTCTTTCACACTAGTGACTTCTTATGCCCTCAGCAAGGAAGTTAAATGGCAAAGTCAGTTATTAATATTTGATCCATGTTATGGGTATTTATGATTATTGGAATAAAGAAAGAACTGAGTTTCTATCCAGTTCCATAAATTTCTTCTCAGCACTTACAGTATAAGAAGATTGCTAATGTTAGAACAACAGCGAAGGGTTTTCCCCCCCCTGACTTTCTGTCTAATGTGTCTGTGTGAAGATGCTTTCAGCTTTACAGCATATTTTGGCATCTTTTCGTGGAATGTTTCAAATGCATGAAATTGACTGAGAGTTGAATCTAGTGTTGAAGTAGATTAGAGAGGGCTTTTGATCAAATCCGTAAAAGATGCTACTGAAAGGTCCTTGAACTAGGGGTCTTCCACCTGTTTACCTTTGTTTCAATTGCATGAATATCATTCTGGGCAAAAGCTTTTATTTATTGTGAGCCATGATTGAACGTGCTTGAAATAATAATACATACTTATGAATAAATTATAAATTATTTGAAAATTTAAAGACAGGAATAAAATTACAGTCTTAAAAAATAAAGGTAACAACTTTAAACTTATAGTCTGACCCCTGACAAGAAGAAGGAGCCTTCTTAGCTGTGATTATTACCCAGAAACTTCCTTGCACAATGTTGTAATTTCATTCTATCTGGACAAACCCTGCCCCGAGAACCAATGCTCAGCGGTAATACAGTGGAGCTTGTTCCTCCATAGGGTCTGTTCACTAACCAAAAATCTATTTCATACTTACTATATGGTAAAGCTAAATGGTAAAAATAATAAATAAATGTATGGTTCTGTCTTAAGAAAGGGAGGCAATTTACAAATAGGCATATATCTAAGAGTGATGGATATTATTGAAAAGAGATTTCTACATCTATCTATTCCTTAATTTTTGGTCTTTTATTTCTCTATTCTATCAAATATGTTGGTAATTATGGGACTTAAAAAATTTATGGTTATTTCTATTTAATGCCTCTTGTGGACTACATAGGGAGAAAAAGATCTCTATTAATAATCTTTCAAGACCCTCTAGGAATAAAAATTATTGATATGACAGCAGCTTTGTGCTTTAAATTCCTGTTAGAATAATATACCTCTCAGAGACATCTGCTCCTGCTTGTATGGGTTGATGTTTCTGTCTTGGGCTGTCACAAAAATTAAAGGCAGAAACTTAAAACATAATATCACAGAACATAAAAATCTTGCAAGTCTTTTGAGTGGGTTTTATTACTTTATTTAGCGTGCAAGCAATTTCAGGTTGTTTCTCTTTTACATTAAGGGCAGTCTTTCTAGGTGCACTGGTATTTCAGGCAAATGGTGGCCTTGGGACTGCAGGGCCCACCCTCATTAAGAGGCAGTCTCTTGCTTGTCTCTTAATGCATAGGGAGCCACATCCTCATCTCAGCATTAATTGAACCTAAAAGCCAAGGGGCTGCCCTTGCTGACTTTTGGTAACTTTGGAGTTTGTACTATAGGGTTACTTCCCAGGCTAGAAATTTGCATCAAAGGGCTAAGAAAAATACATCCAAAAATAAACATGAAAGCCAAGACTTCATGCCAGGAACTCCAGCCACACATCCTGTTGGCTGATTCTATTGCCTGTCTCCTCATAGTTCTGGCTCTTTTAAACCAAGCGGAAGGCTGTTCCAATGACTTGGACCTTATCTCTGCATCAGGGTCTCCCTCCTCTGTCCTCAGGTTTTCCCACAGAGTATGGAAATATTTGAATTCAGAAAGGAAGGGAGTGAAGTTATTAGAAGTAACTAAAGTTAATACAAATACATGAAGTCTTTTCTTATTGCCTCGACTGCCCGAGCTTTCCTGGAAAACCACAGCACTGGTTTCCTCTCTGTGGACTGAGATTCTCTTAACAGTGATAGATAACGAACGGAGTTATCGGCAATGAAGGTGCATTTTGCTGTGCAAATACAGGACAGACATTCACTACATGTCTGAGAACTTTGAGAGACAGGAAAAGAAGGACGTATGCCCTACAAGGTCAGACTGCATCTTTTTTTATTCTTTAGTGGGGAAACAGTGCATGTCACTGTTTGCATTTTGGTTTGAGAAATTATGCTTTAAAATGTCTCTGGCTTTTCTAATGATGTTCCACCAGACCTAAATATGTGCCACGGGACTGACATAATTTGATTTCATCTTTATTTGTGGGGTGTGTGGGGGCAGGGGGAGAGTGGTGGCTCATCCTTTTCTGATAGTGAAAGACATGTTTGTTTAGCCTGATGATCTTAAATATGTTTCTAGAAGATCAACAAAGATAGCTGTTCAAAACTAGGCATTAACATTTACCATGTTAATGCTAAATATATGTATTTATCTGGTGATCTATTTGAATGGAATATAACAAAAACGAACTTTGGAGAAGGAAACAGATTGAGAGTGGTGGTATTTCTCCCTCTGCATGCTCAGTAGGTATCTTGCCTGCATCTCTCAGGCCGTATGAGGTCCTTAGTATTTATGGGAATTCTGTTACATTATTGATGACTCGAAATCCTACCAGCTCTGCAAGCTATGATCTCACTGTTTCTCAGAAGATGATCAGGGGTCTGAACAGATCAAGGCTTGGCTGGCAGGTGCCAGGAATACCCAGATACTGCCGGGTAGACCCTTTGACTGTGTGCTCTAAGCAATTGTCATTCCTTCTTAGCTGGTGCTCCTTTGGGTGTTCATTTTGGGGTGTGCAGTGGACACTAAGGTCTTTTATGAGTTGCTATGAGCAGATATTCTGAAATTCCTCCTATGACCATGGGGTTGTCAGCATGCTATTGAGGCCAGCATGCCGTTGACATCTCACCCCCACCTTTTATTATACACTGGCCCTCTTTACTCTCTCAGCTACCTTCTGGGCTGTGCATCTGCTAAAGAGCTTCTCTACTCGTGTTAATTGATGCAAGTTTGAAAATTTCATCTCCAAGAAACTTGTGCCATATTCAACAAACATACTTGGTTCCCATCACATGGAGATGCACCACATCTGTTGCTCTGGTTTACCATGTAGTGGAGAAGACAACCATAAACACAACTCACCCTGATGAACAAACTGCAAAGTACTGTGAGAAAGAGCTATGTGCTGAGGATGCACTGGGGAGGACAGGGAGAGCTTCAGTTCCACACAGGGTATCATTTCATCCAAAGACAAAGAGGTCTGGTTCTGAATTCTTGTGTGGTTAACATGGGCTGTTTTTCCAACAGCCCCAAAGGACTGGGATCAGTTAACCATATATCAGTATTTGAGGCAGTGTTGTCCCAGGGGACTGACCACATAAGAGAGGCAGGGCTTCTTCAGGGCACATTCCTGCTGCCGTGCCCGCTCCCTCCCCGCCTGCCCTGGGTGCTGGAGTGCTTGGTCCAGGACCCCTGCCTACTCATGGGATCATTCTTCCAAATGCCCAGCTTTGTTTGTTGTTTGTTATGCTGCCATCATGTTGAGAAATCCTCTCTGAGATTTAATGGGTCCCCAGAGCAGAGGCACTTCTAGTTGGGAAAACTTTAAGAACTTGAGACTTTCAGAAGGAACTCGTGGCATAGCCTGGGGGATATAGTTAAGCTCTTTTTGTGTAGGAAGCTCTGTGGTCATGGGACTTTCCTGCTCTCATCGGCCAAATTCCACTGCTGTGTAGTCTCCAGGCCACCGTGGAGAGGTTAGGGCACAGTCACTGGGGCAGGGTGTCTGACACCGGGCAAGGAGCTGCAGGAAATCCTGTCACAGTCAGCTGCTTTGAATTCATGCAGTCTTGATTTAACTGACCTCAATGTTTTGAGCTGTCTAGCGCAAACCCATAAGTGCAAGACAGATCTTCTGAAATCCATTGATGTGGTCAAGTGGTCTGGCCTGAAATTCTGATCTATTCCTGGTTTAACCCAATTTTGCTGGATGACTTTTTGGAAACTCTCTAGCTTCCTGGGCCATGTTATTGTAAAATAAAAAGACCTTTACTTAAATCCTGTCTTACTGTCCAGTAAGTTGATCCATTACTTAGGTACTTAGTAGTTGAAAAATGTAGCATCCCCCTCCATTTGATTTTAGGTTCAAGAAGGCAGAGGCACAAATTATGTGCATGGAAAGGATAAAAGTATAGGACAACAGTTCATATTGCATTAAAACATTATTTGAAAAGTAAGAATATTTTGGCATCATTTGTCACTTACAGTTTTTAAAAATTTGCTTTATCTGTTCTTTAATCTTTTCATTTTTAATTAAACTATGTTTATTGAGTGTTGATTTACTGTAGTTATAGTTTTTAAAACTAGTTCCACATTAAAATTACATGGAGAATGATTTTAAGTTCCTGTATATGTGTTTTCCCTAGACTCATGAAACCAGAATTTCTAGAAGATTCTGTTAAATATCAGTAGCTTCTTAAAGTCCCCAGAGAGGTCTGCTGGGCAGCCAGGGCCAAGGAGCCCTGTCTTCCAGCAGTGGGCTTTGCTGTCACTGTGCCCTTTATATTTTGCTTCTGTACCTGCCTGGTCTGCATCTTTGCCCTGAGCTCAGACTGGATAAGCATGTTTGGATAGTAAGCTTATTCCTTACTAGTCTGTGTTTAATTTCCTAGTGTAACTCTTCCTTTTCCTATCTAGACATTCTAGTTCCATGTTGGGATTTCTGCTAGATTTAAGTGACAATCACAGTTAACACTCTAGAGTGAGTGAGTGACGTTGTGCAAAGCTTGGTGATTAGAGGTTGCTTATGTTGTCTGGTTATTGAAAGTGTGAGAATCAGGAAGCAAATCATCCCTTAATCCCACTCTCCTACAAGCACATGTTCTCCTGTCTGTCACAGCAATGGTGTGGTCATACAACTTGTAGCTATTGGAAAATTCCACTGTACCCTGTGAGAGGTTGAGAGTGAAAAGGAGAGTAATCTTGGTATGATTGTGAACAGAGTGTTGAACCCATAGATCCCTGAGATTGTTGAGAGCCACCAGCGGTCCCTTGAGAATCACTTCTCTAGGATAAATTCCCAGAAGGCTATGAAACTTCTTATGGCTCTTGATAAATATAATCATTTACTTTTACTACCTGGTTTTTCTGTCACCAAGAAGATATGATCTTGCTTATTCCATCCAGCCTTAGCCAACATGACTATTATAAATATGTTTCACATTAGATACACTTGTTTTCATTGTGTTTCTTTGACTACTGCTGGGACAGTTGAGATTTTCTTATGCATTTCTTTACTGATTATATTTTCTCTTTTGGGACATGTTATTCATATATAACTTGGTATTTATTTACTAATTTATATGAATGTTTTATTTAGTCAAGATGGCACTCCTTTGTTTTAATTCCTGCAAATATTTCATCTTGCTGTGCTTCTTTTCATTTGTATAATATTTAATGTACATTAATTCTGGCTCCTTTAAATTCACTATAAATGTGGCTATTTTGTGGTTTAAAATTTTTTAAATTTTATTTTAAAAGGACAGGTTTATTAGGGAAAGGAGAAAGAAAAAGAGAGGCACTTACACAGTCACAGGCGGGCAGGAGAGCTGCCTGATTTAAAAAATCTAAAGCTTATTTTATAAAAATATTATCTTGGTTTCATTTGTAACTGATTTGAAAAATAACATGAGTGAGTGTGATTTAGCCAATGATGCCATCTGCATTAATTCAACGAGATAAAAATTCTTTTTATTGCTTCTCACTCTTGCTCCAAAAAATTTTTAAAAGCACTTAAAAATCCATAATATTGCCTCCAATTGCTTTGCATAACCTCTAGGTAGAGCTTATTTTAGCACCTGTAACAAAATTTTTCTTAAAAATCTTTTCTTATATTTGCATGTGATCTCCAATTGTTGTTTTCACTGTTCTCCCTGGAATCCTCAAAGATCCAAGTGATTTGATAGTGAAAGGTGCCCGTCTCTTGTGTCACACCCTAACCTTAACCCTAAACATTGTGCTAAACTTTTTTTTTTTTTTTACAATTTATTTATTTATTTGTTTGTTTATACATACAAGCACTGGGTACAGTCAGAAGCACGGGAGGGTGAGAGAATTCACCAGAGCCAGAGCAGGGAGCAGAGCAGGCAGAAGGACCGAAGTACACTGCTGAGGGGAGCAGCGGGCGGCAGGAGAGGTCTGCGCACCATGTGGGACCCTCCTCTGGTGGCCGGGGAGCAGCCGGGGATCGAACCGGCGCCGCAAGGACTGCGGGCAGCTTCGCAACCCAGCGCTCAACTGCTGTGCCACCAGGGAGGCTCATGTGCTAAGCTTTGAGGCCTAAGTGAGTGAAGTGAGTCCCTTCCTTGGAGGCTTTGTAATTTTTTTTCTTTTTACTCTCTGAAATTTTTACCTCTCTAATGGTTGTACTGAAAGCATAGATGCACCTACAATAAGTGTTAATGAAAATGGTTTTTCATTTTTAGACCTCTGCTATTTGTTGTGGGTTTTAGTTTATTTGTACAGAGGACATTTTGCCAATGCTTCACTTTATTTAAAATTCCTAGAATTGCCCAGTATAAATATTCTGGAAAGGAAAAAAAAATCAGTAATAATTTTCATGGTATAGAATCCCCTGTTCAAAGTGTAACAGAAACTAAAAAAAGGAAAATGTGGTAAAATGATCAGATGTTTCATTTAATAAGAGATAAGCCTACACAGGGACATAGACTACTCTTTGAATAATAGGCAAAAAAGTATTTGCTTTTCAAAAAAGTAGTCCAGTTCTTTAATGGCTTTAAAAATGTTAGTGTTCTGGTTATTTGAAAAGTGGACTGCTGTGATCACACTGCCTTTGTCGACATTTTCTTTCCTTGATTACCAAAAGATTTCATCATAGTAAATAATAAATGAAAATTTATTAATTAAATACCTTATGTGAATTCCGGTGGTAATAATTGCAAGCATGTGCATCATGGTCTAAACAGCTAAGTCCTGACTTTTTATTTTATTTTTTTTTTTTTATAGAGGCATGTTTATTTATTTATTTATTTGTTTGTTTTTGTTTATACATGCACTGGGTACAGTCAGAAGTGCGGGAGGGTGAGAGAATTCACCAGAGCCAGAGCGGGAAGCAGAGCAGGCAGAAGGACCGAAGTACACTGCTGAGGGGAGCAGCGGGCGGCAGGAGAGGTCTGCGCGCCATGTGGGACCCTCGCTGGTGGCCGGGGAGCAGCCGGGGATCGAACCGGCGCCGCCGATGCCGCGGGCAGCTTCGCAACCCAGTGCTCAACCGCTGCGCCACCGGGGAGGCCCAGTCCTGACTTTTTAAATAAAGTTTTAGAGGTGTTTTATTGTAGTTGGCAATGCATCTTCCTGAAATTCTCTCTTGCCTTTCTTTCTTTCTGCATGTTACTTTATATTTTCTTCTCCTTCATCCTAGCTTCTACTCCAAACTTCACTTATATTTGAAATGTCAGATTTATCTTTTTCTCCCTTTTTAACCAAACTTTTACACATGCAGAAAACTGAAATATGTATATATCTATTTGTTTTGTTGAACTATTTAAAATGTCACAGACGTCATGACATCTTTTAACTTTTCTTACTACTGCTGTCCAAACCAGTCAGTCTTACGTGTAACTGGACAGTTCACCCTTGAATAATGTAGGGATTGGGGGCACCAGACCTCATGCAATTGAAAATTCAATTGATTCCCCCCAATCTTAACTGCTATTAACCTACTATTGACTGGGACACCTACTTGCTTAACATAGTCAACACATATTTTATTTTATTTTTTTTTTTTAAAGATTTATTTTTATTTATTTATTTGTTTTTATTTATACAAGCACTGGGTATAGTCAGAAGCGCCGGAGGGTGAGAGAATTCACCAGAGCCAGAGCAGGGAGCAGAGCAGGCAGAAGGACCGAAGTACACTGCTGAGGGGAGCAGCGGGCGGCAGGAGAGGTCTGCACGCCATGTGGGACCCTCCTCTGGTGGCCGGGGAGCAGCTGGGGATCGAACCGGCGCTGCAGAGGCTGCGGGCAGCTTCGCAACCCAGCGCTCAACCTCTGCGCCATCGGGGAGGCCCACAACACATATTTTATATATTAAATGTATTATATACTATATTTTTACAGTAAAGTAAGCTAGAGAAAAGGAAATCATTAAGAAAATCTTAAAGAGAAAATACATTTATAGTACTATACTGTGTTTATCAAAACCATAACTTTACATCCTCTTTACAAGAAAATTTGGGTATAAGTGGATCTGTACAGTTCAAAATTTTGTTGTTCCAAGCTGCATATTGTCATATTGTCAGCTGCATATTGATCTCCTCCTTTTCAAGTCCATCTTACCATGGCTGTTACCATCCTCCTCAGCCCTCAAGTCTAACTGGGAAGGGGGGCAGTAAAACACCTAAAGCCCATGGGCTGGGATCAGCTCCATCATGCTTTGACCAGCTTGTTCTCAGGCAAGTTACAAAATCCCCCTAAATCAATATATAAAATGGGGATAACAATAATCCTATTACATTGGTTCACAGTGTGGACCAGTCACGTCACAATAATCATATCACAAATGGTCCAGAGGAAGAAGTGGTGTAATGCAATCATTTTCGCCTCAAGGAAGTACCAATAAATGGTGTGGAGGTGGGGATGAGTGGCTGCCTAGACAGAACAGGGGTTCGATAAACAGACATGAAATCTTGCCATTTGTAGCAACATGAATGGAACTGCAGTGAATGATGCTAAGCAAAATAAGTCAGAAGAAAAAAATACTGGATGATTTCACACATATGTGGACGATAAAGAAACAAAACAAAGACACCGGCAAAATGAAACCAAAACAATCTTAAATATCTGACTGCAGAATTGAGGCTGTCAGAAGGGGAAAGTGGAGGATAAAGAGCAAAGGGGAAGGGAGGCCTAGTGGACTATGGTGGAGGATTTTGGGCGCTTTGAGAGTGGGTGTGGTGTGTCATGCACAGCTGAAGAGGTGTGCACCTGTACCCCTGCACCATAAAGAGGTGGTACAATGTTATAAACCAGTGTTACCTCAATAAAAATGACAAAAACAAATTACAGTATGCTTGAAATATGGAGTGAAATGAAGTAGTGGAGGAAAAGCTTGAAATGAGAACATAGAGCTAAGTAAAATTATGAGCCTAAATCAAGAGGACATACAATTAGGGGGACAAAAGGAAGAGATGATTGTGTGGCCTGTCAGCCTGCAGCAGGACACCTGGGAGTTGCGCCATCAGGTTCTGTCTGAGACAAATAGCTAGATGCACAACCATAGGGATTTCTCAAGAATCCCAGACTCTTGCTGTAATTTGATGCCCTTATGTTTGCAGAAACATGAACACTTCAGAAACTGCACTGGTAAAATCCTTGGATTTTCACACATATGTAGCATTTGATTACATGTTTTGTGAGCCACATATTAGTGAGAAAGAAAAATCCATCCAAAAAGATCACTTTAAGAATGCACACATGTATACTGTGGGCCTTCTTAACTGTTTTTTTTTATTTTATTTTTTTAAAGATTTATTTATTTATGCATACAAGAGCTGGGGTACAGGCCAGAGATGCGGGGGGTGAGAGGATTCACCAGAGACAGAGCGGGGAACAGAACAGGCAGACTGACCGAAACACACTGCTGAGGAGAGCAGTGGGTGAGGCAGGAGAGGTCTGCTTCACCGTGTGGGTTGCTCCCTGGCTGTCCAGGAATCAAACTTATGCTGCGGAGGCTTTGGATTTCTTTGTAGTGCAGTGCTGAACACCTTGTGCCACCAGGGAGGCCCCTTCTTAACTGTTTTTAAAAGCAACATTTATGAGTTATAATATTGTGTGAAACACCTAAACATGCGATTTTTCTCCCCAAATTTCTTTATTTGTCCATATTCCCTGTATGTTTTCTAGCAACTCACTATAAAATTGTTTCCCGGGGAAGAAAGTATTTCCTTCAATTTGAATAGAAATGTCCAGTTATTATTATGAGATCACATCGATTGCATGTAGTAAATTATACATGGGAAATTCTTTTAGCATGAATTTTCCAAGAAGTTATCCCTGTAAATAACCTCTACATATCTCCTATGCGTCCTGATTTGATGTGTACATACCAATCAAGGCAAACATCCCTTGTGGTCTAGATGACCTTGCATCCAGAGCCCTTGAGAAAATAAATATTTATGTTGACAGTGCAGCTGTCATGAATTAAATTCATAAAATTGGGTTTGGGTTTTTTAATCTGACATATTATTCTTGCTTAATTTTATTGTGCTGGCTATGGTTCCAGTGCTATCAATCAGGAAGAATGTTTGACCACAAAAGAAAAAAAAGGAGCAAGAATAATAACATGAAATATTGTCTTTGTTTATTGAAAGTGTTTCTTCATTGGGTACCTGTCTTCTTTTGAGTTCTAATTCCCTGGATCTTACTATATTTTTGAACAAATCTATGATGATTTGATATAAAGGACAGCATGAAAATTATGAACTTAAACATGAAGTAAGAGAGTTAGAGGGTTGTGATAAAAGAAATCTATTTTTTAATATAATAGACATACATATACATATACAGACAGGGCTGATTACCTAATTTATGGGGGCTCTGTGAAAAATAAAAACATAAGGTGACTTATTCTCCCCAGGAGAAAAAAATATCATTAACCATACCAAGGTATAAAGCTTTTCCCTTTCTCTACATTTTCTTTTTTAAGTTCTCATGCGTCTTATTCACTATTTCATTTTAAATAAAGACAAAAATCTAAATTATTAACATAAATTTACTGTTTATCTTTCTGTGGTATGATGCTAGTTCTAAATGCAAATATAAAAAATATTTAACTTGTATGTGGAATCATCACAATTACACAATTTTTATTTCCTAGTTCATATATGCATGTATATTTCATTCTTACCAGAATAGTAAACATTGCACAAAATCACTTCAGCTGTTTTCACTTCAGTTCTTGATGCACACAATTACATTTTCTATCTTCAGCTTACAGATGAGGAAGGAAGGATTGAAAGGTAAGAAATTGTAGTATATTCTAGTTTTTCTTTCTTTGTGTCATTATTTTCAATGCAAGTAGCTCGCTGATACAGAGAAGAAAGGACACGAAGGCTATTGCCAGCCTCTTAAGGACATGGAGAGGCTTCCAGCAGCCAACCTCAGAGAGGAAAAGTTTGGAACTTTGCAAGTAGCTGAACAACTGGATAAGAAAGGACATGCTAGGGTTTCTTTGTCAAAACCATTGTACACTTTCTGTGTTCAGAACACAATCAGGTTTGAAGAACTGAAATAAAAATGGGCTCTCTGGGGCTGTTGGCTTGTGGGTTTACTCATTTGTGGATGCAACGTGCTTGTCTCGTGATTGCATCGAAGCCCTCCTATGCATTTGAGTCACCAGAATCCTATCCCAACAAGGCATTGTGAGAGCCACATGGGAATGGAGCATCAAAATGATAGAGGACAGCAAAGGACACTAAACCTGGCCAAGGACGTTGCCCAAATAGTTTACCAGTCACCATCTGAGTTCTTTACTTGCACATGAAATTGTAAGACCACTCAGGCTCAGAGAACAACAATAATGGGATTTATTTAACAAACTAGGGAAAAACAAAGTTACTGATGCCAAAAATAGCTCTTTACCTCACCCGAAGCAGTGTCCAGTGTTTTAAAGTCCTAAACACAAACACTCCCAAGATGGTGTCTTCCTGCCACTTTGGATCTGGGGCACATGGAAGACTATAGGCCGGATTCCAACTCATGAAGACAACAGAAGACACAACAGAAGATGCTCACTGGAGCTGCTGAGATGCCCCAGCACAGCACCAGATAAGTGACACTCAAAATAGCACCTGCAGCAGTTGAGCAACCTGACAAAGGGACCACACTCACACAGCTCAGCGAGGTGCCCAGCTCCAGGTCTGCCTTTCCTCCCAGGCTGTGACAGCAGCACAACTTGGAACAGTTTCAGTTGCTCGGCTACTTGCAAAGTTCCAAGCTTTTCCTCTTTGAGGTTGGCTGCTGGAAGCCTCTCCACGTCCTTCAGAGGCCGGCAGCAGCCTTCTTGAAGATTGGCATGGTGTGGGCAGAAATCACTGATCCAGGAATTGCTGAAATCCTAAATGCTGAATCCTGAATACTCAATGCTGGGGGCTGCTTCTGCAATCCCATATCTTTCTTATCAGAGTCTCCACCCCCCTCCCCATCAATTTGTTTGAATTTTCCCTGGGGCTATCTATCCTCACCAGCACTCTCTCCAGGGGGCGCTGGCACCTATAGCAGGCTTTGGCTTCAGCCACCAGTTACAAAGGGACAGTGAACATGCACTAGGCACTGTCTCCTCTCAAACATGCTCATTGTCCCTTTAGACTTCAACTAAACTTATGTTTATAAATTCAATGATAAAATTATTGGTAACTCCAAGATGGTGATGGTAGAGCATTAAATCAGGGCTCTCCTGAGTTTGGGGCCCTAGGCCAGTATATGTGTCTGATGCCCAGGAAACCAGCCCTGAGTATAGAAATGCTTAAAATGAAAAGTAAGTTTCTGGCTTTTCCTCCTTTCCCTACAGTCCCTGCTTTTTTCCCCAGAGGACATTATTTTAATGTTTTATTTTTTTATTTTTTTTTTTTAAAGAGGCATGTATTTTTATTTATTTATTTGTTTGTTTATACATGCACTGGGTACAGTCAGAAGCGCGGGAGGGTGAGAGAATTCACCGAGCCAGAGTGGGGAGCAGAGCAGGCAGAAGGACCAAAGCACACTGCTGAGGGGAGCAGCGGGCAGCAGGAGAGGTCTGCGCGCCATGTGGGACCCTCCTCTGGTGGCCGGGGAGCAGCCGGGAATCGAACCGGTGCTGCAGAGGCCACGGGGAGCTTTGCAACCCAGCGCTCAACCGCTGCGCCACCGGGGAGGCCTATTTTAAAGGTTTTATTTAAAACTAAAATTTCAGAGACTTAAGGGAAGATAAGTTAAAAAAAAAAAAGATGGATAAGTTAAATATAACCACAAATTCTTTGCAGCTTTGTAATTACGATGTGGAGTCTGCTTTCCTCCTCTTGTCTCCAGACTGGCCCTGAGACATGCTTTGACCAATAGAATGCGAAGGTGGCAACTTTGACTTGAGAGTTGGCCTGCAGAGGCCCTGCACTTTCATTCCTGCCCCCTGGAAGTGCTCCCTCCATTGTGTGAAAACAGCCTAACATCAAGAATTGAAGAATTCTGTGGTCCATGCCAGTCATTTTATCCGCACCAGCTGAAACCCCAGAAAAGGGAGTCCATTTGATGCCAACCAGCCCCCCATCTGACTGCATGAGTAAACCCATGTGATAACAACAGAAAACACACCCAGGCTGCCCACAGAATTGTGAGAAATAAGCCATATTTTAAACCACTGTGTTTTGGAGTGGTTTGTAAGAAACAATAACTATGTAAAGGTATATACATTTAAAACATTTAATATATCCCATGTCTGGAATTATGTTATTTGTATTGTCTGTATCTTGCTTTTTTTCCATTTAGTGCATCTTAAAGATCTTGTTATCTCAATCCATTTGTGTTAACCACATGTGAATAGAGAGTTTTCCATTGGCTAGATTGCTATAATTTACTTAATCTGTCTCCCTTTTGACAGACAGTTATGTTGTTTTTGTTCTTATAAATAGTGCTGCAATGGACATTCTAGTAGGATATGTCTTGATGTACTTTCTGAAGTAAGTTATTACCTGTGGAAGTATGTGGCCATTGTGTGAAATTTAAAATTTGGTGAATGTTTTATTTTTATTTTTGTGTAGAAGAACTAGAGTGTAGGTCAGGGGTGTGGGGGTCAGGTGAGAAGATTCACCGAAACAGTGAGGAGCAGAACAGGTGGACTGACTGAAATACACTGCTAAGGGGAGCAGCGGGTGAGACAGGAGAGATCTGCCATGCCATATGTGGGTGAGCTCCCTCTCAGGCGGTAGCAGTGATAGCACTGTGATTTAATCTCTCTACCACCAAGGAGGCCCAGTAGTTATATTTTCTTGTTTGTTTGTTTATGAATGACTACTTTATATCCTTTGTCCTTAGTCTATTGGGTTTTATCTGTAGTTTATAGGATTATAAAAGTATTTATAAATTAAATGTTCCATTTTTTGCCAGATGTATTGAACAGACTTTTAAGTTTTTGTTCAAGGTATATATTTTTTTTAATCACATTCTTAGGACTAATGAGACATTACCTAACTTTTTTTTTATGATTTTATTCCTAAACATACTTCATTCATTAACTTTTTCCTCTAATCTCTTTCCCTTGAACTATACCACAGTTTTCCATCCCTAAGGGCCTATTACTATACAGCAAAACCTTTAAAAAGATATTTTGTTGTCTACCACTTCTAGAAATTATTCTTTAATTTATCCATTTAATATTTTTTTAATCCTCTTGCTGAGATGCTACTTCAAGAGGCTAATCCCAAATTAGTTGGTTGCTGGATCCATTGGCTGCAAAATAACAATTTCCAGGAACATTTCATCCTTATCTATTTGGGGGAAACTAAAGGGAAGAATATGTTTTTAAATTATATCACATGCTGTTTTTCTTGGCCTGATCAATGGCTTAGCAGTTTTGTCCATGGCTTCTCATCCTCTTTATAGATCAGCTACTTTTAGTGAAACTGTCTTGTAGGGTTGAAGCTAAAGGAACCTTGATACAGAGACAAAATAATTCCTCTTTTGTGTCCGGATCTCCTCATTCCTGGGTGCTCAATATGTTGTCCTTCATTGGTTGGAGAAAAACAGGATATAACCATGTGTGAAAATAGCAGAGGCAACTTCAAAAACCCCAGGGGAAGGAGATGAAAGGAATGTCTCTGATTTGGGTGAATATTATGGAAGAGAACTACTTTTAATTGAAAACTTCATTTGTAGACGAATGCTAAAGTTTTGGTGAAATAACAAAACAACTTATGAGTGCTTCTTCTACAAAAGCTTGGAGACCCTCCCCCCTTTTAAAAGATTTATTTTTATTTATTTATGCATAAAAGAGCTGGAGTGTAGGCCGGAGAGGCGGGGGAGCAGGGAGGTGAGAGGATTCACCAGACACAGAACAGGCAGATCTCCTGAAATACACTGCTGAGGGGAGCAGCAGGTGAGACAGGAGAGGTCTGCTGCACCATGTGGTCAGCTCCATGGCCAGGGATTGATCAGTCCTTAGAGATGATAGCGTGATAGCGCTGATACTTAACCCCTAGGCTACCAGGGAGGCCCCTGGAAACCCCTTAATGCACAACAATCCTCTTTGTAAATAAATAAGATGTTTGAATAAAAAAAAAGCAAACAAAAAACCCCCACAAAATAAATAGCTTTTTAGCCTCTTTAAGAAATGAGAAATTCTTCAAATGATTTATTTTCAATGAAGGGAAATAGTCTTCCTTTATACATCAAAATAGTTTTCAACAAAATTTTTATAAATTGTTTTCTGTGCCTATTTTTCAGGTAAAGTGTTGAACTTTGTTTTCTTGTAATATAATGACTGCATCATCCTTATAATCTTATTTTGCTCTTCGGTTGACAGATGCCCTCATAGGCTTGTGAGTGTATGAGAGTTTTTGCCTGAACACTAAATGGTGCTGATATGTTATAGATTTGTATTGTTCCCCCCCTGCTCCAGATTTCCCTGGCTATTGTCTCCTTCCCCTGCCTTTCTTTGGTTGTTGTTAAGTTGGGAGACATTACGGCCATCCTCCCAGCAGTGTCTATGGCAGAGGCAAGCGGTGCTCACTTAGCAGTGTCCTCCGCCTGTACTGATGTGTGAAATCAATGTCACGTTTATTTCGGTGGCTTACTGGACTTATTTGCAGTTTTTAATTGTGTTCAGATTGATTAGGAGATATGCACGAAAGACCTCTGCACTAGTGACATTTGACTGAAGTGATTTAAATTTTTATAAAATATTATTTTTAAATTGATCATCAAACTGCAAACATAGCCTGTCGTATGCACACATGTTAATAAATAGAAGGGGCAGTTTCTAAGGTGGAAAACACTTGTCCTGGGTGTCAGACAAATGTGGGTCAAAATGAGATTTCATTGCTTCCTGTCTGTGATATTGAAACAGAGTTGAACTCCCATTTTCTCACCTATAAAATGAGATAATAAAATACAGCTTTGCATGAGTGTTGAGTGTGTGTCAGTGTCTAGCATGTAAACATTGAGTGAATGAATTTCATTAAATAACAGTTTAAGGTGTTGATATTAACATAAATGTTTTATAAATGCAAATCTTTAGAATATTAACTTGTGACAAATTAATCCTTACTTTTATTGACACAAAATAAATATACACTTATAAATTGCTAAAAATAATACATACAATTGTATAATAATACATCACTTAACCATTCCCCATTTCCAATTCAGAAGTCAACTTCTTGGTGGCATGGAAGATTCAGGTAACTCAAGAGCCAGTTTCATTCCTTTAAATTTTCCATTTCCATGTTGGAATGTGGGTTTAGGACTAGAGGGAGGATGAGATTGAGCACCACTCTTCCAAACTCTCCCTGACCTTAAATGTGGGTGATATTTTTGGCCACTTCTGAATAGAAGTGGGAGGTGACAAAACTCCTGACCCATTGTAATGGAAATATACTCTCCATTCAATAAAAGATGTCACATCTTGGTATAGACGCAGGCTTATTTTGAAAAATGCAAATTGATAGCAACCCATCTTGGCAACAAAATTTTTCACAGTAATTTCCTTTGAGTGCCAGAAACTTCTTGTATGGACATGTATTCCTGCATAAATACATGCAAAACACACCCCTTTTGCCTCTCTACATTTAGTTGTGTGCCAGTGAACATTACTTCCAAGAGTTATACCAGTAAACTGAAGGGGGCTTAGGTCTCTGTGTTTTGAGGGAAGAGGTTTGATGCTTTGAAACCATCAGAAGCCAGCTGAGTAGGGGGTCAGTAGAACAGACTCTTGGTGTGGCTTTGTCACACAATATCTCAGATATGAGACACTAGTGTCAACTCACAATCCCAGTTTTTCTTCCTGATGATGTGATTAAACATGCTCTGTTTGGGTGTTGCCTGGCAGATGACAATAATAACACCGTTTGGGTAAGAAAGGTATTGTCCTGAGGCGTGGCATCCTTTTGACTTCCTCCCTCAAATGGAGCGCTTCCTGCTTTCCAAATGAGTGATGAGTCATGTGCAGACTCTTGAGGATGTGACACAGGAGATCGGTCAGGCTATAATTATTTGAATGGCATGGATGACAAATCTGCTTTCTGCACATATGCCATCCAGGTGAAGACAGGAAATGCAAAAAGGACTGAAATAGCTCTTGGCTACATAGCAGCCTTTCCTTCGATGCTCATTATTTAGTGCTACCAACATCCAAAAATTGCCACATCAAAACAATAATGTTTACCAGCATTCTCTTTGTAGCATTAAACATTCTGATGTTTACTTCTATTTCATGTGATTTCTGGCAACTGAAAGCTTTTAAGAGTGAGCTCTTTAAGAATTACCTGAGATGTATCTGAGATAGACACATAGAAGCAGGTAGCCTGGGGAACCGTCTTGTGAGAAAACTCTTAGGAGTGCAAGAAAAATGCTAGTACAGTGTATTAAATTGTATTTTTATAGAACATGAACATTACATTGCTATATTTCAAGAACCACATTTAATACATATGTATAAACATGCCTATTATTTTGTATAATCCTAACTGTGACTTTATGAGGTAATGGTAATAAACATAAAATTAACTATATGCCTAGTGCTTGCTGTGGGTGTGTCATTATGCTAAGTAGGCCTCATATGTATGTTGTCTCAGTAATTCTCCTAATAACCCTGGCCCGTAGGGATTATTATTCCATGGTGTAAGTGACAAAACGGAGACTTAGAGGGATTAAGGAATTTTCCCAAGGCTGGATGGCTAGACAAGTTAAGGGTTAAGGTCTTATATGACTTCCAACTTCTTGATTTGGACCATATGGTGTTCTCTCTCTCTCTCTCTCTCTCTCTCTCTCTCTCTCTCTCTCTCTTTCTCTTTCTTGCTGTCTCACTCTCTCTCTCTCTCTCTCTCTCTTATGATCAAGTAATATAACCAACCAACCAACCAACCAAATAAGCTAGTAAATAAATAAACCAACAACAAAAAGCCAACGTCAACTTCCTTTAATCAAATATATGTGGAAAAACCACATGTATTCATTTGGAGAGCAATAGCCTGAATATGGAATATTGTTTCATTCTCACCTACACTTAGGAAGAAACTGGAATCTGTAACACTAAAGGTCAATACATATGAAGTACCTACTGTTTTGGTTGTGCTGGTAAGGAGACCCTAAGGGGAAAAATCAAGAAATACTTAAGAGCATCCTCTTTTATTAGATAATCTACTGTTCTTATTTTAGCCCCTCATGCTATTATATTTCATTTTCTACAAGAAATGTCCTGTTAGAAGGTCTTTGTTCTGGTTTCCTGAGAAATGAGACATGTTTATTTCTCTGCACCGACTATGATGTGAGAGAACATTCTCCCATCTTTCACAGGGAGATCAAAGTCATGGGAATGACCCCTGATACCAAATGACCAAATAACCTAACTTTAAATGCACTGGGAAATCAGGTTGAAAGCTAGATTATCATTTCCCACATTTGTTTCCTCTGAAGTAATTGACTTAGAGAAAATGAAGTAATATAACATTAGTCAGTTTTTGAATATTTGTTTTATGATCAATAGGAAATCCAGAGACAGAATCCAGAGACAGCATTGTCTAAGGAAATCTCATGTGTGGTATAAAGTGATTATCTTAAATAAACATAAGAACTTTCTAAGCATGCTGGTTATGAGTTCCATGTCTAGTTCTTTTTTAGCACAGTTTTTTTTTTTTTTTTTTTCTGTAGAATCTCTCTAGGTCAGGAGATGATTCCAAAATTTTGGCATATACATTTTTCATACAGTATGATGGTAGTTGTGTACCCCAGACATGTTCTCTTCCCAAGTCATTTTGTTCATGTGTGTGCAAATTTATAGAAAGCCCAGAATGGCACAGCATATCTCCAGTACAACAAACATGCAGTCATAGGGAGAGGACAAGAGGAAGAATTGCATGAAACATGTATATAAAACCAATCCCATTTACTTGTGCAATATGCTATTCTCTATTATTATACTTCCCCCCCGCCAAGAGACGTGAATTAATTTAGCTACAATTTCCAAATGTGGGCAAAGAATCTCCTAACTCTTCTCCTGGTCCAGTTATCAGAGATCAGCCCCTTCCTAGTGTAGATATCCCCAAATTATCAGAAACAAATTAAGAATCCTCATATATCTTTTTACTTTTAATGAAAGAAAAATACTCTGGAAATAACTATGGTATATTAGGAAAAATTTTCAGCTTTTTAAAAAAAATTTAATTTTTTTTTTTTTGAAGATTTGTTTAGTTATTTATACAAGCACTGGGTATAGTCAGAAGCGCGGGAGGGTGAGAGAATTCACCAGAGCCAGAGCGGGGAGCAGAACAGGCAGAAGGACCGAAGTACACTGCTGAGGGGAGCAGCGGGCGGCAGGAGAGGTCTGCGCGCCATGTGGGACCCTCTTCCGGTGGCCGGGGAGCAGCCGGGGATCGAACCGGCGCTGCAGAGGCCGCGGGCAGCTTCCAACCCAGCGCTACACCACTGGGGAGGCCCAATTTTCAGTTTTTTTATAAAGCTCGGTTATTGGCTTTACCACCATCTTAAACTTTAGGGAGAAATTTCTATTTATTTATTCACAGAATATTTATTGAATATTTAGTAGGGACACAACATTCAAATGACATTCCAAGGATCTAACATGGGTCTTGCCCCCAAGTGGGCTTGTTTTTTTTCAAGAAGTAAGTCATAAACATATGAAAGATTGCATGTTAATATAAAAGTTAACAAATACTAACATTAATGTGAAAATTAATGGGTCAAGGAATGATAAAGTGATCAAGATCATATTTTGTGCTCTTTTAAGTGCTGAAATCCTGATTTCACTTTAGTACTTTGTTTTGTGTTTCTTCTATAATTGAGAGCTCTCCTAAAATCTTACTATGTCCATTGAAACCTTTGAACATGAGGAGAATTATGGCCAGGTTACCCTTGGGCCAAATTATTTATATGTCTTCCCTCCCAATAAGCATTTGTGATTGCTTTTTTTTGGTTTGTTTTTGACTATTCCTGTGAGAGCTGGTTCAGAGTTTCCTAGAAACTTACATGTTTCTTTTTTTTTTTTTAAAGGTTTATTTATTTATACATACAAGAGCTGGGGTATAGGCCAGAGGTGTGGGGGGTGAAAGGATTCACCAGAGACAGAGTGGGGAGCAGAACAGGTGGATCCACTGAAATACACTGCTGAGGGGAGCAGCGGGCAAGACAGGAGAGGTCTGCGGCGCCATGTGGGTAGCTCCCTGGCCGGCTGGGGATTGAACTCGTGCAGCAGTGCAGGTGATAGCTTGATAGTGCTGTCTTTAACTCCTGCGCCACCAGGGAGGCCCCTTTACATGTTTCTAAGGAAAGATTTTCCTCTAGGGAGGAATGTTGTCTTACCTGAGCATGCAGCTCTGGAAGGCAAAGGAGCAAGTGGATACCCACCTACTAGGACAGATCAGCCAAATCAGTGTGGTTATCAACAGAGTGCTCTGTTTCAACTTGATCTCTTATATAATTTATTCTACCCACTTAATGCTGAATCACTTATTCTTTGGTCATGAGCACCATCTTCTTAGTTTTTCATCCTTTTGTTGTCCACGCACTGATGAGTGAAGGAGCAGTAATGACTAAGTCCTAAAGGACCAGTGGAAAGTCCATAACGAGTAACTGTCACATTGTGAGCACTCAGTATTTATTAAACAATTGTAAACACCTTGGCTAAATATAGGCGTTAGCCAAAATCAATATTATGTATCTTTATAGGAACTAAAATTAAATGGAAAAAAAAATCAGTGCAGTAGTCCTTCCCTGCCTCTTTAGGTCCTTTCTCAGGGAAGCAGTCTGGGTGGCTTTAGCACGTTTTCTTGCTTTTATAACTGAAAGGTGCAGAAGCAAAGCCAGAGAACTTACACGGACTTCCTCTAAGCCATTATGTGAGGTGGTGGCAGAGCCAGACCAGTCTGGATATTTCCCCGCTGCTGACCTAGAGCTGTCCCTATAGTAAAATCTCTGAGTGGGAATAAAAGCAAAAGTGCTAAGGTTAAATTTTGGATTAACATTGTTTCCAGAATTATTTTGAGAATGTGATGAAAGATAAAGAACCCCCTCCTTAGAAAAATGCACCCACACAGAATTTTATAATTTCAGGCATGAACTTCATGAGGCTCATCCAATAACCACCACCTAGAGTTTATGATTCCCACATTAAGAATTTCCAATACAGATGGTGTTTGATAGGAAACATTCTGCCTATTCTAAACCCTCCTATATTCTAATTACACTTGAGTAATTACTAGACCATAGAATGTAGATAGCTACTGCCACTTCTCAAAATGCCCATTTAGAATTTAATTATTAACAAGGAAACAATTCCCAAAGCAAACATCCAAATCTACATGTTGGCTGAAAACACACACACACACTCCTGAGCAAAAACTGCTAATTAAAAAAAAGTATCCACTTTACTAAAAGTAAAGACAGCTTAAAGATTTGAAAACTTTGAATTTCCTGTAACTACCTGATCCACCTTTAAAAATTTTATTGCCTCTCTTTTCCTATAATATTTTCTTTTATATTAAATAAATACCTGTTATAGAGTGTGTCATTTATGAAGTACCTATTGTGTGTATTTTACTCTGGAGGCTAGGAAAATAGTTATCTAATAAGTGGAAGGAAAGACTTCCTGAGAAGATATGAGCTTGGTTTTTCTTTCGAGATTATGGTCCAGTACAGTTGGAGTGCTTGAGTGCTATTCAAGCTTTAAGCAAGATGGAGGGAGACAGAAATCACTTTAGGTGAGTTTAACATCAGGAAGGGAGTGAGGTTTGTATTGGGCTTTTGAAAGGTAAGTGAGATTTGAGAAAGCGAAAAGGAATTCTAGCCTGCTTCAGTTACTTATTGCAACATAACAAATCCCCACAAACTTAATCACTCAATACAACCACTCTCTTCTTTTGCTCTTGAATCTCCCCTTTGGATAGGGCATGGTGCCACCTGGGGTGAGAAGATGGGAGGGGGGGGCCTGGAGAATACCCTCGTGAGCATTTGGGGCAGCTCAGAGGAGAATCGGACTGGAATCAACCGAAGGTTGTCTCTCTTGTAGCATGTCTGTCAGGTGAAGCTGACTGTGAGCTGGGATGAGTTGGTGCTCATGACCAGAACATCTACACATGGTCATTCCACATGGCTGTCTGGCTTCCTCCCAGCATGAAGGCTGAGGAACAACAGCCAGTGTCCCCAGGGAACCAGGCAGCAGTGCCTTTAATATTATGACCTACCTTGTCAGTCATCATGGCCATTTTGATTATAGTCACAAGTGCATGCAAATCCAAGGGGAGGGAACAGAGACACAACCTTTAAAACATTGAAGTCACAATCTAGGAAGAGCATGTGGTATGGGAGATACTTTAGTGACCATTTTGGAAACCAGTCTGCCATATAGGCCACAGAATAATAGTGGTGAGCTGGCAGATGTGATCAAGTTAAAGGCATTTCGGGAATCAGTTTGGGTGGAAAAACACTCAGCAATCAAAAATGATCAACTCATGCCACTTGCAGCAACATGGATGGAGCTGGAAAGGCTTATATACTAAGTGAAATAAGTGAGAAGAAAAAGCTAAAATACTGGATGGTATCACTTATATATGGACTATAGAGACACCAAACAAAGGGTCAAAGACAAACTTTAAAACCAACTCTTGAAAACTGACCATAGTTCTTTGTCTTTCGGAGGGGGAGGGGTGAAGATGGGCGGGGTGGGTGGGCGGGGTGGGTGGGTGGCAAAGAACACAGTGGATGATGGTGGATGAGTAGGCACTTCAGTGGTGGGAAGGCTACGGTGACTATACCTGGGGGAGGAATCCTATATTGTCAAAACACTAGCATGGATGTAAAAAAATGGTACTTCAGTAACAATTGAAAAAACTAACATTGTGGATTGGAGCCTGGGTAAATGGGTAGGAATTTAAGCCAAGAAATCAGAACTTGTTCCTGCTGACAGGGCTGAGTCTTTGGAGTTTTTGAAGTTATCACAGTGAGTATTAATCAGAATGCAGCATAGTGTGAGGGGGAAGTTGGAGATGGTACATTAAGTAAATATGATAAGGCCTCACATTGGGTGAATATAGACCGGAAGAAGTAGCATTGCCAGGGAATAATAAAAGGTGTTGAAAATAACTGGATAAAAGGAGCAAGGGAGAAGAATCGGATGGGGGTAATGTCAGTCTTGAGTTAAGAAAAATATAGGTACTATTCTTAAGGACATGAGGCTATTTATAGTCTCTATCCCACTTAGTGTGAACATTCATATATTTCATTGCAGATATTTCACATATTTGACTTTGAGATTGTGGCCTGAATTTCCATTTAAAAGTTGAGAAGACTGATGTTCAGAAAATTAAGTAATTTACCTAAGGCTGCTGTGCTAGGATCTCTTATCTGTAAAGGCCTGTCTGTGACCACAACTCACTGTTGTGCTGTTATGGTAGAAGTAGCTCCTGCTGTGATAGTAGGTAGTTGGGTAGCTAATCTCTGACAGGCACTGATCTTTTTGCCATTAAATTGTAAATCCTTTTAAGGCAGATCGATATATTTGTGTTATTTGTTTTACATATAGAAAGAAATCAATCTTTGAGATTTAATGCTATTGATATATATCTAGCACACAACTCGAGTTAGACTGTGTCTTGTGGTTGGGCCGTGTATGCTGCTGGGTAAGTCTGTGTGCTCCATCTGTGACCAGCATCCTGGGAGACTGGAATGACCACAATCTCCCAAGGGCAGGATGGCTGTGGCTCCTCCTGTCCTATATTGGAAACCTTCTCTCAGAGTCCTACGCTGGGCACAGTGACACTTGGGGTAAAAGCCTGGGTTGAGTCTCTGATGCCTGTTCATGAATTTGAGGTGTCACGTGGGACATGAAGCCTGAGAAGGAGGTAGAAAAGAAACAAGGGCACACTTGTATCTTGAGCTTTTCTGCTTTTCATGGAGAGGAAATTACTTCTGGACTTCTCACCTCCTCTCGTTTGCCTCTTCCCTCTCCTGCAACCCCATGGTAAATCAGCTGTATGCTCTCAAGTCTGAGATTCAATTATTTTTATTGGTATGCTTGACTATGATCGTCTAATACTCAGAAAATTATCCAGCATCTAAAAAACACAATTGAAAAATTCAACCACAGTGTTTTCCTCTGATTTTTGGCTGGCAGCAAAGTTAGTTCCTCTGAGGATTTTAGACATTTGGCATTTAGTACCTGCTTGCTAGATTTTATTTCACAAATATAGACCTGGAGATTTTTTTTTAACTCTATTCATTATCAGGCATATTTTAGGCAATCCCAAAATAAAAGTATCAATTTAATGTCACATTTGAGATAGATAAAATTTTATAGCTAATAATCCTTATTTTCTGTGTACACCAGACCCTGGTTCTAGCCCTAAATAAATTGGCATCCTTGGGCAACTTATTCAGTTCTTTTTTTTTAAAAATTAATTATTTATTTATACAAGCACTGGGTACAGTCAGAAGTGCGGGAGGGTGAGAGATTTCACTAGAGCTAGAGTGGGGAACAGAACAAGGAAGTACACTGCTGAGGGGAGCAGCGGGCAGCAGGAGAGGTCTGTGCGCCACGTGGGACCCTTGCCCGGTGGCCGGGGATCGAACCGGCGCTGCAGAGAATGCGGGTAGCTTTGCAACCCAGCTCTCAACCACTGCGCCACCGGGGACGCCCAACACTTATTCAGTTCTTTAACCACTTGTCTTCTTATTGGAAAGAAGAAAAGAATATTTTAACTAACCATACAGATTGTCTGATAGGAACACTGATGCAAATGATGGTAAAAAGAAGCATTCCAGGAATTTTCATTGCTCATAGTAACCTAGAGCATTTGCAGTAAAGAAGAGTTGCTTGGATTATATGAAAACAAGGAGTCTTCGAGGTTTATGGAATTGTAGTACTCCTGACTGAGCAGCAAGTGTTTCATAATATGCCTTGACATAAATACATGTCAGAGAAGTCATCCTCTCCTACGCTTTCAGGGAGCAGCTCTTAATGAGATGCCTGACAGCTCGGGAAGGTCCCTGCAAGTGTTGTTTTGAATAATACCAGTCAGTTTCAAGTGGGCAGGATTAAAATGCAAACCAAGCCCAGATTTTTAGAACCCTGTTGTCACCTGTGCTAAGACATCCTGACGGGAGATGACTGCGGACAGCTGGCACCTTTGGGACAATCAGGGAATGAATTTGGCAGATGAAAGTGAAAATGTTCAGTTGGGATCTGTATTAAAAGTAGGCTTAAGTAAAAAATGTAGGGCCTCCCCTGGTGGTGCAGTGGTTGAGCGCTGGGTTGTGAAGCTGCCCACAGCCTCTGCAGCACCAGTTTGATCCCCGGCCACCGGCGAGGGTCCCACATGGCGCGACAGACCTCTCCTGTCTCGCCCACTGCTCCCCTCAGCAGTGTATTTCGTCAGTCTGCCTGTTCTGCCTGTTCAGTTCCCTGCTCTCGCTCTGGTGAATTCTCTCATCCTCCTGCGCACTTCTGACTGTACCCAGTGGTTGTATAAATAAATAAACAAACAAGCAAACAAACAAATAAATCTTTAAAAAAAAAGAAAAAAATGTAGTAAAAGACATATTACATAAATTTACCAGTTTAACCATTGTAAAGTGTCCAGTTGAATGGCATTAAAAAAATTCAAATTGTTTAGCAACCATTCCCTCTGTCTAGTTCCACAACCTTTTCATTACCCCATAAGGAAATAACAACCCACTAAGCAGTCACTCCCCAATTGCTCCCTCCCGTCAGCCCTGGCAACCACTAACCTGCTTTCTGTCTACAAGTAGATTCTTTAGGAAGGGTAATGGAAGGGTCTGGGACTGGGAGTTAGGAGGTGGGGTAGGCTTTTCCAATTTTCAAGTCTGTGCTTTGTCTCTATTGTCTCTATTTTTTTTTTTTTTTCAACAACATAGCAGCCCCCTCATAGCAGCATAGGGGCAAACCTATAACTTAGGACTCCCTTACAAGACTTTTAAAACAACTTCATTGATATATGTTCCTATATCCTAAAATTCACACATTTCAAGTGTAGAATTCAATGATTATCTTTACAAGGTGGTGCAATCAAGTTGCCAGTCAAGTTCCCAAAGAGCAGTTTCTTCCTCTTTGTAAGATCTCTCAGGCCTATTTACAAATAATCCATTTCTACCCCCAGCCCTAGGCAGTCACTAATCTGCTTTCTGTTTATAAATTTGCCTTTTCTGGACATTTCATATCAGTGGAGTCACATGGTATGCGACTTCTGTGTCTGGCTTTTCTCACTGACTGTAATGTTTCTGGATTCATGGATTCATCCATGGTGTAATATGTGCCAGTAGTTTTTTTTTCTTAATTGCTGAATAAGTACTCCATCGCCTATACCTCATTTTATCTATCCATTCACCTGCAAAGATTTTATAGGCCCAGCATGATTCCTCTGTGCAACTTGGTTACCCTATGCAAATTTTTAAAAAGAAGTTCCTTTAAATTCTAGGGGATTATATTGTGAGATGACTTCTGAGATCCTCACTCACCAAGATTCTGTCCACAAAAAAGTCTGAGGGACAGATCCAAATTCTTAGATTGTTCATTAATTCAGCAACTATTTGTTGAGCTCCTAACACACTACTCTGCAACACTCAGGGCATGTGGTTCAGCCTTCTTGGGTTTTTGCACTTGTGCCGGAGACAAAACTCTTCACACAGCTCCTCTTATGGTGGGTCAAAGGAGTAAACATATTCTAATGGGGTTGATGTTGGGTCACAGGCAGCTTTCTCTGTCCCCTCCCTTGCCTGACCTTCTTGTGCCTCAGATGCTCCATGTTCCAGTGCATATTTCTGTAATTGCTAATTGGCATCTCTCCTGTCTCTGGAATGTGAGCAGCTTGAGGACAGAATGGTGTCTCTTCATATGCCTTGAGCATAGCACACACAGGGTCTGGCAAGTTGAAAGTGGCAGTGACTATTTGATGAATGAATGAATGAATGAATGAATGAATGAATCTCATTCTGGCAAGGGTCAGGAGCAGGAGAAGAATTAGCAACATACTAATTCTCGATGGACTTGTTCTTCCCTTTCTAATTACAGTTGCCTGCTGCCTGTCTAGCACAGAAGACACAATGTGGTCATCTAAAGTGCTCTCTGTTTCTTGGAATGCAGGCTTGACAAAACTTCCCACTGTCATTCGTAGTTTAATAGTATCCCAGAGTCACTCTTTAGGGAAACAATGTGAAAATGGTCTTACATGATGGGGAGAGTGGGACCAGATGCTGAGGTAGTGACTTAGGGTGGCTTTTCCACCATGTGCCCAGGGCCCCTCCCTGATTCATCCTGTCACAAACAGCTCATGCTCCCAGCTTCCTCCTGGACTCCTGCCCTGGGTCATCCTGCCTGGCCAGAAGAAGCCAGGAGTGAAGGAGATAGGACACGGTGTGTGTGTTCCTGTGGGATTCTGGCTGAACGTGGAAGAGGGAAGACCCAAGAGGCTAACCCAGGCGAGGTGCTTCATGTGGAGAAGAAAACAGGTGGTTATGACAAGGCTTTAGATTGGTTGCCAGAGCAGGTGGCTGGGGTTTAAGCAGAGTCTCATTAAAATTACTGGGACAAGAGCATTAAAAAGGGAGGAGACATGAGCAATATCTCAGATTACTTGAAGTGTTTAAAATTGACTATTCGTATTTAAGATGATGCTATTCTGTAGGACTAAATAGATACATGTGGTCTACTTTTATGGGACCGTGTTTTAGTCTTGTCCATCTGAAGACAGTTGTGGAGATTTTCTCCTCCATGGGCACGTTTATTTCCATGGTCATTAATTGGGGGCACCTGTTGGTCGTTCATACGTCCGTGTGAGGGGTGGTGACTGTGCTGCTGTGGAATGTGTACTGTGACTCACCATGTCCCCCACCCTGGACTCTGTAGGACTCTGAATCCTTGAGGGGCTACAGTCTGCTGGGTTCTCTTTCTTAATGATAAATACAGATCGAGATGAAAGTTGAAGAGAAAATACCTTGGGTTCAGGTTAATTCTATTATTGCTCAGTACATTTACCATTTAAAAATGTGCTCTTGCTTGAGGCACCCCAGATATGTAATATTAATTCTGAATTCCTATACAGAGATACTTCTTTCTGGGCCAGCATCAGAGAGAAACAGCAGTGATAGCCGGTTGTAATCTTCTGAGTCAAAAGTCAGAGTGCACATCCTTCTCCCCTCTTCTTGACACTTTTAATTCACATTGGATCCCTTCTGTTGAGTTAGTAGTTTCATTTTTAGTATAGAAATCAAGTTTAATTAAAGCTTACTTGCCATTTAAAATAATAATTTGTTTGATTTAGCATTCTTAATTGCCTTGAGTAAATTGCTTATAGAGTCTCACCTAATTCATTTGTTTGTTCAAATTATTGCTATCATTTGCATATTTTGAACGACACCACTTTAATGAAGTACTGAGGTGGAGTCAGGGCAGAAGATACATTATTCTGTGGCAAATGTTAAGGAGATGGTCTTTCCGTCTTCGTCTGTTTGTTCAGCTGGAAGGTTTTTATCATCCTACTGAGTTTTCACAAAAGATCAAAGTTTTAAGAGGCTTTAGTGTTGGACAATCATCAGGAATGCAGTGTCTGGGAGGGGTGGCAACATAATAAATGTGAGCAGCATTTACATCTAACCAGAGTCTGCCACTTAAACCTCCCCCCCCCATTTAGCTGCTTCTAATGAATGCCTCTCCTTAACGCCAAGATATATTCTTGTAACATTTCAAATGCTTGAGGAACTTAGAATAATTTGTTGAAAGGCTTGTCTGTTATTAGTGAAAAAACTGTGATGTTGAATAAAGGCAATGGTTATATTGATGTTGAATATATATTGATGTTGAATATATATATAGATGTTGAATAAAGGCAATGGTTATGTTATAACCATTAATCAACGATTATTAGGCAAAATGGTTTCCTATTTATATATCAATTATTTTAGGTTTTGCATATGGGTTTTAGCTCATAATCTTTGGGAGTGCTGTTTTGACTGTTCTTTTGGAACTTTTCTTTTTTAAACCAAGAGGAATATGGGATATCTCTATGGGTCTGTATAAATTTGCCAAGACAACTTGATTGGATCAATCTCTGATTTACTGATTGTAAGTAATTTTAGAGCCTAATATTCATGTACCTCTTAAACTTTAGAATGTGATTCATAGTTCCCACTATTAAAAATAAAAGTGTGATAGAGCATATTAGAACACATTGCATTATTTTAAATATTTTCAGATTTCCTATTGCCTATGTGAAAAATATTCCAGCAAGAGCCCTTCATTACTGTTAGTTGTAGACTAAAAGCATCTCTGAATGATGTAACCAGACGGCCTATCTCAAATAGGAAACATTCTCTCTTTCATCTAATGGATTATTTGTAAAGAAAGTGTATATGCCTCTTATGGAACACTAGTAATGAAAGTAAATGACTAACAGTTTGTTTTTGATGTTTGCACTCCAATTTGGTGTATGATTAAGGCAGGAGAGTTGCTGCCTTCCATACCCGCTGAGCCTGCATCCTAATGCACTCCCTTTGTTCAAGAAGACATAGCCCCTGATCCAGCATCAGTAGGGCATGCCCTCTTAGACACTCTCTCCATTGTAATGGAAAGGATGTTCTCCTGAGACTAAGAGACATGTGGTGGTCACTAGGTAACTTTGTGACCTTGGGTATGTTCCTTCTATCAGTTTCCTTACCTGGAAAGTGGTTGCTGTTAGATAAATTAGATGTTTTACAGGGTTATTCTAATAAAAATCTTTGCTTCTAGTTGTAATGGATTATCTCTGATCCATATTCTTCTCTGGCTCTCCACACATCCAGGGATGGGATTCGGGGAAGCAATCCTAGAGTTGGTGCAGCCAGAGGTGTGAATGAGAATAGAGCAGGTCTGCACTCGGAAGCTTCAAGCTGTTTGCCTTGTGCTGTCGGTGCTGATGACCCTGCCTGTGATGGATTGAACCTTTGACCTGGCCTGGGTTTTTAATTCTCCTCATCTTCACATTAGGTAGAGGGAGGTGGTATACTGGGAAGGCTCAGAGATGCAAAGATACTAGGACTGTGATCTTGATGGCTAAATTAAAATTCTACCTTTGTTTACACAAAGGAAGAATTCTTTCATCTTATTTGACACAGAGAAGAAAAAACTAAACATGTGACTTTTAAATGTTGATATATTTCTTGCATTTACTTAGTAAGGGGTTTTTCCTAATTTTTTAAAATGCAAAGTAAAAAGCTTAATCAATATTATTAAAAATTCAAATAATATATGAAAGATATTAAGGAAAATGAAAGTTATCTTCACTCCCGCTATTCCAGGCTATCTACTATTAACACTTGTATATTTTCAGATAGTTTTCTAAGCACCTACCAATGCAATTATTGCATATGTCTCTTTTTGCCCTAATATTGAATTATAATATAAACACAACTATGCAAACTGTTCTCTCTCTCTCTTTTTTAACTTAAATGTCTTTCATGGATAGTTGTCTATGAGAGGTACTTATAAATCACATCAAGGCATATGTTCATTAAAAACAACTGGATTTATTTGTATGACTATATAGACATATTAGGTCATATTTAAAAGCAGTAACACTGTAGATAGTGCCACACTCTAACCTACTTCATCTTTCCATTTCAGGAATGTCAGCGAGAGCTAGCTGTTCTCTAGACATGTTATTTGCCCTGTGCATTTTCATAACCAGGGCCTTAATCTTTAAGGTAATCCTTTATTAGCTATTCTTATGAGTAAGTCTATCAACTAATATGCAAACCTTCTAGATTTTATATTTTTCTATTGGCTTTTTAGAAAAAAAATTGTCTTTTTGAACTATTTTTTAGTGGTTGCTTTGGGGATTACTACATGTATTTTTTAACATTTCACTTTCTACTTAGGGTTAGTATTGTACTGCTTTCTGTCAAACATGGGACCTTGCAACAGTGTAGCTCCATGTATTACCACCTCCCCATCTTTTGTTCTATTGTTGTCATGGGTGTTACATTGATTTATGTTATAAACCACACAATAGTGTTATAATTTTTTTTAAAGATTTATTTATTTATTTATACAAGCACTGGGTACAGTCAGAAGTGCGGGAGGGTGAGAGAATTCACCAGAGCCAGAGCGGGGAGCAGAGCAGGCAGAAGGACCGAAGTACACTGCTGAGGGGAGCAGCAGGCGGCAGGAGAGGTCTGTGCGCCAATTGGGACCCTCCACCGGTGGCCGGGGAGCAGGGGATCGAACCGGTGCCGCAGAGGCTGAGGGCAGCTTTGCAACCCAGCGCTCAACCGCTGCGCCACTGGGGAGGCCCTGAGATTTCTTACTTTGTAAATTTATGTTATTTTAAAACAAACTTTAGAAGTTTGGAACCATTATTTCTTTAAATATTTTATTCTGCCTGTTCATTCTACTACCCTTCTGGAATTTCAGTTATACATAATGGAATTATGGAATTTCAGTTATACATATCTAATGCTGTTAGATCCCATTGGACTGACCCTGAGGCTCTGTTCATTTTAAAAGTTTTTCTCTTCTTCAGATTAGATAATTTATATTGCTTCTATTTTCAAGTTTACTGATTTTTTTTTTCCCAATACATGGTAAGGTCCTCCAGTGAATTATCTTATGGATTTTGTATATTTAAGTTTTAGTTTCCATGTGGTTGTTTCGTTTTTTTTTTTTTAAGATTTATTTATTTATTTATACAAGCACTGGGTACAGTCAGAAGTGTGGGAGGGTGAGAGAATTCAGCAGAGCCAGAGGGGAGAGCAGAGCAGGCCGACTGACGAAGTACACAGGTGAGGGGAGCAGCGGGCAGCAGGAGAGGTCTGTGTGCCATGTGGGACCCTCGCCAGTGGCTGGGGATCGAACCAGCGCTGCAGAGGTTGCAGGCAGCTTCACAACCCAGCGCTCAACCGCTGCGCCACAGGGAGGCTCTCCATTTGGTTGTTTTTTCCTTCTCCACTAAGATTTATTTTATATCCTTTAACCCAGTTATAATAGCTAGTTTGAAATCCTTTAAAATTCTAATACTTGCATCATCTCAGAATTTGTCTCTATTGATTACCTTTTTTTTGAAGGTAGGTGTCATTTTTCTATTTTTTTTTTTTTTTGGCATATCTAGTAATTTTGGAATGTACTTTGGACATTGTAAATGATATAGATGTTCTACAGTCTGCCATATCCCTTAAAGGCTATTGATTTTCTCTTTTAGTAGACAGTGAATTTGACAGAACTGAAATTCCAATCTTGTCTTCCCTGTGATAGACAGCAGCATAAATCTGTTTCCTTCTTTTCACCCCATTTGGGCTGACAGGGTCTGCTCACACATGTGTAGCACTGGGAGCAGTCACAGTTGTGATCAGAGTGCGGTGCAGAAACTGAGCATCCCTCTTTGGCTAGCTTCACTGTTTCATGTTCCAGCAGCTATCCTTGGGCCCAGCTCTGATTCCTCACTTGGTAATACGGCAAATTTTAACTGAGATCTAGCCACTCTGTGGAACCATTGACTGGACCTGTACTTTGATGAAAAGCTATAATTAAAAAAAAAGGGGATAATTTACTAAGTTCCCTTCTTCCAGATGTCAACCCCCCTTTAGTTTCTGCCTGTTTGTGGTTACTCTCCAGTAACTTCAGATAGTTGTTTCTTAAAATATTTTCTTCAGAGGTTATAATTATTATCTGTGAGAAAGTTGGTCTACTATGAATTACTTTCATGACTAGAAGCAAAACACTATTCCACTATACAGATAAATATAGAACACACGTGCACTATGGTAAGTTGAAGTACTTTATCCAGGGTCACACAGCTATAGGTGGCAGAGCTGTGATTGGAACATAGGCAGTTTGGTTTCAGAGTCAGGATTTCTTCCAAGATGAGGCTTTAGTGGTGTGATTATTCAGAACAGTGACATGAAGTAGAGGAAATACTCGGAGACCTGGGATCTAACAGTGTCAATTCTTTATGCACAGGCCCAATCTCTAGATCTCATCATTCAGTGAATGCTTCATATGTCTTTAGGTGTTTATGTTTCTTATGTATACAAATTTATATACATATTGCATTAAAAATCATTATGCTCTTGGTTAACTGCAAAATAGATCTTTAATTAGGAAAAATTCTTTATTTTTAGGGTTCTGTGCTCTTGGGGTCATGGAACATCTTGAAAATTGCTGATGTTTATCATATGGTGTTTTTAGTGATTAAAATGAACTTAGAAAGAAACTTATATCAATAATAATCTAATGAGTATGTAGGAATTAAAATATTTATTGAAGAAAGTAACGATTAAAAGATAGTTGACTTAAAAAAAATGTAAGCTCAATTAATGTAGCTGATTTAAGCCATAGACTTTGAAACTGTCACATTAGGACCAAACTTGACTGCAAAAATAGATCTTTCATTAGGAAAAATTCTTTGTTTTTAGGGTTCTGTGCTCTTGGGGTCATGGAACATCTTGAAAATTGCTGATGTTTATCATATGGTTCTTTTAGTGATTAAAATGAATTAGAAAAAAACTTATATCAATAATACTCTAATGAGTATGTAGGAATTAAAATATTTATTGAAGAAAGTAACGATTAAAAGATAGTTGACTACCAAGAATACTCTATCCCGCAAAGCTCTCCTTCCTCTTTGAAGAAAGAATATGGACCTTCCCAGACAAACAGAAACTCCGGAATTTCATTGCAACTAAACCCCCACTCCAAAAAAATACTACAAGGAGTCCTAAAGCCAGAACCTCAGAGGGACGAATAACAATGAAAGAAGGCCAAAAAAAAAAAAAAAGTTATTAAAAGAATAAATAAATAAAATCAAAGGAAAGACAAACACAATGGCAAATACAGATGTTAACATATCAATATTAACTCTAAATGTAAATGGACTAAACTCTTCAATAAAAAGACACAGAGTGGCAGCCTGGATTAAGAAACAAAACCCAACCTTTTGCTGTCTCCAGGAAACACATTTAGCTACAAAAGATAAAAATAGGCTCAAAGTTAAAGGATGGAAAACAATCCTACAAGCAAATGGACCAAAAAAGAAAGCAGGAACAGCTATACTTATATCAGATAAAACAGATTTCAAACTCAAAAAGATAAAAAGAGACCCCAATGGTCACTACATTATGATCAAGGGGACAATACTTCAAGAAGAAATAACACTCATTAACATATACTCACCAAACGAAGGAGCACCAAAATATATCAGACAACTGTTGTCCTCTCTGAAAACAGACATCAGAGAAAACACATACGTAGTGGGAGACTTCAACACACCACTATCAACAATGGATAGATCAACAAGACAAAAAATAAGTAAAGAAACCAAAGCTCTAAATAAGGACCTAGAGCAATTGGGCTTAACAGACATCTATAGAACACTAAACCCCCAAAAAACGGAGTACACATTTTTCTCAAGCGCACACGGATCATTCTCCAGGATCGATCACATACTGGGGCACAAGACAAACATCAACAGATACACCAAGATTGAAATCATATCAACCATCTTTTCTGACCATGAAGGCATCAAACTAGAAATAAACCATAAAAAGAAGGCAAGGAACTTTCCTACCTCATGGAGATTAAAAACCACACTACTGGAAGACCATTGGACTAATGAGGAGATCAAAGAAGAAATTAAAAAATTTTTTGAATTGAACGACAAGGAGGACACTAATATCCTAAATGTATGGGATGCAGCAAAAGCAGTAATAAGAGGAAAATATATAGCAATAGAAGCTCACATCAAGAAACAAGAAAGAACGCAAAGAAACAACCTCATCTCGAAGCTCAAAGATCTAGAAAAAGAACAACAAAAAAAACCCAAAACCAGTAGAAGAAAAGAAATAATAAAAACCAAAGCAGAAATAAATGAAATTGAAACTAAAAAAACAATCCAAAAGATCAATGAAACCAAGAGCTGGTTTTTTGAAAAAATCAATAAAATAGACAAACCCCTAGCCAGGCTCACAAAGGAAAAAAGGGAGAAAGCACAAATAAATAGGATCATCAATGAAAGAGGAGAAATCACAACGGACACAGCAGAAATCAAAAGAATAATCAGTAACTACTATGAACAGTTATATGGAAACAAGTTTAACAATCTAGAGGAGATGGACAAATTCCTACAACTCTACAATCACCCAAAGCTAGATAAAGAAGAAATAGAACACCTAAACAGACCAATTACAATTAGCGAAATTGAAATGGTAATAAAAAACCTCCCCAAAAACAAAAGCCCAGGACCTGATGGATTTACAAATGAATTCTACCAAACATTCAGAGACGAATTAGTGCCTATCCTTCACAAACTCTTCCAAAAAATTGAGAAGGAAGGGACAATACCAAACACGTTTTATGAAGCCAACATTACACTAATACCAAAACCGAACAAGGACAACACAAAAAAGGAAAACTACAGGCCAATCTCCCTAATGAACACTGATGCAAAAATCCTCAATAAAATTTTAGCTATCAGAATCCAACAATGTATCCATAAGATAATTCACCACGATCAAGTTGGATTCATTCCAGGGCACAAGGATGGTTTAACATCCGAAAATCAATCAACGTTATCCAACACATCAACAAAAAGAAATATAAAAACCATATGATAATATCAATAGATGCTGAGAAAGCTTTCGACAAAGTGCAACACCCATTCATGATAAAAGCCCTTGAAATTCTGGGGATACAAGGAACATACCTCAACATCATAAAGGCCATCTATGACAAGCCAACAGCCAGTATCATTCTCAATGGTGAAAAGCTGAAAGCAATTCCATTAAGATCTGGAACAAGACAAGGATGTCCACTCTCACCATTGCTTTTCAATATAATACTGGAAGTCCTAGCCAGGGCAATAAGACAAGAGAAAGACATCCAAGGAATCCAAATAGGAAAAGAAGAAGTCAAACTATCACTATTTGCAGACAATATGATATTATACATAGAGAACCCCAAAAACTCCACAGAAAAGCTAATTCAACTCATCAATCAGTTCAGTAAAGTGGCAGGATACAAAATCAACACGCAAAAGTCAGTAGCCTTCCTATACACAAACAATAAATCTGAAGAAGAAGAAATCAAAAAGACCATCCCTTTTGTTATTGAAACAAAAAAAATCAAATATTTGGGAATAAATCTAACAAAAGAGGTAAAGGACCTATACAAAGAAAACTATAAAACACTGTTAAAAGAAATAGAAGAAGACACAAAGAAATGGAGAGACATCCCCTGCTTATGGATTGGAAGAATAAACATTATTAAAATGGCCATCCTACCAAAAGCAATATACAGATTCAATGCTATTCCAATCAAAATTTCAATGTCATTCTTCAAAGAAATAGAACAATTATTGATGAAATTCATATGGAATCACCAAAAACCCCGAATAGCCAAAGCTCTCCTGAAAAAAAAAGAAGGGAATGGAGGCATCAGACTCCCAGACTTCAAACTATACTACAAAGCCATAATCATCAAAACTGCATGGTATTGGAACAAGAACAGACATACAGACCAATGGAATCGAATAGAAAATCCAGAAATAAACCCACAGATTTATGGTCAACTAATCTTTGACAAAGGAGCAAAGAATATGCATTGGAGCAAAGAAAGTTTGTTCAATAAATGGTGCTGGGAAAACTGGGTCGCTACATGCAAAAGAATGAAGCTTGACCACCACCTCACACCATACACAAAAATCAACTCAAAATGGATTAAAGAACTAGACATAAGACCTGAAACCATAAAATATATAGAAGGAAATATAGGCGAAACACTACGTGATTTGCACATCAAAGACATCTTTACAGACACATCACCCAAAGCAGTGATAGTGAAGGCAAAGATAAACAGCTGGGACTACATCAAATTAAAGAGCTTTTGCACAGCAAAAGAGACAATAACAAAAACAAAGAGAAACCCCACCAACTGGGAGAACATTTTTGCACCCAACACTAATGATAAAGGACTGATCACAAAAATCTGCAAAGAGCTGATGAGACTCAACAACAACAAAGAAAATAATCCAGTCAAAAAATGGGCAGAAGAGCTTAAAAGAAACTTCTCTGAAGAGGAAATGCAAATGGCCAACAGGCATATGAAAAAATGTTCAACATCACTTGTCATCAGGGAAATGCAAATCAAAACTACCATGAGATACCATCTTACACCAGTGAGAATGGCACATATTAAAAAACTAGCAACAACAAATGTTGGCGAGGGTGTGGAGAAAAAGGAACTCTTCTGCACTGTTGGTGGGAGTGCAAACTGGTCCAACCACTGTGGAAAGCTGTATGGAGATTTCTGGACCTACTAAACATAGAGCTTCCATATGATCCAGCAATTCCACTCCTAGGTATTTACCCAAAGGACACAGAAACATCAATTCCAAAGAACACCTGCACCCCTATGTTTATAGCAGCACTATTTACAATAGCTAAGCTTTGGAAACAACCCAAATGCCCAAAAATAGATGACTGGATCAAGAAGATGTGGTACATATATACCATGGAATATTACTCAGCATTCAAAAAAGATAAACACATGCAATTTGCAGCAACATGGATGGCGCTGGAAGGGATCATGCTCAGCGAAATAAGCCAAAAAGAAAAAGAAAAATACCGGATGGTCTCACTCATAGCAGGAATCTAGAAAACTTAAATAAGGGACCAGGAAAATGAATAACTACAAGAAAGTGAAAATCAAAATCAACAAAAAACTATGAACCAGAGACACTTTTAGGGGGGCGGGGGTGGGAGGGGAGGGATTGGGGTCAGAATGGGGGGGCTGCAATTGTATGGGGAATATAACAATAAAATTTATTAAAAAAAAAATAAAAAAAAAATAAAAGTGTAAAGAAAAAAAAAAAAAAAGATAGTTGACTTAAAAAAAAGTAAGCTCAATTAATGTAGCTGATTTAAGCCATAGACTTTGAAACTGTCACATTAGGACCAAACTTGAACAATACAGTTTTTAGAGTTTCGTCTTCTTATTTCCCCTTTTCTCCTCCAGCCTGAGTTAATTTCAATTAATATTCATCAAATGATTAATTTCATCTTGTTCCTCTTATCCCTTGATTTTATCTTCAGTTTGCGTTTCAGTCTGGCTTGCTTCATATTGATTTTGTCATAGTTCATAAGCTGATTTGTAAAGTAGTAAAGTTTTATTTATGTATTTTACTTTCAAACTGACGAAAGAGGGGTCTATGTATTTTGCCTTTGGAATTCTCTCAGCTTCCCTTATCAGTGCTCGGATTCCATACTCGAGTTGACTGACCAGTAAAGACCAGGGGTTCAATACTTGATTAATTGATGATTCTGAATCCCAGCCAGGCAGTTCTGGGAAGGTGTGCTTATCTTCCCAGTGAAGTGAAATGGAGTCCTTGAAGGCCATGATAAAGATTTTGGCTTTCCTCCGGAGCATAACGGGAAGTTGTGCAGTTTTAAGCATCCAAGTGACAAGCACAGATTTAAAATTTAAAAATAATTACTCTGGATGTTTGTGGAACAGTTCATTGTAACTTAAGTTCTAGAGGGTAGAAATGCATGTAAATGTTAAAGTTTAACCCAGAGATGCAATCTAGAAAACTAACACCTCGACTGTGTTTAAGTTGCCCTCTCAAGTATTACTTCTTTAAAAAAAAAAAAAGTTGAAAAGTAGAAAGTTTGATATTTTCTTTTGCAGAGGTGGGGAAATTGCTACAGTGCCTCAGATTGTGAGTATTTTATATTTCTGATGAGACTTGATTTTTATACTTAAAAATTGAGGCAATATAAATGTCGAGGAATTAGATAATTGAATATTATAAAGCTGCTAAAAGTCTATTTTTTGCCATATTGGAAACGAACATATTTGTTAATTTTAAAAAATAAAAATAAAAAGGCAGTATAGATACTTAAAGTTATGAAAGCAGTCATGTATTCTTTTAATAAAAATAGGGACACAACTTTTCAACAACTGTAAAGCAACAGAAATTGGTTGATAAAGTTTTATTGCTTTAATTGAGAAAAGAACCTTGAAATTATTTCAGTAATCATTTGAAACCTGAGTTAAAAGCATTGAGATGCTGCCAAGACAGCAAATTTTTCAAGAGATTAAAACTTTCATATGAAAACGTACTTGAGATGGAGATTTTAAATGTGTCTTAAAGAAAGGGATTGACAACTCCTGAATTAAATACAGCCTTTTTGCTTCTGCTTCAGCTGCTGCTTGTTGATAGAAGGGTACAACAAGGTTACTAATGATTTGTTTGATTGGTTCTCCCAAATTTTTATAGCATTTTATGCATCTTATATGCAATGTGCTAAATCATAGCACTCCTATTCCTTATTAAAATAAACACTTCAGCATGCATATGTAAAACAAACATCAGTGGAAAAAGGAAGAGATTTCTCAGGAAAAAAGTCACCAAAAGGTGTACTGTTCCCTGAGCAGTTAAGTGGAGTATCAAGTTACTCTGTTTTTGTAAATAGTGTCAATTCTGTGTTCTGGGCTGAAAACTGGCAAATGATAGCTCTCTCTAGTATTTCCCGAGGCCATCTGAACTGTTTTAGAGAATAAATCATAAATAGCCCTTTGAACTAAGACAGTCTCACTGGACCTATCCTTTTGCGACTGACTTCCAGTCTCAATGGGATATTGAAGGGGAGACTCGATAGAATAAACAGTGGGATCCTTGTCCGGGAATGACTGCCTCGCAATTGTTTCATGGAAAACAGGGAGGGGTGGGGGACAACAGCCCTGCTCTGTTCACTGGCTCTTTAATTTAGATTACCAATGATAAAGCCGGGGCTCCGGCTAAAGAAAGGTAGGATGCATACGCAGGAACATTAGTGCTAATATGCTGCAGAAAGACAAGATAAATCAGTCCAGCTCTCATACATCACTGAGGGAGAAGCTGATTGCAACTTGACCATGTGCCTGAGTAGTCCCATCAGTGAGAAGAGCAGAACATGGATTAAAAAAAACTAGAATGTGCCCTTAGGGCTACTGCGGTGCTGGACCTGGGAGAAGTGTCTGGTGTAAGTTTCAGCTTGTTTTATCCATGTATTTACCAGTGTGTCCCCACGCAGGGAGCTTGTTTCTCTTCTCTGTGTTTTCATAGAAGCCTCAAGCCTGTTTATTTACAGTCGTAGACTTTATTTTGTATAAACGTGATAGCGACCTAATAAAGTTCCTAGCAGAGGACAGTTTAGCCTAGTGTTTATCCAGGAGAGAAATGTGGAAAAGTGGTGATTATCATTACTGTCTATAGGAAGCCTGTGGGTGAGTTTTGGTTTTTTGTTTTGTTTTGTTTTGTGGGGAGGTGAAAGCTTAAAGGGGTAGATTTTAAACCAAAAACCAAGTTCTTTTGCCATTCATTTAAGAGAAAAACATTTGGTAACCCAGCATTTGCTCCTCCTGTGGTCTTTTGTTTTGAAAAACTGTTTGAATATGTAAGCCAGATTGCTTGAAACGCATTATATTTTATGACTGGGATGTTTGTATTGTTTCATATCTGTTATTAGACAAAATAATCATAAAGGATGTTTTCTATGGACCTTTTTATATTCCAAAATTAAGTACAGATGGTAATTTCCCGCAGTTTTAAAAATTTGTCAATTATTTAATTTAGCATCACTTAAGCATCTGCACAGGGAGAAAGCTGAGATAGTACAGAAACTGAATAAGCATTGATTGCTAGTCTGAATTGCATCTTTAAAGTTTTTGCCTCAAATCTCTGATTTCACAGTTTATTTTTACCAAATTAGATTATCATATTTTATTATTGAGACTCTGAATGGGTGGCACTCTCTCAGATAGCCTACATTTCTCATCAGAACAGTGCGTAAAGCTCCTGCTGATTGTTACCCTGAGCAAATGCTCGTGCCGGCTCACCGAGGAGATGGCTTAAATAATGCATGGGCAAGGGAAGGGGAGATGGAATTTATGGCCCAGACACTGAGTTCGGGCTTTTGTTCAGAGGAGAGACTACATACGTGGGATCACACGGTGTGCTCTGACCCTCCAGGGCAAGGACGTAGGTGAATGAAGTCAGCAGCCACATGGTGCTGTTCACATGTTATTTCAAAACAAGCCTTAAAACAGCCCATTGAGCCTGTGCTGTGGTTGGAGGGAGGAGGAAGAGGAAACTTGAAGTGTCAATTGCAGAGTCCCCTGATCAAAAATTCCATGGGATGTACAGGAAGTGAATGTTACATAGATAGCAGGATGGTCCTAGAGAGTGGATGTTTGACGGATGAGAGGCAGCATGGCAGTCTTGTTAGGAAAGAATAAACACTGACCAAACTGCAGCATTCTATAAGTTATGTCTTCCATCTTGTCCTAATTAGAGGAATATGTCTGCTGAATCCTAATCTCTTTAATTGTTGATAGAGCAGGCATGCGATTTGCTATAAATACACATGAGCATTCATTTCGGAAATAATGGCTGTTGCCAAATATATGAGACCGACAGGAGAGCTGGACTAGGGAAGGCTGTGCTGAATAGTTGAGTTTTGGAGGTAATGGACCAGTTGAGAATCGTTGCACAGCTGGGCCAACAGCTGCACCCAGAGCTCTGTCAAGTTTGGCCTCTAATTTCCTTGAACTTGTCCTTCTTTGCCAAAGTGATGAACATAGCAAGAACTTTTAAATGTGCCAGCAGTAAGCGAAAAAGACCCTTTCCAGAGAATGTTTGTCAAGGTGTGTAGTCGACAGTACTAGTGGCCAAATGAGGCGATGGGAGGTTTGGAAAATTATAAAAATGAAAACCAAAATTGAAGTTGTAGAATGAGGGAAGCTGACAGGAGACCAGTGTGCATTAAAAGGCCACCCTGGGTCATCACCATCCTAATTAAAGGACATATGGAAAAATCCCATAATAACATCTAGCAATAATTATCTTGTAGTTAGGAAAAAATAAATAGGCCTGTGGGTTGGAAGACAGCCCAGTATTTTCAATGCCTTTTTTTCCCCCTAACAGTATTGTTCTGACATTCTTTGAGACTGGTCAGGAGGAAGTGTCAGAGGAGCCTTTTATATTAAGAAGCATCCTTTGACTAAAAAATGCAATTAAAGGCAAGCCAAAATGAGAGAGTAGCAAGGACTCTCCTTCCACTCCCTGGGCCTAGCTAAAGCAAGTATTTATTCAGCACATACTGTTTATAGATACTCACTCTCACCAACTAGATTATAAACTCTGTGAGAGCAGGCACTTGGATTCATACTTCTTTTGTATAAATCCCATCTCTTGAAAACTATTGGCTTTGATATGGTGATAATTGTAAGTATGTCTAGTGTCTAGCTTCTTGACTTTAAAGAGATTAAATATCAAATTTTTGTTATGCGAATGACTTGTTTGCCTGTTACAATGCAGATCACTCTTTCCTCTTCAGATTCTGAGAACTAATGACATGAACACTTAGAAATGAGGGGATTTGAGGCAAAACACTTAACTTCTGGGAGAGTCAGTTATCTCATTTGTGAAATGAACAAAGCAACACTCACAGGCAGATTGTTGAAATTCAGAGAGATGTGCCTAAATGCATAGGAGGTACCTCCTTGCCTTCATGGGATATAAGCAGGATAATTTACCCTATGGGTTAAGTGTGTGGTGGTGGCTGGGGGTGGGCAGAGAATGAGTAAGTGTGGCAGGAAAGCTGCCTGGGACTACGTAAAAAGTACCTTCGCTGACACTGACTGACCTGAGACAGGTTAGTGCTAGTGGGAATGAGGAGAAAAAGATGAACGTGAAATGTGTTTTAAAAATAAAATTGATAGAATGTGGCAGCTGATTGTGTTAAAGTAAGGTGAAGGAGAAGAAAGAAGATTACACGAAGAAATCGTGGCACTGAGGGAAAAGATTATGGGTTTGTGGTAATGGCAAGGTAGGAGTTTTGTGTGCTCCTGTGTATATATGTATGTATGGGGGTGTGTCCTCTAAAAGCCAAAATGCCGAAAATAATACAGTCCTTCAGGGACTTGTAAAATAAGGAGACTTAAGAAGAGAGAAGAGGAAATCGGAGTGACTGGTTATGTAAAGGGAGAGAAAAAAAATCAATAATAAACCAATAATATAGGACTATTGCTGACAATAGAGTGAGAATTCAAAGGAATTGCTTAAAATGGCAAATCTATGTTTGGAGTTTTTCCCAGACAAGACCCACAATCATCAAATAATAAGGCTCTTCTGCAATCTTGGAACTTATTTAAGTTTTCCTGTGTTAAAAAAATGCTACCGAGAGAGGATACAAATAGTGTCAGGGTTGGGGAGAAAAAGAACATGAGAAATGGAAATTCTCAAAATAGCTTGGTTTAAAGAGGAGATGGAGGCCAAACGATAGCTGGTCGACCTTTTGGAACTTAACCATTCATTATGACTTGTCAGAAAGTTTGGCAACTGTTACTCTTTAAATAACTCAGTGTGATTTTTCAGGAATATCAAGCAGGAATCAAAACTGTACCAACCCCCCACCAGGCTTACAGGTTGAGGTGCAAAAGGCCCATTTACAAATCCTTTATAAGAATGGTGTTGTAAACATCTGTGGGCTATCCAACTTACCCAATTGCAGGAACCATACATATGTCTTTGCAATAAAGAATGTTAGCAAAAAGATATCCTAAGTTCCTAATAAAAATATAAGCAATAACCTTTAGAATGGAATATTTTCTGTTCTCGTGCTTGGGGACATACAGCTTTGTTACAAGATGGCATGGGTCGTGGCTATTCTAAAATTTATCTTACTTTCACTGACTTTAAGAGCCTGACTTGTTTGATTTTGAAATGTCAGCATTTCCTTATCCTTCTTTAAGGTATATCATGAATTTTGCCTTTAACATTATCTGCCATGAGCAGTATTGTTTTTATAAATTGAGAAAGGAAGGGGATTGAGGAAGAGACAAAGAGAAAGAGAAATGCCTAAGGTAGCTGGGGCAAAAAATAAAAGAGACAAAGCAAATTTAAATATTAATGAGGAAGATATTGCAGGAGGGAAAATTAAGGGAGTTCCGAATATTGAAACCAGGAATTCACAGGAATGCGCATGCTGGTCTTAAGAGAGAACAGGGGGAGACTATCAAGCTTTATAGCTCTATGGGTCAGCCACCAGGGGGTGCTTAAGACTCAGATGCCTTGTTTCTTGAGTAGGTGATGCTGCTCCTGTGTCTGGTATACCTGGGGAGGCCCCTCGGAACACTCAGTCCTATTGAATACCCCTCTAATATTCCCCTTTTGTTTTTCTTTCCTTCCATATTCAGCTTGGATAACATGAATTGTCATTTAAACCACCCTCTCCCCATATCTTTAGTTCTCTTGTTTATCCGTTGAGTAAAGAGTTATTGAATGATGCCTGCTTATCAAGCAATGTAGCACTGAGGACTGTGCCTGCCCTTGGCACCCACCAGGCCACCAATAATTTGTTGAATTCATCTTGTCTCCTGAAGCACCTCTCTCAAACCTGGCCTATCACCTCTAAGTCTAGATATTCTGCTGATCTCTGGGGCTGAAACACTGACCATGAAATCTTACATTGTTCCACACTTTGTTTATACTGTAAACTTTATGGAATTTATCCTTTAATTAAATCAAAGTTTTAGAACCCAGAAGTCTTTTCTGTTCCTAAATTGGTTATTGAAATTAACAAATGCTTTGGCTTTTTGCACTTTGTATTCTAAAAACAATTTATTTGGATACTCAGTTGTTTTGTTTTCTTCAGGTTAGCTAGTGTTCCTAGAGTACCTAAATGATTCTGAGGCAAGGGGCGGGGGTGGGGGAGAGGGGAGTATTACAGGGGGCAATGAAATATAAAATCTTGAATATTTTAGCCTATATTAGAATGCAAATGAGAAGTGAATTGGTTTTATTTATGATCAGAGGAGTCATCTAAGAGAAAAGACTCTTTGAACCTGAATATGAAGGTTCAAGAAAATGCCCCTTAACTTATCTCAATATGTTCTTCATCATCTGAAAGGTACCTGTATCACTTAAAACCAGAAGTGATTGGAAGATTCTAATTTTTCAGCATTTCATAAGTAAAAATAATTTATGACTGTGAATATGACTATGTATGGGCCTTACATTATGGCAAAAGAGAAAACTAAATTTATTGAACTGGTACAGTTTCATCCTAATTAAACAGGCACAGATAAAGGGCAATCTAGAACAATCTATGAAGTGGTAATATTTAAGAAATTGCTTTGAGTTTGAGACCAGTTATATTTTGGAAGGTTTCTTGTGACATAAAATAAGTCTATTATTGGGGTCAGAAAGATAAATTTTTTATATTGCTTATTTAACATTCTTACTGTTTTTGTTAAAGAGTATAGAATATATTTGAACTTTAAAGAGAAAAAGGAAAATAGAATATATTTCATAGATTCAAGTTGTATAATACCTAAATTAATCCAAATTTTAGCTATTAATCAATGACAGGAAAACTGGGGAAGGTGTGACATGCTTCAGTTGTTGGGCTCTTATCACCCAGGCATGCAATTACATTTTGAACAGATTGGAATCATATGAACAGATATTGGGCCACCTAACAAAACAGGCATCTCAGTAATCAATCTCTGAAATAATAAAAGCATGAATTAAATGTTTTTTGATCAATATTATTCACAAAACTCATATCCTTAATGATAATGCCCAACTGATAGAAAGACCTTTGCTTCAAGGTTCATTTGCAATCCACAGAGAACTCTAAATTTGTTTTGACATCCCAGTGCTCCTGGAAAATAGGAGTCCTGTATTTCATTTTGTGGAATTAAAGCAGACTGCATAATAACATGCTCTTACACAGCACAGATCATTTCTACCTTTGCATTCTAAGAGGAGGCTGGGAAAGAGGAGGGGACCCAAGAGTTGGGGGGCGGGGAAGAGCCAAGTGTTTAATTCTCTCCTGTTAATTATGTCTGTGCCCTTTTAAAAGGTGGGCTTCTTGCAGAGATCCAAACAATATAGGCAATTATTTGTCTGACCCTGACCCTCCTTATTAAGTCATAGGACAGAATTATAGTTGCAGCTTCATCTTAACTAAATGGGATTCTTTAGTTTATCTTCTTCTAAATGGAGAATGTAGGAAGTGCTTCTTCAAATTCTTAAGAAAAACAACTAAATTCAGTGGTATAATAGATATAACTTTCTATTATATCACATTTGGAGCATGCAGAAGGAAAGGTCAGGTGACATGGTCTCCCCAGAATACCGTTGTCAAGGCAAATCAATCAATGGCTTTAGCTATTGGCAGTAAAGTGGAACATTGAGCTACAAAGACAGGCAACTTGTCTTTACCACTTATTGTTTCCAGTAGAATTTAGCAAGGTTGCAAATCAGTCCACATTAAGCTACTGGTAAAGATGGCACTTTGTTCAGAGATCTGAACAGTGCTATAGTCGTTCATGTATATCATTTTGCCTCTTGATCTGACTGTGATCTTCTACAGGAGTTTCCAGTGTTTGCTCAGAAATTGGAGAGTAGATGCCTGGACAGCCATTTTGCCAAATCCATACAACAGTTGAGAGTTGGCCCTAAGTTTGAGTGAGATAGAGGCCACATTACTGTTCCCAATCACAGTCATAGCCTAAAATTAAGATCTTAAGTTTATTTTATCATCTTTGAGATAACAGTCTTCTCCAGTTCATAATACTAGTCACCTAACTTCTTTCAGGCATGAGGAGAGGTTATAAAATCTTCATCTTTGGAGATGTTCCTCTGTGTTAAAGGAACGGGTTTCAGTTACCTTGTGTCCCTTTAAATTTTTTATTTGATTGTTTCCATTTATTCATTGATTCCTACTGTGTACCAGGTTTATTCTAAGTACAATCTTCAGAGCAGTGAACAAGACAGATTTATATGTGTACAATCAAGGTAACCTCTTCTTAACAAAAGCTCAAAATCATCACTTTATATTGTCCATAGCTTTTGTGGAATTTTTTTTTTCTTTGGCTTAGTCATATACCATAGAGGGAACAGAAGGCTTGGGGTCTTTGTTTATAAAATCATAGAAATGCTTCTCCAACTTCAGGCTACACAGGGACATTTTAAGAGACAGGAAAATGTAGGTCCCATGCTTGTTACTCATTCTTTAACATAAATGACATTTGAAAGAGCTTAAAGTAGAGTAGCGAATACAAAGAACAGTTCTTCAGGTAGTTTTTTCTACAAACAGGTATCTACTTTTGACCCTAATGAACATCATGACTTTGGGGTTTTAGAAAGATTTGAATTCCTGACTAAGTGTTTACCAAAGATGAAAAGTAACACAAGGAAAAACTCCCAGTTACGGGCCTGGTATCTTATAGGTGGTCTAGATACGGCAATTAACCAGAATTATAATCAGAAGGCAAAGGTTAAATATTTTTAATATTTCAAATGAAAATATTGAAAATCTTTTTGTTAAAAATTCTTTCCTTATGGGTAACTTTATACATGTATGTTTTCAGCAAAATAGTAGAAAGCAAAGGAAATCCCACATCCTAATTAAAGTTAATGTTAGATTTTGTGTATAAAAAGTTGGTTTTTGAGACCTAGCTTTCTTCAGCCATGATGTAGTATGTGGAATATTGGGCTAATATTCAAACCTGAGTGACTTTCTTTAGGTTGTCAGCTTGATTGTCCCCTCGCTGCATTTTGGTGATTCTTATTATGTTGAACCATTCAAAATTGCTGTTATTCAGTCACTTTTGATCTATAAAAGTGGCAATTTCATATGTTCAGTCTAATATAATTGTATTTGTTATTGTGTGGGTGTTCATTTGCTTATTTACTCAGTAGACATTGGGAAGGCAGGACTTGAATCTGATATCTCTATTTAAAACAATGTGACTATAAAATATACATGTGTAATGTCTTTTCATGTGAGCTGCACATGAAATTATTGACTGCACATGCTATTATTGACAGTCTTCTTGGAGATAAAGCAATAGGAATTATAGGTGCTTAATAGTTGGGGATACCCAAAGGGTGAGCTTTTCACTCCCAGGGAGCTTTCAACTCAAACTAGGAGCAATCCTGGGCACTCTGGACCCCTGAGAGTATGCTGCACCCCCTCTCCCCTGAGTCAACTCCCCATTCCTTAATCCTACTTTCTTTCTTTTTTTTTTAAACATTTTTTTAAAAAAGATTTTATTCATTTATACAAGCACTGGGTACAGTCAGAAGCACGGTAGGGTGAGAAAATTCACTAGAGCCAGAGCAGGGAGCAGAGCAGGCAGAAGGACCGAGGTACACTGCTGAGGGGAGCAGTGGGCGGCAGGAGAGGTCTGCGCACCATGTGGGACCCTCCTTCAGTGGCCAGGGAGCAGCCAGGGATTGAACCGGCACCACAGAGGCTTCAGGCAGCTTTGCAAGCCAGCGCTCAACTGCTGCGCCACCTGGGAGGCCCTCTTTCTTTCTTTTTTTTGAAGATTTATTTATGCATGCAAGAACTGGGGTACAGGCCAGAGGTGGGGGGACATGAGAGGATTCACCAGAGACAGTGGGGCACAGAACAGGCAGACTGACTTAAATACACTGCTGAGGGGGCAGCGGGCGAGTCAGGAGAGGTCTGCTGCACTATGTGGGTAGCTCCCTGGCCAGGGATCGATCTCATGCTGCAATGGCTGTGGCTCGCTTCATAGGTTGCGTCTTAACCCCTTGCACCACCAGGGAGGCCCCACTTTAATCCTACTTTCATCCTTCAGTGATTGTTAGCACTGCGTAGTTACTGCTGCTTTTCCTGTAGCTCATGCAATTAGAGGGATTTAGGATAGCCTACTCACTGCAATGTTTCTCACAACTTTTTGAATGATATGCCATAGTGGTAGTACATTTTACATCTTGATCCTGTATGGTATACTGTGTAAAAAACACATCTATTATATATATGTATATCTTTGTATCTTTATATCTTATACCTATATGTCTAGCTCAGTTCCTAATCTTGAGAAACTGTCCATTGTCTTTTGTGGACACAAGATCCAATTAAACTTGTAGAGACTTTTATGCTTCATGAGAGAAGGGGAAAATGCCAGCTCAATCTTTAAGCTTTTTTAAATCCCTCTTTAGCATCTGTGACCTGTATTGCTTTATGTCAGGGTTTGTTTTCCTGCTCCAGTTTTTGAAAGGCCACAGCCTTGCAGACAAGTCTCTGAGATGGGGTTATGGCTTCAGTAACAAAGTTCTGAAACCCATGTAATTAATCTAAGCGGTAGTGGCTCATCAGTTGCTGTGGAGTGTTTTAGAATGAACATGAATATCACAAGCAATCTGCTGCTTCCACATGGGTATAACTGGGTGAGGTTATTTATCTTTATGTCTGCTCCTTATTTTTAGAATGACTTTATTATTTTATCACAGCTACAAGTTGAAATTTAGGTTTCTTAAAAATCCTCTTTAAAGCCATCTTACTAAATGTAGACTGTGGATTATCCTAGAAGCTCGGGAATATTTTGGTTTTTGTCAAAACTTTTGAAATGTTTTGAATAGAATATAACATCTTTAACTCAATTCTAAAATTTGGAATAAAACTTGTATATTTATTTCTACCAGTGTTAAGAAAAACACCACTCACCTGCCTTAAGAGTCAGATAATTTACTTAAATGTAGCTTTTAGTGGCCTACTGCTTTTAATTCACTTAAATGTGCCTTTCAGTGACCCATTGCTTTAAATATAAAGTCACATATGTTTTCTAGGGGGGAAAAGTAGTCAGTTCTCCCTAAATGAGCTCCATTATTATCAGACTAGATTGTATCATATCTGAAACCCTGCTAATCGGGCAAAAAGAATCATACTTGGGTGACTTCAGAATAGATTCAGAATGTTGCTCAAAAGGGAAGCTTGTGAATTCACTTGCCTTCCATTTTCCCTGATTTTTGAGATATAGAGGCTCTTGGCAGAGTGTTTTGATGGGTATTGGCATGCTGTCTGCCAGACAGAGCTGACTCAAGTGAAATGTGGCAATCATAGGAAATTTCTTTTCAAGAACTCTAAGAAATGCCTCAGAGAGTTCAGGGTTAGGTGGAGTGGAGTGGAGGGCAGGGCACAAAATCTAGATGATTTATCTTGCTTCTGACCCATTTTATACCCTTGAGTAAATCACTTAACCCCTCAATGCCTGGGCTTTCAATTCTAAATGGAAATAACATCCCTCATTTCCTAGACCTCACTAAAACAGATATTATAACTTTTGACAAAAGGAGACTAATTGTTTTTGGCACTGAAGGCAATTCTAAAGGGGAATTGTAACAATATTTTAAGATAACATTACTATTAAAATAAGCAAACTATCATTCAAGGCAAATATTTATTAAAACTAGGGTAAGACCTTCAGTTAAAAAAAACATTCATTTGAATTACTCAGCAATCAAAAAAGATAAACTCCTGCAATTTGCAGCAATATGGATGGAGCTGGAAGGGATCATGCTCAGTGAAATAAGTCAAAAAGAAAAAGAAAAATACCGGCTAGTCTCACTCATAGCAGAAATTTAGAAAATCTAAATAAGAGACCAGGAAAAAGACTAATTATAATAAAGTAAAAGTCAAAATCAACAAACAACTATAAACCAGAGACACACTAGGTGGGGAAGGGAGGAAGAATTAGGGTCAAAATAAGAGGGGGGAATTGTACGGGGATGATAATGCATACATTGTGCAAAAATGAAAAATGTAAAAAGTATATAAAATAAAATAAAAAATGTAAAAAAATTCATTTGAAAAGCTACTTCATTCTAGACACTTTCCAAGTTATTTTTACATAGTTGTTTAATCCCCCCTAATTTGCAATTAGTTTTGTCTTATTTATGATTATATAGCTAAAGAAACAGAAATCGGAGAAGTCAGTCCACTTGTTTTGAGCCACACAGCATGAAAGTAGCAGAGCCTGGATATTGGGTCCTGCAGTCTTCTCATGATGTATTAACTGCCTTTGGTGTGATATTAATAAGATAATTGAACTTCCTCATCTAAAATAAGTCTAGGGCCTCCCCGGTGGCGCAGCGGTTGAGCGCTGGGTTGCGAAGCTGCCTGCAGCCTCTGCAGCGCCGGTTCGATACCTGGCTGCTCCCCGGCCACCAGAGGAGGGTCCCACATGGCGCGCAGACCTCTCCTGCCGCCCGCTGCTCCCCTCAGCGTGTACTTCGGTCCTTCTGCCTGCTCTGCTCCCCGCTCTGGCTCTGGTGAATTCTCTCACCCTCCCGTGCTTCTGACTACCCAGTGCTTGTATAAATAAATAAAAATAAAAATCTTTAAAAAAAAATAAAATAAGTCTAATTTCTGAGAAAAACAGATAAACAACTATTATGTAGTTGTGTCTCACTTTCCAAATTTGCTTCATTTTCTATTGAAGTCAACTATTTCTCTTTAATGTGTAGATTAACATATTGGTTCAACTTGATTATTTCTATCAAACACATTAATGGTTCTTCATTGGGTACATTTAGCCCCTGCTAAGAAAACTACTCAGAGGTTTTTGGTGCAACACTATTATGGGAGGGAGGAGCACAGGGGACTGAGGTGATGGTGCACGGGTGCATTGGTAAAGGACACTCTATGGGGACTACATCTGAGGGGGTGGGGGAAAGCAAATATTGTTTAAAAATGAACAATGATGTAAAAAATTTAAAAAATGAAAAAAATCAATAAAGGAAAATCATCTTTAAAAAAATAAAATAAAATATGTGACTGACTTCTGGTGAGTAATCTTAGCAGAACTGTCACGCCTATTTTTATATTTACAACTTTTAGGTTAAGGAATTTTTTAAGCCAGCTGATAGTCTGCTAAGTGCCAAGCCCTGGTTGTATATACTTATGATATGCTATTTAATACATTTGGTAGGGTTCTGTTACAATCATACTGTCCTGCACAAGCACATAAAAGCTGTTATTTCACCAAACATGCCCTTCCTTTGCCATGAATTAGATGATGTATTTTTGAAATCTTATCTGAGAGGATGAAAAGCTGAGCAGAAATTCTCGCTTTTTCTTCCAGCTTCATCAGCCGCAGTGGTGTTGCAAACCCCACTTCACTCAGGCCCTTTTTGTCTGTGAACAGTTCAGACTAACTGGAACACATTTATTGAATGCCCATTGCTTGGGTGCATTAGTCAAATACAATTGATTGTTATAATACACCACCAGCTCAGGCAAGGTAATTGGGCTCTGTAATTGAAGATGCTACTTTAAAGGATGGAGTGTAAATCATTGAATACAAAGTTCAATATTTTTTTTTCACAGGAATACAATGTGTGTATGATTGCATCCTCAATGTATCAAGATAAAAGAGAGATGGTTGATCTTCAAGACTGGGCTTTGGGAGATTCCTAAGAACCTGTAGGAAGATTCATTCTAGTTTCAGCTTGTCTTGAAGTATCCTCACGCTTCCTACTGAAACCTTGGGTCAGATAGATGCTACTTTGTAGATGAATACATGTACAGTTAAGATCACGATTAAAATATAAGAGTATTTGTTAGAGAGTACTTTGAAAGCCAAGACATTTCAAAAGTCATACATTTGTTGCAACCTGGGCATAGTCTTGAGATTGTATTTTTAGAAGCAATCTGAGCAGTTCCAAGTCTTTCCTTATCCAACAATAACACACAATCATTTAACACAACTAAAAATATGTACAAATGCAATGATTCAGATAAAGATTTCCTTGTTGCCACTGAGTTTAAGGAAAAGAGTTTAAAGTCCAATCCAATACACAGCTGCCAAGCTGTTCCCTGCTCCAGTCAAGTCTTGCTCTTCTGGGCTTTTTATTTTAGCTTGCTGAGCTATGGCACCAGCCAGACCCCACACCTTCACATGCCCTGGACTCACCTCTCAAATACAAGACCTCTGCCTCTGCCTTTGTTGACTGCACCCTGGGCAATGCCCAGCCATATCCTGGTCTGAAACACCTTCTTCATTATTGAGTTTAGCCCCTGGAGAGCATGAGATGGGGGGAGGCACCTTCTGCCTTGGGAGAGCAGCCAATCTCCTCACTGTTGATGGATGATCCTGTGTGATTTCAAACATACTAAAAGTCTGCAATATGAATAGATGCTTGTAATTTTTTGTCCTTTTGCGCTAAGATGATTCCTAAGAATAGAGGCAAAAAAACCTAAGAAACTTTGTCTGTGACCCCTCTGTGACTCAGCCAGTATTACTAATTTGCTGTGGGAGTCAGGCTTTGAATTAGTTAGAATAAATTACTAAAGTTGGTGCTCTTTGCATTAGAATTTGCTCTTCAAATAAATTAATTCTGCACCCACCTTGAGAAAAAAACAAAACATAAGGTTCGAGAGGCGGTAGCACAGAGTTAGTCAGAGAAGTGATGTTGGGGCTATTTTTCCTCCATTATTTTTGTGTAGGTCCTTTCATCCCAACCTCCTTTTCTATCAATAAAGCCTTCTCTTCAATTGTTTTTTTTTTTCTCTTCTTCCCACCTAACCACAAAGTGATGATGCGTGATTGCTCTGGACCCCTTCACATTCTCACATTTTCCATTCACTCACGTGACCTGTATTCAGACAGAGCCTGTAGTTGCTGACTGAGGGAAGCTTGTTTCTAGGAATGACCATATCTACAGCTGGACACATGGTCATTATCCAGATGGCCGTGTGATTATTCCTGTGGTTCGCATCTGAGTGTGCATCACCTGAATGGGAAGTATCACATAGTACATACCCCTTTTAAATGAAGAAATCACCTATCTTATTAATCAACAAGGAAAGGCCATTAGTTAGAATAATGGGCAAATATGTACAGGTAGTTCACAAAAGAAGAAATACAAATGACCAAAAAAAAATACAGTTCTCACTAGTAGCCAGAAGGACATACATTGAAGCAACGGTTAACTAAGTTCTCTTTACCCATCACATTGGCAAAAATGGAAATAATTGACATATATCCTCTGTTGAGAAGGCTGTGGGGAAACTGGCATACTCTTGCTTAGTTGGTGGGCAAATATGAGTCACATTTTGTAACTGTCTTTACAGTCTCTACAAAAATTGAAGATACACCATTGGGACAAACATTTTTAGATATCTACCCTCTGGAAAAACTTGCTCATGTTCATAAAGATACACATTTAAAGGTCTTCTTTTCAGTATTGTTTATAATGGCAAATCATTGGAAAATCCTAAATATTTATCAGTTGAGGACTGATTGATTTATAATTCATATCTTGAAATGCTATGGATTTGTTCCACAGCTAAGGGAGCTATGTATACTAATATGCAAAGATTGCCGAACCATATTGTTAACTTAAAAACAGGAAACTGCAGGATAATACATATCAATATGATTTTATTTATTTTTTTAAAAATGAGGCTAATGCTATAGATATATAGAGATATTTAAATATCTAGGTAAATGCACAGATAAAGTTCTGGAATAATATATATCAAGCTGTTAACAGAGGAGTGGGTACAAAAACGGGGTGAGGAATGAAGTGGGACTTAACTCTACAAACTTCTAATCTTTTTGCCTTTTATACAACAAGAATGTATTATTTGTGTAATTTATTTAGCATATATAAAAATAGGAGAGTTGCAACTAAGTTTTCTGGGAAAAACACACTGCATTGCTTCCCAAAGAGACTGTTCAGGAAACCAGAGGTGGGTGTAATGGAAGTTTTTGCCTTTTTATTTTGGTAGTGGTTGGTCTATTTATATAATGAAACAGGCGAGAGTTGTTTTTTCCATATGCTTTTTGAGAAATACCTGCATAGCCTGCAGATGAGGCAGGCATTATACACAGCGGCCAAAGCAGCCACTTACCTGCAGATTGAAAAAAGTGGGGGAGCTTCATGCCACTTGCTGACTGGAACCAAGAACCCATCATTAAAGATGGATAAGCATACAATGTTGCTCAGATCCCACTGTCCGTATCCATTTCTGCTGCTTCCAGAACTTTGGGGAACTTAGAGCTCAGGGAAGCTTAGGGAGGCATAGGGCTATTATTAGTTTCATCAGAGTCTCCCTCTATAAAGAATGCGTCTTTTGGCTACTCATCACCAGGCATTTTCCTTTACATCATGTTTATCTGCCATAAATGCACATTGTGCAGTAATTAATTGGTTGTCAGCCTCCCTCATTATCCTGTTCATTACTTCAGGGTAGAAGCTGTGTTTCCTTCATCTCTGTGTCTCCTGCACCACCACAGTATCTGACACACAGCTGATACTGAGGAAATAACTGTTGAATCAAGAATGTAAAGTCCAAATTCCAAATGACTGCTTTATAACGGAACTTTTGACAACCTCTGTTTGCCTGTGATTGGATGTCAACCAAAGGCAAAAGCATAACAGTTAAAAACTGGTACAGTTAAGGGCCTCCCCGGTGGCACAGCGGTTGAGCGCTGGGTTGAGCACTGGGTTGTGAAGCTGCCCGCAGCCTCTGCAGCACCGGTTCGATCCCCGGCTGCTCCCCGGCCACCAGAGGAGGGTCCCGCATGGCGCGCAGACTTCTCAAGCCGCCCGCTGCTCCCCTCAGCAGGGTACTTTGTCACTCTGCCTGTTCTGCTCCCCGCTCTGGCTCTGGTGAATTCTCTCACCCTCCCGCTCTTCTGGCTGTACCCAGTGCTTGTATAAATAAATAAATAAATCTTTAAAAAAAAAAAAACAACTGATACAGTTAAACCTTAGCAATAGAGCCGATTAGTTCAGTGTTCTGATTTTGGAGTGAACAGTCTGTTTAAGTCCTGGCATCTCCATTTACCTGCTAATGACTTGGGCAAATTACGTGCCTCCATGTCCTCATCTATAAAATCAACTTACAAAGTTATCTACCTTACAGTCTGGTTGTTAGGAACTAGTGAGACAATTAATGCAAAGTTTCAGCAGCAGGGTCCAGCACACAAAGTTCATTCACTGCAAGTGTTATCCAGAACCCTCAAGACCTGAGTCATTCTAGTTGGTCAACTTTTTTGAATACCTCTTTAAATACCAACGTGCTTTTTATTTAAATAATTTTGAAACATGGCATTGAATAAAAAAAAAAAAAAGGATTCCAGGGCCTCCCTGATGGCCTAGGGGTTAAGTCTTAGCACTACCACTCTGAAGGCCCACCACAACTGCCTGAGTTCAATCCCTGGCCAAGGAGCCAACCCACATATGGCGCAGCAGACCTCTCCTGTCTCTCACACTGCTCATCATAGCAGTATATTTCAGTAGATCCGCCTGTTCTGCTCCCCACTCTGTTTCTGGTGAATCCTCTCACTCTCCCCCCAATCCTGCACCTCTGGCCTGCACCCCAGTTCTTCTACTCAAAAATAAAATCTTTTTTTAAAAAAGGATTCCATTTCCTGATACAATATAGTGAGCATCTTAATTTTTAATTCAGGAATATTATCATATACAGCAGCATCTTCTGTGGATAACACAGAAATCCTGCCCACCTGCCACAGGTGTGTGTGACTGTCAAACTTTCCAGTTGTTCTGAGTTCTGTCTATCAGTCCTAAATGGTCACCTGTTAATTGTTACTGTTCTCAATGACCTGTTTTAGGTACCTCCTCCCTCACCTTTGTAACTTGCTTTTCTAACTTGCTGTGTTCTTTGAAATCAGACAGACAAGCATGTTTTCATTGTGTAGAAATAAGAGGGACTTGATAAGGCTCTTAGGAGCTCTGTAATGTATAAAGTGAATGATTTTTGCAATTTCCATATTGGTTGAGTTTTTCCTATTTGACATCAGTATTTCATATATTTAAGACAGATGTAGCCTTAACATACAGGAAAAGGTTTTAACTATTTTCCACTCTTCAGTTTTAAGTGAAATTCTACAAAATACCCTGCTATTGGGCTAGAACTTTAGCATTTCTTCTAAACAAAAGGAAGCAGCCTGGGCTCCTGGGGTCAAGTCCCAGATCTGGTAATTAATTTCTTCTTTTTCTAACAAGGCAAACAAAACTGGTTCTTGATTCTAAGTAGAGCTTATGTAATAGTATTTATTAATATAAGTGAAAGTGATTTGTTATTATAAAATGCTAAAATTTTATTATTAGCGTTAATGTTACTCCAGTACATTTGCAGTATTTTTTATTGTACTTCTGTGGATCTGGATGGAGAGGATATTCTGCATGCCTTATCAGAAAAAATCATCAATGGCACTGAAATGAAGTACCTTCATTTAAAACATTTTTAACAACTTGTGGAAGCTACAGTTCTGATGGATGATGAAGGAAATTGCGGGAATGTTTTATGACAAATGCCACCTGGTGATTTCAGGGAGCTGAGAAGGAAGGAGAAATCCCCTTTCCTAATACACTTTGCTGATAAAGTCTTTTGTACATACAGACTGGAAAGCATGGGTTTTCAGGGGGGGACAGTTGATAATTAATTACATCTAGTATTTTTCATCCAAATTTGTATTAAATTTCTGAAATTTGTTAAATTTAATTCTGGGCTAACCTTCTGCCCTGGTATGCATAGTATTTAATGCTTAGAAATTACTGAGCTAATGCCCTTTTCTCAATTTTGAATTTGTTTCTGCTGACACTTTTCCTCTCTCCCATGTTCACTTCCTAATCTCTTTAAACCTCTGTATGCATAAGACGAATTCCACTCGCAGTGTGTGACTCTGGGGCTAACTAACCCGTGCACGGCTTGAGTGTGGCCCCACTTCACCTTACAGTTAATGGGGCCCTCTCAGGGCCTGTTTAACTGCTGTTGAGCAGAGTGCAGGAGCTTTAGAGAGATTAAAATTCTTGGGCATCCCCCAGTGGTGCAGGCAGTTGAGCACAATGCTGTGAAGCTGTCCACAGCCTCTGCAGCATGGGTTTGATCCCAGCCTGCTGGTGAGAATCCCACATGGCACGGCAGACCTTTCCTGTCTTGCCCCTGCTCCCCTCAGCAGTGTTTCAGTGGATCTGCCTGTTCTGCTCCCCGCTCTGTCTCTGGTGAATCCTCTCACCCTCCCGCACATCTGGCCTATACCCTGGTTCTTATACGCATGAATAAATAAACCTTAAGAAAAATTCTTGGATCTGAAAGACAGATCCAAATTCAGCCACAAAGAAGTTCAAAATGTACTATAAGAAGCCACTGGAGGAGGACACAGGAGAAGACTGTGTGCCCTGAGGGTAGCATGTGGAATTTGGAATCTCAAGGTCAGTGTTGGTGACTCGCTGCTGTGATGGATAGCTATGGAGACTCAGCACTGCATAAGTCACCTCATTTCTGAGGTTCAGTTCCTTTATAGACGAAAGTAGGTCCTCTCTGTGTTGTAGAGTTGAATGAAGTTTGATATAACCTGTGGAAGTGCTTTATGAATTGTAAGGTGCTAATACACGGTATCTTCCTCATGGTCAGTGTCTCTGGTAACTGTTGTTAGGAATACATGCCTCCATATCTACCCAAGAATGCTGAAGTTCTGGCTGCTTCCCCCATCCCAATCTGGCTGGTTTTAGTTGCTTCAAGCGACTGATTTGGAAGGATGGAGTAGGGCGAGGGAGCAGATGACCAAACAAATATTGAGACAGCAGGACTAGGCTAGCTTTAAAACTGTGTTTAGCCTATTTAAGCAGCATGTATAATGTGTTTTTAAAAAGAAACAGAAGAAACAAACCTAACCTTGAGGCTACATCCTCTCTACCAAGAGGTCAAAGCATTTATATCAGAAATGGATGAAGGCCCTTGAAAGAAAAGCCAGCTCACTGGTCCAACATTTGCTGGGTAAAATGCTAGGTGACGATTTTACCCAGAAGATGTTTTCACTCTCTAGAAATGTTTTCAGACAGGGTTTGGTTGGGCAGTGTGTAGAGAGGACTTACACCACAGAATCAACCCGAGGGTGCTTCTCGGGACCATGGAAAGCCTGACATTAGGCAGTGTGCAAAACACTCTGCGGAAGAAGACAAGAGTAGCCAGTCCTTATTTAACTCGCATTTAGGTTAGTGACAAGAACAAGCCGTGTGTAAGAGTCATTTTTGAGTAGAGAAGGGGAATGATATATATAGTCAGGGAAGTAATTGGACTCATGGTGTTGGGACAGCAGCAGTGGTAGCAGACCAATTTTTGTCTTCATCGATTAGGCTTCTTCTAGTAACTAAACTGCCGCCACAGCAATTTCCCTACAACAGTGACCTGTGATCACAGTGTTTAAATTCTACTCTGCCCATGAAACTCCACCCCAGGACCAGGGAGCCTGTGTTGAGCTGTTAAAATGTATGAAGCTGTTCCTTGCTGGGAGGCCACTCTGGCAGCAGTGTCTCCAAGTTGGAAGCCATGAAAATGGTTTGAAATATTTTATCTTCAGATACAAGACCTTAATCTCATGTTGACCTTGGACTGTAATTTGGATAACCGGCACTTTTATGCCCCATTTGTAGCAGGGAGGTAGATTGGTTGGAAAGTCTGTGTCTGCACTCAGTAGATAGTGTTCATGCCTCTCCTGGGTTAGTGTTTGTACTGTCAGTACAGAGTTTGCCTAAAAGATGCACTTTTTCTTGAGATGGCCTCTTTCTCTTGTCACTGGATCAGGCAGTGCTTTCTTGCTCAGTTCTATCTTACTGGAGATCCAGAAGCATTCTTCCTTACATGCAAATTCTGTGCTTGCATTTGAGCTATGCCAGCTCCAGGCCCTACCATATTTCAGAAGCATTAAAAAGAAAAAGGTAGGCTGGTGTTCAGCAGCTCCATACCTATCGACCTGAAAGAATTTTTATAAGGTCAAGTGTCATTCTGCACATTCAGTGCCTTTGCCATTACTGTTGTTAAATATTTTAAATACGGACCCTGCGATGTGGCATTAATTTTCTCAGACAAAATCTGTATGACACATACCTCAGCTTAGCAGATTTGTCTTTGATAAATAGGGAAAAATTATTTAGGAAATGTTGACAGAATTTAAGATTTGTATTTTTCTCGATTAATCTACTTTCTGATGAGACTGAAAAGTTCTATGTAGCAAATGTTATTTTTATCCAATTCCATATACATTTGACTCATTTTTTAGTTCAACTACAATTGTAGTGCCCTGTCCCCTGCACCTAGGCATCCTCCCAACTCAAGTACCTGTTTCTCTGCTTCTACCTGAATGTTTTCTCCATCACTAAAGGATTTTCACAGCCAAGGAGCCAGCTCAGAAGTGTCAGGGATTTGAAGCTCCCAGGGACAATGTCCAACAGATGAGGAGTAGAGATTGGTGGACAAATACCACACTATTGAGCTGCACTCCCTCACTTCCTTAGAGAGTTCCTAGTGGAACACAGTCCCCAAACAGCAGTAATGCGCTCCTATATATACCATTATGGGCTTTTCTCCATTCCATGCTTCTCTATCCCTACTCCCATACATGTGCTCCCTGAGACCACCTTCCAAATGCAGTCCCTGAACCCATAACCTTTCTCAGGTCTGTTTCTGAAGATAGACTTTCTCCCTGACCTCTGCTTTAGGTTCCCTGCTGGTTTCCATCCCTATATGGCCTCTTGCCATCAACACCTTCAAATCTGTTAGAAGAACTAATTGATCGAGTCGTGCCAGAGCTCCCAAAATTAAAAGGTTTCCTCCTGTCTTAGAATAGAGTTTAAGATCTCTGTTGTACCTTAGAGCCCTTGAGTGGTCTGGCTGCTTCTGCTTGTGGGCAGCAGCTGAGGCCCACCCCATCGCGGCCCACCCCAGACATCTCTTTCTCCACCTCCCCTCTACTTCCGGCACTGTTTTTACTCTAGCTGGGTTGTTCTTTCCCGCTCCTGTTTGTCAACTCCTGCTCACCCTTAGCCTTGAGGGGGGCGTAGTGGGGGGATGGCTTATGTCAATCCCTCTAATGTGTTCCTGGAGAAACTTGCCTGCTTTTCCCCTTACAGAGCTTTGCATATTTGCAATGATATAACTTATTTTCAGTGATGTATTTAGTGTCTCTCTAGACAAGGGATCTGCAAACAATTACAATCTTATTGGCACACAGTCGCAGCCATTTGTTTACATATTATGTATGGCTGCTTTTGTGCTATAACCATGGAATTGGGTATTTACAACAGAGGCCATGATGACTGGCAGTCTAAAATACTTACTATCTAGACTTTTGCAGAAAAAGTTTGCCAAACCACATTTCAACTGTGAATTTTTCAAAAGAAAAGTCCTCACTCACTTTTAGGTCCTGGCAGCCAGGACAGTGTCTACAAAAAAAAAAAAAAGAAGTCTCTACTATAGATGCTGTTTTTATTGTTTGACTTGAAACAAAGTTTCTGTGAATGTTGCCTTTCTTCTTTCCTTATCATTTCTCCTTGTCTTGTAAATTGTGTGTGTGTTTCTGGAAATGCTATTTATAGCAAGCAAAACATTTCCAGACCTACAGGTGAGTATGAGGTACCATCTTCATATAGCTCTACCAGAAAGAAGTCAGATTCTTACCTTCATTGTACTGTTTATTAGTTTTACAGGCAGTATTTTTATTAAACAGGAAAAAATTTTTTGGCCAGTTGTTTCAGACCAAGTAGGGCATGATGTACTATGCAAAGTGTTTTCTAGATGCTTACTTGAGTGAAAAGAACCTCACTTCTTCCCCACATGGGGAAGCATGCTCTAACCAGATTTAATTTGAGGTATCGGAGTATAGTGAAGCAAACAAAGATAATAGCTTTGAATTTAACAAGACAGGGTATAAAAATGCCAGTGCACCATGCCATGCCTGTCACTTTCAGCATACAAATTTTATCATCTCTTTTACTTAAAAAAAAAAAAATTCCCCCAAGATCTCTGTAATTCCCACAGGAATATGTGCAGTCTGGTTTCCAACTTGCCTTTATAATCTTATCACATGTTATGCTCTGGGATAGGGGTCGTAAAGCTATGACCTCTGGGTCCATCTAGACTGCTGCCTGTTTATGTAAATACAGTTTTGTCGGAACGCAGCCACATTCATCTAGTCATATGTTGTTTATGATTGTTTTTGTGTTACAACGGCAGAGGAGAGTAGTTGCAATTGAGACTATATGGCAGGCAAAGCCTGAGAAATTTATTTTCTGTCCCTTTGCAAAGAAAATTTGCTGATCCCTTCTCTAGGAAAGTCCTTATATTTAACCAGGACCATTGCTTCCCCCTGTCCTCTACTTGCCAGCACTCCCATGGTCCTGAGCCTTTGCACATACATTCCCTCTGCCTGGAAGGCCACTCTCTCCTTTTCTGTTTGAAGAACTCATACAAACTATTAAGGACCTGCTTGGTTTTTGTCTCCTTTGTAAAGTTTCCAAATTCATTTCCCCAAAATGTATTTTTCCCCTCTTTTGGGCTCCCATAGTACTTTGTATAAATGTGTACTAAGACGCTTTTTGTTATTTGTATCATAATTCTTAGTTTTGTTTATCTCCTAAAAGAGTATGAACTATAGAGGAGAGAGTCCTATATCTTTATTTAATTTTGTATCTTGAATGCTTTACCCAGGGAGATGCCTGGCACTAAGCAGATGCTTCAGAGAGGACTTGCCCAAGATGACTGAACTCTCCCCAGTCTCAGCCCATTGTTCTTACAGTTGTATTGCACCACCTCAGAGAGTCCTTGCAGTGGGGGTGGACTAGATACTGTGATAATTGGAAAGTTAACTGCTTCATAAATTATTAATGCTTATTTTCATGGTGAAGAAAGCAAGGTATTTGTTGGTGGACTGACCTTAGTAGTCGGAAGCAGACTGGAGAATTTTAGTACTGGCTCTGTTTTTCATTTGCAAATAAACACTGTTGGTTCTGTATCTCCCTCTCTTTTGCCTTTTGGAACATATGGATAATCATTATGAGTTCCTGATACTGTCCCTACTTTATCTGTGAATTTTGAATGTTTTTATAACTGCTTTGAAACTATAATGACCTTTGCAAGAGCAGTTTGAGGACCTGCTTGTTATGATCCATTTAATATTTTTCTCCTCTTTTTGGTGAAAACTCAAACTGAAAATGGAAAGCAGCATTTTTCAAGAGTGCCCCATATTTATCTGATTGATGGTGATATCATGTTGCTACAGCCAGCTAACTGCTGGATGCTTCATGTTCTCCAACTGCCTAATGGGGGGAATTTGATCTGGCAAAGTGCCCAGGTGTCCATCTTCCTGGTGTTGGTAACCACTTACCGGGTGATAAGGATGAGCTTTAATCGACTTCCTAGACACCTCTTTACTGAGGAAAAGAAGAGGAAACAAATGAGGGAGTGTTGACAAGCAATATCTGAGATTGATAGGCAGTTTGGACCTAATTTTAAATACCAGGAAAATCATATCAAGTCAAAGATCTACTTGAATGAGAACTCCCAAACTATTACCTCTCTTTTAATATTTATAAAGCTACACTTTTAGAGTAGTAGCACTAAACTTTTTTCCCCCTTTATACTTAGCTGAAAGAGATCACATGACACTCCACTTTCAAGTTAATGGGCTTTTAATATCTTTTGAGCATGTTTTGTAATGGAAAAAATCCACTTTTGCTGGATTTCCATTGTTCAAGTTTTGGCAATAATCCTTATGCATAATAATAATGTCAGAAAAGAGGTCTTGTTTGCTTACAAACAGATTTCGATTGTTGAGAGACCAAATTATGTCCTGTTGCTAAAAACATGGGCAGTATTTGGTCTCTGTTCATCGAGCTACTTTGTAATTAGGATCTCATCCAAATAACAAGTGCCTCTTCTCCCATGGAGGTCATTTTAACTTTCAGTTGCCACTGACAGAGCGCAGTTTCTCTAGAGGACATATCTGTACAGAAGGGTGTGCTTCAATCAAATATCTATATGTATCCATATAGTCAGCCTTTCCAGGGCATCTCTCACCTCCTGGCTTGTTACTTTTGTCAGTTAGCTAGGAATTTTTTTAAAATATGAATAGGCATTTTGTAAGATTCAGATCCAAATGAAAATTTAAACTTCTAGATAGATGACTTCTTTTAGCAGCTTTTAAGAAGGAAACTTTCCACCACACATGAAACCATTTAAGGTTGCTGTAATCTAGGATTATAACATCCACAATGTTTGGAAAGGCCCCATGACTCACTGCGTATTTTTCTGTAGCCGTAGGGAAAGAAGGCTGTATGTTTCTTTCTTTTTTTACAGTTTTTTTTTTTTTTTTAACAACAGTTACTAGGACCAACTCCAGGACTGAAAGCAATGCTTGAACAAGCATAATGGTAAACAGTGAACTGGGAACATGTAAGGAAGGAAGGTCCTACGTGAACCTAAAGTTATTTGGAGTTTTTATTTTGGCAGCTGAGGTTCTGACGCCAAGATCCCTGATTTTGTCCAAGGAAAGTTGGTGGTGACATCTGTAGTGACTCTATTTAAGTAGAGGAAATTTGATGACTGATAAGACTTTAGGCTCAGAGTCAGGATTTAGATGACGGGCGACAGCCATTCTCAAGATGTCCTTAGGGACCAAGGGAGACCTTTTGTTTTACCTTTTGCCCTCTTTTAGGAACTGAGATTTCTAATCAGGCTGTGTATCATAGGACTCTTGATGCATTTTCTTTGCAATGATGTTAGGCTTTATATAAGCAACTCATTTTGAAAAATGATCATTTGATATTTTTTAGTATTATTTCCCCACTTTTGCAGATAGGAAACCAATAAGGTGGCTTAGAATATCATCCATTTATAACTTTCAGAGTTCCTGCTCTTGGTTCGAATCAACCAAGGTACTGATTCCCTCTTGTAACTCCTCTACCACCGCGGGATTTTTCACTGTGTGCATAATAGGCACATGGAAGTCTGAAATCCCTGGTGTTTTTAAATGGAGACTGCTAAACGTGAATCAGTGAAAAGCTAGGAGGAAGTGCTTTGAGAATATTCCTGCAAACACTTCTAGCTGTGATAAAATTCCATAGAACTACACACAAACACACGCACACACACATACACACTTACACAGTGGTTATAAAACTGGTATATTGTACCAATATCAGTTTCCTAGTTCTGATATTACATAGTAGTTTTATAAGATGTTAGCATTAGGGGATGCTGAGTGAAAAATACATAGAACTTACCTGATATTTTTCTGCAGCTTCCTCTGAATCTGTAATTATTTCAAAATAAAACTTTTTTGAAAGAGGGGGGAAAAAAGCAACTTCCTTGCTATGACTTTAGCCTTCACAGGAAAGGTCTTATCTCACAATTCCTATTCTTTTAATTGGGACTGGATACATAATTCATGTGGATTCAGTGCAAAATAAAAACATGGGCCTTTGTTTAAAAATCATTAAGAATTTTAAAAAGGTACTGGCAGAGCATAAAACCAAGCAGGGAACCCTGGTGAACATGGGACCCTGGGTGCCACATGTCACACATCTATGAAGACAACCCCGATACTGAGATAGCCTAGGGAAAAAAAACTGAGAGCCATTACCATAAAGTTCACCCAACTCCTTCTTGCCAAAGGTGCACTAAATCATGGACCTGTGAGCCCTGTCCTATCATCCTGTCCCATCATCCTCTCCAAAACACCATCATGACCATAAAGTGCCATGCTAGATAGAAAACATCCTCACAGTTTCCTCAAGGAGAAGGCTGCAAACAGGGATGCACAGTTGGAGGGTAACTCGTCTGCCTATGTGTAAGTGTGTCCCAGCCGAGATGCTGCTCTCCCCTGCCTGTGTGGTGGGCATACCCTTTAAATGTCTCCTCCTAACTCTCTTTGAAGAGCGAAGCTAAATTCTCCTTTCCAGCCCTGGTCCCCTCATGCATGAGTCTCTAACAAAGCCTTGCCTGATTAAACTACTCCTAGTGTTCTCTGGTGGTATTCTTTTCTCTCTTTTTTTGTTTGAAGATTTATTTATTTATATATACAAGAGCTGGGGTACAGGCCATAGCTGTGGGGGGTAAGAGGATTCACCAGAGACAGAGCAGGGAGCAGAACAGGCAGATCTACTGAAATGCACTGCTGAGGGGAGCAGCCAGCAAGTCAGGAGAGGTCTGCTCCACCATGTGGGTTGTTCAGTGGCTGGCCGGGCATGGAACTCGTGCTGCAGAGGCTGCAGATTGCCTCACAGTGCGGTGCTTAACCCCTTGGGCCACCAGGCAGGCCCTCTGGTGTATTCTTTTCGTAGAGGGCAAAGGCCCCTCTCTTTTGGGTTGAAGACCATAACAATTTTATTTCCTTTCCTCCTTATCTAGGATCATTCCTGATCTTAACAAATACTGCCCTGTGTCAGATATTAAATCTTAGGTTCTATCCCTAGTGTTTTCTGATTTTTCTCAATCTCTCAATGTATATTTTATCTCCTTTTCCTCCTATTCCTTCTCTTTTTAAAATAATTTAAAAAAATAGACTTTTGTTTTTTAGAGTAGTCCTAAAGTCACAGCACAGTTGAGCAGAAGGTACAAAGATTTCCCATATACCCTCCCCCTCATATGCATGGCTTCCCAAATTATCAACATTCCCTACTGGAGTTGTCTTACATGTCTTACAGTTGATGAACCCACACTGGTATGTCATTATCACACAGTTTACATCAGGGTTCATGCTGGTACGTTCCATGACTTAGGACATATGTATAATGACATGTATCAATGATTATGGTATCATATCATATTTTCATTGCCCTGGACATCCTCTGTGCTCCTCCTTCTCAAATTGCATTTTCTTTAGAAGCCAGCTTTGATTTCTGCTTTTATATCCCTTTTCCTTATCTCACTGCCATGACATCTGTTTATCTCAAAATTCTAGGCCAGTATGAAGCTAAAAGGCTCATGTTGGGAGAGTGAGACTGATTGCCAGGAACAAAGGGCCAAATTTATTGACAGCTGTTTGCATGTGGAAACAGAAGCAGATGGGATGCATCAGTGGATGGTGCACGTGTGCCAAGGAGGGGTGCAGTGGGTGCCTGGCATCGTCTTTACTATTGATAGATAAAGAAACAGTGTGGGGTAGAGGTGCAGGTAAAAAAAATAACAAAGGCACAAACTTGGTCTTTTTTCCAATTGGCTTGGCGTAGAAGATTCTGGTGACAGTGAATACAAAGAACTTTATCAAATATACTTGGAAAAACCTACACAGTGTAAGTTTGCTATCATTTGTGCTAGGTTCCCCCAACATAAAAGGTAAATGGGAATTCTTTCTCCTGGATTATCAGAGAAAATGGAAGGGAAGGGAAGCGATCTGTAAGTGATTGAACTCACATCAACTAGTCCTTCCTTTCTATTTTGCTACTCCCCTTATCCATTTTCTTTCCTTTTTAGAAAATGACCTTTAAAACTAATTTACACAGTAAAAAGAAGTCACATTGTGAGAAGATGTGTGGGAGTTCTCAGACTGTTGTCCTGTGAGTGGACAGAAATGGGGGAAAGGTGGAGGGCAGGAGTGGAGACTAGTTGAGGGGTGTGGGTGTATAAGTCTTGGGGATACTGCTAAGCATCCGCTAACAAAGTCACCTGTTCCCTGGCAACTCCCTCCCCAAGGTCCATCTAGGACATCATCATCAGCCCGTTAAGCACTTTCTTTTCATTGATTAATGGATTGCATGTTGGAACCAAGTTTTTATTTAGCGGCACAATCCAGGAAAATATGATGTAAGACTTTAACTGTTTCGTGTTGCTGCCCTTCCTTATCAATATCCCTTGGATGCTGTGGCTGGCCTTCCATCTGAGCCGTGGCTGTGATGGACTCTTCCTGTGCACAATCATACCCCACCTCAGCTGTTGCTCCATTTCCAGCCTCTTTTCTGCCTTATACTTCTTTCTAATCATAAGAGCTTGTACAACCTAAACTCAAGAGTAGTTGGGAAATTTGGGGGGGAATTAGTGCCTCTGGATGGACCCTTCAGATAGTGAGGATGGGAGTCTGCAGATAAATGCTTCAGCTCCTGTGCTCTGGAGCTAGAGTTCTGAGCTGCTGTCTGAGAGGGTCTCCAGAGAGAAACCCAGCTCAGTGACATAGCCTTTATTGTCGTTTTCTCCTTCCTTGTTTCACTTTTCCTGCCTTTCACTCCTGCTTCCTGGAATCATCTCCCAATCAGCTGCCTACAAGTTGCAGTTTCACACTCTGTTCAGAAGAATACAAGCCAATAGATGCCCAGAGATGAGTAGAATAAAGCGTTGGCAAGGCTAGCAGCCTCCCCTATGTCTTGGTTTAGCTGTGACATTCTTTACATTAACAGGTCTTTGAGCTTTGAACTGAGAAAATCAGAAAATTCAAAAAATATTCTTTTCTTGAAATATTTTCCAAATGTTACTAGCTTCTCATTATCTGTTCATCTATGCAGTAAACTTTACTGAGCTCTCACTCTTTGTAGGCACCATCGTGGTGCTAGAAAGAGAAATAAGGTGTGGTTCCTGCCAAGTAGGAGCTTAGGGTCTATCAGAGAGAGCCGATGCTCGAAATCTGCCTGGAGTGTGATGACAACATGTTGTCAATGGTCAGGTGTGCACCTGTGGTCAGCAGTTGTGAGGGTGAGTCAGCGAGCCAGGGGCAGAGGGAAGAAGGGCGTGCCCTCAAGGAGGAAGCCTCAGTAAAGGCACACTTGCCTGCAGACAAGAGGGAGACCTGCAAGCAGTTGGGGTACAGTTGGAGGTTCACTTATTAATGAGATGAAAGCATTGCTGACATGCTGTGTGAAAGCCAGCGGAAGTTGGTGAGGAGATGAGGAGTGTACTGGAAACGTCATGGCACAACAGCAGCTGCATTCCTGTGGCAATCTGCACTTCACAGAGCAGACCCAGAAACTACCCTAAACCGTGGGAGTTGAGCATAAGGCTTCTGACTCAGGATTCTGGGTACTTTTTTTTTAAAGATTGATTTATTTATGCGTACAAAAGCTGGGGTACAGGCCAGAGATGTAGGGGGTGAGAGGATTCACCAGAGAGTGGGGAGCAGAAGAGGCAGATTGATCGAAGTACACTGCTTAGGGGAGCTGTGGGCAAGTCAGGAGAGGTCTGCTGCACAATGTGGGTAGCTCCTGGCTGGCTGGGGGATCAAACTCATGCTGTAATTGCTGCGGACCACTTCATAGGTCCTTTAGTTTTGTCTTGCCTACAGTACAAAGTTGAACAAACGTCATAAGAGCAGATATCTTTGTTTTGTTCTTTTTTTTTTAAAGATTTATTTATTTATGCATACAAGGACTGGGGTACAGGCCAGAGGTTTAGGGGGCGAGAGGATTCACCAGAGACAGAGTGGGGAACAGAACAGGCAGATTGGCCAAAGTACACTGCTCTGGGGAGCAGCAGGCAAGTCAGGAGAGGTCTACTGTGCCATGTGGCTTGCTCCCTGGCAGGCTGGGGATCGAACTAGTGCTGCAGAGGCTGTGGATAGCTTCATAGTGTGGTGCTTAACCCCTTGTGCCACCAGGAAGGCCCCAGGTGCTTTTTTTTTTTTAATGTTATGACAATTTTATTTCTACTTTTTAAGTTTGAATTTCTTGATTGAGTTAGGATTTCTGGGGCTCAGGACATTAACCAATACATTTTCCCATTTATTCTGGAAAAATCTTCACTTTCCTTGTCTTCTTCAGAAGAAAGGGCCCCAAGAATACCTGAAAGATTTGAAGTAATGTGAACCTAAATCACCTTTACTGAAACTTGGTTCTTCTCAGGCCTCCTTGCCAGGCTTGCTACCACCATCTGTCTGCTTTTCACATCCAGTGCCCTCCCAGCCTCAGCTCCACTCACTGCAGTGCTGGGGTGTACAATGCCACATTCTGAGCCTTTCAGTTCAAACTAGTGGGAGATTCTGCCCAAATCCTTGATAAACATACTACCTGGAATCTTCATTTTACTTCGTTGTTTTATGCAAAGACCTCTTCTTAAAAAAAAAAAAAAAAAAGATTATTTATGCATGCATGCATGTGTAGGAGAACAGGTAGACCAGAAATAGGGGGGAGGAGAGGATTCACCAGGGACAGAGTGGGGAGCAGAACAGGTAGATCTATTGACATACACTGCTGAAGGGAGCAGTGAGCGAGTCAGGAGAGGTCTGCTGTGCCATGTGGGTAGCTCCCTGGCTCAGGCACTACTTCAGGCCCTAGAGGTGATAGCACTGAGACTTTACCTCTAGGCCACCAGGGAGACCCCAAAGACCTCTTTGTTCTTGAATTTGAAGACATAAAGAATCAGAGAGAGCCTCCTCTGTGGCACAGCGGGTTGAGCGCAGTGCTGTGAAGCTGTCTGCAGCCTCTGCAGCGCGGGTTCGATCCTGGCCAGCTGGTGAGAATCCCACATGGTGCAGCACACCTCTCCTGTTGTGCCCGCTGCTCCCCTCAGCAGTGTATTTCTGTCGTCTGCCTGTTCTGCTTCGTGCTCTGTCTCTGGCGAATCCTCTCACCCTCCCTTGCCTCTGGCCTGTACCCCAGCTCTTGCATAAAAATAAATAAATACTGAAAAAAAAAAAAAGAGGGCCTCCCCTGTTGGCTCAGTCTGTTGAGCACTGCGCAGTGAAGCTGTCCGCAGCCTCTGCAGCACCGGTTCAATCCCGGTGGCGAGGGTCCCACATGGCGCGGGAGACCTCTCCTGACTTGCCTGCTGCTCCCCTCAGCGGTGTATTTTGTCAGTCTGCCTGTTCTGTTCCCCGCTCTGTCTCTGGTGAATCCTCTCACCCTCCCACACATCTGGCCTGCACCCCGGTTCTTGTATAAATAATAAATCTTAAAAAAAAAAAAAGAATCAGAAAAAATGTCTCTGTGTGTCCAAAGGACACCTCATGGACAAGACCTGACACAGTTTTCAGTTCTACATAATTTCTGGGGTGATCCATTCTCCATAAACCATTGTGCCACCGTCTTCTTTGCTTCTTCCAGAATTCCAGGGAACACACTACTGCCTGTTGGGTGTAGAGTGGTCTGTAGAGATCGTTAGAGTCTGTGTGCAGGCCTTTTAAAGCTCTCTTACAACTTCACAGGCACTTTCTAGTAGGAACGGGCGCTTCACAGCAGCATTCCTTTGTGCTATGCTATCTTACCTTCCTGTGAGGCCTTCAAATTTTAAACTCTCTTTTACTGCCAGACTTACAGTAGAATATCTGGGCTGAGCTTTATAAATGTTGTAATTCTAGTTCTTACTCTTTCTTTCTTTTTTTATTCCAGGGAGGACTAGTAGTAGAGAGTAGAAGAACTGTTTTGTAAAAGAGTAAGGATTGATTTTGAAAACTCCCATGAGTGACTCTGTCTGGAGAAAAGTGATATGTTCATTCCAATTTGAATAGGAATTTAGGGGCCAGGAGCTTTTAGATGGACAGCAAGATGAAGATTTAATGAGAAGAGAAAACTGATCCATGACTATGTAAGAAGTGGGATGGGTGCTGAAATCTGTCTTTGCTCTGAAGAGATGGTATTGATGTCTTGCCATCTGTTTTCTTATTCCAATTTGTCTCAACCTTTTAAAAACCCTTGTACTTACACAGGCATCTGCACATATGATTTTGGCCTTTGAAGTGGGCAATGAGCAGTGCATAATAATTATCACAAAATTGGACTTGAACTGTTTTGAACTTTCTACATGTTCACTCACTGATTGATACTTTGTACATCAAGCATCTTCAAAGAATACCAGGCAGAAGAACTGTTTTTGAATTTTCTTTAGCGAGCTCCCTATAGCTTCTGGTACGTGAGCATAAGGCTTTTGACTACAGTGGTGGAGAGAGGAGCGATTTGTTGTTACTTTCTGGGTCTGTTTTAAATGTTCCCTTGGCAGCATCCCCGCAATCATTTCACCTTAATGTTTTCTCTTCTTCTTTGTTTTTAATCTTTTCGAGACAACAGCTGGATTCTGGATTTTGATCTTGATTCCCTATCCTGTTGTGAGCTATTCTGGTGTTTTGTTTTTTGTTTTGTATTTTAAGACATGTGACAACCTACTTTTTTATAGTATTCAATTAAAAGTTTGACTTTTTGAAAATTGTCAATGTAATTATATGAAAACAGGACCAGTAGAGACCCTGTCCCACTTTCAGCCTCCCCACCCAAGGGTCCAGTGCTTTCCGCCAGCTCCCTGCTTCCAGAGAAAGAGCACAGTGCATGTGTGTGCTTTCCCTGAGATAAACTGCATGTGTAGATTTGTAACTTGTGAACATGCCAAAAAAGGTATATTTCCTGAGTTATTGTTTACAATTCTCTATGAATTTAGTTGTTACTAAAATGAATTTCATTTTCAAAATATATATGCTGGGATCACCAAGGACATTCAGAGATGAAAGTCTCATTTTTGAGTATGGGATGAAGGGAATTTTGAGAAAGAGGGATAAAAATAATACTTTCTTAAAACAAAAACAAAGCAATTTGCTCAAGGTCACTCAGAATGATGCTTGTCCAGATTGTGAAATTTATAGGATGGGCTGTATATTTATGACATTTAAAAAAAAAAAAGCCCAATTTTGATCAGATTTTTTTCCACTATTGCCATGGTATCCTTTTCTAGCACAGCTTTATTTGTGAAAATTCTAGTGAAAATGATGAAGCCTTTTCTGGGAAATAAACCAACAGTAAGGGAAAAAACACCATTAAAACAATTTCTGAGAAAGTAAAGTTTTAAGCATTTAAAAAATTCTCTATTTTTATGCCAGATAATATAAACTGCACAACTGCACACAGATATTCCCACAGAAGTAAACATACAATAAGAAAACAGGACCTATTGAAGCTGCCAGGATTTATTAGCCTTCTTTTTGAGGTCTTTGATTTGAAATGTCTTTATTGAAATAGGACAGAATGAAATTATCCAGTAAATGAAGCACTTTGATATTTGTGAGAAAAGTTATCTTAATCAGTTTTTTCTCTATTTTTCAGATAATATGATTTTCAGAATAAATCATTACGACACACTGAATTATAATCTACAAATTAGAATAAATTGTGCAATTTGTGTTTAATTCTCTTGCTCACACTTTATATTAGGCTTATTTCTTTGCAGACATACTGTATTGTGAATTTTTCGTAAACAGCTCTTTAAAGCCATTCACATAATCAAAATAATATTTATAGATATTCAGAAAATGATTAATCTTAGGGTTGTGGCAAAAAAGAAAACCTTACTGTGTGGGTTTGCCACCTCCCCCAACAAAAAAAAAATTCAAGTTTTGGTTAAGTTCCCTGAATGAACGTCGTGAAAATTAGTTTCTTTTGGAACGATCATACAATTGAAAGACTAATTTAAATTAGGAGGCACACTGGGCTTGGCAGAGGGCATTGTGAGAAAGCAAAGCATAATTTTCTTCCAAACAAAGACAAGCTTGTTGGAGAGCATGCTTTATTGCCTGGAAATTCTATATATATGCAAAGTTGCTCATCAATTCACTGTTGGGTTTGATGTGCTTGGTTTCTCCTTTTGTTTGGGAAAATCAAATGCTGAAAAAAGTAGGCGTAGCTCTGCATGCTATAGGCACTGAGAAACCTACACATGCCAGTTCTCTTGGTGTGCAGTATTCCCATGCAGGGAGCTGCCCACGGGAGGGATGGTCAGACTTGGGCTTCATGCAGGTAAAAATCAGGGTATATGCTTCAGCAAAGCCCACCTAGAATTTCCAGAAAATGACTTTCCTGTATTTTTTTTCTGATGCCTCCCTCTGACAGCCAGGTGGAAATATTAGGTAAGTTAGGTTCACGTCCTGAAGTCCATTCAGTATTTTCACTTCTTTTAAACAGTTTTATTAAGACATAAAGCATACAACAATTATCTGTTAGTATATTGTGCAAACATTACCATCATCAATTTTAGAATATTTTTATCACTGCACCTTCAAAAAACAAGGCACACCCCAGTTAGTTTTCACTTGAGACCCAGATTTGAATAAATAAATTTAACAAGATGAAGGTGAATATTCTCAAGGATGCTTTTATTAGCATGTGACCAAGGGCACCCAGGGACCCCAAACTGTTAAGGTGTATATGCTCTAAAAGAGGTCCAGTCATTCCCACACCGAGGCAAAGTAAGGAGACTCAGTGTAAAAGATCGTTAATAAAATTAGTATGCATTGAGAGAGAGGAGAAGAAAAGATATTATTAGTTTCCCAATAAAACCTCCAAAGTTACCTATCCTTTGTCCAGCCAAATAGGCTTGACCTGAAGTGGGGGTTCTGAGACCTGAAAGTTTTCCACAAATTTAAGGTAACTTCTGCTGGGGAACCATAGGAAAGAAGTTAGGTAGGTCTCAGAGAGCTGGGCCAGTGTTGGGATCCAGAATTCCAAATGTGCAGATAATCCACCATGAAATCAGAACAACTGCCATTATTTCTGCCAAGGACTAGGACTAGCCTCCCCCACATGGCTCTCACCCATGTGTGTCTTTCAAGTGTCTCTTCCAAGAGTCTCTACATGTCTCTCTTGCACATATCTCCTCCAAGTCCCTGGGTGCACATTGAAACTGGATAAGCAAGACTGTGGGCCCACCTGCCTTTTGTGTTATATATGTATATCTGGTTGTTCAGTTCTGCTTCTAATTCCCAGTAGCTTCCTTGCTAAAGAAGTCCAGTGTATGGCATATTAGGACTTGTAATCCAGGGTGAAGAATTGCATATTAAGTGGGAGCTGGGAAAATGTTGCCTGTTCAGTGCTCTGCAATGCTCTTCCCTTTTTCATGAAGATGATTCTGTAGCACTTTTTTTCTTTTTTTTAAATGGAGTTTGAAATTTGTAATTATAATCCATTTGGGGTAGAATGCTTTTAAATGGGGCATTGTCTTTGGAATTACTTTCTTTATACTCTGTCTTAGTTTTGTGGTTTAGCAACTATATTTAACACTCCTAAGTTGTGCCCAATAACACTTTACAGTTTGCAAAACATATTCTGTTGCACTCTAGCTGAGAAGCTCAGTGGGCAGAATGACAAGGTTGGGGATGAGAAGTTTCTGGGGGACTGACCAAGGAATGTGTTATTTGGCGATATCAGAGGGATGAGCCTGATGACTGGAGCCCAGCATTTGAACAAACAGGGCATAATTGTTTGGTGTCTGGTCTCGATGGGGACAGTAGGAGAGTCATTAGCAAGACATGGATCCAAGCTGAGAAGGGAGATGTGGATACCAGGAGGACTTCCCATATAGGAGGTTGGGGTCAAACACCAACATAGAACATTCTCAAACCAGGATTACAAAGGTCTGAATGAGGGGCGATTGACTAAAGAAGAAAGATCTGGCATGGGCACAGGAGAGATAGGAAGAAGTATTGTGTGGCTGCTGAATCTTGCTGCCTATAAATGAAACCCACCTGCCCACCCCTCACATTCAGTATTGCCCACACCACCTCCTCTTTGCTCTAAATGAGTAGCTGTGGTCCTTGCTTTTTTTCTCTCCAACTCCCCCTCTGATCAGAATTCTCAGACTCAATCCTCTCCCTTAGCCACCCCCTTCTATCCACAGTTGAGGTGAAGAGTCACCTGGGCACGCACCCCAGCTATTCAGGATGTCAGGCTAGAGCTAGAGGTACAGGAGACAAGAAATAAGGGAAGAAAAGCTGGCAAGGGGAAGGTAGGCTGTGCCCTGCATTGAATGCCAGACTGTAGGTATCAAAATCTGTAAATCTGTTCCTTTTAACACTAATAATATTCAAACACCATCCATAATGTGTTATAATTTCTATCCTATTATTTTTTAACTGTCAGAGATTGAAATTTAATTAAATTTCTTTTTTTTCCTAACAGTGTTGGGAGAGAGAACACACACATTACTTGTCTTCAAATGTATTATACAAGAAGCTTTTGCCAAGTTTACAAAAATACAGTTGGCAGTCAATGGAATTACAACATAATGACACCAATTAGATAAAGCAACAGAGAGATCAAAGAAATTTTCTGAGTGATACGCTTGCATATTTGTTTGCCTTCGAATTTTTACAGTGCACTCTCATTTTCAAGAATAAAATGGAAATCATGACTTGATTAAACCCAGGTATATGATCTTTATCTTTTTGCCTTAAACTCAGGGAAGATATTTTAATGAAAGTAATTCAGTATGTTTTCCACATTTCCTCCATTTGGGTTAAATGAGGATATCACCAAAAACTGAAGTGTCTGAAGAGAAAACAATGCTATCTAGAGCTCTCCAGATACAGTATTAGAGAGAAAAAACAGAAGGATAAAACATTACACACCTATGATTTGTTTAAAGTCAATTGAGATACATAAGTGGTGTGTGCATAGAAATCTGGAAGTTACAGAAGAAATCAGTGTCCCCAGTGGTTAACTTGTCAGTACATCTGGTTAGGGGAGTAGGTGGGGGGTAATGAAAGAATTATTACTTTTTGGGTTTTTCATATTATAACTGAAACTTTTCATAATGTGCTTTTTTTAAATTTTATAGTAAAAAATTATACTGGGGAGGAGTAGTGCGAGGGAGGGAGAGCTAGAATAGAGCAAAATCAAAAGGCAAACTTACCAAAACCGATATGGGTTAAAAAGCAAAAGCAATAGGGAGAATTATGAAAAAATAAGTCAGCTATGTAAAGCAAATTATTTTCTATCTTTATTTATATGTGGCTACCAATTTTTTCAGCAAGAGTCAGATATGGGCCTCCTGAACTAAAATTTCACTAATGAGCTGGTGTTAGTGCTAATTCTAGTAGAGAAGTCTGGTTGCTGTATTCCTCTGTACTTCCATTTAAATTACAGAATTGATTAGTATTCATAGATTTTGATGAGTTAAATTTAGGTTTTGTTTTTATCAGCATCAACTGATCTTCATGCGTCTCCTGTCCCTCCTCTGAAAGCCAGAAGCTTATTCATAAAGAGCAAACAACGTCACAGAGATATTTGACCATGTGCATCATATGATTTCAGTTTCTTTCATCCTGTCTCCAGATAATTAGATTTATATTTGTACATCTTTGTGTAGTAGGCTTATTTTTCTTTCAAGCTTTAGTTTTTTAAATGGAAATGTGCCCCTTGGCAGAATCAGGATGCAAAGAAATCATGATGTGAAGGAAAAGGGAACTAAAATTTACTGTGTTCCCAGTTGTGAGGAACTTTACACAGGCTCTCTCATTCAGTCACTCCATCCACCATGTAGGGTACATGGCAATATTTCCACTTTATTGTTGAGGGACCTGAACCTGGTTAGGAAATTCTATCAGGAATTCATTCACTTATCATCCACTCAGTAAATAGTCACTGAAAGTCAGCTACGTTCCAGGCCTGTGCTTGCTGGGGTTGGGTGTGAGAAGGAACACAGATATGGCCCCCGCCCTCTGTTAGCTTGTAGTGGAACAGACAAGGGAGGCATTGAACCAGCACATTCTCACATGCGATACTAGAGCATATACTACTGGCACACTGACAGCAAAGACAAAATGCTGGGAAAGAGACGGACAAGAGACTTATGTAAACTTGGGGGCTCAGGGAAGGCCACTTGTGTAGGAAGTAGAAATTGGCATGGCCAAGTGATGGGATGAATTCCAGGTAGCAGGAGGCCCTGGGGTTGGAGGCGAGGGTGTCAAAGTGCTGAGGGATTTGAGAGGGGACATTGAGGTTGGAGACACTGGTTGGGGAAGAGTGTGGCCTCTGAAGCTGATGGTTCAGGCAGGGCCAGGTCATGTGAAGGCTTACAAGTTTTGTTAGCACTGGCAGGTTTACAGATCTGGGAAGGGGGCTTGCATGTTCTTGGATCTTAAAGCCTGTTACCTCAACTCTTTCAGCCATGCTCCATGGACACATGACATTATAGTGTTTCTTCCACACTCTTTTCCAGAATGGCTAAAGCACTACTTTCAGTATTGACCACTCTTAGTGTTTGTGTTAGAGGTGGGACTTAATTTGTTATTTGATAAGCTAGAGGAGAGTTAGAAAGTTTGCAACCTGAGTGAGGTCCCTAGGAACACACTGTAGGGAAAACAGAGTTCAGGTTAAGGAGTGAAGAGAGGATGGAACCAGGAACCATGCAAAGAATTCAGGGGGTTTATGTTTCCACAATAAACAGTAGCCTCCGCAACTACTCAGAGCTCTATTACCGTGGCTCCCCAGATACGTGTGGTAAATAGATATTGGGTTTGGGACAAGGATGTTTTAAGGTAGTTTATGCCAACTTGGAACAGAGCTAATAGAAATGATGATAATAAAGGGAGATGAAGAAAGTAGCAGCAAATAATGGGTGTAGGCCGAAAAGCTGCAGAAATTTAGAAAGAATTGAATTAGAAAGTCTAGTTTCCAAAATCAAGAATATGTGAAGCTAAGAAATCACCTACCCTAGGTTACTCTGACAATATACGAAACAGAGAAGACACTGCCCTTGCGTAGCTTATATTCTAGCAACCAATGTGCATAAATATTGCAAAAGCTGGGATACTGTATGCATGCTGCTGGTTATAGGATTGGAGTGGAGTTAAGCAGTAGGATAGGTGAGTCATCTGTGAAGCCTTCTAGAAAAACTTGGCCAGAAAATAACCAGAGAAATGCATATAAATGCCAATTGACTGTGTTTTCGATAAACAAGGAGACAGCGGCTAGTTTTTCAGTGTTGAAGTCACATCTGTACAGCAGGTGGCCAGGCTTCTTGAAAACGGACATAAGGACTTGGCAGGCAGCTTCAGAGCTCAGGATTTTATGCCTCTCAAGTAGCACAGACCTACTATGTGTATCTTGCTTTCAACTTGAGTTTCCCTAAGAGAAGCTCATGGCTAATTTAATTGCTTGAACATGCAGTGTACAGTTAAATTATAATCATTTCTGTGAGTCTCCTGAAATCTCTGAACCTTTGAGCTATATTAATAGCACAGATGTGTTGAGTGTAACTTCAGCAAGAAATTTGAGTCTTTAACATCATCGGAGATTGTTTCACCTCCAGGAATGAAGGGTTTTCCTATCCCCAATGCCAGGTGCCTCTGCTTTCCTCTCCCCAAGTTCAAGCCCCTTTGAGGCCCACGTCCAGATCTGCTTTCTCTTTAAGGGCCTTATGTTTTCCCATCAAAAACATTCTCCAGGAAGCAGCCAGAATGATCTTTTTAAAAAAACCCAATCTGTTCTTGTCACTTCTCACTTAAACTGCTCTCCATTGCACTTGGGTCAAGTTCAGACTCCTCATTGTGACCTGCAAGGCTTTGCTTGTCCAGACCCTACACTGCCCTGGCCTCACGCCATCCTCTCCCACCCGCCCCCCTAGTCCTGATGCTTCTGCCAGACTTGACCATACCGGCTCCCTCTCTGCCTGCAGAGCTCATTCTCTGTGCCCCTGTCCCTACTCAGCCTTGGCTTATCTGTCATTGCCCTGACTCTCAATTCTGAAATTCCCCACTCTCTACCACCTGGCCTTGTTTTAAGTGCACCCTGTATTTTTTTTCCTTCTAACTCCTAGCACCTAATGTTCTGAGAAAACTTTTATATGAGCATGTGAATGGCCGTTCCCATCACTACGTGCAAGGCCTGTGACGACCCCCGTGCGAGGTCCCTACTATGCCTCCTCTTGTCACCAGTGACTAAGGATGTGTATTTATCCTCCTCTTCCTTTAGGGTTGATCTGACTAACCTCTATGACATCTTATTCCTCATAGTCAATCATTTGGATGTCTTTTGGAAGTACTATAGAGTTCATAACACCTATTGAATGGGATTTGGGGCACCTTCACAGGCCAGTACTTAAGTACCATCCCACGGGAATTCTTAAGTAATTCGGTTTTGGAAAACTTTCTCCATTAGAGCTATAGTTGTGATGATCACACTCCGAAATACAGCTCCTGTTGACTGGTCATGAGTTAAAAATGGCCAGAAGCTGGCAAGCAGAATTTTGCCTCCATTTAGAAATGGCTATCATAGAGCCATAGGCTGTAATCCAGCACCATTGAAGAACTGGTGATGAGGGTTCTGTGTGCCCTTTTATGCCAATGCTATTGAAATCAAAACAAGGGAACAGAATAACTTGGCAGAGAGATAAACTCAGTCCAACCAGTGATTTGCTGTGGGAAAAACAACACCTATGGTTTTCAAAAGGGAAACAGGAAAATTTTGCTTGAAGGTTTCCATTTACACCTGCCTTACCTTCTTTTCTACTATTCATGTATTTAAGAATTCTCTAGCTCTCTGGGATGTTCCAGGTCCATTTCCACATCACACACCTCATACACAAGTTGTGAAAGAAGTCTTGCCAAGAAACAGAAAGGAAGGGGCCTAAACTTTCTGTCACTAGTCTAAGCTAAGCTTTTCTACTACAGAATCATGCTTTCAGAGAAAGCACAGACATCCTGTTCATCATTTTGTGAACTTAGCTTTGCTATGTTGGGAGAACCTAGTAAAAACGTGTTGGATGGTATATTATGACAGGACATGTCCTCACACCCCAGGACAGTCCCCTTCGTTTCCTTCCCAATCCTGGACACTGCCCAGCTTGGGTGCTCATTGGTGTGTCCCATGCCCCCTCTGCCTGGTGTGCACACCAATACCTGCCAGTCATCTCGAGGCTTCCTGTTTATAGTGCCATTCTAGACCTGATACTTAAAGTACTTGTGCTTCCCCTGCACCTGATCATCTCTCTCCCAGGCAGAGGAGAGGGCCAGTTGCTGGGGAGGAGTGTGGCCAAGGCTCAAGTCCTGCCTGGCTACTGCTGGCCCAGCAGGAATGTGGTAATGTCACAGGCTGTGGTGGTGGAGACTCCTGCTGGTAGCCTGAACAGCATCTTGGAAAACACTAGAAAGGGCCTCAGGGTATAATGGGAAGACCTTGAACCCTAGGCATGGTAGTTCTACCCTCTAGGAGCCCCTCTTCTCTTGGGTCGGGGTCCAGCTGGAGCTTAACTTCTGACATTCCTTTATTCTCTTGTGAGTCCTGCTTGTCCGCCTTTCAGGGTGTGATGCATCTCTATTATGCCCCCTCCCCCAGCAGAAATCTCTCAACTTTTGTACTGTGGCTCCTGGACCATGGAGTGGGAGCAGATCTAGGAGCAGATTCACACCCTGACCTGGTTGCTCTTACCAGCCTTTCAACCAGCCTTCCTCAGTCGCCGTGATGGGAGGAAAGCAATGAATTCACCGAGAAATGGACCAGGTTTAACTTTTCTGACACTGTGACCCACTGTCTCAGAAAATAGTATAGCCAGCAATGTGTCTCCACCTTCATTTGGGAACCAGCCCGAGAGAACTTCTTTCTTCCCGAGTACCCTATTCCCACTCCACTGCCTGTCCTCTCCCCTCTATTCTGAGCCACAGGCACTGATCCTGCTTTACAAGCTGATCTATTTATAGATTATAAATTTATAGATTGATGTTTTGAAAGGGTTCTGTTAATAAAAAACAGTTCTGATGGGCAAAAGGCCTTATTTCCATTTGTTTGTTTCTGGGCTTACTCTCTGCTCTTTCTTTCTCTTCAGACTATTTTACCATATTGGATATAAGAACAGGCAGTGCACTGAAAAGTAGTCTAAAAATTCTGTTATTTAAATTCTTATTTCTTCATAACACCATTTAACAGACAGGTCAATAGATGTATTGGGGGTCTTTATAGTGTATGTATATCAGTAGTCTCAGTAATGTGCAGTTATCACATTATAGAATGTTCTAAAGTCCTAGAGTCAAAGGCTATTTGGAAAATATCTTCAAATATACAGTGATTAACTCGATTAATCCTTAGTTGTTTATCATCATCATCACTATTACTATTGTTATCAATAGTAACTTATTAAGTGCCTAATATGTGTTGGGCACTTTTATAGATTTTACTTCTCATGCTCCCAATGGCTCTGAAAGTTGTGTTGCTAACCCAGGAAACTGAAATAAACAACTTACTCAAATTTACCCAGGTAGCAAATGTTGAAATCAGAATAAAGACCTCGTTCCAGTGTGATTCCAGTGCCTGCACACTTTCCATAGCATCAGAGGTTCTTGTTTTTTTTCTACAAACATTCCTCCAAAAGCAGAGGAAATCAATTCATAATGCCCAGGGTCCGAACCCTTTGTAGCTAGAAGTAGCCGGCAGCAAGCTCAAATTTCCTTTGAAGTTTCATGCTTTAATCTTTAAATTTTATGCAAATTTAGTTTTTTAATCCCAGTATAAAAGTATAAAAATAATACTTTCAACTACTTTCCATAACATAAAATTTAAGTTCCAAGAGGAACTCTAGTTAAACCCTCTCACGGTCCCTGTCCCCTCCGGGGCCTCTCCAGGGTCTGCATACCTCAGCTCTTGGCCAGCGTTGTACTGTGGTACATCTCACATTCCGTAGTGTCTGATTTGTTGACAAGCCTTTCAGGTAGTGAATAATCTGTTGAATCCACAGCCATAGAGGTCTTCCAACAGAGAGCAGAGTCCTAGCATTTCCTGGACAAAGTCTAACTTGGTCTTTGTTGACTCTTCATGGACATATTTAACTGACAGCTGCTTAATTGCAAGCTCAGAATTATTTAGCCTTGTGTTTTGTAAATTTTTATTTTTTAGAAGCAAAAGTCATCTTTCAAATGAAATTGGCCTTGGAACTCTAATATATCTAACAGATAAAAGTGAAGACATTCCAGTTGCCATCAGGGCTGAGGGTCTGCTTATGTGGTTCTCTAAGGAGGATTCTCCAAAGAGCTCAGAGTTCTGCAGAGCAAGGTCTTAAAAACTTGAGTCTAAGTCATAGCACCCATTGTATGGATGAGGATACTAAAGCCAGGGAACATTGAGTACTTGTGTGAGGTGTGATCCTAAGAAGCCTACCAAATTCTTCTAAGACCCTTCAAGGCTCCTGTGGTTATTTTGTCATTTAAATAACTGATTTCCTAATTGCCTTCAGCAGCCCAGGAGGGCTAGAGAGCGGAAATGTTTAAGAGTCCTCTAGCCAGCACCTTCCACTGTATGGTAGTATCTGTAGCAGAGACTCTGTGTCTGTAGCAAACTGGCACTGTGGGCGTCAAAAAGCTAAATCCAGACCGGGGGTCTTTTCTCCCATCCCCCCAAAATAACACACCAGAAAGATCCTTGTGAACTTTCTCTTGACATAAACAGAATGCTTCTATAACAGAGAGAGCCCAGCCTTCCCGAATCTTCCTCACAAGACACACAGAGGACAGCCAGAGTGCAGGATTAGAGACTAAGACTGGAGCCTACCTCTCCTCTTCCCTCAGAGTACTGACTCAGGGCTCTGTTCTTCAAAGCACCATTGACCTTGCTAATCTGCTGCTGTTGTACTACTTGGCTTAAAGGCTCAGCTCTTTTCCAAGTGCTCATGGTGATTTAGAAATGATTGAGTGAGGCCTTATTTGGGGAATTAAAGTGTGCTGGGATCCCAGAAACGGTTTGGCAGGAGGAGATCATTGGGCCCAAAGAGGACACTGTCAGGGACTGAGCCAGGCCGCTACTTATACCCCAGAAGCTACGAGTGGGCGGTGTGTGGGTAACCACTACAGAGATGTGCTGTGTCACCTCTGAAAAACTGTTGACATCAGGTTTCAGCTGACCTGTGCTCATTTACATTATGACCTTGGTCAACTCCCTTTAGGGTTATTTGTTTCTCATAAAGCTTGAAACATAGCTTTTGACTTCTGTAAAGATATGAACAGGTCTAAATCTAGGTTTACTAAGAGTCATTTCTCTCTTATTTTTCCATTCATCCCTGAGCACTAGTACACCCAGTTACAAGGAAACAGAGTGTTTAACACCCCAGTTCCCCCACCCCTGGAGGATTTTATAGTCAAAGGAACCTACTCCCACCTCCACATGTTAATCTAAGAGAGAAGTACTGTTGCCTCATTCTACTGCTGTCATTATCAGGGTCTAGTGTCCTGCACCCTGATGAGTATTGCTGAATGCCACTGGATTGCAAGTCCACCAGGCCATCCTCTGGGCAGTCAGACACAGTTGGTGATCCCTCTGCCTCAGTATAAACAGTGAAAAGTATAAGTATAAACAGTGAAAACTAAGTCTTCCTCCCATTTTGATCTCGAGCCATTCAGATCTCTTTCTCAGGGACAGTCTTTGTTACCGTATTCTTGGGACCTGTCCCAACATAGTCTATACATTTATCCCCAGAAAGTGGTAGCATACTAGATATACAGTGCTGTAGTTTCTTTTTTAAAAAAGCTAGTGCTGCTGCCTTTTCATGGTTACATAATATTTCAACAGCATCTATGTTGCTGGAAAATAACCCATTGTCATGTATTTATTAGGAGTAACATAGATGTCCTCTGGTTATGCACATATGGGCTTTTTCCAGCTTGTGCTATTGTTTTACTTGTACAAATAGATATGTGTTTGATATGTATTCAGGTATTTCAGAAGACTTTACATCTGTTCTCTAAGGGAGCGTTCTTGCTCAGTCAAAAGTAATAAGCATTTTAGAATGTGGTAGATACTTCCAAATTGCCTTCTACTGAGATAGATAATATCTATAAATGCAATATATGTGAACACCTGTTTCCCTCACTCTCATCAATAGTGTTAGCAAATTTTTGAAACTTTGCCAAATCTGACAAGTAAAAAATGACATTCAGTATAGTTTTAGTGTGCCTTTCTGTCATGAGTAAGGTTCAGAATCTTTTCATATGATACATTCATTTGTAGACTATTCTTTAACTTGTGCTTGGGTGATGAAATGCTGTCCAAGGCCAAGCAATGTTCAACTAACTTAGGAATCCCAATTTTCTGATTTAGCTATTGAGGAATTAGTGTTATGAGATCTAGATTTTATTCCAGTTAGCTGGAAGTGTACTCTGCAGGTGCTACATAGATCAATTTCCCAGTTTTTGTAAATGTTTATTAAAAAGTGCCCCATCACTTCTAAAAAGTTGACTTTTCATTTATAGGAACAAATATTTCAAACCTGTTTTTGCACTCTGCACTATACCAAAAACTGTTATATTGGAGCCAATGTTGTTTTATTAAATAAAGTACTTTTTAAATTCAATTCAGTAATGATATCTATGAAACTTTGAGAAATTTCAGCAGGGACTGGATATTATGAAGATGTTATATTTTTTAGCTGTGATAATGGCTTTATGATTTTTTTGAGGGGGAGGAGAGTCCTTATATTTTAGAGATTCTTACTGAAATATTTATGGATTAAATGATATGATATCTGAGATTTGCTTCAAAATAATTTTGGAAGAGACAAGTGGCTAGGAGTGTAAATGAAATAGCACAGGTCATGAGTTAGTAATAATTGAAACTGGATGTTATATATATGGTAATCTATTTTTATGTATGTTTGAAATTTTCCATAAAAGTTCTAAAATTCTGCAGGTAAATATTAAGCTTCTATTATCTGCAAGCTCTGGCAACTCTTGGCAGGATATAGCTGCCTCACAAATGTAAGCGACCTTGTCTGCTTGTTCTCTGCAGTAAGCTCAGTGCCAGGACACTGTCTGCACATAGTAGGTGCTCACTCCCTATACAACCTGAAATCCAGCTCACATTCTGTAACCCCAAAGGGCCACTCTATTTTCTGTTTGTAGAGGCAATGGCCCTGTGTGAGTGGAGGAGGGTGGGGTGCCATTCAATTAGGAGTCAGGAAGGCATTTCTGTGGGATTCATGGGAATTGACATTGAAGTGCTGAGACAAAGGGCATCCAGAGCATCCAGAGCAACATTTCTGAGCAAAGCGAAATAAAACTGCATCTATAATTTAATAGGAATTATATTTTTTAGGAGCCTGGTGGGGAGTGGCTAGCAGTAGGAGGAATAACTCAAGAAGTATGGGATGGGGTGACACAGAACTGCCTTAGAACATAACCAGTGCCTGTCTGTTCTCTCTGAGTCTATTTGTGCAGAGTTTACCGTAATATGATGCCCAGAAATGTGTTTAATCCATGTTCTCTCATGAAAAAGAAATGTAGATGGTGTCAGAAGAAAAAAAGAGACTCTGAATTGGGAAGTTAAGGCCATGGATTGGTCCCTGGGTATGTTTGAATGATTGGTGAACTCAGAAGCAGAGAAAATCATGAGTGTTAATGTGTGTGCAGGTGTTAGCATAGTTGCCACAGAATGCAAAGAAAAAAGGATGAAATAAAAAGCTAGTCACATATTAACTAGAAGAAGGCTCTTTTGAGAAACCGTCAGTGTCACATTACAAACGCCATTCAAATCTACCAAATGGGCCAGATGGCTGCTCCAATACCGCGTGCTGCCAGCTGCCCATTGCTACAGATGAAGCCTTTTCTGCTGACGTTTGTGTAACCCACAAGCGCATTATAGAGTGTTGATTCTTTTGATGCTGTTTAACATTTATGTGTCATCATCATTATAAACCATAAATATACATGGCACTATGCAATAAACAAAATTGCCCAGCTTTCATTCTGAAAGAAGGCTATATTTATTACCTGAGAAGAGAGCACATCTAAGATTCATCTTCCATTCTTCATAAACCTCACTGTTCCCTTGCTAGATGTTCTTGGTTGCTTTATGCTCCCCAAACCTTATACCGTTAAAATAGCACAGACTCCAGTGGTTAATATAAATTGCCTAACCTTAGGTTTTAAAGCAGGGCCAGCCCACAAATCCAAGGGAATCCAAGTAGTTCGAAATGGGACCAAACTATTTTATTTGACAATATACTAAAAGTTCTTTGGAGGGGTCACATAACAGGCAGGTGTACGGTGTAAAAGGAAAGTAGTTAAATGGAGGCGAATCAGCTTCTTTCAGAAGAGACATTTTCCTAGAGATGCATTTCTATTTGCTTTGAAAGCTGATTCAGTGCCATTCACCTGTTAACAAGGCAGCACATTTGTTTGTCTCCGCATCCTTAATAACCAAATGTCTTTTCCCTGAGCATGTGTTTGCAGGAGTGAGAAGGGCAAGAGGAGGAGAGAGGGTAGAAGCCCAGGCAATCGGATGAATCAGCCGCGGATGCAGAAACAAACTGGCTGAGCTAATAACAGCCCCTCCCTGGGTGGGGACACATTCAGTCTTCCCCAGGAAAACCTCCTCAAGAACATAGCATCTTTATGTCAGATCCCAGACCACAGATAGCACATTCCATGGGGCTATAAATACCAGACTCAGATGCTTCCTGACACCTAACATTTCTGCTTTTTAACGTGTCAATAAATGAACGTTCAAAGTGAGTAAATATCTGTGTGTTGAGTTTACAATCTTGTCTTTCAGAAATACCGACAGTACATGGCAGGACTTCTGGCTCCTCCTTATGGTGTTATGGAAACGGGCTCTAACAATGACCGTAAGTGAAAAATGTGAACATTTTGTATCTAAAAATTTGTTGTGTGGTGTGTGTTTTCATGTGACAAAAAAAAATATGTCCTACACCAGCTTGAGAGTAAGTCTCCAGATTCTTTTGTGGATAAACAAAAATGCCAGCCCACACTAGAGTTATTGCAAAAAATTTTTAATATGGTATTATTTTGTGGTCTTAGCTGTTAGAGGGAAGTATGTTCTGGTGCCAGCTGGAACCTGAGTATAATTAGAATGCTCTCTCAAAATACCTTCTTTTTTGTAGTGAAATTCAGTGTCATTTCTGTGCTCTTAAAAATGAGATCCATGAATTGTATTTGTCTAGTCTCCTCCAGACACCCGAGAGCCCTGCCTCTTGGTTATTTTGACACTATTGATTAAGGAGAGAAGCAGTGTGAGCCATTATTTATTCTTATGTCATGGCCTTTTCAAATTCCAAGCCTTTCATGAGACCAGTCTCTGGCCGATCATAAAAGAAAGGAAGTTTTTCTTTGTGATAGTTTTTTTCTAGAGGATATCCAACTAGATTCAAAGAAATCCTGTGTCCTGAGTCTGCGTGTATGTTCATGCTCATCAGAAACATCTGCTTAGCCCTCCTTTCTGTCCCTGAGTTGCTGTTGCAGCTCAGTCTCCTTATTCAACTCATGTACATGTATGTGTGGCCAGGCACCGGGTGGTGGGCTTTCTGATCAGGCAGCACAGCCACGCCAGCATCTTCGGAGCCAGAGTCATCCTTCAACCTCTCTCCTTAGTCCTAGATCCCCACGTCACCCTCAGACTTGTCACTTTCTACATGTGACCTCTCCCCTGCTTGACCAAGATTTTTAGAAGCTTTCGCACTTTCTTTCCCCTCTGATTCATAATTTCTGTTCAGCCTCTGCTCTCTCCCTCCCTCATCTACCTCCCTCACTCTTCCTCAAATCATAAGGGAGAGGGCAGGTCTTTCTTTCCTTTCTTTCCCTACCCTTCCTTTTCTTGATCTTTCTCTCCTGACTGAACTGGGGATGACTGGTCATGAGAAATGCCTAAGTTGAAATCCTACCTGTCTCCTAGCTGCGTGTTCTTGGACGAGGCACTGAGATTCTGTGCCTCAGTTTCTCCATAGGATTATTGTGAAAATTAAATGAAACAAAACATGGCAAGTGGGTGCCAGGCACTTGATGTTGGCTACTATTTCCTCACCATCAGGCACTCTGTAACCCGCCCCCGAGTCTGCCCCATACTTGACTCTAACCTCTCTGCAGTTTTCAGTGACCAACCAATAACCAGATTCGGCCATTACTGCTCCTAATTTTCTCTGACTTCAAACAGGACCAGGCATGTTCAGACTCCACTCTCCCTTGGTTCCTGGGCCCCAGAATATTGTCCTGGTTTTCTCGTGTGTCTGGCCACTCATCTTGTGTCTTTCACAGGTGGTGCTTGCCTTGCCCAAAAGTTCTGATGTCAGCCAAGAGTCTAATCTTGCTGTTTTTCCTCCATATGTACCCTGTGAACATTGCATTTTTTTTTTTGCAACTAATACAAATACTTCCCCAAACCCATACCTCTGCCTGATCCTTCCTGAGGCAGCCTAACTTTCCAAATGACTACTGTTCTCTTTCCCCCTCATGTCTTGCTGACTGTTTAGCCTCAAAATGTCAGTAATGAACCACATCCAGATTCCCACAGAACTGACCCATCTTCACGAAAGCCACCTTATAGCCATAGCTCCACCCTAATCTTCCCATACTAGGAGCAACCACGTGGGAGTCCTCCTTACTCTCACCTCTACCTGCCAAGGTTATTTGTCCCATTCCCTGCTCCTTCCTTTCTAGTGTTCACTTTCTTCTCTTCCTTCCGAAGTCACCTGGCTAAGGGCCTCATTACTCTTGACCTGAGGACAAAAAGGACTGAACTGGCTCTGAACTTTTAGTACCTCATCCTTGGTCTACCTTACACCTGACTTATACAAAACTTTCGAAGTTTACTTTTTAATGTGAAAAATTTCAAACATGCAGAATGATATAGTTAACACCCATATTTTCATCTCTTAGATTTAATATTAATGTTTTAACACTTTAATAGGATTTATTATTAACTTAATATGTATTTTAATATTAATGTTTTACTGTATTTCCTTCTTCTGATCACATGCACACATTTCATACCAAACACTTCTGCAGATATTTTTGAAAACAAAGCCTCTGGGCAAAACCACAACACCATTATTATACCTAGTAACTGATATGACTTTCCCTAGTAACATCCACTCCCCTGTACATACTCAAATTTCCCCATCTGAATATGTTTATAGCTGATTGCTTAAACTAGACCTCTATCAATTGCATCTGTTTTATATGTCTTAAATGTCTTTTAATTTTGAATATTCCCTTCTCCCCTTTTTCCTGATCGTATCACTTTGTTGCTCAAAACCTTTTCAAAATCATCCATTGCCTGCCATGAAAGTTGAAACTCCAAGACGGATAATGCCATAGCCCCCTGTCATGTTCCCAGTGGCCCCATATCAACTTTTTAGCATTATTTCTCTACAGATACCTTAATACCCAGTCACTGTAATTTGTGCAACTATGTCTCATTAAACATTCCGTTACACCCCTGGATCTCCTCATACAATCGACTCCAGTCCTCTCAAGTGACTGTTGTGTGGATGGATGGATGGATGGACGGATGGATGGAAAGATGAAAGATGGATGTGTAGATGGATGGAAAGGTGGAAGGAAAGAAGGAAGGAAGAAGGGAAGGAAGGACTCAAGTCAAGTTTTAGAGAACTGATATTAAGCCAATCTTTCTATTCCTGAGAGATCTGGAAATTAATGGCAAACATGCCCATTAATACTCTCTGTTTGAAAGAAGACCCCTCTTTTCCCCCTTTCTTGCCCTACCTTTTGTGTGTGTGTCCTCTCCCAATTTGGAGGTCAAAGCTTAAGAGATGGTTTGATCCCTCCTGCATTCTGTATTGCTGCTGTCTATTAGGATGGGCACTCAGTTCTTTTAAGGACAATATTATAAGTCCTGTGACCCCCTTATTAAACAAAGAAGATCTATTTACTCAGAATTTTGACATACTGTATTTTTACATTGCAAAACATCTCTCTCTGCCTAGTGGTCTGAGCCTAGATGCAAAGCACACATATAACCACCTGTGCGCCAGTCTTCTTGGTATAATGTCTGCTGTACCCGCCATACAGGGCCAATAAGCTCTTCTGGGGCTGTGAACATTCCAGTATGGCCTCCACCTTGTCAGTCACGGTTGCAGCCCCAGAGGAAGTATAAAGGACTCTGACCTGCCTGTAGTAGATTCTCATGACGTATTTGTAAATGAAGGAACAAATAATAGAGTGGACGATGATGAACTTTTTAGCTAAGAAAACTGAGCTTACTGTGAAAACAGCCACTGCTGTGCTCACGCCTGACAAGGAGGCAATAGGAGATGACTTTGCTCAAAGTGGATGTTGTATTCTAGCTATTTTTATGTGCAAACTGCCACTGTATTCAAATCCCTGGTTTACAATGTAAAAACAAAGCATGTGCACTTCAGAGTTCATGCATCTGTCCAGAATTCTGAGGGTTCTGTGTTAGCTGCGCACATGGTGTAATCAGGTATGGCTTTTTACCTCTGGAGAAGAAAAATATGGTAGAAAAGCAAAATAAGCATGAGATTTTGTTGTCTAGCACAGTCCTATTCCTGATTCATCAATTTATTTACAGATTTTGGTAGGTTCTATTATTTTTCTAAACAGCATTATGTAAGTCTTTATAGAAACAGATTGAAAACATCAAAATTTTACTTGCCTTGATTTAGCAAAGGATTTCAGTTCCATGTATAGGTTGATCTTACAACTCATGGTCTTTTTTTTTCTCTCTCTCTCTCTCTCTCTCTCTCTTTTTCTTCTTTTAGGGATTCCTGACAAGGAGAATGTGAGTAACTACTCTCTCTGCCTATCTTCTAAAAACTGTCATAAGGTGAAAAATAATTGTGTTGACCCTACCAGCAAAGAAAGTTCTTTACCCATATTCAAAAGAGCAATAAATATTTTTCTAATCTTATTCTGGCATCTTTGGTGAGTCACTTTCAAATAAAAAGGGGAGAAGGTTGATTGCTCTGATGTGGTCATCAAATGTCCTTGACATTATCCAGACTGAAAAAAGGTTATTATAGATGCAAACAGTTTAAATGCTAAGTCTTTTCTTTTTTCTCTGATGCATACATGGCAGCAGAACAAATCATTAGTTTAACATCATATAGAAAGTAGTTGTTTTTCCTTAGTAGGAGTAGGAAAAATGAAATTCAGAACTGTTGATGAATTTACCTTATTATGTATCCAAGCGCATTAAAACCAACATTTCTTTTTCTAAGTCGAAAAATATTTAATTGCTATAATTGTGTGGGAAAATAGGCAAGAAAGAAGAAAGTTTAAGACAAAACTTTCACCAAGAAACAGTGCCAATCATACATTCTAAAGATGGTAGTGATATAGAAAGTATTATCTTTGCATACAAATAATAATAATAGCAAGAATGTTGCTTGTATTCACTGAAATCTCAATGCAGACAGCAACACAGAAGGGTTAGTGATGGGAGCATATAGTGATAATCAGCAGTGGTGCCTGGTGGCTCTCACATGAATCACCTGGTCATCATGTACCTTGATTGTTGTACACAAGTGATAAAATTGTGACAGTGTCATAATTCTGTCACTGTCTTGGCCCTGTGTCTCTGGGCAGAAATGTGGTCTTAATTATGTTTAGATTATTCCTGTATTCCTTTCCAGAAATCTAACACTAGTCTTCTCTAGGTCTTCCTCTTTTCATAATGTTGGTTTTTAAGGCTTGGTTGGGAATTCTGGCCCACTTCTGTGCCACTGCAAATTTGGATTCAAGGTGTAGCAGTGCCATTCAGTACTTGGTGTGGTTCAGTTTATGAGCCTGGCAGAGCCACTTGACTTATCCAAACATCTCTACCTCATCTTGAAGCTGAGAATGTTAGTCATGATTAGCCTTCCAGGCCATTGTGAATATTGAATGAGATCATCTGTGGAGAGCATAGAGACTAGGACAACAGAACTCAATAAATGTTACTGCTGGTGGTAGTTTTTATTTTCTCAAACCTCTGTCACTTTCTAACTATCCCTTTCCTTCCAAAAATGTCCTGACCTTTTAAAAGTAAATGCCCTTCTACCTTTTATGGCTTTCCTTAAGATATCTTTCTTCACTTCCCATGATCTTTTGCTATTAAAAAAAAAAATCTTTGTGGGTGGAGTAAGTCTCTAGAAGAGTCTAAAGGTTTGTGAAGAGTCTAAAGCAACAGATTTTGGAGTCTAACAAATTGATCCTGCCACCATTTTGGATACGGATGTTCCAAAGCACACATTAAAAATAACCTATAGATCATTAGCCAAATAAAGATGATAAAAGGGCCTGGTGCTTCCTCCTCAAGGGACTATCCATGATGTGGAGAGCAAGCACAGAATGCCTAAGCACTGGGAGGTCTAAAATGTTCCAGCTTCAAAAGGAAACGCTGTCTCTCTTGGGCACCCGGTGACCTTTAGCTTAGACCTCCCTGCAGAGGCACAAGGTTCTGAGCAGAGGACCTGGCAGCTGTCACCGTGTAACTCGCTTTGTGACAAAATAGAATTTTGAAGTTTTCACAAAGTTAGATACGGTTCGTAGTCAGCAGCATGTTGTCCTGAAAGATTTAGGGGACTAGCCATAGCTCCCTAATATTAGCCTCAGTGTATGCTTATTTATATATTTTTTGATCCATTTTATGTCTCATACTCTAGCAAATAGAAAAACACACTTTTTCTCTATCAACAAATAGAGTGGATGTAATGTCAGTTTGTGTTATTAGAAAAGCTCTCCAATACCATCAGTCAAAGGAGAGCAAATGAGATGAAAGACATTCGTGAATAGAGTTAAAGCTCTAGAAAGATGAAAAGAAGCCTAAGAGACTTCAAGTAGTGATAATTAAAAATTTTCCTTTATCAGAGGCAAGTTGTATTATGATGACTTCTTTTATTCTTTACCTATTTAACTACATGCTGGGCAATATTATATTCCCCTTATATTTCTAAATAGCAATAATATGCCTGTGGACTGAAATAAAAGCACTTACACTATTGTTTCAGTGTCCAAACAGATTCTTTGTGGGAAGAATATATTCTTTTTTCCAGCTCCTACTCTTGATTTTGTTAATCACTATGTTTAACCATTAATCAAATATGCAGACGTCAGTAAGTGGTGTTTTTAGTTATGTTGCCAACTATATTTTATCTTTAGATCCAGCCTTTGCACAGAGAGAATTTTCTTTTCATAAATTGTACTTTCATGATACAAATGGGCTGGCAGTTAAGTTGTTGGATTATTTTGTCTATTGTTCACTGTATTTGATAAGAACATCATGTAACTTTAGATGACATAGGTTACTAGAATCTATAAAACAATTGATAAAACTATTTAAAAAACAACTATTGAGCCAATAAAGCAAATAGACTGTTTTGGTAGGGTTGTAATTGTTTGGGGCTGTTGGTTTTATAAAGAAGTCCTTTTCTTTGATCTGTTTAAATTGTATATTTTCCATCTTCTGTATGTGCCATGCCTGACTGACCATATTTAACCTAAGACCTAAAAATCACAATTATAAGAATGCTTTGTAGTTGAATGTTACAGTTGTCCATTGAGGAATGAGCTTGCCTATGATTTTTGACTACTTACTTATGTATGTCGAATTTGTTGTTTATTGTACTTTATCTTTTTTGAAAGGCAAAAACTATGGAATTTTGTAGTTTGAGAAGTTTTTACTCTTCTTGCTCAATGTGGAAGGAACCACACAAAATATTCACAAAGATATTAATGAAACAATCCCATTTTCTGATTTACAACATCTTGCTTCCAAAAGGATCATTTGAAGCCCTCATTTTTAAGGCAGTATTGATAGTGTGACTAGCAGATTTTTGGCTAAATCTGTTCCCAAAAGAGAACATTATCAAGTTAGAGCTCAAAGGTCTTCCGAACACTAGAAGAACTTATGCTAATAATTAGTAATAAGCAAGCTTGGGTGGGGTCTTATAAAGCTGTATGAATAGATCTCATTTTAAGAAGATTACTTAATGGGCCTCCCCGGTGGCACAGCAGTTGAGCGCTGGGTTGTGAAGCTGCTCGCAGCCTCTGCAGCGCCAGTTCGATCCCCAGCCACCGGGCAAGGGTCCCACATGGCACGCAGACCTCTCCTGCCGCCCGCTGCTCCCTTCAGCAGTGTACTTTGGTCCTTCTGCCTGCTCTGCTCCCCGCTCTGGCTCTGGTGAATTCTCTCACCCTCCCGCGCTTCTGACTGTACCCAGTGCTTGTATAAATAAAGAAATAAATCTTAAAAAACAAAAAAAGAATACATTTTAAAAAAAAGATTACTTAAAACATGGTTTCTCAACTTTTAAAAATCATATATCATTTATATGAAGACTTATCTTTGGAAATTATTATAAAGACAAGGCTTTAAATGGCAATTGGTAAAGGAATAATAACCCCAAATGACATCAAAAAACATGTAGCTTTCTCTATTTCTATTCAATTAAGCCTTATAATAGTGACAATTGGTATTAACCTGGTTTGTGAATTTTTTTTATTAAGGAGAGGGCGCTAGAATAATAATAAACATGTAACTGTTAGGGTCAAAAGATTAGGCATTTTGAGATGTATAGTAACATTTATCTCAATTATTGCTGTTTTTCAAGGTTAGAGACACAAAGTAGACTAAATTCTGTTTGTTGAATGATGACATCTTATTTGCCGTTACAGGTTGGCTATGATTCTGGGCTAGATGAAGAAAACTTAAAATATGAAAGACTTAGATAATCCTATAAAACTCAATAAAACCTTTCAATTCTAACTTTAGAACACTTACTGAATTCAAACCAATTGCTGTGGAACACAATTTTTAAAATCCTGTTTTAAAATATAACTGCTACACATCTAGAGCTTCTGGAGACATCTCAGCCAGGGGCAGGTTTGCCCCTGACCACCATTGTCCTGTTTTGGGGTGGGAAGGGCTTAGCTAGCACTGTTGCCACCCTAAAACAATGCATCGATGAAGACGAGCACACGGCTTTGCATAAGAGAGAAAACCAAAAAATGTGGAAGACAGAAAACCCTGAGCCTGCTCATTTAGATTTTGAAGGACAAATTGCTTATCATCCAAGTGAAGATTAGATTTGGCAGTGTGACTGGCCCCATCCTGCGCACTATGTAGTGTGTAAATACTCATTTCTGTGGCCAACCTATTAGAATGTGTGGCTCAGTGAGGCAAGACCTACTTTGTCCCACCTCCTGGAAAACACAGAGAACTTCATGTCGATGGTGCCAAGGACAACTTCAGCTCTCGGGTCCCTGAAGAAATGTTTGTTTTTGTGTTTGTGAGTTATGCATTTTATGGGGTTGGCGTGCCCTTGCTGAAATTTTTTTCCTGCTTTTTAATCCTTCTGTTCCTGGACTTTGTTATAAAAGCTGATAGTACTGTCTTTCTCTCTAGCTTCTGCAATATATTGCTTGGATTTTTAAGATGATGTGTAGTTGTCCTTCTAAGCAGTAAACACAGGTAAACACTGGAAAAGCCTGATCTCTGTGTTGTCAATTAAACCTTCGTAGCTCCTGAATGTTCTTGGCAAGTTCACAGGACCTGCTGGCTGGGAGTTTGCCTAGTGAGAGGGTCATGTGTTGGAATGTATTTGGGTGGGAGTTAATGTATTTGAGAATTCTCTGTATATAGTTTATAAATCCCATTTGGTGATGGCTTCAATGTTCTTATTTTGGTTTCTCGACAGACATTTTGAGGTTTTATTTGTGGAATAGAGCTTAGCCATGTGGCTGCCCCATGGTTGGATTCTTAGCGTCATCACTTAGTTATACCTCCTAGCCCCTCTGTGAATATGTGCCCTCGGTCTCCTGTTGTCAGATTTGACTTGGGCAAGACAGCACAGAACCTGGCTAGTGTGTAATAGTTAAAAATCACGAGAATACGGAAAATGAGAGGCCTGCTCTCTCTCACCACCTGCTTCTCTCTGCTCCATGTTAGCTCTGCTGCTGAGAATTGGCTCCATTATCAGCAGGGGCAGGAATGTAGTAGTAATATGTCGATAGTAATTTACTACACTGCCAGTTGCAGAGTTGTGGGAGAGTATGATGCTATCTTCAGAAATATTTTATCCTGTGCTGTAGGCACTTATGTTCATCACCAGTATCTTTGGGCTACTAGCATGTTGTCTGAAATGACTGTGACAATAAAATATATAATACCCTTTATGTTTGATATATTTGAATTTTCATTGTTCTTGTTTTCAGAAATTAAGACTAGATTATTTGCAAAATATCTCTTATGTTGAGGAGAAAAAATTATAGTGTTCTCAGATTGGACAAATTAATCTAGTGATTACATGTCATTTAGGATTTGGAGTCTTTTCTAGTAGGAATTCTCTGTCCAGCAAGCTCCCCTGAGTTCATGGCTGTTAAAATATTATAGTCTTTTCCTCTAGGTAAAATGACATTGAAGAAAGATGATGAATAGCTAAGTAGGTGCACATACACACATATATAAACATAGATAGATGTATAAATATTTAATTATTTTCATTTCCTAAAATTTCCACAAAAAGGAAATTGTCGAGACCACCTTTCATAAAATAATCTGCTTCTGTAATATAATCTGCCATTGTTCAGAATTCTTATTGCCAGTGCTTAGATTCACTTTACCTTAACTTCGTTTTCTTCATTTTCGTTTTCCTTTGGTTCAAAAGCTGATTCAGAAATACTCCTAAAACATGTCATCTCTTTTCTTGAAACCCTTTCATTTAATGAACATGTATTGATGGATTGAGACCCATGTGAGACTATGAAAATAGAAGAAGCAGGCGCCTTCCTCAGGGAGCCGCAGCCAGTAAGTGGAGGCAGACTGGGACATTAAGTGCGACAAGAAGGAGCCACAGGCTCAATCGTGGGCTGATAGCAGGCCATGAGAGGATGGGCTTAGCATTCTTCAGGCTTGAGTTCAAGTCCCCATTAGGTTACTTACTAACAGGTAAAGGTGGACAAATTTGTTAACCTCTTTATTCCTCTGTTTCCTCATCTACAAAGTGTAGTACTAAATCCTTCCAGAGCACTTCTGAGAGTAGTACTGAGACAATGCATGTCAGGTGCTTAGCCAGTGCCAGCACCTCACCTCCTAGTGTGTGCTCTGGGGGAATGTTGGGAGGTGAGGGTCAGGGCGGGGCTCCTCAGGGTGAAGAGGTGGGGCTCAGAGCAGGCCTCCTAGAGGAAGAAATGCCTGCTGTGTACTCTTGAAAACTGGATGGTATCCAGATGGAGGAAAAAGGAGAGACTTGGCTGGAACAGAGGTGCAGAATACCAGAGTTTTCACTTTTGAGGCTAATTTTATCAGGTATAAAATAAAAAACTTTAAGCTATTTTAGAATAGCTTTTAAAATCCCTTTCAAACTTAGCAAAATCTTATCTTCCAAACTTCAAGCATTTCAGGGTCCCAACAAAACACAGTATTGTTTTTTTCCTAGAACTTGATCTGTTTTGAATGTAGATGAGGAATTAGTTTGCATTTCCCCTTCTTGTTGTACTTCTGATGCCATATCTTTAAAAATGACAGATCTAGATTCCTCCCTTTGAAGCCTATTGTTCACTCTGACCTTCAGCTCCTTTTCTGCAGTAATTACCTTGGGGCTCCCTCATTCCTGTGTTCCTCCTGTTTCCCCCACCCCTACCCTTGAAAGAATCCCTCTGCCATGCTTTCTGTCAGACTTAATTCACTTTCATTTTGTTTGTCAAGGTCTTTTTAAATTTCATTCCAATTCTCCTAAATACCAGCCTCCTCCACCAGTTGTCTATTATTGTCACATTTATAAGAATGTTTTTTATTCTATACTCAAGTTATTAATAAGTCTGTTAGTAGGGCCTCCCCCTTGGCGCAGTGGGTTGAGCACAGCGCTGTGAAGCTGTCTTCAGCCTTTGCAGCATAGGTTCGATTCCTGGTGGCCAGGGAGCTACCCACATGGTGCAGCAGACCTTTCCTGTGTAGCCCGCTGCTCCCCTCAGCAGTGTATTTCAGTCAGTCTGCCTGTTCTGTTCCCTGCTCTGTCTCTGGTGAATCCTCTCACCCTCCCGTACATCTGGCCTGTATCCCAGCTCTTTTATAAAAATAAACAAATCTTTAAAAAAATATGAAAAATATTTTTTTTTTAAAAAGCCTGTTAGTGGATACATGCCTAGCAGCATTTAGTAGCTGACCTAACTATGTGGACTTAATTTTTTGTGCAAGTTTAATTGCACACACGATAAAAATCATCATATCTGGACATGAAAAAGAAACTTAGCAAAAACAAGCCATGAAAATACTGGGTCTAGCAAGTGTTAAATCATGCTAAGTACTTCTGCTATTTACTCACTTGTAAATTGAGGGAAAAGGAAGATGATAATTTTCTTTCTAGCTCAGAAGACATTAGTGTGATTGAGTTCAATACACATTCACTGTTACGTTCTGAGTCCCCAGAGTGAGTCAGTTTCTGTCCTTGACATTTAATAGCTAGTGACACTGAATGAGTTGCTTACCTCCTTGAGCTTTAGATTCCTTACTGATAAAATTGTGACCCCCCTGGCCAACCATGATAAATGGATTATTGGGAGATCGAATAAGAGGAATGAAGCCCAGAGAAAATTCCAACACTTGACACTGCTCTGCTCTCAAATATAAAACATTATATTAAGCTTCCCTGGAGCTTAATTTTAAGTGAGGTCACATTCTTATCCGTAGCCTCAGTCCAGCACATTTTTCCAGCCTGGGTGGGGGGGGGGATCAGGTTGGCTAGTGAGTTCCGGAGTTGGGTCTGGGAAGTTATAGAGGTTCTCTGGCATCCTCTTAGGTCTTGGTCCAGTTCTGATTTCTGGGAAGACTACTGGATGTCAAATGGAAAGCCATTCATCTTAATGTCCCTTTAATTTGGCTCAGCCAGGAGAATAAAAAATTCCCAAGTCACACCAAGTGCTCTCACTCTGTGCTGTAACTTGATAGCACAATTCCAAACAAAGTGAGGAAACCACACCCAAAGTTGACTACAAAGATGGACTAGCTTAGAGAGTAAGAGCAGGAACATGCAGATAAGCCGAGAAGGCGCCCGGCTTGTTTGGGGGGCCCTCCAGAGAATCATGGATGTTATCACAGCTGTTCAACCTGGACCTTCTAGTTTTAGGGTATGTGAATTTTTTTTTATTATGTTTACCCATTTCTTGTCTTCTAAGTGTCAAAGCATTACAATCTACAACGCCTAGTATAAAAATTTCATAGTATAAATGCAAAAATGGTTCTGCCATTCGACAACGTGTTCTTTTAAATGACTGGAACAGGCGTTGACCCCTCTCTGATTCCTCATCTTTTTATTTTGTGTTTTCTTCCTTATTCTCTTATTGGTATCTGGTGTATTCAGAAAAACGCTTGGGCGCCCTCTTGTGACTATTCCACTGTTTCCGCCTGTTTAAACTTAAAGCTGAAATTTTAGTTACATGGCATAAAATTGTTTGCACGAGTAGTAAACATTATTTGTGTGTGTGAGGCATCTCCAAGTTAGCCAAAATATATCATTCATTCATTCATTCATTCATTCACTTATTCATTCATCTAATCTTATGTCTTCCAACTAATGTTATTGACATTCAACTTTCCTAAATGACATACCTAATTTGCAAGTTCATAGAGAAATACTAAGTTCCAATCTTGTAAGTTACAAGTGATTCTATGTGTTAGCAGGTTTTTTTGTGTATTAATCCAGAGTTAGACATTGTGGGGAAAAATTGTTACCCTTTAAAAAACATACAAGCTCTTCTTCAACTTTTGGCGATGTTATTTCTTTTTCTCCTTTAAATCTTATCATTCCCCATTGTAATGTATTTTCTTCCAGGCCAGATTGCTTTTAATTGTGTCAATATATAAATCATTGTATAGATTTAGCTACAATAACAAAGACCCAAACATGACACCGTCTTATGTAAAATAAGACATGTTAATTGTCCAAATGTGAGCTGTCCAGGATTTATATGGTACCTCCATGTTGTAATGCATTTTAATGATTGAAAAATCTCTTATTGATCATATTGGTTTACTTTCACATATCAAAAATAACTATATACATTTAAATCTTAGTGTTTTTAAATTTCTTGTGACAAAAACTTGCTATTAATTTTTTTCTATTGACTTATGACATAGCAGCATGCAATTGTCAAAGTAAAATAAATATTTTATTTTTAATAAATATTAAATATCATTATTATTGGAAATGTATCATGGAATGACTTTGGTCCTGTTAAAAAATGAATTCATTATATGCAGCAGAGGTTTAACATCAATTCTGTTCCCCTTCTTGGTTTTTGTTTATGTAAGTGCTAGAAAATCTTATTCACATAAATAAATAGGTGGGAATGAAAATAGTTTTAAAAAGCCATGTCACTAAATTCTTTCACTTTTAGGTAGTTAATGTGGTACCTGAGGGGGAGAGAGAGAGAGATGATGGTATAGTCATGGTGAAGTGGTGGGAAGTGTTATCTCCTGGATGGATTTTGAAAATATGATTTTCTGATGGATTAAATGGGAAGTGAGGAGAAAAAAAGAGAAGTCAAGGCTGACTTTAGGCTTTCTGGCCTCTGCACATGGAAGGATGCAGTTGCCAATGACTACCAGGAGGCTGACTGAGAGTAAATTGTATTTGGAGACCTAGTTTGAAGGTTGTTGTACTAGACAGTATCTAAGAATGGGCTGTGATTAGATGTTTATACTGTACCTCTGTCCAGTCAATAGTTAATAATAATAAACATCACATTGAAGAGTGATAATGAGATTGGATAGTAGGTATTTATACTGGGTCGCATGTGCCTGGGGCATGAATAAAATTAGAATGTTTTTAAAGAAATACAAATAATGAGATGAGAATCAGCAAAAGTTTTATTGAATTTGTCTGCTCCCTATTATATTCTGTAGATTTTAAGAGAATTTAGGTTTGTAAGTAAACTCTACATATTTCTGCAGGTTTTACCTTTCAAATTAATAAAAGGTTGATTCAAGGAATATTTCAAGTACAAACAGTAAATGAATCAAGATAACAAAGTGTTGCTTAATAGACATCCTCAGGGACCTAACTTAATGAATAGGTAGAGGATATTATTTGTAACATAGCCCACAAATTATTTCTATATGAATTGGTGATTTTAAATGGTTATGGCCTCTTGAAACAATTTGTTTTCTTAATTAGCTTAATCATTCTCTTTATAGTTTCTTATATTACTAAATGGGTTAATAACCCTCTTTTTTTCTTAAATAAATTAACTTTTCCAGTTAGCCACAAATTTTCAATTAATAAAATTTGAAGGAATAAAGTAATTCCATAATAAAAGGAAACGTGATCATATTTTATTTAATCTTTTAAAAATCAACTACATATATTAAGTGCCTACGATATGTCATGTAGCCATATACTTTGGCTCTGGAAATATAAAGTCTAATAAAACCAATTCTGCCATTAGACAATAGTCTAATGGAGGAGAGAGATAGGCAAATGGATAATTCTATCAGAAAGTGGTAGAGATTGGCATTAATTGCCAAATTACCTCATATACTTTAATAGTTATTGTCACTTGAACCTAAGGATTTCTGAGAGAAGAATGTGGCATTAGTCACACTGCAACATGCTCCTTCCCAGAATGCAGTTACTAAGTTACTGTATAACTCCAGACTATGTAAGTTGCAGGTAGCAGACACCCATATCAAGCCACCTTAAAATGGATCAAGAGAGGAGTTGAGACTGCCATCCCCAAGTCTGCAGGAAGAGCTGGTGTGAGGTGACTTTTGGCTTGTGGAAGCAGAGGCCTCTACTTCTATCTTCTCCCTCAGCTGGAAATACAGGTTTCTGGTTGCTCCCTAGCAGCTAAACTTAGAAAACCCTGGGGAAGGAAGGAAATTAACTGATCTACCTGGGCTCTATGGCCCTGTCACTCCAACTCTGTAGTGAGATACCACCATGGGCTTAGCTCTGAAGATGGTGAGAAGGCATGTACCCCCAAAGAAAAGGGAATGGGAAATAGTAGCTGTTCTCTCCTCCTCCCCAGGGAGGCACTTTCAGCTGACCGTGAAAAAGTCAGTCCCCTTCCTCCAGTGTACTCAGATAACATCATAATGCAATCAATATCTCATTTAGGGCTAGTCTTCATCCCTTGTTTATGAAAAAATAGGACAGAAGCACTTATGAGAATAATGTTGACATCATATTTTGCAATAGCTTTGATTGCAATAAGCATTGTGCTTTAGAAATTCCATGCATTTCATTCAATCAAGATCATAATTTCTTTTTCACTGTCTTCTTAACATGTATGATGTGGAAATTAACAAGATTTGATCTTGTTAAGTCTTTTGAGCGACTTAGATGTGGGTTCTGAACCAGTAGATGATATAAGCAATCCTATTTGTCCTGAGATATTACAGGAATTCTTCTTTTTTATGTATTTGATTTTAAGTCTTTAAAGTCTGTGAGCCAAATTTACATTCAGATGAGTCATTGAAGCTTACTTATATTGTATGCCTAAAAGGAAATGTTTATGCCAAGAGTCTAAAATGAAGTCTAGTAAGATGGTAGATTTTTAAAACAGTGGTTAACGTTTTCTAATCACAAATGGAATAGTGCATATGTTGAATATTTGGAAGCATAAAGGTATTTTTAAAAGCTCCCATAAATTCCCGAACTCTCTGTGTTTATATATTTAACATATAGAAATGAACACACATTTAGAAACAAAATTTAGTTCACACTGCATATATTGTTTCATACTCTTTTACAATTTAGTTTTTTAAGGACTTCCTATTATCTAATATTATCTCAGTTATATTGGAGAATAAGTTTCCTCTGCAATGATTTTTTTTCAAATAGCTATATTTTGCCGAAGTTAAGTTTTAACCCATTTCCTTCCCATTCCTGCAATTATTTATGGTTGCTTTGCTATTGTTCTTCCATTTCTGATGGTCTAAGTTTCCTTTTGGTATCATTTCCCTTCTGACTGAAGAACTTCCTTTAGAAATTCCTGTTGAACAGTTCTGCTGACTAGAAATTCTCCTAAATTTTCCTTCATCTGAGAATTTCTTTATTTTACCTTCATTCCTAAAAGATATTTAAACTAGAAAGAGAATTTTGGGTTAATAATTTTTATCTTTCCATACTTCTTATGAACCAACACTGATCTATTATCATTAACTAAAGTACACTGCTTATGCAGACTTCCTTTATTTTTATTTGTTCCAGGATCCCATATAGGATAGCAGTTTACATTTAGTCTCCTTAGACTTTTTTGGGCTGTTTAGGGGTCTCTCTGACTTTCCTTGTTGATAACTGACAGATTTGAGGGATACATAGAAATGTGTCTCATTTGGGATCAGTCTGATTTTTTTTTTTTTTTTTTTTTTGAGATTAGACTCAGTTTATTGGTCTTGAGGGAAGACAATGGAAGTAAACTGCCAGGGCCTCCCCTGGTGGTGCAGCAGACTGAGCATAGCACTGTGAAGCTGTCTGCAGCCTCTGCAGCACAGGTTTGATCCCAGCCGGCCAGTGAGATATCCACATGGCGTAGCAGACCTCTCCTGTCTCACCTGCTGCTCCCCTCAGCAGTGTATTTCAGTCAGTCTGCCTGTTCTGTTCCCCACTCTGTCTGGTGAATCCTCACACCCTCCCGCACATCTGGCCTGTACCCTGGTTCTTGTATGCATGAATAAATAAATCTTAAAAAACAAAAGAAGTAAACTGCCATTTTCATCACATCCTAGCAAGAGTACAGAGTACATATGTCAATGTAATTTATCGTTGTTGATATTGACCTTGATTACCTGGTCAAGATACTTTTGGCCAAGTTTTTTTTTACTGTCAGTCACTCTACCCCATTCGATTTCTATGCAGAATTCTTTGAAAAGAAGTCCACAACCTATAGTCTAGTAGGGAATTATGACCTATTGATACCTCCTAGATGGTGAATATATACATAAATTATTTGGAATTCTTCTTCATGGGAATTTTTTTCTCTTCTACTACATTTATATATTTATTTAATCATTAATTATATCAGTAAGGACTCATGGACATCTATTTAGTATTTTGGGTTATAGTTAATTACTACTGTATTTCTTTTGTTGCTCAAATTGTTTCAGATTTTGTCATTGTGAGCTTTTAGTTTGGCTTCTTTCTTTCTTTAACATATTCCCATAATTATGTCTTGCTTTGTGATTTTGGACACATCCTACTTTCTGCCATAACTGGATGCTCCTATTATTCCCTGCCCTTGTCTTAGCAATTTTGCCAGGGATCTTTGGTTCCTTGTATTGAAGAAAGGTACTAGAAACTAATACCCAAGTGGTAGGTGTGTTTGTTATTACCGGGATGCTATTCTTCTAAGCCCATTCAGCTCAGAGTGCAAAGAAATAGACAAGTATACTAATCTTTGTAATTACAAGTACCTATAAATACTTGTACATATACCTGCCTATAACTAACTATATTTAGCTAAGTATGTGTTCATACTGATTTTTCTAACACTAATCTCTTACCACATGGGTCACTCCAGCCTTCTTTGCTTACTTATCTGTAAGGAGTGGGAGCACTCCAACAGAGAGAAATTAACTCACACTACCTGCCCTCCATTTATTTGCCTAATTCCAATATACATGTGTAGTGGTTTCTGATTGATTGCCTGTACACCCTATAGGAAACAAAATTTCTCACCTATCATAGAGTGCTTATAGACAGTGTTTTTTGCTGTTAGCCATACAGACTCCACTTAGTTCTATGTTAAGTCAGCACCTTCCTCCACCCCACTCCCTTCAGCAAGGTTAATATATTCTTAGTGCAGTCAAATTCCTTTGTCACCACTGTCTGCATTCCCTTTGGGGATCCCTACTCTCGTAAATAATTTTTAAGTTTTCAAATGATATTAAGCTTTTAAATTAGTTGGGTACAGAATTAGTAGTTCAGTCCTGAATGGTAGGTAAAGACTATATTTAGCTATATAAGAAACCATCAAATTGTAACCATACCTTTTGCATCCCTACCAGCAGTGGAACAATACTTTGCTCCACCAGCAATTGGTATTGTCCATTTTATGGATTTTAGCCATACCATTAAGTTTATAATGGTATCTCACTCCTTTTTAGATTTTCATTTTCCTACTGACAAATGATGTTGAATTTCTGCTCACGTGTTATTTGCCATCTGTCTTTTTTGTTAAGGCTTCTGTTAAGATGTATTGCCTATTTTTAAATTGGGTTATCTTATTGTTTATATATTTTGGATACAAGTCCTTTATAAGACATGTGCTTTGAAAATGTTTTTTTCCCCAATATGTGACTTTTATTGTCATCTTTTTAAAGGTGTCCTTTGCCGAGCAGTTTTTAATTGCGCTTAAGTTCAACCTTATTTCTCTCATGCATCCTGTTTTTGGTATTGTATCTAAGAACCTATCACCAAACTAAAAGTCAGTTAGATTTTCTTCTATTTCTTCATCTAAAATTTTTACAGTTTAGCTTTTACATTTAGGACTATGATTCATTTTGATGGGTTTGTTGTTGTTGTTGCTTTAAGTATTTGTGAAAGGTACTGTTTATGCTTTTTTTGTTCATTTGGCATATAGGCATTCAGTTTTTCTAGTTCTGTTTGTTGAAAAGACTATCTTTGCTCTACTGAATTGCCTGTGCTTCTTTGTAAAATATCAGTTGACTGTATTTATGTAGGTCTATTCTGGGCTCCCTTTTTAATTCCATTGAATCTTTGTGTCTATTCATTTACCAGTAATATATTGTCTTAATTACTGTAGTTTTAGTCTAAGCTTGAAGTTGGATAGTGTGAGTTCTTCAATTTTGCTCTTCTTCTGTATTGTGTTTGCTATTCTAAGTCCTTGTCCTTTCTATAAATTATAGGATCTATCAATATCTAAAAATAGCTTGCTGTGATTTTAATTGGGATACATTGGAACTATAGATTGAGTTGAGAAAAACTGACATAATAATATTGAATCTTCCAATCCATGAACATGGAATATTTTTTCTTTAGGTGTTCTTTGATTTCTTTCACCAGTGTTTTGTAGTTTTTTGCATACATATCCTCTACATATAGATTTATACATAAATACTTCTTTAGGTGCCATTGTAAGAGTTTTTTGTTAACTTCAAATTCCAATTGTTCAATACCAGTATATAGAAAAGCAATTGATGTCTGTATATAATGCTTAACCTATGACGTTGATGACGTTGTATATCTCCCATATGCTCATATATCCCATATACTCAGTGATTAGTTCTAGGAGTTCCTTTGCAGATTCTTTGGGGTTTTGTGCACAGACGATATATCATCTGCAAATAAATAGAGTTTCATGCTTCATTTCTAATCTGTGTGCCTTTTGTTTTTCTGGTCTTATTGCACTGGCTAGGATTTCCATTATAATGATGAAAAGGACATACTTGCAGTTATGTTTTTAGTGTAATCATTAATCATTTCTAATATAATCATGTTTTAGCTCTTCATGAAATGTTATTTGTAATTGTTGCAAAATAGCCCCTAAATCCAATGTATCATCACTTATTTTTAACCATTTATATAGAATTGCAGGTTTTGGTTCTTTCTAATTTCCCTAGTCATTGTAATAGTCATATTAGTAGTCATTTTATTAGATGCTACTTCTTCATTATCTCAACAACTCCATTTAAGCATGCTATACCAGCTGCTGTCCCCAGCTCTGGGTTATCAGTGGGGACTAAAACAGACATGTCCCTTCCTCTTACATCTATTGTGTGACAAAAAAGAAATAGATAATAAATAGGTAATTACAACTGTATTGTGTGTTACCAAAGGGATACTCTACGGTAGCACTGTCCAATAGAAATATAGCACAAATAATATGTAAATAAATTTTTTCTAGTGGCCACATTTTAAAAAGTAAAACAGTGAAATTTACTTTAATAATATGTTTTATTTAACTCAATGTATCTAAAGTATTCCTTTTTCTACATGGAACCAATATCAAACACTATTACTAATGTATTCTACATTATTTTTTTTGGTAGTCTTCAAATTTCATGTGTGTTTCACACTTGCATGTCAACTCAGAGTAGCCACATTCCAGGGGCTCAATAATCACATCCTACTAGTGGCTACTACATAGGACATTGAAGCTCTGGAAATATTTAATAGAGTTCTGGCACATTTTTAGTGAATTGTGAAGGATGAGAAAGTCAGGAAGAAAAGGGGATATAATCTCTGAGCTTCATCTGTAAGTTTTCTCATCTGTGAAGGCGGGATCATACGAGTTCCTTCATCAAAGAGTTGTGAGTGTTCAGTAAGATCATTCACATGAAGCACCTTAGCACACAGAATGTTCTTAAATTCTTTCTTGATCCTGGGATAGCCTTTTGTAGGATGAATCCACAAGTCTATCTCCTTTCTCATCTTTTCTGGAATCCTATTCTGAAGCACTCTAAACAAATGGGATGAGACAAGAAAACTGCTTTCATTGTTTTGTCCTTCACCCCAGTTTGTGTTTGCTTTTTTATCTTGCAAACATTTTTTTATGAATTATATAGTCTCGAGGTTTTCTTTCTTCTTCATAGAGATTCCCTTTTTTAAAAATATGATAAGATCTAAGGTTAAAAGTCCTAATGATAATTACAGAGAAGTAACTCTCAAGATGGCTACATACTTAAATAAGAAAATGTAATGCTATTACCACCTAATAATAGATTATTTACAATGTTCTCAGGCATAGTGAATCACCCCAGGCATTGAACTTACAAAATTTTGAAATGGTATCATTAATACAAAGATTAAATCACATGGAGAGTACTTCCCTCACATCTAGCCAAATATGTGAACATCTGAGATTGTCCCCTTCCGTCCCAACCTTCCTTCCTTCCTGGTGATATACCCTCATCTGCATTCTGGAGGAACCCCCATTGTGTAAAAGAATGAAACCTTAGTTCTCAAAAATTGTTTTAGTAAAAGTTGACTTCATTTGGAAAAAACTTGCTTTTAAATTTAGCCCAGCATTTCTTTAATTTTAAGCTGCCCAGAGCAATGATCTGTGACAATACCAGCACCAAATCAATGTGGAGCAGGAGAACACTAAGCCATTGCGGGCTCTGTTATTATTTTGGCTTGGTTCCCTGAGCAGGCCTATGTCACCTCTCTCTGTCACCTCTCCATCAAGTCGTGACTACCTTCCCACATGTAGGCTGTTTCTGTTTCATGACTATAACATCCAACCCTTCCAGAATCTGGAGCCTACTGTAAGTGAACAGATGGAAATGAGATACTTGGTAGTTTCTCTGAAAAGAGCCAGTTAATCACCAAATCTTAAAATGATTAACCTCAGTCTGGCTACAAGCTTTAATCAAGGGGCTGTTGCAGCTTTGTTACATGCAGTCACACACTTACCCTTTATGGAAGAGATATTGTGAAAATCTGTCCTGAGGGTGAGTTAAAATCCTCCTCTACCAAGAAGGAAAAAAAAAAAAAAGAAAAGAAAAGAAAAACTATGTCCACAGTTTAAGTTTCTAGTCAATAAAAGAACACAATAACATTTGATTCCTCCTTATTGTACTTGCAGATGTTTCAAGTATTTCTAAAGCTTTTCAAATTACTTTGAGTGAAAAAACTGTGACCCTGGGGTAGAAATGCCAGGTTTCTATGAAGTATGCTTAAGCCTCTTTCAGCTTATTATTTCTCCAGCAATAGAAAGGCTTGAAAATTTTGGGGTTTTTTTTTATGCATACTCTAAAAAAATGAAAAAAAATATAGAAAGAGGAAGGAAGAAAAAAGGTATAGTCAAATTTTGAAAGTTAAATATAGCCCACTGCTTATTTCTTGGCCTTCTAGACATGCAGTTTGCATATCTAATTGAAACCATTGTATCTGCAGTAGAGCAACTTGGTGATATTTAAAAAAAGAAAGAAAGAAAACTGTGTTAAGGTACAGGGTTTATGAGCCAGATGTAAAATGAACTTGGTGTCTTATGTAGTCTGTGACTTTTCTGCCTTGTTCTCATATTTCATATGCTTTCCCCTTTAGAACTTTGATCCTTTTTTTTTTTTTTTTTTTCCGATGAGCTTTGTAAAGGCTTAAAAGACTTGGGGAAAACATTAATAGGTTTTTGCTATTCCAGGAATTTTGTATAACTTAGATTAAATATACTACTGCTCTGAGGTGCCTGAGTCCTTAAAGGTTATCAGAATCATTTGTTTGATTGTTCTTGTCCTATACTGGTACTAAGAGTATGTTTACTATAGCTTTTGCCTATTAGGTTGAGGCAGAAAAAAAAAACCATTTAAATTTACAGTAAATACAGACAAATACACCTACATGCAGAAGACTGTACAAAACTCAAGGGTATGATTTTCAATTCAAAGTATAGAATGAACAATTTTTTTTAATGCTAATTATTTTACCTTTCCTAACTGGGAGTTACTATGCTATTAAAATAATGGCATAGGACATTTTGCAAAGCATGCATCTAAAAGCTAGGAAAATGTGTTTGTGTTTTCCTGGAATTTTTGTCTTAATTGATTAATTTATTCCTCGTTATTGCTTTATTAGCCCTAATAAAGAAACCAATAGTTATATAGAAAAAGCTGAAGAAAGATCATTTTCAAAGAGCTTATCGAGAAAGAAATGTCCCATCCAGAGATACCTTCAATGTAAGCCTCATAATTTGCCAATATGTGTCAAGAACCTTAATTTGTGACCTAGATATTCTACTTGTGGGGATTGAGTCTGAGGAGATTATCCCAAATATGGGTGGATAGAGGGAACTTTTTGCCTAAATGAATGGCATATTTGTAACTATTTTTAAAATGACCAGGAAAAATATACTATATACATTTAATGGAATTTTTACATGATGGTCACAAAGAATTCATAGTAACAATTTGAAATTGTGATTCAGTGTTATATAAAAGGGAAGGTACAAAATTTTATTTGGAGTGTGGTTACACTTCAGTTAAAATGAAGCAAAAGCTACACTTAGGCAAAAGAGATTAATATTAGCATTCCAAGTTACTCTTCATAGTTATCTTTGAGTAGTAGTTTTGTAGAATTAAAATGTTTATGCTTTCATTCAAAAAAGATAAACACATGCAATTTGCAGCAACATGGATGGCGCTGGAAGGGATCATGCTCAGCGAAATAAGCCAGAAAGAAAAAGAAAAATACCGGCTGGTCTCACTCATAGCAGGAATGTAGAAAACTTAAGTGAGGGACCAGGAAAATGAATAACTATAAGAAAGTGAAAATCAAAATCAACGGAAAACTATGAACCAGAGACACTTTTTGGGGGGTGGGGGGCAGGAGGGGAGGGATTGGGGTCAGAATGGGGGGGTTGCAATTGTATGGGGAATATAAAAATAAAATTTATTATTTAAAAAATAAATAAATAAATAAAAGTCACCCAAATTAAAAAAAAATAAAAAATAAAATAAAATAAAATGTTTATGCTTTCAAATGAACGTTCATTGCTTTGTAATGAAAAAGGTGAAAACCAATAGTTAATATATATATGCCTTTACTACAATAGATAATCTAACTTCCTGATGTCTTCTTAACAATGCCGAATCTGTAATATCCTCACCTGGAGTCTTCCTGAACTTTCTCCTCCCAGCTTCTCCAACTCCAGCTTTATTCTACAGTCAGCCTAGCTTGGAAGGGACCTTAGAAGCTTAAACTCCTGCTTCTGTGACTTGGGCTCCAGCTGCAGTGCCATTCTATTTCTGCACTTCCCATGAAATCCTCTTCATTCTTAAGACCCTGTACAAAAGCCACTTCCTGGGAAGCCTTCCTTGAGCCACACTAGACAACTGCTGTTCTCCCCTTTTCCTTCTGTCTCTATGGAACACTTATGATGTGGATATTGAGTGCAGCTAGATGTGATTTTCATCCATTTGTTCCAGCAATACAGCCTGCATTCCCCTCTGACCTGTGATAACCCATGTACTGGCACTGACATGTGACAAATGGGTGATGACTGCCTAGAAAAGTGGATACATTTTCTGACTGCTAATTTCCTGAACTTAAAAAAATCAGTAGTAGATTTTCCACAAATATAACATTAAATGTGTGTCACTCATTTTTAATTTGATGTACTACCTTAAAGTATTTGTGAGAACTTCTGAGACTTTGGACAGATTCAATACCTTCAGAAACCTATGTTTGGCTGTAGAAAGTATCCAATCAGAGTCAAATCATTGCACTTCTTAAGTGTTAGATCTTGGAAGAAAGTAATGGTAATATATTTATAATGTAATATATGAACAAATAAATACATTAATATTTTTAGTACTTACTGTGGTTTGCTAGAAAAATGTATGTGTTACCAGACATAGCTAGGATTTAAATTAAATAGCTGTAAAACATTTAATCATATACTGAGTTTAATATTCTTTGTTTTTAGTTTTTCTTGTGTTTATACACCTTTAATGGCATTATGGTGTCTTAAGCCACCAATACTTGACATTTACAATCAGTTTTCTAAACTTTTCCACAATCACTGAGTGAATATGTCTAAAATCTCACTCTCTTTGCCAAGTATCTTGCTCCTGAGGATTACCCCCTGGGGAGGCTGTTTGTGCTAACATTTTTGCTGGATGCTTTAGTGTATACAAAACATGTGCATTCTCTTTATTCCTTTGCATCACCCTTCAAGGGAAATCAAGAGCTACAAATTGCTGCATGTTGTGCTATGTTGGTACCACACGAACTGGGTGCCTCTTAAATGCTACCTTTCAAAACCTGAAGATCACCTTAACTGTTTTCCTATGCTTGATATATGAAGGGCTAGTAAATATTTTTTGTGAGATTAAGTTAATTTCTTGTGCTAAAACAGGCTTTTTCTTCTAACTTTTTAATATGGTACTTTGCATATATACATAAAAAGTTACCTGTCATTTATGTTAACACATTTTCAAAAACAGACCCATGTAAACTGCACTCAAATCAGGAAACACACTAGCACCCACGGGGAAATTCATGTTTAGTCACTCATCTAACAAAGGGGATCTGCTTTTATACTTTATAAAATCATACCAGTTGTATCCAACTTCTATCATTCAATATTTGTGAGATTTATTTACAACTGTATGCATTGCAGACTGTGTTTTCTCATTTCATTAGGGGAATGTCCCCTAACTTTTTGTCCATTCTGCTGTTGGTGGGTTAGTATATGCAGTTCTGCTCTGAACATTCTAGTATCTGACTGTTGGTGATGTATGTAAACAAGTCTGTTGGACTTTTATCCAGCAGTAGATGTCTGGAGTGTTAGGAATACGTGTATATTTAGTATCTGTGTATGGATTTTTGGATCTCTGTTAATTCCTGAAAATATAAGCATTATTTTGGATATATGTACAATCACTTAGAGGCTCTACTCCTTGTGTGAAATTTCCAAAAGTGTCAAAAAACATTCAGAAATAGTTATCAAAATACTGTAAGCTGTAATCTTGTATCTATCGAGGAAAAAATAAGAGGAAGTCAAGATGATGGAGAGGGATGTTTTCCTGTCTCTAGAACAATTTGCTCTCCAGAACTTATTTGATCTAAAGGAAACACAAAGCTATAAACACAAAATTAATGTTTGTCCCTTCCAGCCTAAAATACTTTGCTACAGATTTGAATTGAAGAGAAATATTTTTCTTAAGAAAAAAGAAAAGTAAAATAATACAGAAATTAATTGCCAACATCTAATAAACAGCTTTTTCGTATCTTACCTTGAAGAGTACAATTGGAATTTCAGAAACGAAAAGAGGAAAAATTCTTTCCATTCTTTTTATGCAACTGGCAGTTTAAAGCTTCTTAAAGATTTCTCCACATATTAGTCAAATAAATATTTAATGAATAATTGCTATGAACAAAGCACTACAGGGATTCCAAGATAACAAGGATGCAATTTTTTATTTTAAGGAGCACATGCTGTACTTGGAGAAACAGATATGTAAATAACTGTAGCTCAGGCAGTAAGGTATTTGCTGAGATGGAGATTCAGGAAATGTGGAGACTTCCAGAGGTCAACTCTGGACAAAATTGATCCCTGTAGGAAACATTCCATAGATTCCTAAAAAATGAAGAAACATGGGAATCCCTTCTCCTGATCACTAATCTCCCCAAAATAATTCTTTAAAATGTTTCATCTAGTGCATTGATTATGAATCTTCAGTTTACCAGGGATAAGAAAAATCACATGCAGAGGGTTGATTTTTTTTTTTTGAAGTGCTTTCTCTAGCTTCTCAGATTGTATCAGAGGGTTTGCCTAATTGGGCTAATTTCATTTTTTGAACATTTTGTAACACAAACGTAGCATTATGCTAGCGTAGTTAGCATCATTTACCAGAATAATCCCCCTTGAATTTTAATTTATTAATTTAGCACAGTACAGAGAACATTCTCCACTTTCCATGGAGTAAGTTGCCATCTATATGTGTTTTTATTTAGGCTAGAATTACATCACAATTCATTATGTTGTTACTATCTGTATTATAGTATAGTGTGATAAATGTGCTCTTATGTTATATAGTTTTATGGAGTAATCTAATCCAAATGGGTTTATAAGAGTTATTACAAGGAATTATTATTTGAAAATACTTCCACATTTTTGAGAGATGGGAGCTTTATCTTGCTTTCAGGATATATAATAACCCAGGTTAGTAGCCATTTCTTATGATTTTTAGTGGGGAGGAAATACCAATTGTGGAACTTTGAAGTGAGCAGTGAGAGAGTTTTGGGATACACTTAGTGAGTCCCAATGATGCCCTGTGGCAGAGACGCTGAGGCTTGACTAAGGGAACCTTTGGTGTGACTTGGGTGCTGTTCTTTACTGTGTGATCCTTCAGCCTGACTCCATGGCTCTTCCAGAGATTTTCTGAGATTTTTTTTTTATTAGTCGTTAGTAATTTTGTGTTCTGACTCAACAGAACTGCTGTAGTGAAGGTGTGGATTGAGATACCCAACCAGTGTCCAGGAGGTCTGCGTACTGCCATCTCTTCCATCCTCACCCATTTTCAAATACTAATTCCATAGATATTGAATATGATAATTTTCCTTCTTATTCCCTAAGCAGGGTAATGTAAAGATTACATGTGTTACACCTATGCTCAGAAGCCTTATTAAAAACTTATATAATTAATTTAGTTGAGATAAGTTATTTGTAATTTGAAACTCTGAAGTGTGTTATTTGTGAATATTAAATATACTATTCAAATACTCCTAGAGACCAAATACATTTTCTTTAGTAAATTGTAAGTATTTCGTTTTCCTGTGAGGAGCTTGGGAATTCAAAAAAAAAAAAAAAAAAGAAAAGAAAAGAACTAAGAGAGCTTCAAAAGTGATTTCTTTAACTTGAAAGCATATTGGTTTATTTGAGTGATATAAAGTCTGCTAAAATAAATGAATCAATGAAGAAATTCTTTCATTTGTTCTATAAATATGTATTGAGTGCCAAGAGCTAGAGAATAGAACAGTGAGCAACACCAAGTTCTTGCCATCAAGGAGCTTACATTTCAGAGAAGACGTAAGAAATAAATACATATACTGTCCATTGTGATAAGTGTTATAGGAAGAGGAATAAAGATTGCCTGATTTGGGGTAGGGATAACGTATACTGTATCAGGGGCAGAGCAGGCCTCTGAGGTATGTTTGAGCAGAGACCGGAGGGAATGAGGGTGTGACCCATGGGGGTGCGGGAAGAGTGTGTCCAGGCAGAAGAAAGAGTGGGAAGCAGACCTAAACAGGGGGTTAACAAGGAAAGATAAGATTAGAGAGGCGATCAACCTGCTAAAGATGGAACTTCCATATGATCCAGCAATTCCACTCCTAGTTATTTTTCCAAAGGACACAGAATCATTCATTCAAATGGGCACCTGCACCCCTATGTTTATAGCAGCACTATTTATTATAGCTAAGCTATGGAAACAACCCAAATGCCCAAAAATAGATGACTGGATCAAGAAGATGTGGTACATATATACAATGGAATATTACTCAGCAATTAAAAAAGAAAAATTCATGCAATTTGCAGCAACATAGATGGAGCTATAAGGGATCATGCTCAGTGAAATAAGCCAGAAAGAAAAATAAAACTATCAGATGGTCTCACTTATAGCAGGAATTTAGAAAACCTAAATAAGGGACCAGGAAAAAGACTAATTATACTAAAGTAAAAATCAAAATCAACAAGCAACTATAAACCAGAGACACTGCAGGGGCGGGGGGAGGAGGGATTAGGGTCAAAATAAGAGGGGTGGGAATCATATGCAGCCTATAACCAAGATGAAAATGCATACATTGTGCAAAAATGAAGAATGAGGGCCTCCCCGGTGGCGCAGCGGTTGAGCGCTGGGTTGCGAAGCTGCCCGCGGCCTCTGCAGTGCTGGCTCGATCCCCGGCTGCTCCCCGGCCACCGGAGGAGGGTCCCACATGGCGCGCAGACCTCTCCTGCCGCCCGCTGCTCCCCTCAGCAGTGTCCTTCGGTCCTTCTGCCTGCTCTGCTTCCCGCTCTGGCTTTGGTGAATTCTCTCACCCTCCCGCGCTTCTGACTGTACCCAGTGCATGTATAAACAAAACAAACAAACAAACAAACAAACAAACAAATAAATAAATAAAGCACGCCTCTATAAAAAAAAAATTTAAAAAAAAAAAAAAGAAGAATGATGTAAAAATATATAAAATAAAATAAAAAGATTAGAGAGGTGACAAGGAGCCAGATCGGTCATATTGTTTGCTTGCACTCTGAGTGGGAAAGGCTTTGAAAAGTTTTAGGCAGAGTAACGTGATCGGCCCATTGGGTGCTCTGGCTGTGGGTGAGAATGGAAGGCATTGCAGTATGCAGACCTCTTGACTATCACCGCCCTAAACAAGATATAATCATGACTTGGAAAGGCATACATAGCTATTGAGACATATTAAAACAGAGCTAATGAGACTGAGGAACAATTTTTTTTTTTATTTTAATTTAGAAGCAAGTGGCTTCATGTGGCTAGTGGCTGACATACTAGACTGCATATTCATTTTCACAAATAATATCATAATGTCTTTTCTTTCCTCTGTAATATTAGTGCAGTGTTGGGCAAGTCGACAGAATTAATATGTAATTCATGGAGTAATGGCAAGATTCATTCTTTGGTCCTTTCTATCCTTGTCTATGATTCCATACACTCTAGATAGTTCTGAGTCTTTTTGGATTTGACCCCTTGTGTTCTTTGCTATCTTGTATGACTAGATATTTCAAGTACATCTTATACATTTCTTATCCCTGGAAGCAGCTATTTCTCCCAAGAAGGCTTCATTTCAAAGCTCAAGATGTTCATTGTTCCTGGTTTAGTCATTGTTTTGAAATTACGAATATATGAGAATTCTGGATTTTCAAGGACACAAGGATGATAGAATGGGAATATATCGTAATTTCTGATTTGCTTTTTCTTTTTTATATAGAGAGTAGACTCAGGTTAGCATGCTAACTTTCTATCAGCAAATGACCGTTAGATCAATTATGGCATACAGAAGGAAAAAGAAAAATACTGGGTGGGTTCACTTATAGGAGGAATATAGGGGAACCAAATAAGAGATCAGAAAAAAATTATAATAAATAAGAAAACAAAATGAATAGGTAACCATAAATCAGAGACATTCTGTAGGGGAGGGGAAGGGAAAGGAATCAAAACAGGGGAGGGAAGAGCACAAGGGACTATGGTGACAGTGTACTATTGAATTGGTGGTGGGAATTTTATGGGAACTACACCTGAGAGGAGAAAGCAAACATTGTACAAAAATGAAGAATGATGTAAAATATATATAAATAAAATTAAATAAAATAAATAAATAATAAATCATAGCATATCCCTGCAATGGCATGCTATGTGGCTACGCCAAAATACCTCTAGGGAAGGTCAGGCTAGTATATATACCATTTGAGTATAAGAGGAATAGGGGATACATAATTGGTTTATATATACCAATTAATTTAGCATTTTAGTTGTTAACCATTCACTTGCCTTTGAAATCTACCCAACAGGGACCTGACCTCCTGGCTTCAGTGAAAGTAGAGTTTCAACCAAAGCTTTTCTATATTCATTCCATTTTAAAGTATTAAATAAATGTTAAGTCCCACTGTCTTCTAAGCTCAGATTTAAATTTAAGATTATAAAAGGAAATGTCACAGTGTTCTAGACCTTATATTATTAATTATCAACCCATAAACATTTCAAAAACTGAACCACATCTATAAATCTTACATACACTTTGTGTCCCAAAAGTGCTCAACATACTTTCCCCAAATTTGAAGCAGGCAGTGGCATTTTTAATTTGAAATTTGTTGACAGAATTTCTTGTAGTAAGAGAGAGGGTGAAAGCTGAATCCAAGGTTTAAATTTGTAAAAGGAAGAAGAACGGAGTTTAATAATCCTTCACAGAGTAAAACACATTTGTGAGAGTATAAACCACAAAGGACAGTAGCCTCTGTGGAATGTTTTAGTCAGCTTATTTTGCATCTCTCATCTTCTCTTACTGAAATGAACATTGAATAATATGTTCATATGGCATTACCATTATTAAAAAATCTGGTTCTGGTAGTCAATTGGTAAAGAAAAAAATGAAGCTGTTAATGTAAGAACTTAAAGCACTTTGTGCTTTTCTGCTAGTAAGAATGGATGCTTCCCCAAAAGTTAGCATTTTACTTTTTTGTCTCTAAATATCTGACTTAGGAGCTTCTAGTAGGTCTAGACACACATTCTAGAAAGAAGACAACCAAAAGTTCCCATGTATTATCTTTCTGAAATTCTCTCCCACTACTAAAAGAAATCAGACTGTCTTTTCTTTTTTTAATATAGATTAGGGCTTGAGTGAATCCTTTTTTTTTTTTACTTTGGCTTTTATTTTTTTTTAAAGATTTATTTATTTATTCAGCACTGGGTACAGTCAGAAGCACGGGAGGGTGAGAGAATTCACCAGAGCCAGAGCGGGGAGCAGAGCAGGCAGAAGGACCAAAGTACACTGCTGAGGGGAGCAGCGGGCAGCAGGACAGGTCTGCGCGCCATGTGGCACTCTCCTCTGGTGGCGGGGGAGCAGCCGGGGATCGAACCGGCGCTGCGGAGGCTGCGGGCAGCTTCGCAACCCAGCACTCGACCGCTGTGCCACTGGGGAGGCCCTTGAGTGAATCCTTCTAAAACCATCATCTTGCTGCATTGCTCTAGGATGTGTTAGAAAGAAAGTTGAACCATTCACTAGCACCTACTATTCCTGGAGAAATGCTATTCCCAGACAGTAAACAGAGCATCTGAGCGGAGATTTTTCTGCACAGTTTCTTCTTTGTTCAAGTTTCACAGACTTACCAAGCAACCCTTAGCACACTTAAGTCTCAGCTAATCTATAAACTAATGAAATAGTTAGACTATAGCTTTAGACTAAACTATAGACTTCAATTCCCTTAATTTATTTATAAGCTACTTTAAAAAATGTGAACATATACGTTTATTTGGTTGGATTGCGCAGTTTCAACTCAGTGATATATATACATGAAATAGCCCCCTCTCCTTAGTGACCATCCTTAGCTGTATTGAGCAGAATACTTTGTTTCCCACAGGTAATTAGCAACCATAAAAACACCTCAGTTTAATCTCAGTTTTTTTGGTCACTTTTGAACCCCAAAAACCATTATTTCCATTATTAAATATTACTCATGTCCATTTTTTATTAAGACTTAAATTTTTAGAGCAATTTAAGTATCACAGCAAATTGAACAGAATATAGAGAGTTCTTATGTCCCCTGGCCCCACACATGTGTAGCTTCCCCCATCATCAACACCCCACATCAAATCAGATGGTGCATTTGTTAGAATTATTGAACCTACGCTGACACCTCATAGTTTACATAATGATACATGTTTGTCCATTCTATGGATTTCTACAAATATGTAATGGCCTGTGTGTCTTCATTATGGCATATACATGGTATTTTCACTGCCCTAGAAATTCTTTGTGCTTGCCTTGTTATCCTTCTTCCCACCCCCGAGACCCCTGACAATTACTGATCTTTTCATGTCTCCATAATTTTGCCTTTAATCAGAATGTCATGTAGTTGCAGTTGTATAGTATATTGCCTTTTCAGATGGCTTCTTTCACTTAGCAATATGCATGTCAGGTTCCTCCATGTCTTTTTATGACTTGTTTGCTCATTTCTTTTTCATGCCGAATAATATTCCATGGTCTGGATGTACCATGATTGGTTTATCCTTTTACTTGTTAAAAGATAGTTATTTACAAGTTTTAACAGTTGTGAATAAAGCTTTTGTAAACATTCGTGTGCAGGTTTTCTATGTACATACGTTTTCAACTCCGTTGATTAAATACCAAAAAGCATGTTTGCTAGAGCATATGGTAACAGTACATTTAGTTTTATAAGATACCACCCCACTGTCTTCCAAAGTGGAAGACATTTTGCATTCCTACCACCAATGAATGAGAGTTCTTGTTACTTCACATCCTCACCAGCATTTGATGCTGTGATTGTTCCAGATTTAGGTCCTTCTAATAGATGTAAGTTTGGGGCCTCTCCCATGGTGCATCGGGTTGAGCACAGCGCTGTATAGCTGTCCGCAGCCTCTGCAGCACAGGTTTGATTCCTGGCCAGCCAGGAAGATACCCACATGGCATGGCAGACCTCTCCTGTCTCACCCGCTGCTCCCCTCAGCAGTGCTTTGGGTCATCTGCCTGTTCTGCTCCCCGCTCTGTCTCTGGTGATTTCTCTCACGCTCCCACGCCTCTGGCCTGTACCCCAATTCTTGTATAATTAAATAAATCTTAAAAAATAAATAGATGTAGGTTTGTAGTAATTCTTCAAGTAGGATAGTGATATCTCATTTCAATATGCATTTCCTTGATGTAGAGCATCTTTTCATATGCTTATTTGCCATCTGTATATCTTCTCTGGTGAGGTCTTTGTTAAGGTTTTTGGCCCATCTTTAAATAGGTCATTTTCTTATTGTTAAGTGTTACAAGTTCTTTTTATATTTTAGGTAACATTTTTGATCTGGTATGCATTTGGCAAATATATTCTCCCAATTGTAGACTTACTTTCTTATCCTTTTCACATTATCTTTTTCAGAGCACAAAACTCATTAGTTTTAATGAATTAAATACTCATCAGTTTTTTCTCATAGATTGTGCCTTTAGTGTTGTATTCAAAAGATCAACACCATACCTAAGGTCTTCTAGATCTTCTATGTTATGAGGTTTATAGTTTTGAGGTTTATAGTTTTATATTTGACATATAGGTTTGCTGTCCACCTTAAGTTAATTTTTACAAAGGATATAAGGTCCCTTTCTAGATTCATTTTGTTTACGTGTTGTCCAGGTGTTCCAGCACGAATTGTTGAAGAGACTACCATTGCTCATTATGTTTCCTTTGCTCCTTTGTCAAAGATCATTTAGTTATATTGATGTGGGTCTGTTTCTTGGATCTCTAGTCTGTTCCATTGATCTATTGTCCAGTCTTCATTCAGTACAACATTGTCTTAATTATGTTGTTTTGTGGTAAGTTTTGAAGTGGAGTGGCATCAGACATTTTTCTTTATTCATTTGTGTCATAATGTTTTTGATTTGCAGAATTTCCTTTTGATTCTTTCTTAGAATGCCTCTCTCCCTACTCAGAGACCCAATATATCCTTGCACATTATCTACTTTTAAGTTAGTGTTATTGATGGACTACTGATCCACAGTTGACATATTAATCATAGTTGATTTATATTTCCTTTTTGACAATACAGAAATCTGTGTCATATCTTACTTTGTCTCTTTAGACTCTGTTATTTCTTGCCTTTTATTTTGGATGAAAGCCAGACATGATGTATTGGGTAATAGGAACTGAGATAGTTAGGTCAATTATGATAATTGGGCCAGGAGTTGGGCTGTGTTTAATGTTTGCTGTAGCGATAGATGTCAAAGGCTTCAGCTTCCTCTAGTGTCCTGTGTTTTTGTGTCTATTATTGTGCTTGAGCTTCCCTAAGAACTCCTCCTTAGGTAAAGTTTGCATCTTGTAACTCTGCTGTAATCCGCTATTTTTATACTGATATGATGGGATGGGAGGATCCTGTGGAAGCAGGAATGTGTTTAATAATCTTGTGATTAAATCTCACTTAAGTAGTGGGACTGTGTCCCTGCACTGTGACTTTCACAATTGTTTCTTAGCTTCTTTTTCTCCCTTAGGTGAGTTGGGAAGACTAGAGAGGGCTAGAGTCTTAGTAATGGGATAAGACTCTAGTAAAGTCTTTTCCCTGGAAAATAGACCTTTGTTACAGAAAATGCAGTAGGTGTGTTTCACAATGGGAAGTCTTCCTCTCTCCCTGCTAGAGACAAAAGGAAATCTCTTTTGGCTCTTCTTCATGAGATTCTGGGAGGTAAAAACCACAAAAGTGTGGAGGTCCATCTAAGATCCCTCGTCTCCTTCTCTACCTCCCCAGTTTCTCACTCTCAAGCTACTCCATATTCAGCCTCCAGCAATTCACCAAAATTGCCATTTTTAAAAGATAAACTGGGGCATAATTAAAATTTTTACTTGTTTAGGGCCTCTAGTCACTTGAGTGTAGCACTGTGCAGCTGTCCGCAGCCTCTGCAGTGCTGGTTCTATCTCCACCAGCTGCGGAGCAACCCACATGGCGCAGCAGCCCTCTCCTGTCTCTCCTGCTGCTCCCCTCAGCAGTGTATTTCAGTAGCTCTGCCTGTTCTGTTCCCCACTCTGTCTCTGGAGAATCCTCTCACCCTCCCACACATCTGGCCTGTACCCCAGTTCTTATATAAATAAATAAATCTTGAAAAAATTAAAAATTAAAAAAAAGGCTTTAAAAACATTTTTTAAGAGTTTAATTGAGAAAAATTGATTAGATTCTGTGACACCAAATAGATGTGTCCACTGACAGGAGTTCAGGGAGATACTTTTTTAGAGAAGAGGCAGAAACAAAAGAAGGGAGGAGGGGAGGGAGAGAGGAAGGAAGTTATTGACTAGCTTGAAACCAATTTGCCTGATTGTGATTGATTGTCCTTAGATTTCAATTTGGTATTGCTTAATATTTGGTTTGCTTAATATTTAATACTACTTAATATTTAATACTAGTTAAGTGTTCCTGCCAGTTTGTGGCTTCTGTTCTAGGTGGGCAAATCCACGTCTCTGGATTTCCCTATTTCCCCAGTTTCGGGGTGGCAGTTTGCTCTGTAACCTCAATTCTCTGGCAGAAGAGAAGCCATTATTTTCACTTTGTTCAGCTTTTTATTATTGTAAGGATGGGATTGAAAACTTTGAATCTTTTACATGTCAAAGCTGAAACTGGAAATCATTATGCCGATTTCGAAACTAGGGGGAAACTTTAAAAAGAGGCCCATAGATGGATGCCAAACAGGTTCTATAGATGATTTTCCCACTATTTAACAAATGGAAAAACTTATAGTTATTTGAGTGGAAAATCTGTGTATGCATCTGAGTTAGTCCTCACTTTAATTTCCTTTGATCAATCAAAGAGTGATGACACTGATAACTATGATAAGAATAAGACATATATCTAAGAGCTAGTTATATTATTATAAAATGCCAAAAGAAATGCAATGAAACATTTGAAGATTGCATCGTTTTTATTTGTTTCAACAGAAACAAATGGCTGTATTTTAACAAAAGGCTAGTAGGCTAATTAATTTTGTTGGAAAGTTCCTGTTTTGGTTCCTTGGAACCCTAAAAAGCCAGTATTGCCAAAGCAGGAGAAACTTTAGGCTTCAACCAGAATTTTTCCTTTGCTTTGATTCGTAGCTTCTAAAGGGGTAAAATAGACACAGGGTTGTCTTTTAGCAAGATAATCCTAGTACCAGTTTCAGAACCAAGAAGTTGTTTCATCTGCTGAAAGCTGTAGTCTCAGAATCTTACCTGGCTCAGAAATTTTCAATTTGGGGGTGACATAGTGAATGAAAGCTTTGAGAAGGGAACATTTCCTTTACTTGAATAAAATCCCCAAGGAATACACACAGGGTGAAAGCTGGGAAAGTCTTATTTTGGGGGGAATAAAAATTTGTCTTTGAAAGGAACACAGTGTTCAGTTAGGCAGGATACTGTGTTGTAAGATGTTAGTGCTCAGCAGCCACATGTGGTAAAACAGGGCATGCGTGACAGAAAGTTCGGGCCCCTGAGAAAGTCACTGCCAATGCCTGTTCGGGGAACCCTCTGTTGTGAGAGTGACTTTATTGCTTTTGTGTGTGTTTTTTGAGAATTTCACTTTAGTGGTGCTTTAGAGCAATGCAGAAAATAATTTCATTTTCTGCATATTAATGATGAGACTAAACAGGAGATGGAAAGAAGCAGCATGGTGATGTTAGTGAAAATCTAAGTAAGAAAAGCAGCCCTCAAGGAACAAAGCGTTCCCTGTCAGACTCTTCACACGTGTTGTCTTCCACCTGTTTTCTCCTTATTTTATCACTTCTCTCATTTTTATCATGGCATCTAAGACCGGAGACAGGTGGGGACTGAGTTCCCCCGGCTAATAACTAGAAGAGCTGGGAGTGGAATCCAAGTCTATCTCACTCCACTGTCTATACTGCGGGTCCAATGACCCCAAGCCACCTGCACCTTTTCGTCTAGAGATGCTTTCGCTCACTGCTCACCCTCTGGAGCAGTTTGTGTTCTGAATGATTAAAGTTTGTGGAGAAAAGTGCATCTAAGCCCGTAGGTTATCAGGCATCAGACCTGAACTTACAAGTTTCCAGCAATAAATATTCACAAGGACCTCCCAGATGACAGCACCATGCATCATGCTTGTTCCAAATGAACTTTTTGAAAAACAGCATTATGGCAATAAAACATTTGGCTTCGAGGAGCTGCCCTACCAGGGCTAAGACAAATCTACCTGAGACATTAGGTAGCAGTCCCAGACTGAGCAGGAAAATGGAAATGACTCACAGTATTCCCCACTGAGGGAATTAATAATGGAGTTGGCTTTATGTGTGGGGAAGAGTTGAGAAGTCAAATAGGTGACTGGGAGGTAACCCAAGTGTTAGCTAAGCAGGAGATCCTTGGATAAAAGGACAGGGGGATGGGAGGCATGACCGGAGCCTGGCGTCCTGGTGGAAGCTGGTACGCAGGAGTGCCTCCAGGTCCTAGAGGCATGACCCCGGATAGAAATGCTCTCCGCCTCCCACACCAGCCAGAGGCCAGAGAAATAAAGAAAAGAATTTCCTCTTCTAAATGATTAAGCAGTAGTAGAAAAGAAATGGTACGGTAAGATTAGTGAGATGACCAAAGCAAGAAAATCAGCTCTAAAAGCAAAACCAGGGCCAGAGAAGCTTGGGAAACACTCTGCGGGGCCCAGCCCCCTGTGATGCAGAGCAGCACAGGAGAAGCAAAAAACTGCCTGGGAACAAACAGTCCCAGGGCTGGCACAGCAAGGTGGGCAAGTGGCCATAGAGAGGGGGCAGGGCTGCCACATGCACCGCTAGGGTCCTTTAACGCTGTTCCTAGTCCATATCCTCATAGACTCTTCCTGTCGGGCTACAGGCAAAGAAAGCAGACCCTAGGTTAGCATGGGGTGAGCCTTCACTCATGCTTGCTTGTTTGCTTTCTGAGACTGCCCATGATTTTACCTGTAGTCAGAAAATACCTATCACAGATAAGCCCTAGAAGGAATAACTCCCCTCCTATTAAATTTCATACATTTCAACACATCAATCATGTGTTGATAAAAATTCTCCCTCCCTACCTGGGCATGAAAGAATCCAAACTGGGCTGTGAAAATGTGCTCCTAAAAAGCTAAGCAGTGAGGACAGATAAAGGCAGAGGTATTCAGCTTTCTCTCTGCTTTTCTTGGCTTTCTCTCCTGAAGACTTCCCTCAGGATTGACCATAATTGGTTTTTGTTTGTTTCTGGAGAGGGGATGTATTCTACTGCTTTTTATTATGTTTATATTACTACTGAAAAGGAGAAACAGTAAGGGAAAATATTCTTTTTGGCACCAGAGCCAATGCAGAAATACTAATCAGGAGATGAAAAATATGAATTTAGTCTTCATTACAAGAGGCACAATAACTCCCCAGTAGATTATAATGAGGTATGAGGCTCTGTAATAGGCCTCGTGAAAAACCATATTCAGGCCTTTTTGAAAGGGGGTAATTCTTTTTCATGGGAGTATTTGCTCTCAGAAGCCTTTTGCAAGGCACAACATTTTTAAGCCAAGAAGTAAGAATAACAAGATAGATTGGGACACAAAGCTCATGGCAGAACTCTGGCAACCCAGTGCAATAAATGTCAGATAAGTCCAAATCCAATTTAATTCAAGCATTTAACACAAGCATATTGTGTGCAGACAACATGCAAGGCTAAAGTAGAAGATGCTGATAATGTGCCTGATCTCATGAGCTCTTCGGAAAGCAAAACTTCCATGGGTTAAACAATTAATGAGAGAATATGTCAATAAATAAATGCAACAACATACTGGACTGCAAATTTCCCTTTTCTCATTACAAGTAAGGAAGTCTCTAGGAGGTGGGGGCAGGGTATAGTCAATATTTTAGTGAAAATGATATGCTTTCAAGCATGGGCTTCTTCTTGACCCCTAGCTCAGCCAGCCTCTCTAGACTATTGCAAAATAAGTGGATATTTTTTCCATAGGAAAGAAAAAAGATTACTTCGGAAGTTAACCCCATTGTCATCTACTCTAGACCACACATGCCTGCAATTCTTTCTTCCAAGGCAAGAAGAAATGGATTTCTGCTATTTCTGCTATTACTTTCAAGACTAGCCCGAGGCTTCTACAACTTGGATCTATAACCAAGCATATAACTGGACATATAAAGGTGCCTGTGTAGTGTGCAGAGGCAGGATGAATGAGTACTGGAAACTCACAACCTGGAAGTAATCAGCATGTTTTAAGCGCACACATTTCCAGGGCCCTGAAGCATGCTGGCTTGGCACTTTTGAAATTTTCCCAGATTATCCAGCACTGTAGAATTCTCCTTTGTCTTCTTTAAGGAGGTGGTACCAGCACAGGTGGTACCCAGACCCTGTTCTCTGGAAGGTCTCCTGAGGGAGCAGAGGCTGTTTCAGGGCAAAGTCGACCTCTTGTTTAAAACTATTGAACTGGGCCACGTTGGTATTCCTTGGTCTATGCTGGTTGAAACAGTGTGTGCTAGAACAATGTGTTCTGATTTCAAGAGGAGGGGAAAAGCCTATTAGATGCCAGTGAGGTGATAAAAATGTTTAAGTTTAGTGAGTTTGTAGTCATTCTAAGTAAATCTATATCTCATCTATGATTTTCTAAAGCTTAACATTCTTTCCCTTTCTCCCTAGTGCTCTTCTTATATTAAAGCAGTAACCCACCTGAAATTTATTGCTGATAAAAAGGGAGATGGATGTTTATACATGTACATTTCTATCTGGATACATTAAGTATTTTAAATTAATCAACCGTTGTTTCCCCCATTGATTATATTTTTTAATTAGCACTAGAGGCAAAGCCTACCAATTTATTTTCAATGTAATGGCTTCTATTTGCAAAGGGTGGAGTTTCAATATAAACTGTGATAGTTTCTGCATTAGTTTTCTGTGACTGCCTCTAATAAATTACCAGAAGCTTAGTGGCTTAAAACAACACAAATTAGTAACCTTACAGTGCTATAGTTTAGAAGTTTGCTGTGGGGCTCGGTGGGCTGAAATCAAGGTGTTGACAAGTCTTCTGCAGGCTCCTGGGGGAAATCTTATCAATTGCTTTACCCTTTTCATCTTCTAGAGACTGTTCTTGTCCTTGACTTGTGCTCTTCCATCTTCAAAGCAGGCTGTATCCTGCGCACACTGCTATCTCTCTGGTTCTAACTCATTTGCCTCCCTCTTCCACCATTCCATCAGGAGACCACCTGAACACATTGAGATAATCTCCCTGTCATGTTAATTACAAGGTCACAATTCCCTTGCTAAGTAGCCTAACCTAGTCATAGGTTTTGGGATACGAACATGATGTCTTATGGAAGTGGGGGGGATTTCTTTACCTACAGTAATCTTATAAGTAAACCTGTCATCTTTCCGTATCTTCTGGAAGTGACATAATCAAATCAAGTCAAAACTTCTATGCTTTGTGTTTATGGTATGATGTTTATGGTTGTCCCAAAAGGTTGAGTATATAATTCCCCTCCATTTGGAAATGACTTTCAGAGAAATGGGGGTTTGGGTAGGACTAAGGGACTCAACTGTGTAGCTGTGTGGCAGGCCATTTTCACTGGGATTCCAAATTAGGACCTGCCTCTGAAGGGTGTTGATGATGACAGGAGCTAGATCCTAGAACTGTTCTGACAGACATAAAATCCTGAAAAGTGTACATGACGGAAGGAAGGAAGTCGGTACATGATCTGCCCCAGTGAGCCTGAGGCACTTGAGTGGGTTAAACCACCAAGAACCACCATTTAAGAATTAAAAACTTCCCTCCTAAAAATACAAATTTCAGGAAGAGAATCAACAAAGTGAGAGAGGATAAAATAGCCCATTTCCATTCTAAATCAAAACTTTATTCCTATCCCATAAGATAAATCATTTTAATCTCTGTTCATGTTTATCTTGTTTTTCTTTTCCTCTTCTCTGATGTTTGTTATGCTTTGAGTAGATATTGATTCCCTTCTCATTAAGCCTACAAACATCTAATCATTCCTGTCTGTTTGATTTTTTCATTTTTGATAATTTATATTTAAGTCTTGGCAAATTGAATGGCCTAATTTTGCCCTTTGAATGCCTATGCATTCAAGTTCCTTAGGCAGACATTATCTCTTGCTTTTTAAATTCTATTTTTGCGTTTTATAAAAATGGATGGTTCTTATTATCCCCCAACCCATAATTTTCTTTAGTGAACTTTTTGTTTAATTTTCTTTTGCTTTAACATTTTATTTTTCAGACACCTCTCATTGAACCTCACGTTCCTCTTCGTCCTGCTAACACCATTACCAAGGTAATGGGATGTAGGTGGGTTGATGAGCCTTCAGAGCTAGCTTCCTGAGTAGCCAGTGGACGTGGTCCATGTCTCAGAACACCAGCTCAGGAAACCCTGGATACATTTCCTAAAGACAATAAACATTCAGTGTTTCTGGATTCTCAGCACAAAACCGTGACACATCACACAAGTGAATAATGTAAATGTATGAGTGAGTTGTATTTTTCAAGCCAGAGTCATATTGGAAAATGATTTAAGGATTAAGGGTAAGATTAAGGAAACAGCTTTTTGTTTTTCCTTCTATAATCTCTCCTTATTTCTCTTCCCCTCCTTCTACCCAATTAAAATTCAGGTCCCATCAGAGAAGATCCTCAGAGCTGGAAAAATCTTACGAAATGCCATTCTTTCTAGAGCACCTCATATGATAAGAGACAGAAAATATCACCTAAAGACATACAGGTATGTACAATAACTCTAAAGTTTCTAGCCCCCTCAAAGTCATGATTAGTGAAATTAGAGCATCTTCTGTTTTCATCTATGAGGCAGCATTTCTTATTTATATTCCTCCAAGTTCTGCAAAGTCTAAGCTTGTCTTGAATCACTGCTTAACTTTAATTATCCTTACTATTTCCAGAAGTTATTCCTAAACTAATTTTCTTGGACATTGGTTTAATTGTGATGACTAAAAAGAAGAAAATTCTTATATTTCCATTGGTGTCTTTGAGGAAAACTGCTAGACTGAGGTCAGATTTAATTAACTTTTACTGAGCATTTATTTATTCTTGAAACCATGTACCAAGTCACTTTCCAGATGTCACCTCATTTCATCTTCACACACCCTGCTGGGTCGATGTATGGCCATTTTTTTTTCCCATATGATAAAACTAAACCTCAGAGAGATTAAATAATTTTCCTTGTTCAAGTCACAAATCTAATGCATGGTATAGCTAGAATTTAAACCAAGGTCAATCAATTTCCAGATCCAGCGATATTTTCATTCATTCATTCATTCCCAAATGTGTTAAGCACCTTTGCACCAAGCACTATTGTGAGCCACGCCCTGATATTACCGCAGTGATGTCCTTTGTGGAATTTCTAATGTAGAATTTCATTCTGGTGTGCATTATAGTAAGATTCACCACTGTATCACATCTATAATCATATAGAAAAAGGACTCAATCTAGCTATAGTATAGCTATCAATAAATTTAAGAAATGATAGAGAGAGATTGGGGCTGCATGATTTCATTGAACTTATGGGATGAGTGAACCATGGTGGATCAACTAAGGAGTCATGTCTAATCTTTAATTTTTGTTTCATCAATTCATTCAGTATTTAGGAATTAGAATGGCCTATATATAATATACAGGCCTTCACTCTCCCTGCATTCATAGTTCAGATGCATAGCCCTCTTTCAGCAAGCAGGCAGACTCTTTGATTTCACCTAGACATGACCTCAGAACCCATCAGAAATGGCATGAGTAAAAACCCATTTGATTCACATGAACCAAATTCATAAGGAACAGTGAAAAGCTCTAATACAAATTTTAAAGTCACTGTGCAGGATATTTATTTTTCAGTGGCTATCAACTGTGATAAAACCTGAAAAATTATACCTGATTCACCCTATAGCAAACCTCCAAGAATATGTGCATCACAATCATCTCTTCCCCAAGGACAGTGTTGTAAAAACATTGAAAATTCTCCCTCTTCAGGTCAGTTATTCTGCATTCCCTGCAAACTAGCACTTTTTCTGCTTGCATTTGTCATGAATCGTATATAATACCAAAACTGACAGTTTATCAGTTACATTTAGATTGTCTCTCTTTGATAGACTTTTGACAATGAGATGGGATTTGAGAAGCACTTTGGTCTAATCGGTGACATAGTTCCTCCTAGAACACACTCTTAAGACACATTGTTCATCTAGCCCTTTTAATGTTGATATTTACTAGTTAATATTTTGGGTGATTACATTGGGAAATATTCTCCTCCAGCCCTGAACATTCATTCATTTTGGAGTTTGTGATCCCTGCTATCATTTTAAGGGCAGTAAAAGTTAAAAAAAAAAAAAAAACAACTGTGTCTCATGTCCCCACTGAGATTTCAAACTCTTTTTTTTTTTTAAAGATTTATTTATGCATATAAGAACTGGGATACAGGCCAGAGGTGTAGGGGGTGAGAGGATTCACCAGAGACAGAGTGGGGAACAGAACAGGCAGAATGACTGAAATACACTGCTGAGGGGAGCAACAGGAGAGTCAGGAGAAGTCTGCTGTGCCATGTGGGTAGCTCCCTGGCCGGGAATTGAACTCACGCTTCAGTGGCTGCAAACAGCTCCATAGGCTGTGTCTTAACCCCTTGCGCCACCAGGGAGGCTCAGTTCAAACTCTTTAACTCGTTAAATGGACCTCAAATCCAGTATGGCTAAAGAACCTTTTCTTTCAAAAATTTTTATCATCTTTTTCCTTAATTTAAGATGTAATAATGCTTTCCCAAGTTGACTTGCTTTAGGAAAATTCTATTAAAATATGTCATCTTTGGTGGCAAGTAATGGAAACTAGAAGTCAGAAACCATAATCTCCTTCTTGTTCCATAGTACTAAGATTTTAAACCCCTGTATTATAGGTGTTATGTCTGTTCCACCCTATGACACAAATTAATGATCTGTTGGTAATAACCCATGGATTTAACTGGAAGCCAAAGGCGTGCTTTCTTTTTCCGGCAGGACAGCTTGTGTTCCTTGTCCCAGATCTTGTAAATTCCATCCTCCCTCCCTCCATCTCCTCATCCCATTATATCATTCCACAGCAAAGTGTTAGAGTTGACATTCCCCCAAAGGTACTATCACCCACAATGATCACTATGCTGGAGCTATGCATTTGATTCTAAAGGGATCTTTAGTGGAGAGGAGACCCCGTGATTCCACGAGCTGCCAGCAGCATGTCTCTGCCCTGTGTTGTAACTGCAGATCCTTATACCCTATGCGAGGACCCAGTTTCTTTGGGATCATCTCGATTCCATGTGCTCTCTTTGGTAAAGGGAATCCTTGAATTGAAAGCCATATGAAATTGATTGTTTATACTTTTGTGAACCTTTTTCCATTAACAAACTGTTAGATTAGAAGAGGGTTATTTTGACAGGTCCTGAGTTTGAATGTTTCATAAATAGGTGTCTCTTTGCTCTCTGAAACTCTAGTGTGAAGGTATAGGAGAAGCCCTGGAAATCTAATGGCCTTCTCAGTACATCTTTCTGTGAGATATTACAGGGTCAGACCCAAATCAGGACTTCCCAGGAGCTCTCCCATGAGTTCCTGGAATTTCAGAGTTGCTGGAATATTTGAACTGGAAATGACCGAACACCATCTTTTCCACCTGCTTTCTTTTAAAGATGAGGAAACTGAGGACTAGGAGTTGAAATGATATGAACAAAGTCATATAGCTAATAAGTAGCAGATCTGGTGCTCGATCCCATCTCTTTGCAGCTTAAACCTCTTCCCAGAGTGGCAAAGCACCAGGAAACTCCTCTACTTTAAACTAAAGAGGAGGTCCCCAGGTTCAATCTAGGCTCAGTCTACACTCCAGAGATGGTGGCACCTTAGCATAGAAGGAAGGCTTTGTGTGACTCAGACCCAGCTGCAGGCAGCCAGCTGCTCTATGACTCTGCTGTCTTTCCTCATTCTGAACATTCATCCCGAGGACTTCCAGATTCTACTTCCTCCCTTGAACCATCATGCCATGACACCTATTCTATCACCCCTTGAAGGTTTCAGTATTGCCTAATATGTATGTATGTAGTTATATGTCTCCTAACTAATGCATGTGCTTAGCCCATCCTGACCACCTTACTGCACCGGGGCAGCTGAGGGGTGAATGTGTGACTGCACAGAAAGCCAAGAGCACTTGGAGCTCTTCACATGACAGGCGCTGTAGAAGCGCTAATGCTCATTACATAGAACTTTTTTTCAATGAGATTTGCATCTCTAATTGCTTGTTTCTCCCAACACCCCTCTGAGGAAGATCAGTAGTATTACTTGAAAATATAAAGTGCTATATAATTTTGCACTTATACAGCGCCTTTCACAGAGCACCTCTGAGTATCTCACAAACATTAACTCATTCCTCACAAGGCTCAGGTGAAGGAAATCAGAGCTTTGCTTTGCCTTCATTTTACATTGAGATTTTCCAGAACTGGCTCAAGATGAGACATTCTCAGACCCCGTGATTAGCTTATCAGACCCTCTAGTGACCCTTCCTTCTCCCCTGGTTCTGCACCTTGTAATGTTCTTCTGTTTAGCCAGCTTTAGGAGGTTGTCTCAGGAGCTGAGTGATTTTATTGGTTTGCAGAAGAGGTTGAGAACCCGAGGCCATACCATGCAGTACTTTGTTTGCAGTGAGACCTCTTAGGGGGAAGAGTGCTAACTGTCTAGAAGGATCTCTCAAAAGCCAGCCTCCACCCTTCATCTGCAACAAGGTGATTCCCATATTTTGTGTCCCACCTCCTCTTAGACAATGCTGTGTGGGAACCGAGCTGGTGGATTGGATGATGCAGCAGACCCCATGTGTTCATTCCCGCACTCAGTCCGTTGGCATGTGGCAAGTCCTAGTAGAAGACGGTGTTCTCAACCATGGTAAGATGAGCCACAGTCCCTGGAAAACCCTCAAGAAATGCTAAGTGCATTTCCCTGGGTAAGTCGTTGCTGAACTCACAAATGGGCAAGAAGAATTATGAGCCCTTTAGGGACCTCCAGAGATAGCGTCTTCATTTAGCAACACAAATGCTGCGAGTGAATGCTATTGATTGCTGTGTTCCACCATTGTACCTTCCTAACTTTGGAAAATGTATGAAGGGAAGATGAAATTGCAACCCGAGTGTATCAGTTCCAATTATGTTTATTAGTTTGCATTCACAGTTCATTGATAGTGTGATTATACTCAGTATTGCATAGCAGTCGTGATGCAGGGGCAGAATGAAGAGCGATGAAATGTGTGGCTGGGCTGATGACATGAAAAAAAGTGATGAATTCAGAAGCTGCCGTTTAACTGTGGTGTTGTCTGGGAGAGCCAATTTGTATACCCACAGAATGACCATATTTAAAATCAGGAATGTGCTCTGCAATTGCAGCCCTCGATATCTTCAGGGACTATAATTGAGCAGAGTAGTCATTCAGGACAGGAGTGTATCTGTGGTTGAACTACTCATGCCATTTATTTTAAGACTATTTTCCAAACCGACAAACTATTAAAATCATTTATTTAATTTAGCAACACCTGAGACTCCAGTGACAGTTTTACCAGTGTTTCTATGCTTCAGAGTGCATACAGATTGCCTGGGCCTCTTGCAAACATGCAGATTCTGATTCAGCACCTCTGGGATGGGCCCTGCCAGTCTACATGTCCAGCAAGTTCCCAGACGATGCTAGTGCTGCTGTGCCAGGGGTCACATTTTAAGCAAGGACACACTACTTCTCTTCATCTCTTGACAGTGTTGATGCTCCATCCTGAAGAAGGGCTTAAAACTCTGAAGACATACAGATGAGAGATTCTGAACAGAATTCAGTGATCTTGTCCTACCAAGATCTAAATCTTTTTGCTTAAAAGGAACAAGAGTAAAAAGCTTTTTAAAATCAGAACTGGAAGGAAATTATTATGAGATCTAAGGGTCTATGACCTAGAAGCTTGGTCTGGTCAGCATTGTTCAAACAATTTCTTTAAGTGCAGACAGACACGGTTATAAATGGTACATGTTGAAAGAAAAACATGAATTCTGATTCTGACAAACCTGGTATTTTTTTAAGCCTGTGCTTTCAGAAAGAGCATGATATGGGAGTTGGTTATTTTCGTCTTTGCGACATAGGTACCACATCCTAGAAAATGTCACCAAAACAATTTCTGCTGGTCAAAGTGCTCATCTCAGAAAAGTTGGCAGGTCTCCTTAATGGAGTCGCAGGGCGGCCCAGGGGACGGGCGGGTGGTGGTTGCTGGGGAGGTCATGTCTTCCAGCTGCACGGCCCTGGGCGAGGCGGCTGAGAAGGGTGAGGAGTCTCACTACTGTGCTGCCACTTGGCTGTCTTGACCAGCACCAAACACTTTTTGTTTCTGGTAACCGGGGCCGTGAGGCAGAGGTGCACTGGCTGACACTCGCCTCCATGTTTCCTGCAGTGGACCAGGAGCACCATTTCCAAGACAAATATTTATTTTATCGATTTCTGGATGACGAGCACGAGGATGCCCCTTTGCCTACTGAGGAGGAGAAGAAGGAGTGTGACGAGGAGCTCCAGGACACCATGCTGCTGCTGTCACAGATGGGTCCCGATGCCCACATGAGGATGATCCTCCGAAAACCGTGAGTAAGAGCATAGGGCACAGGCCCCGCTGGTCACTGGGGCGCGTGCGCGCATACGGGCAGACCCAAATGAGGTTGATTCAAAAAAAACCTGGCCTTCACCCCCAGCCAGAGGAGAGAGAGAGACCCTGAAGAAGTAGCACAACAGTGTTTGTCTCTTTTTTATTTTATTTTTGAACCAGAAGATTCCATTTCCCATCTGCATAAGCTAAAACTATGGAGTCTTTTAGCAGTTGGCTTAAGATGTCAAAACTGATTCCACGTATGAAATAACCTTTGGTCAATGACAAACAGAAACTGCTCTGATTCTCTGCCAGACCACACCTGCCTCTTCTTTGTAATGCAATATGTCAGCAGTAGGCAGAACCCTAGCCCTCATGCCTGTGCTTGCATCCATTCATTCTTCCATTCATTCATTCATTCAGAATTCCCTTTCACCAAATTCTAAGCCCTCTGCTCAAAGACACGTTTTTAGTTTTTAAGAGAGCACCACTGCTCCATTCACCCCTTGACTCCTCCATTCAGCCCCTGAAGTGCTCTTTCCCCTTCTTCTCAGCTGAGTCCAACCTGATCTCCAGTCGCAGCCCATTAGTGGAATTGAGGAATCAATTTAATCGGATCAATGCAGAAAGAATTTATTGAGCCCCTCTTCTATTCAGTGTACTCTACTAAATTGCTGTAAGACATTATAGCACAGTCTAATCTCAAGCCTTTTTAATAAGGGATGACTTGGCACTTGGTTCTGAAACCACCACACAGGCTTATGTTTTTCTGTTGGGAATGAGATCGCCCTCCACCCTGCAGCCAGTGCCAGCCAGCTGTGGCCGTCTACTCTGAGTCACTGGCTTGGCAGACCTCCATTTATTGGTGGGTCTCGACAAGAGCGTTCAACTTTACGTGTCTGTGTCAGCTGGGCGTTTTCCAAGAGTGAGGTGTCCCACAGAACAAATTCCCCCAAGTCTGCCTCGCATACCACCTCAAGTAGCCCTCTGAGCCCTCCTTTATTCCTTCCCCCAGGGTTTCCCCTCTTCCGCTGGCCTTTATCCAGTGCTGTTACAGCCTTTCAACATACTTCACTCTTGTCATCCCATGTACTCTTTGTCTAACGTTTCTTTTGAGTCTTCATATCCCACACCAGGGGTTTCAAAGGCCTCTCTCCATCCAGTTGGTTAACAGTCTTAAACTCTAGAACCTTGGTTTTCAGCTCTTTTAGCCTCAAAACGGTTTTCTTCAAACAAAACATTTACTGGTAAGTACAAAATGTCAAACAGAAAAGCCAGAGCTTCACTCACTTACTCATAAGTAGGGTCCTCCCTGACAAATTTGTGATCTCTTTGCCCTGGAAGATTGTAGAAGTGGTGAGGGGATACAGGAAGAGCCCTTGGGCTTGGGGAACTCAAATGAACATCACCATTCTGAGCCATGCTTTCTCTCCTATCAGAGTGCTTTCCTGCTCTCTCCACCCCTTTGTCCCATTGTCCATCATCTATACTTTCCTCATTTCCTGGATTCCCTCTCTCTCCCCTTTGCTGCCTTCCTCGCTCAAGCTCTTACTGCACAGTGGTTCTGAGTCAGAGGTGGGAGAGGCCCTAGGGGACTTTGGGAACATGTTAGGATACTGGGTTTTCATGGTGTATGAGGGGCTGCACTGATGGCATTTGGCAGTGGCTGGGATCAAGGGATGTTAAACCTACCCCAATATCTAAAACCCTACAAAATAAGGAGCTGTCCTGAAAAGATTGCCCCTGCTGAGAAACATTGCTGTAAGCTATGAGTCACTTAAAGGGAAAGACGTATCTCATTTTACTTTGTTTTTAATCATTTATTCATTTAACCAACATTTTTGGAATACCTATTTTGTTCTAGATAGTATGTTAGTTGCTAAAACTGCAGCACTGAACTTGAAGTTTGCACCTCCTTCCTGTCTAGTGCAGGAGACAGACCTGAATATAAAGTGGAGAGGGGTATTCAGCCTGGAGTGGAAGTTAGAGAAGGCCATGTTCTAGCTCCATGCATCATGCTGATAGACCATTAATAAACCTTTGCTGAGTGAATGAAGAAATGGATATACAGCCCCAGCTAATGTTCTCTCAATTCAGTTGCTTCAAGGAAGGCAGAAGTACCTTTGGACTCATAAAGATTTTGAACAAAGATTTTGAGCATCTACCAAAGAGGTTTTTCATTGTAAAAATGTAATAAAATGGTTATTGACTTTGGGGAGTTTATAATCCAATGAGAGAGGCATTCCAAATCAGATTGAGATGCAGCAGACATGTATTGAGTGCCTGCTGTACACCAGGCACCAGGCTGGAATATTCATGCCCATCATTCAAGCACTCTTACAAGAGCCTGAGGGCAGTTTTTTTGGTTACCCATAGAAATTAGAACTTGTAATTCTGCTGCCTTTTTCTTCCATACAGCATTGAATTGCATGGTCCTTAGCAGCCCAAAGATTCTTCACAGAAAATTACGTTCCAAAGACATGACTTTTCCAGTCTGTCACTGGCCATTAAAGTACAGGTTCCACCAGTATTCCATGATACATCATTTTGGGTGCTCTTGGAATTTTCCCCATCTCCCCAGGTTTTATGAACCTGTAAACACTGGCACTTGGGGGCTAGAGTTCTTCTTTTACTCAGTATTCATAGTTTTTCTTCCTTCTGGAGTGACAGCCCCCAAGAGATGGGAAAGCGAAAAATAAGAAATCTAATTTTATGAGATCTATTTTCAAACTGTACACACACACACACACACAAACACACACACACACTTTTGTATATATTGTTTGGAGCTCCTACTTTAAGTGGAAAGAAAATAAACTTAGCTGATCAAGAATTGTCAATACCATTGCTCTCCTTGAAGAGACCAGCTGAGAATTTGAGAATTTGAGGGCATGTTCAAAGGTCCTGGAAATGTTGACTTTTTACTGCCCAAACTGCCAATTCATTAGAAAATGGAGAAGCATGAGATGCACTGGTTCCATATCGACCAGGGCAGGACCCCCCAATTTTTAAGCTCAGCACAGCTGCATTTTATAATAGTCACCACTGCCAGAGAGGTTGCAGAACTCTGATAATTACTGGGAAAGAAATAACACAATATTCTTTGATGAGAAGATTACTTTGAGAATTTGATTGTATAATGAAGATGTTGCTTTGAAAGGTACTTCCTATTGTTCTGAATCCGAGACTCGCTAGCAAAAAAAAAAAAGTGTCACTTGTTTTGACAGGCTACTTAGAAAAATTCTCTGTTTATTACATTAACTGCAGCATTTTAACTGTCAAACTATGAAAGAATGTTCTGTAGTTTAAAAAACAGAATAGAGCTTCAGGGGGAAATTTTTGGCACACTCTTGTTGCTATTGGTATTGAAAAAAAAAACATACATTCTGAATGTGAAATTAGCTTTTTATTTGGTGGCAGGCAGAGTGACTCACAATGCCTGTCCTGGTTTCGCAGGTGCAGACCTGGATGGCATTTGGGGGCAAGTGCTATAGAATGGTGACAGCTTGACGGCACTGTTGTTGCAGCTCCCAGACAGGGCCATCAAACCTAAAATGAGCTCGTGGAGCTTATTGTTTTGATTTTGCTTTGTTTATAAGTCTAAAAACAAGAGGTTGCCCTGTAGCTAGTAGATATCATGAAGACCCTTCCCAGTAGATGCATGCATTCTGGCTACCTCTGAGCAGGTACTCTGAGTAAGGCCATCAGCAAAGACATGTAGAGTGACTAGGTAGGCAGTGACAGGTAAACTTGAGATCAGTTAGATAAAAAGAAATTCAAGGAGACAAATTCAAGGCCTGCCTTACAGGCCTCCCAAACTCTTTTTTTTTTTTTTTTAAAGATTTGTTTATTTGTTTGTTTGTTTGTTTATACAAGCACTGGGTACAGTCAGAAGCGCAGGAGGGTGAGAGAATTCACCAGAGCCAGAGTGGGGAGGAGAGCAGGCAGAAGGACCGAAGTACACTGCTGAGGGGAGCAGCAGGCGGCAGGAGAGGTCTGCGCGCCATGTGGGACCTTCCTCCGGTGGCCGGGGAGCAGCCAGGGATCGAACCAGCACTGCAGAGGCTGCGGGCAGCTTCGCAACCCAGCGCTCAACCACTGCGCCACCAGGGAGGCCCCCAAACTCTTTTTTAAAGAGGTGTTTAGAATGGTCTATTGGAGACCAACCTAAAGGTGGGAGGGAAATCAATTAGATGCTATTTCCTAGATCTAATTCTAGTTAGATTTGCAATTATGAATTACCCTAAAAGTCTAGAATCTTAAGTAGTTGCAAAAGAGATAAGTAGGTTGGGCCTTAGCAAATATGTGTGTAGATGCACGTGTGCATACATATGTGTATTCTGTATATATACATATGTATACATATAAACGAATTATTGGCATGTTCCTGTCTTTTAGATGGGTTGGAAACTCAGAAACTTGAGTTCATTTATTTCATAGGATTAGTTAATATTTTCTAACATATGCTATAATTTTAGATGATCAAATAGTATGAGAAGACTTGGAGGGGAGGGTCCCTCCTTGTGTATCAGTTGGCTGCATTGATAGCCCCACCCGCTGTTCCACACACTTGCTGTAGAGGGCACCTGAGAAGCTGTGCAGTTTCTCTTAGTTAGCAGAGCCTGTTTGAGCAGGCTCTTTATCTGTTCAAGGTTTTTTTTTTTTTTTTTTTTTTGGTTTTTCTTTTGAGAGTGTGAAATTTGAAATCCTGATAATTATAGGGAAATTTGCTTCCTTAGAGGAACCCAAATTAGCAAGCCTAAAATTGATGAAGCCTAGGGTTTGGGTTCCTGTTGGGATATGCCAAGGGAAGGCTCAACATCATGAAGTCCATCTTCAAATGTAAATAGAATGAAAAGAGGCATGATGAAAGAGCTGAATCTTTATGAAATAAGAAATTCACTGTGAATCTTGTGCTTCAGTGAATGCCAAATTTGCCTTTGTTTTTCCTGGAAAGATTGCTGTGCTCCAAGTGAAAGCTCATAAAATTTACCAGAATAAATGATCACATAAAGTGGACCATTTCTGGGGTTGGATTAGCCTCTCTCCTATAAAAGCAATTTACCACTTAGTCCTCATGTTTCCATGCCCAAAAAAACCAACCATTGGATTACTGCCAGCAGGTCTCTGACTTGGGAGGGAAGAAGATGAATGTAGCTGCCATTTACAGGTTAGGGTTCATTATAAGATTACCTCAAGATTTTAATGGCTCTTTATTGCTAAACTCAATTTGTTCATTGTAGAAAATTTGGAAACTACTCAAAAGAGTTAAAGAAGAAAAAATAGCAAATATAATCACATCTCCCAGAAGTAACTACTATTAACATTTTTGTGCCTATCCCTCTGGTTATTTTTCAATATTATACTTAACGTATCATAACATTCTTTAAGGACAAGATTTTTAATGGGTGTATAATAATCTATCCTCAGTTTGTTTTTGTTGAATGTTTAGGTTGATTCTCAAGTCCCTTTTTCTTAAGAGCAGCAAAAAATAATATTTTTTGTGCTCCTCTTCCCAGAATAAAGAAAGAACGCTTAGCCTGGCAGGGATGGGATCCCAAAGATGTCAGGGAAGTGCCAGCAGGGAATAACAAGCTGGTTCACACTGAGGGAGTGTGAAATGACTGGAGAGTTAGACCAAGGTGAGATGAAGGGGTGGTCTACAATGCCTTCTGTGTTCCTTGAAAATTATATAAACTACTTGGGGTACCATGCAAGAGTTTTAAAGGGGAGGTGTGATACAGTTTGTAGTAGGTAGCGTTTTCTACTATTTGTAGAGAATGGGTAGGATGACCCAGAACTTAAGACAGAATGCAATATGAATTTATGAGCTTAAAACTAATTATATTTTTCCTAAGGGAAATAAAACAGTAGGAGAAAGACAAATATGGGATAGTTTCACTCATATATGCAATATCGAGGAACAAAACAAAGGTCAGACAAAACCAAATCAAAAACAAATCCTAGATCCTGACTGTAAAATTGAGTTTCCCAGAGGGGAAGGGGGAAGAAGGAAGAAGGAGGAAGAGGAAGGAGGAGACCCAAAGGACTGTGGTGGCAGGTTATGGGTGCTCTGGCGGTGGGAATGATGTGGGAACACCATGAGAGTCTACACCTGTGAAGCATATATGGTGTTAAACCAGTGTTACCTCTATTTAAAAAAAAAAGAAAAAATTATATTTTGATCGTTTAACAGCAGCATTTTGGATACATTTTTTTAAAAGATGTATTTATTTATGCATACAAGAACTGGGGTACAAGCCAGAGGTGTGGGGGGTGAGAGGATTCACCAGAGACAGAGTGGGGAACAGAACAGGCAGACTGACTGAAGTACACTGCTGAAGGGAGCAGCAGACACGACAGGAGAGGTCTACTGCACCATGTGGGTAGCTCCCTGGCCGGCCGGGGATTGAACTGGTGCTGCAGAGGCTGCAGATAGCTTCATAGGTTTTGTATTAACTCCTTGCACCACCAGGGAGGCCCTGGATACATGTTTTGATGCAAGAGTCTGCTAAATAAAAATGGAAATATTACGGAGTATAAGAACCTCGGATTCTAGTCTTGTAAGTTATCATTAAGTCACCCATCATCTCAGGATACAAATCTTTTAAGTTATAGAATGAATTTAATAATACCTGCTTATGCTGTCACTTTTTCACATTGGGGTTATAAATAGAAAAACAAATGAAATCATACTTACCTGCAGTTTATTGAGCATACATACTAGACACTTTGTTCAACCACTATCTAATTCAATTCTCCTATCAGAACAATGAGGTTATGATTAATAGTATCCACATTTTATGGATTAAGAAACAGATGTAGGTTACATCATGCACCTGTGTTTATCCAGGGTGTAGACTTCAAGATTTGATACAGGTCTGTCTGTCTCTGGAGCCGATGTTCTACCACTTATTCCCGGAAAAGCGGATACAAAAATGGCTTCCTGGGTGTAGTCTTGGAGCACCGATGAGGAAAAGTGTCAGGAAATCTGATTTAGAAATAATTGTTATCAACTAATCTCTCCTCACTCAGCTATAACCCTATAGACCTGAAGTGAGTATAAGTGTACCATCTACTGTACAAAGAATTCACATCCACCCACCAGCAAGAATCACAAACAAAACTTAACAATTGATATCTGACTCACAGTATCATGTTTATATAGTGGCCTCACGTCCATCACCTCTTTGAACCTCAAAATAACTCTGTAAACTGAGTAGCATTGTTATTGTCCATAATTTACAGGTGAAAAAAGTGCCTTCCTTAACATGACAGAGTGGTATATGTGGCTGAACCAGGATCTGAGCCCATTTTACTTATTCCAAATCCAATTTCATTTTTTTCCATGGATAATATTCTTTCTTCTCTGTTAGGTTGCCTCAACTTCATCCTCTCTACTGGAGTTAATTGAATAGCAGATAAATCAAAGAAATGTGGATAATTCATCTATCCCTGATTATTTAAGAATTAATGTTTGCAAGGAAAAAGTAGTAATGCTTCCACATTGTACCCTTTAAAAAAACAGTTGATTTTTCAACCCAACTTTTATGCATGCTACACGAAGGCAGAAGCAATACTGTCTGATTCCATCCAGATTTGTTTTTCTCAACTTGCTGCTTAGGCATTGTAAAGAAAAACATTTGTATTTTTAAGTAAATCTTTTAAAAGTTTAGGGTTAAACTTCAGCATGTCCTCAGAATAAATCCTTTGGCTGGAAATATGTTGGGCAAAGTCTGTTTCTAAACATGAAAAACCTGTAATCACATTGTCCTAAAAACACACCTCTCATTCAGAGGCCTTTAGTATGGAGTGATTGCCCCATGTTCTGTTGGCCTGGACTTCATGTCTCACAAATATTCATAAAGCCCATGCCCCTTCCAACAATTATAAACTGTATTCATCTCTAACTTCACAGAGAATGAGAGAATCTCTGTACATATGTGTTGCTATCAGAACTAGAAATTGCATCAGATAAACTTTAAATATCCTTTTCTGGGTTAAAGACAAGGTGAGGGCTGGTGTTTGGCAGGGAATGAGCGGGCAGAACCGGACAGGACACTTTTCGGTGTCTCCTCACCAGGCTCCCGCCATGTCTGTACCCTTAAGAGCTAACTCCTAAGAAGCAAGGAACCTGGGTGGTAAAGAAAAAGCAACATGTTCTGCTGGTTTCTCAGACAAGGGGGTGGGAAACACCATACTGCCCTTGAAGGGAAGTGGAAGCAGTGAGCTCTCCAGAGGATCTTAAGAGTGTTGGAATATGATCCAAGTTTGGGAAATGACTTGTAAGCAGGAGAATTAGGTGTGTCATGGTGGAATGTAGAGCAAAAACAAAGTATTCTCACTCCCACCCCCCAGAAAAATAAGACAACAAAGCCTTTCCTTTATCCTGAAGCTTGGCGTGATGTGTGTAGATGTTTATAATGCTGCCTTTTCTGGGTGTGTGGCCTGGGCACCAGGAATAGAAGAGCTGACTTACTTGCTTTCTCACCTGCGTGTTTTCTTCCCAGCCGTGCTACTGTGCTGCTTTGGCCGGGACACATCCTTCATTTTATCCACGTTCTAGTAACTGAGGCCTCTGTCTCTGACCTTGATAAATTCCTTGATAAAACTGTATTTACCAACAGCTTCCAATATCACCTGAGCCCTCCCATCCTTTAATGTATAAACTGCTTCTCCATCTGTCCCCATTTATTATCTTGTCTGTAACTAGACATTGCTGCCAGAACACATCCCCTGCAGAAACTAGGCCTTTCCACAGCAGGATCCAACAAATCCACGTCAGGGCGGCACCATGCGGATTTGTAAAGAAGCAGGGATGCCTAATATCTCTCCCTGTGACATCTGGAGAAGGACAAGCAAAGACCAGGTACATTCACTGCCGCCACCACTCAGAGCAGCCTAGTCCATTCACTGCCTGGCCTCACAGGTCGCTCTGGCAAGGTGCATTCCAGTCCCCTCCTCTCCTGCTAGGGGCACCATGCTCCCTTGCTTGTGAAAGCCAAACTGCCTTCAGTCCTTGGGACACTCTCATTACTCTTTTAACAAGCTGGGGGCTGATTTGTAGGATCCCATTCTCCACTTTTTCCCCATAAACACCAAAGCATGAACTGTGCTTCCTGCCACTCTTTGCCATAAGAACCTGCTTTTAAAATGTGACTTTGGGTGCTTCCCTGGTGGCACAAGGAGTTAAGATGCAGCACTATGAAGCTATCTGCAGCCACTGTAGCATGAGTTCGATTCCCCGGCCAGGGAGCTGACCCACATGGCACAGCAGACCTCTCCTGTCTCGCCTGCTGCTCCCCTCAGCAGTGTATTTCAGTAGATCCAACTTTTCTGCTCCCCACTCTGTCTCTTGTGGATCCTCTCACCCCCTGCATCTCTGGCCTACACCCAGCTCTTGTATGCATAAATAAATCTTAAAAAAAATAATAAAATAAAATGTGACTTTGTTCAGTGGTTGCAGTTGGTAAGGCTCAATGTTTGCTGTCATGGATCTCTTTGAGGGGGTGAACCTTTGTGTGAGGCAAGAGTAGAAAGGTGAGTCTTTTCTGAGACACTAGAAAGCACAGCAGCTCTGAGCTGCCAGCCTTGGGAGAGGCCGGGGGTCCCCTGTCCTTACTACCAGAGCAGGAAGGTCCACCTGGGTGGAGGAGGGTCTCACATTTTGATTCACATTGGTGGGAAAAGTTGGTCATCCTGACATTGCTCCATTGGCTTCTTCCCTTGGACTAACCTCAACTTTCCTTTCTAATGGCATGTTGAAGGAACAGTGTCCTGGCTCGTGGCAAACTCAACTATGCTTTTGTTGCTTAGCTAACTGAACATACTCATTTTTTAAAGTAAGTCGCTACACACCTTGCCATCCTGACTTCTCTCACCTCGTTAAAACGTTTGCTGTAAATAGGACTAAAAAGTTCGTTGCTACCTGGGTGGGTCACCAAATGACAATGGTCTCCTCTGTGGTTTCACTGACCACTTTAGACCACAGGGTTGTTGTTTTTTCCTTTCATTTTGAATGTTATTTGAGACTCAGACTAAACTACTCTGGGCTTTGTTCCATTCTCTTTCAAAAAGCTGCCATGGGTTTTCTCCATGGCATCCAGTGAACCCTGTGCAGGTTTTGATTCCTCCCTGTTGGTTTTTGATGAGCAGAGGGCCAGTGGGTAGAATAAGCTGCTGTGTGGGTCTCTGGGCAGATGTCGAGATCCCCACTCCCAACAGAGCCACTCCTGAGAGTAATGAGGGACTCTGCAGTGGACCATGTTTTCTGGAAGGCCCTGTTTTCTGAGAGTTTGTGGGGAGCAGGTAGGCTGAAGCCACCCCCATTCTACCCTGAGTTGCCAAAACAAGGGTTTCTCACAATGGAGCCCTTCCAGATAGTTCCATTCTAGGAGAGCTGCTGCTCCTTTTCCTTCTCCACGACTCGCTCCCTGACGGGCCCAGAATTCTCACACGCTCTATTCAGCTTCACTCTCAGGCTCTTCCCTGTGTCTTAGAGAGCAAGTTTCAGTCTTCGACTAGCAGTAAACTCTGCCACTGCCCCCTTCTCAGTGTGGGGTGTGGGAAGGGCTGTGCTGCCTGCTGACCTGAGTGGAGCTGTCTGTGTTGGACCACTCCGACCCTTTCCTGCCCTGTCTTGTCTGTGATGCTGTCTTGCTCCCGTGAGGGTTTTCTTCTGTGAATGCTGAGTTGTGGCTGCTTCCAGGCATTCTCAGACCTTTGATTCCTATCTGCTTTCTATCGTCTAAGAATTCCTAAAACACCTTGCCAGCTGCTAGTACTTTTGTGGTTTGTTGGTAGAAGCGCTTGTTGGTTTTCAGTGCTGTTTTGCATTTTAAGAGATCATCCCTATCAAGTCTTCACAAGGCAGACAATAACCTGACGGTACATCGACTACCTACTGATTGCTTGGTCTTCAGGGGTCACCTCCATGCAGCTCCCCCATCTTGATTTAGACTGAGTAACTTAAGCTGGTCTAACGTGATTATGTCTTCCTCACAGCTGGATAAATAAGTCTATAATCCCGTAGAGATGGATCTTTTCTTTCTTTCAATGGGAGTTGGAGAGAGAGATGAGGGTCAATATTTCCATCTTATCTCCTTCTTCCACTAATAATCTTTTGCCTTGGCACAAGTATGCGCTGCGTTGGAAGTGAGTCATGTCTTGTATCTCCATCTTACCTATCTTTCAGTAGGAAGGATGCCTGAGTACAGGCCTCTAGTCCCCTCAGGTTACCAAAGAAGAATAGTTGGTGGTAGTGCTGCCATCTCCCTTGGGCAGACGCTGAGGGCAGCATGGATTGTGAGAATTCATGTGTTCATTCATCTGATGAGTCATATTGAGCACCCGCCCTGATGTCTTCCCACATCTGTGTCAATTTCCAATACATCTTTACTTCCTGGTTTGTTTGTTTTTTTAACTTATTGGATCTTTACAGCATACCTGTTTATTAATCCCTTATTATAATTTCAGAAACAGGCATTAGTCCAGTTGGGGCACCTAGGAAGTCCATGATTTTGATATCAAATCTAGTTTCTGTTTTAATCTGGTGCCCTTTGCACTTCCAGATGTTACATCTCTTGAGAAAAATGATCTAGAGTTATGGATATTTTAGCAAATAGCATTCTTCACAGTTTGTGTAATTACCACAGCAGTAAGATTGTGAATGATAGAATAGTAAAGATTGGAGAACAAATAGAAGAGTTGACATCTGAAGTTGGGAAGAAAAATATCCTAGGAAAAGAGAGAAGCATATGAAAAGTCTTGGAGACATGAAAAAGCATAAGAAATGTCTGTAGGACTGGAGCAGAGAACATGGCCATGAGAGGAGGTGTGAACAGAGGGGAGACAGAAGAATCTGGCAAAGTAAATTGAGATCGCTTTAAAGATCCTTGTGTGATGAGGGGGCACTTCTTTTGGACAGATTGAGCTTGTGGTGTTTGTGCATTATCTAGAAAGAGATGGCCAGGAAGCTATTGGAGCTCAAGAAAAAGATGTATTTGGACATAAAGATTTAGGTCTCAATATTTGTATAGATGAATGTTGGAGCTTGTTCCCAGGGAGAGAGGTAGAACAAAACTAAAAGCAGAACTCTGAGACACAGTACAGTTCAAGAAGTGAACACTAATAAAAATAGACCCAAAAAGCCATTGAGAAGAAATGTCTAGAAAAAGAGGAGAGCCTGGAAGGGGAGAAGCTCTCTGGGCAGTACTCAAGGGTGCAGGGCTGCAGGTAGCTGAGTAGATTCAAAAATAGCTTGAATATTACCATCTTTGCTGTCGGTTCCTATGCCTTGTTGCTGCTCCCAAAATTAATGTCTCAAAAGGCAGCCTGGAACCTTAATATCAGATTTTTTATATGTTGCATTGAGGATCTCACCAATTTCTTAATCATATGTTTTAAGTCTTGACAGACATAGAATCTTTTTTAATAAAATAAAATTTGTAGATTCCAGGGGCCTTCCTGGTAGCAAAAGGGGTTAATTCTCACCACTATAAAGCTATCTGCAGGTACTGCAGCACAATTTTGATACCCTGCCAGGGAGCTGACCCACATGGCGCAGCAGACCTCTCCTTTCTCTCCCACTGCTCCCCTTAGCAGTGTATTTCAGCAGATCTGCCTGTTCTGCTCCCCACTCTCTCTGGTGAATCCTCTCCAATGCCCCCCCTCCGCATCTCTGGCCTGTACCCCAGTTCTTGTATGCATACATAAATAAATCTTTAAAAAGAAAAGCATTTGTAAATTCTAAAGACAGTATCTTTTTTTTTAATCTGTAAGATTACATCAGTGTGGATTGCATATTGATATTAGGTAAACACTCCTAAACTCAGAGATCTGCTCCCAAAATTCCAACTTTAATAAATCAGTCAAGATTTTAGAGCCAAATTGCAACCCTTATTTTTCCCAGCTGAGTTTTTCTCCTCCCTCCGTAACTTTCCACACCATGGAGGTGAGGAGACTTGGTGACCGTTTTCTCCTTTAGCCAACCTTCTAAGAGTGTTTGGGCTATTTGCAGCTGATGTCAACTAGCAGAAACAGCAGGCCTGTGCCTTGCGCTGAAGAGCTGTAATCCCATTAAGCCTACCTTGAGTCTTCCACATGAGCTGTCTCTATAGTAGTAGATGGACTGAGGTGACTCAATTGACTTTTAAATCCCCAAGGGTCCTAGCTTCAAAATCCCCATGTCTAAGTCAAGTAGTAGATTAAGCCCCTTGCTGAGAAGGCCTGGCTCCTCCAGAGCCCCTGTGGCCATAGCCTTTTCTTCAGTGTCTTTCTGAGTCCCATACTTAACTGAGTTTCACTATTAAACATTAGATCAGTACATAGTTGTGTCCTTCAGGAGTGACCCTTGGCTGGAGGTGAAACTGGCTGGCCTCATCTTGGATCATGGATTTAGTACCCATCTTTGTACAGTAAGGATTAAGGAAATGTATCCTTTAATACCGTTAAGAGAAGGATATCATATTTTCTGTCCATGTTAAAGCTGTCCTTGAGAAGGTGATAGACAAGGTATGGGAAGAGTTTTCTTCCTCCAATAAGCCCCTAATTCTTGTCATCTCTCCCATATTATAATGGTTGCAAATTTATTTAATCTAAATAACTATCTTAGAATATTTGCAATTCAGCATTGGAGGCTCAGAGCACTTATCTAATCATTCATTAAATAGCAGATAAAAATTTGCTGGGCCATATGTCATACTTTTTTTGAAGTTTAACTTCTTGTGCAAGGGTGTGAGTCTTGAATAGCATTTGCTGGATTTTTTTTCATGTACACAAATAAATATGCAAGGGTCTTCACTTTTGCTACTTCTTTTAGTTCTCACATGTCTCTCAGGAAGGTATTGTCTCCTGTTTACAGATGAGCCTGAGGCTTTGATAACACGCGGTTACTTTGAGATGAAAACTTGATCTTCCAGACTTTAAATTCAGTGCTTTATATAAGGTTCTCTCCTCTTTAAATCCACTGTTTGGTACACCACCACTCCCTCAGTTAATTTGAAAAAAAGACCTCTTTTTAAAATGTAATGTAAGGTAGTGGTAGATCTCCATCAGCAGTTCATTAAGATTGAAATATTTTATATACAGCAACATTGATTAAGACATAAATTGTGGAAATTTTTTCGACAAAATGCATAAAATAGACAGGTGATTATGGAATAGGTAGCACCTGTGACTACAACAATTAGCTCAGAGTAAATGCTGCCTGCCTGCAAATACCGGGATTGACTTCCTGGCGCTCAGAATTAAAAACATGTTTATTTCTAAGTTTCAAAAACACATGAGTAAGGGTGCCTTTATTGTAAAGAGCAATAAAAAAAAATACAAATTACTGACCAATCATAGCTATTATTATTGACATATAAGTAGACACTATTAGTGATTACAGAATAATTACAGACCTGGAAGATAATTAGGAATCCTCAGTCTTCTTTGTTGCTTCTGGCAGCCCCACACCCCATTCTTAAAGGCAGAATGTTTGATACTAGTTTTATAATAAATCATGGAAAAGGACTTTACACATAGTATGCTGGGTTAACATCACCTGGGAGGAACATTAGTTTTCCATGGAATAGAGTTAGGGGAATGTGGATATAAATCCCTTTCCTCTCCTACTCCTTTCTTATTAATCTCAGACACTACTATTAGTTTTCTGCTCATGCCTTGACCTCCTCAGGGATCAGTGAGGAAACTTTGAGTCTATATATGCCCTTTATTTGAGTCCTCTGATTAGAAGCATGTCAATAGCCCCAAACATAAGTGACAGCTTCACTATTGTTCTATTAGTATAAGATGTCACACAGGATCCCAAGAAATTTGGATCCATCATCCAGTTGATGAAATTGATTGTTCCTAGTGCTGTAAAAAGACACTTGTTGTTACTGGTGAAGGTGGTATTGAAAGCAGCTTTGGAGCAGTCTTCTATGAAGTGAGCAGTAAGCCGGCCAACTACAATGTGAGTGGAGATGCTTTCCCCTCTGCGATTGCAAGGGAAAGCAGCTGTGTGCGCATCTGATTTGTCCCACGTTCTTTCACCAAGGAAGACATTTGTTCAAAAAAAAATACCTTTAAGGATTGTAATGGCATAATCTGCCCCTGCAACCAATGTCTTTTTATAGGGATTTCTCCTATAAAATCTCTGAACATTGATTGACCCCTGAATCCATTTCTGCACTTCAAGTTTTTTACTTTTTTCTCATTATTTCTCTATTCCTTTTTTCTTTGTAGACCTGGCCAGAGGACTGTGGATGACCTAGAGATTATCTATGAAGAGCTCCTTCACATTAAGGCCTTATCCCATCTTTCTACCACAGTAAGTTGTCTCTTAGTTGAGCAGGGTGAGGGCAACTTTGAGTTAGAATTGGCAGAGTACTGTGGTATGTGGGGGAGGGTGAAGGAATGCCTGAATTCTTCCTCATAAATCACTCTCTCACGAGATGCGAAGGAAGTTATACTCAGAACAGTCACCCAGAGGGGATCAAGTGTTATCACATTAGTAGTTTCCCACATATCCTCATCCCCCAAACAGTATGATGTAAGCAGAATTGGAACATATACTTCATCCTTACAAATATGAGTCTTGGAACCTATGTATTTAGATGAAACAAAGAGGTCTTAAGAGGGGCTCTGAGACCCCTCCATGAAATGTGGAGAAAGGAAGAGAAAAGGCAGAGAGAAATCAAGATGTCCTGGCCTGGCCTTTAGGCCTGCTCTCCCTGAGTTTGCTACCCCATTAAAGGAAGCAGGGGTTCCAAAGAACATTAGTCCAGACATGTTAAGGCACAGTAGCAGTTCCCACTAGTAAAAAATGGCCCAAAGGAAGACACCAGCCTTAAGCTTCTATCTGATTAGGATATTTAGGAAGGCAGTGGATGGAAATTTGATCTCCGAATAGGAATAGAAACACCTCCTCCCGTAGGAGGAACATAGGAACAGACTTTTCAGGCAACATAAGTCTCCTATTGGGTTGTTGGAAAAGTCATGACTTTTTTTTTTTTCCTATGTTTTTCAAGCAAAAATGTATCATGACATTTCCAACAACCCAGTATGTACTGTCAGTAAATAATGAGATGGAAAAGAGGAGTGGGGAGAAGAGGAGGGGGAGGAGGAAAGGAAAAGGCTCCATAGTCACAGATCACACACTGAACCGAGGCCCCTCAGTGGGATGTACATGCTCCTGGGTCTTTTCTTCCCAGTTCACTGGGTGATGTCATCTGCCACATGGTCAGAGCTCTGGGAGCACTGGAGGGGGTGGGTGTTCAAGTCTCTGCTGACAGCAGTCAGGCATTTGTCATAGATGCAAGCAGAAGGGCTTCAACCCTTTCTGCCTTCAACCCAGACAGAATTCACCTTCCTCCCTGCACGCTGGCAGTCCAGAAGGTGGCTCACCTACATGGACTGTGCAGGGGTATGGTCCAGCCCACCTCCTGCCTGCCACTGCCCTGCCAGCTTCACTCTGTCCAGGTAGGATGGGTCTAGTCCCCGGAGCTCCTGCTGTGTAGGTGCTACAAGCACATGCTGTAGAGTATGGTGAGGGAAGACTCCTTTCTTCTTCCTCAAACCCCAAGTACTCAGGTACCATGGGAAATTCTTAGTTTCCTTGGTTCTTAGAGAGAACCGTATTTTGGAATTTTTAAAAAATGAACTACCTAGGAATATAAACATCCTCACACATTTAAGCTTAATTGCTCAACTGCTGGACTTTGAATTTTCTAACATGTTTGCGATGATGCATCGTGTGCGACACAGGGAGGAGCCTGTGATAGCAACAGCCACGTGATGCTGCAGATACCACAGATGCACTCACCTTCCCACCCCAGACCAAAGACAGGCAGAGCATGAGGCTGAAACATAATTGCCTTAGGCCTCAGAATGTGTTTCATGGCTATAAATCTTACTTTAAAATTGGGGTAAGTTAGAAACATGGAAAAGTGAAAGCATATCATCATGGTGTTTATTTTATTAACCTTAAATATTATGAAAAGAACTAAAGCAGTTTGGTTTGGCTGGACATATATCAATTACTTAAAAATAAAATGTAGCCTCAAAATTTTTTTTAAAAAGATAAGTGGAGAAATTGGCTAATTCATACATGTGAAATCGTGTCTTAAACAGTCTCTAGGGAGGTTGTCTTAAATGAATAGGTTTACAGAATAATTTTTCTAAGAGCTTTAAGAATCGGCCACAAATCTAGTGTAAATATTCCTGCCAGACAGGAGCGGCCCAGGGGGAGAGAGTGGCCGTGTGGGACGCAGTACAGATAGCACTGTTCAGAAAGAGAGCAGTCCCTTTACCCACCCAAAGATGGCCTTTCCACATTCTTTCTTTTTTTCCTTCTAGGTGAAACGGGAGTTAGCAGGAGTTCTAATTTTTGAGTCTCATGCCAAAGGAGGAACTGTGTGTGAGTGAATGTGGGAATGGCACACTGGGCCTGACTAGTCTCCCCCCTGGAGCATATGTCATGGAGCTTGCCTGCAAATGTTTCCCTTTCTTGGCCTAGGGTCTGACTTGGCAGGAAGTCATGTGGCACTTCCGTTTTCCTGGACCTGTGGTTATTGCAGCATGTATCTGGTACTCTGTAGCATGCTGGCTTCCTGGAACCAGCCCCGCAGTGGTTGCCAGCTAGAATGCCCACCTCTCTCCCCTGTCCCCACCAGGCTCACTCAAAGCAGTGTTAAAAGAGGGGGGATGAAGTCTGTGCTCTTCAGGCATGACCCTCAGCAGGACCTTTTCATGGTGAACTCTCTTCCGTTTGAAGTGTTTGAACTTATCCATCTCTTGAGAACTGCTAATTAAAATGATAAATTATCCTGCTTTCATTTTCTTCTCACTTTCACTGTCAACTCCAAGCCCGAGAAAATTTTCTTGGCCCCAGATATTTATGCAGTACCAATAATATAGGTCTCTCCAGAATCCAAGTTATAGTTTATGGCTATGTTCATATTTGGAAGAATTTGAAATTTGGTATCAGTAAATGTGAACAAAATTATTTAGATATTATTTCCTGCTAGTCCTACAAAATCCTTCTTGAAAAACAGAGTTAATAGTCTAATCAGGTTAGAAAGTGCCACCTTCTGTAACCTTTCTTGGAGAATCATCAGACTTCACAACATGCTAAGATTCTCAGAAGTTCTGCAATAAGGAAAAATGATCAGTCCATTTAAATTGACACTTCCCAAACTTAGTGAAACAGCAACTATTTTCATGGACACTTTTTAACTTTTCAAGAGACATTCTTTGGAAAATTTTGCTCTTTCTTCAGGCTAAGTCATGTTAATTGGTACAATGGAACATAAATTATAAAAGCAAAAAGTTTTGAAAATTATATCTCAGAGTGTTTTACTTTCAGTGATCAAAAGTGATATTTCTAACACTGATATTTATTTTGGTCAGAATGTCCTTTCTTTACATTTTAAAGGTTCATCTTAATTTTTTTATCGTCATGGTCACTGATTTCTTACCTTTCTATTTTATCTTTTTTGTACTTGCTTGTTGTTTTCATATTATTATGAAATATTTAAATATTTCAAGTAAAAATAGATTATTACATATACTTTTAAAATTGTTATCAAACACTAACACTCATTTTATTCATATTTTCTAATATTTGTACATGCAGTTGACTAAAATTTGTACATGCAATTGAAGCCTCTTGTTCTCTCCATGCTTGCTTTCTTTTCTTTGCTCCCCCAAGGTTTCTCCTGTCCTATTAACATAGGAGTTATTATTCCAACCCGTTTTGAAAAAATAGGTAGCTGTGTGTCCATAAACAATAGGTAGTACTATTTAAAACTCCACATTATGAGTCAGACTACTTTTTGAAACTATTTTCTATAGCATCATAAGTTTTGATGAATTGTGGAGAAGTATTTGCTCTAAGAAATGGATTGCTGGTGACTTTATATCTAGTAAAAGCCTATCTTTTAGGGCATAGCGAGTAATGTCATGTTTCTGTTTCTTTCATGTTCTGTAGAAAAGGAAATAATATTCCACCCGAATAAGTTAGTGTTTTCCAGTAATTTTTTTTTCTTCTAGAATAAATGTGTCATTCTAAGGACTTAAAATTGATGATTTGATAAGCTGTAATTTATATTGATGTGCTTCTATTCTTGTCATAAGTCTTTTCATCTTTTTGTATCCAGTGTTTAACCAGGGGGAAGAAGGTACCTCCTGGTACATTATTCTGAAAGGATCAGTGAATGTAGTCATTTACGGCAAGGTATATATATCTTTTTCTTTTTGAAACTTTACTATGCTCCATTTGTTAGTATGGCATTAAGTATTAACAATGCAGCACTACAATTAAACTTGCAGCAACATTGTTACTACAGGTAGAAGAGACATTATAGCACCTCTAATCACAACTTATCTAGATTTATTATACTCAGAATTGCATTGAACTGAGACTCCACATATATTATAAGGTGTACATTAAAATCAGGCCATATACCACATTATTCAATGAAAGCAAAAGAAAACATTATAATTTAATTATATAACCTCCCTTCAATATCCCTGGGAAAAGTCCATTTATACATATAGTGTCTTAGGGGGAGGGGGATTCATGGTGAGGAGTGGGTGGTGTTTGTTCCTTTTTACAGGTTGCCTTCATCTGACTGTACTGCTCTCTCCAGGGTGTGGTCTGTACCCTGCATGAGGGAGATGACTTTGGCAAGTTAGCGCTGGTTAATGATGCCCCGAGAGCTGCCTCTATCGTCTTGCGAGAAGATAATTGCCATTTCTTAAGAGTAGACAAGGAGGACTTCAACCGGATTCTGAGGGTGAGTCCCAGGCAGTGCGTCTGAGAGGATTCCCATTTTCCCTTTTGCCAAATAGGCAAAGATTTGAGTGCAGTGTTATTTGAGCAGTGCTGTGGTTAATGAATACTCTAGGAACAAAGAGCTTTGGTTCAAAAACTGAGATGGTCCATGTGCTGATGATGCAGTAATGTTGCGAATGTGGCATGCTGAGCTGGCACAAGTAACTGCACACACCGGAACTAGTCTGTGGGAATTGAAGACAAATAGGAATTGCCTTGGTAAAATGTCAAGTCTGAGACATTTCTCTTTAGCCATCTCAGGCTTCCCTTTTAGTGTCCTGCCCCACCTCACTCTCCAACGCAGCGGTGGCCCCTCTGCCCCATGTCTTGCTTTATCCTAGACCTTCCTGTGTCCTCTCCTGCCTCATTCCAAATCTGAATCTTTCTCATATCATTACACACACTCTCTTGATTGAGTGATTATGTTTTAGGGGGAATTAAATATTAATTGTGGTTGTTCCAACCAAGCCTTTTCATTTCAAGTACTTTATATCTAGTTGATTCACACTAAAGAAATTTCAGATGTTGGCATGCAGGCAAAGAATAATTGAGGTAGTAGAGGGAACCATGAAATTGCAAGCAAATTGGCTTTACAGATGGACCTACCTAGACTTGTTAAGGTGTTTGTGAGAGTGAGGGACATTTGAGGAGATGGTCCCTGGTCATTCTCCACTAAGCAGCCTCTGGCCCCTTTGGGAAAAGTGACCCAGCTTTGGCTGGTAGAGACCTAGTCATGGGATGCTGGGGATGATGTTAATGTCCCATCACCTCTGGCTCCCGGTCCCATCAGGTGACCCACAGTCCATCTCACCCCAGCTTAGTTCACCCAGGGGAGAGTGTTCCCTTTAGGATAACTTTGCTCTTTTCCCTTCCTGGCTAGCTCACAGAGCAGACTACTTCCTCTGCCCCCAGCCCCAGCCTTAGCTCTTTCTCTAGCCCCCTAGCATCAGAAATATAGTTTTGGTGCCTTCTGCTATTTTTGGCATTATTTAATGATGATTTGCTGTGTTTGCCATTCTTTATAGGTGGACACCTATCCCTATAAAACCTTAAGCATTTGCATTTGGTGGCAAAATTTCTGACAACAAAGTTTATCTTAGAACTGTGTTTTCTTAATGAAATACCACTTATACCACTGACTAATATAGAAAAAAAACACGCCACCTGGAGAAGAACCACATGGTTCTTATCTAGAATGGGGAGGAAATAGAAAAAGCATAATAATACTTTAAATGACATTGAAATTTAATGGTTAAATGTCACTCATTCTTTTAAGTTTACACAGTGGACTTTACCTTTACCCAAAAAGTTCTTTGAAAGAATCAGACTGGGACCATAATCACTGCTGTAGCTTATAAATTTATTCAAAATAACTGGAAAATGTCTTAACACATTTCAAACCAATTAAAAAAAAAATAAACCAAGTCTTTTGATTAGAGAGAAAAGGTGCTCCTCCAAAGGAAACTAAATACCTTCAGAAAAAAAATCAGAACAAAAGAACTTTGCTGAAGCTGAGTGCTATTGCCACATACTTTTATAAAGAATAAATAAATGCCTTTGCTTCCCTATCTTTCTGCTATCCTCCCTTTCCCAAAGATTTCCCAGAACGCAACTGCACTCCTCTCTCTCTGCTCTGCTGCTTTTCTGAATCTGGGATAAAGGCAGTTTTAAAACCGCCTGTCTCAAACCTCATCTGGTCCTCTCTCTGACTGTTCCAGCCCTTGACTTTGAAAATGACTTAATTTGTAGACGCAACAATTAGCATCACAAGCACTAAATGAGTTTCTGAAGCATTTGAAATTTTTTTCATTGTCTGAGAAAAACTGCAGCATCTGTATGTGGTGTAATTTGTATTTGCAGGACGTTGAGGCGAATACAGTCAGACTTAAAGAACATGACCAAGATGTCTTGGTGCTGGAGAAGGTCCCAGCAGGGAACAGGGCTTCTAATCAAGGAAACTCACAGCCTCAGCAAAAGTAGGTTTGCATCCAGCACTGCAATTGCCAGACTATGATTAACCTTTTCACATGGTATCATCATTTCTACAATAGCGTGTTCTCCTTTTTTGTGGAAGACAGCAGTGTGTGTGACTTGTTTTTCTCTCTATTGACTAATCACACATCTTGTGGAGTATAATGTATCCATTTCTGGCACAGCATTGAGCTTGGTGCTGCCTGGAGTAATTCTGGGGGGACTATTCCCTACTCAAAAAATGCTCTCTGTGTACAGTGTTCAACTGTAATAGCTTTGGAAAGGAAGGCATTAGGAAGAACAATGAAATAGGATTACTGGACAGCTCAAAGGATACATAGGCCAGTAGGTGATGAAAACCTTTAGTAGTTGAGTGTCAGATGTAGGATTTCTCAAGAAGTGCTTTCATCCTTTTATCCGAGTAGGCACCATTGATGGAGACATGGATTTCAAATATAAATCAGTCTAATGATTGCAGCCCGGAAGTGTCCATTTGACCTCATTCACATGTGTTCCTGCTAATGTCACAGTAGTATTTCCTTCACATTTCTCAGGTCCCCTGTTGAGTCTTGCTCAGTATATCTACATCTTTCACTGCAACTTCCTCCATAAGTCTCTTTCATCCACTGTGCCAATATTTGCATATTAAGAGAATTAGGACACGTAACTCTAAGAAATTGTAGAAAATTACAGAATTTAGTGTTTTAAATGGAGATTAATTTTCAATCTTAGAATAATAACACCAATACTGTAGCTAAGGAAATGTCGCAAGCAATCTGTTGAAAAAGAGTGCCTCCCTAGTTATTTTTATTTGTTTGCCGTGTAAACAGAGTTTCCTTTAATTGTCACACTTAATGTAACTGGTGAATTTTTATTGTTGGAACTAAAAGCCTAAGATTTAGACATTTTCATTTGGATGAATCAACACATTTTCAAAGAAAGTGGGAAGAAATATATTACTGAATAGCTGTAGGGTTTTTGCATACTTTTCTAATCTTCATTACAACCCCTTTGAACAGATAGAGAAAATTCAGGCTCAGAGAAGTTACTTATACTTGCCCAAGATTACAAAGCTATGATGGCAAAGCTGAAATTAAAATTCAGCTTGACCAACTTCCCAACCTCTGCTCCTCCAGTCTGGAAACCTACTATAGCAAAAATACAATAGTATATAAATACTGTATCTGCAACACTCTTCGGTAAACCTTGCAAACCAACATATTTCAAAAGGGTTGATGTGAAATGAAGTATATACAGAACTGTCCTTTCACCTACAAACCCTTACATTTACCAGCCAGAATTCTTTTGTTTGTTTGTGTTTCGCTGCTTTCCATTCTTGAAATGTTCTTGCTCAAGTGTTTTTAATACTTGTCCTTCCAGCCCCCAGAGGAGGATAAGAATGAGAACATTTTGTGTGTGAAGGTTGGAGCTACCCCCAATGATTTTCCATAGTGCTCTTAAATATATTAATAGTGATAATCTTCATTTTAAATAGTGTCTTCGAAAAAAAATTTGCTACCCGAAATGGAAACCTTAAAAATTCTCCTTAACTTTGAAACAAGTGACCCAAAGTCCCTTCAGCTGTGCATGGCATTGGTCAAAGGTATTTGCTTATTACATCTTCCATTCAGAGAACCCTCCAGGTACGGATTTTTCATGAAAGCAAAATAAGGAAACAGAAAAGGAGAAGCCACATGAATTAAATTTATTTTAGGACTGGATCTGATTTCCATTTTGTCTCCTTATAGACCGACCCACATATTTTATATAATTCAAAAACATGTACATGTTCACAGCAATGCATTTACGAAATATCAATGAGTACAAAATACTGCACCACACAAAATCAGTCCCCAAAGAGTAAAAAGCCACCCTCCCAAGGGATTGTTTTTCATGTTGAACTTTCCCGAGTCAGGTCAAAAGCTGGGGGTGGGAGGGTAGGAGTTGCAGGGGCAGGAGTGGAACAGTAGGAGGAAGGAGGGGCATGTGTATGTGAATTTTAAGCTGACGTGCCGGACAGCTTTGACAACATGGCAGTGATTATGATGGGCTCAAATTTGGGAAATTTTAGGACTTCCATTTCCTCAGAAATTGTCCATTTTGAACTCAAAGTGGGTCACTATGTTGGTGTCGATAATATTTTTCTGACTTTTCCCCTGAGAAATCCAGCACAGTTTATATATACGTTTTAAACTTTCAAAGCTACATGAGGGGCCTCCCCGGTGGCGCAGCGGTTGAGCGCTGGGTTGCGAAGCTGCCCGTGGCCTCTGCGGCGCCGGTTCGATCCCCGGCTGCTCCCTGGCCACCGGAGGAGGGTCCCACATGGTGCGCCTCTGACTGTACCCAGTGCATGTGTAAACAGAATAAATAAATAAAACATGCCTCTATAAAAAAATAAAAAATAAAAAATAAACTTTTAAAGCTACATGAGTCAGTCCCAGCCCTACTCAGCTCTGAGTGTGATATCAAAAAATCAGTAGCCACATGGTATTTCTGATGATGGATAAACTATATGGAGCTCTCAAATTTTTACTATTTTGGATATCCTCTGCTCTGTGATTATGTGGTTTTAGTAAGAAAGAGAGCATTTGAAATGACCATTCCTATTTTACACAGTTGCTTTTCCTTATCAAACACCCTACTGCTTAGCTCCATCCTGCGTAGAAAGATGGTCTCTTTCGGACTCTCTTTCCCCCACTTCAGTTTTTGATTTAAGTGTGGGTAGAAGCAGCCTTATTTCCAGACTTGTGTTAGAAAAACTTCCTTTCATAGCTTGGACAATGTAACCCATTGGGATTCTCTTTTCACTTAGGCTAGAATAGTTTCTTCATGTAACAAACTGAAAAAAGCCATGCTGTCTGGCCTCAAGTCCCTCACTTACACAGAGGTCAAGCAGTAGGCTGCGGCTTGCCCAAAACAAAGCAGTCAAGCGCTGTTTTGGACCCCAGAGCACAAAACTCCAGACATCTATGTCTGGCCAGAAGTTACATTGGACTGCCTCTTAAGAGCTCCCTGAGCTGCTTCTCTGAACTATCTTCTTCAGAATTCCCCATCCTAAGAGACCCCACCTGAATAGCATTCTGTGGGACTAAGTGGAAGGAGGTGGGCTAAGGCAGCCCCAGCAGCTGTGCCACTAGAGGGCGCCTTGGTAGCAAAAGAATGATCCCCTGGGGCTGTGGTTGACCTGGCCACAGCGTAGATATGGCTTGCCACTCAAGCCTTTTTCATTTTGACCAGACCTAATACTAGAGCTAAGCAATGTCCTAACCATAATCTCTGGAATAGGAAACTGACCTTTTTATCAGAGTTAAACTTTTGACTAACAGATATATCTGCCCATGGCTGGAGCTAAAGAGCTTGCTGCTTACTAGCAACAGCTGCCAGTGTCCTGTGACATGCCAAGCCACCTTTCTTTAATGTATTTAGACTCTTATTTAAATAAAACTTGTTTTCAGAAACAAGCAGACCAGCCCTCCTCACAGAGGGCTTTGATTGCACAGCATGCTTCCAGTCCAGAATGCACTCCGGCTCCCCTGGTGCGGCCTCTGCCCAGAGAGTCTGGCTGCCTGGGGTTAACAGCATTGTGGACTTGTGACCCTACCAGGCTCCCTGCAGAGATCTCCAGCTGACCAACTCTCTAACCGTGGGCCTGATGCTTCTCCTTGCTGAGCAGTTTCTCCACCTGTGGGATGAGATCATATTTCATTGGCAGGAATGAGTATGATGACATGATTCACTTTCCCCACCTAAGTTGCACAGTGAAATCTGACAGCTCTTAGAGCCCTCTCCAAACCCAATTCCTTATTAATGTGTGGCCAGATGTGGCTCTTTATCCAGCTCATGTGGTAAGCACTGTCAAGGAATCAGATCATTTAGGAAATAGTCAACGAATTCAGCAGTGTTCTCCAGTGAGCGTTGAAAGTCACTTATAGATATGCCCTCTTCTTTCCTCAAGTAGTCCCTGCCCACCAAAGGGAAACCTTTGTTTTCTAATCTTATTTGCTTTGAGAAAAGGGTAATATTTTTTAACTCATTTTATTTTTTTAATATATTTATTTCATCCTTCATTTCTGTACAATGTATGATTTCCCCGTGAGATTCCCACCACCAGTTCACCCGTGCACCATCACCATAGTCCCCTGTGCTCTTCCCACCCCTGTCCCGATCTCTCTTCCTCCTCCCCTACATAATGTCTCTGATCTATGCTTGCCTGTTGATTTTGATTTTTACTTTATTCTAATTATTTTTTTCCTCATTGAAAAGGCTACTTTTTTGAGATTGGAGTAGAATATTATTATTTTTAACCTCATATGTCCTCCCTTGGGCTCCAGAACCAGGTTTCCTTAAGGACGTAACTCTTCAGCTTCTTTATGACCCTGAGTGTGCACACACACACACACACACACACAGAGGCTAATGTTAACATGATAACTGGCATTTACCTGTGAGACAGGCTGTGCTTGCTACCTCACTCAATGCCAGAGTTACTTTACAGGTACAGGGTCATGTGTTGAAATGCCTCTCTTCACTCCCTCATGCAGGTGGTTAAGACCCTGAGATTGAGTCTGTTAGAGATGTTCCCAGGCTCTCAACACATACCCTCCAAAGTCTCATCACAGCAAAGGATGGGCATATGGTGAGGAGATGAAGAACACTGGCTTCTCCTGGAGCTGAATTCTGCTGCTTCTCTCTGAACATAAGACAATGTTCTTCTTATTGTTGTTTTTCTTCCCTGTAATTCTTTAAGTGAGATGCCAAGCAGAAAATCAAAGTCAGAATTTTGAAACAGGAACACCAGATCATCTCACTGTACTTTGCCCATACTTTTCATTCCCTGTTTCCTTACCATCTTGAATGTGGCTTTGAAATAACCCACATTTAATTTTAAAAAATGAATTCTCCCAGTTGATGGATGTTCTGAAACAGTGAAATGCCAAATAATTTATATTTGACATTGAAGTAAATTATATAAATTTCCTACTGTTTTTCTTTTTTATTTCCTAGTCAGATGCTATAGGATTGGTTTGTTTGTTTGGGGTTTTGTTTTCTTTTCTCTTGTTTTATTATTAGCTGCATTTCCAGAGCACATACCAGTGTACAGTTGGGAAAGACAGAGCATTCCAGAAATAGGCAGGGGAATCCAGTGTGGGATTGAGGTTTTGCTACAAGTAACCCATATATGGATAACCTCGTTTACTGTCACTTTCCCTCGCCAGCTCCCCCTGCCTGACCTGAACTGCCCCAGGGTTTACATGTTCTTTTCATTCCCCTTCGGAAAAAGGCTGAAGTCTCTCCGTTCCCAGCCTGCTAGAATCACTCTCCAAGTAGTTTACTTTAGTTCCATGTAGGGGAAAGAAGAATAATGTTTTCATTAACTATTTCAATTTATGGTTTTTCCCTTGTTCCTATGTGACTTTTTCACATGGTCACTCTTCCCATAAGGAGAATATGGCCCAAAACTTAAGTCAAGGTGGTTCACTGGGATAGAAAACAAAACAAAAAAACGTAGATCTGTAAAAAGTTTTTTATTAAAGATTCGTCCATGCATGAAAAACTAACAGTGTTTTTTACTTTCTTATGTAGGTATACTGTGATGTCAGGAACACCTGAAAAAATTTTAGAGCATTTTCTAGAAACAATACGCCTTGAGCCAACTTTAAATGAAGCAACAGGTAAACACATCGAACAGTTTGTGTGTCCATTAAATCCACGCAGAGAATTGGGAAAAAACCCTAAATCCCTTCTCAGTGTGTATTGCCAGAGTAGTTTTAGAAGGAGAGTGACCTTTGTCAACAGTTGACCTTTGTCAACACCACTGTATGGCCCAGCCAGGGAGCAATTCTCTCATCCTCCAGCCTGACTGGCCTTCACAGTGACTCAGTCTGGTTCATTCCTGTTAGGAGTGGCCTTCCACAGACATCTCTTCATTCTGTGGATCTCTTTGTCCAATTTCCCCCTTTTTATCAGGATACCAGTCACATTTGATTAAGGCCCATACTAGTACCCTCATATTGACTACATCTGCAAAGATCTCATTTTCAAATAATGTCCAGTCCTGAGGTGTTGAAGTTAGGATTTGAACATATCTTCATGGAAGGACAAAATTCACCCCAAAAAACCCCCTCACAGTGAACCAATCTTATTAGACACAGCAATTTGAGGATTCGTGAGATGAATATCATCAGTGCAGTAAGTGTTCAGTTATGATATCATTCTCCACTTTGGGATTTTTGAAATAGCCCTGTTCAACTCTAAAATCCTATTCTATTGGACTTGCAGAATAATGGGTTAATATTTTAAGCACCCTGAGAACTGGGGTCCACAGAAGAACATTTCTCATTAAGGAAGTCCAAAAACTTATCTCAAAAGCTTAGTGATAGTTCAAACTCTATTATCATTATCTTTGCAATATAACCAAGGTGAAGGCATCATTACTATTATTATATAACTCCTAAAATGTGTTTTCCCACTAATTTATTGCTTTATCTCTTCATTCCAGTTTCTCATTTTATAAATAGATTGGCTGAAGGTTTTTTTTTTTTTTAATGTAATGAGTTAATTGGGGAGTAGTATATAAGAAAGCCAGGACCTCTGAATTTTTATTCAGTGTTGAGTATCTTGCCTGACAGGCATTAAACATGAAATTAGGCAATGTGAACAAGAAATCACCGTCCTGTCCTCAGAAAGTTTGTAACCTCCTAGAGACCATGAAAAAATGTATAGATAATGAGAGCTTAAGGCAGTGTGGTCATAAACATTCACCAGCTGAGGGCACCAAGCAAAGCAGCATGTGGACTGTAACCTGCAGTAGCCCTGCAGGAAGGCTGGTGTCCAGTAAGTAGGGATTGAGGACAAAACTTTTTATATTAAGGGGACAACATTACCAGTGACCTAGAAGTGGTCAAGGCACCGCAAGTGGTCTGCTTTTGCTAGGCTAAGTGTGTACTTTCGTATGTATATTTTATAAATCTCCCATTTGGGCAAGGAAGGTAAAGGGTAAGAATCTGGCATGCAAAGCTAAGCACTGGGGAGTGATGGAAATGTTTGAGGGAGGAGGATGCAATAAGGACTATACTTGAGAAAGAAAACTCAGCAGGGCATTGCTTGCTTCCAAGAGGAGTACAAATAATGCAAATTTCTGGAACCAGAGGTGAGGAAATACAATGGATTGCCCCCCTCTTAATTCCCCCCCCCCAGAAATTATGAGCATATAATGCAAAAAAACAAAACAAAACAAAAAACGCCACAAATACACACACCAACATCTTCACTTATGTGACTATTAACTAAAAAGCCATAGAGACTGTGGGATCTAAGGCATGATCTGTGAGATCTTCACTACCCATGAAGAACAAATGCATCCTTCCTTTTAAAGTAGCCACTAAGAGATGAGGATTGGATTACTGCTTCATAAACAACCACAAAAAAATTGAAGGCTAGAAATCACTGTGGCTGCACATGGGATCTGATTCCTAACCCATTTTTGACGTTAGAAGATGGTTAACATCATAATTTAATATAGAACTTCATTTCCAGCCATTTTTCCTGATTTATTTTTTCCTACAAGTATTGTCCATGGCTTGGAGATAAAGAATAAATCGGTTTCCTTTTCATAAATCAGATCTTTTTAATGTGTGCCAGATCTAATTAATGTGTGCCACTGTCATCCTGGACACTAAAAATAATTCTAGTGCAGGACCATGGAACTCACAGATGCTGTGGGGGGAGTCGGGGGCGAGACTCTTAGTATTTATGGATTAAAGTACACTGGAAATTTCAGTGTTCACAGCAAACTGGTTTGCATCATGGAATTGAACACACCTAGACTTGACAGTACATTCTGTTGATTTACTAAAACATCTATTTTCTGCCTGAGACCTATTAGTTTCCTAGATTTTTTACTTCTGTGTTCAGCATTATTCATCAAATCACCTAGGAAATGACTTTGCAGTGGGAAATGATTTTTAAAAAATCAGTTCTCAATGGGTATCCCTGTTGGTACAAGGGGTAAGTCCCAGCACTATGAAGCTATCACAGCCACTGCAGCACGACTTCGATCCCTGGCCAGGGAGCTACCCACATGGCACAGCAAACCTCTCCTGACTTGCCCCCTGCTCCCCTCAGCAGTGTATTTCAGTAGATCTGCCTGTTCTGCTCCCCACTGTCTCTGGTGAGTCCTCTTCCCACACCTCTGGCCTGCACCCCAGTTCTTGTATGCATTAATAAATTAAAATAAATTTTAAAAAATCAGTTCTCAAGGCCAGAGCTACCATGGGAGAGAGGCCACAAATTTCATCCAGAGACATCTTTGAGCTCACAAAGTAGAGGTCATGAGCAAAGCTCACCCTGCTGAGTTGAAAAAAAATGTGGACAAAAGTAGTTATCATTGAAATTAAATGGTGCAGACATATCCAAGGACACTGTGGGGATCTGACCCCTTTCTGAATCTTGGGATGGGTGAATGTGTGGAGATGGCAGCTAGTGGGGCAACAGAACAATGTTGGAGTGGTGTCAATGTGAGGAAATAGTAGCACCCTGTTAGAAGCCTTGGAATGAGTATAAAAATGAACATGTTCACCAGAGATACCAATCCCACATCCACAGCATCTTTTACTGTGATATTAAAAATTGGGTCATGCACATTTTCTTATTGAACTTTTTTCTTAAACAAACCTTTGTAATAGTAAAAAAAAATCTGTTCTCAAGTGTTAACAGTGTATGAGTAGAGAACAAGAAAATCACATTGAAATGTAGGTGCAGGGTGTCTGGGTGTCTGGTTGAAAAGTGGGTGGCTGAGTGGCCTAGTGGCCGGCTCCCAACCTTGGTGCACCCAACTCAGATCTCTCCTTATACAAAACTTACTACATAGTTTGGTATTCTGGCAGCAGCCTTAGATGTAAGCATTACCTACTCTATTCTCAGAGAATGTCTGAAACATGTAAAGGTGACTCTAGATCTTAAACTCAGACAAGTCCTTTTGTACTTAAAAAAAAGACTCACATGGCTTCTATCTGGCACCTTCTCTGTTTCTTATCCTGCTCAGTCTAATGGGACTGAACAACCTGAAACAACGAGGGATAACAGAATGTCAGCTTGAGACTATATCCATCACCTGTATTTAAATGAGTATAGTGATTCTATATGACATGATAGGAGTGGTAGCTGACCTTTCATATTTCTCACCATTTTATTTGAAAAGTTAACATGAGCTTCATGAATGTAGGCCAGTATATTCATTATTTAATTGGAAACCCCTCTAGCATCTTGTGCACCAAGTTCAACCGGTATATTCCTAAGGCTTTTAGGCCTCCCTTCCTGTATTTTCCCACCAAGCCTGACTGGAGGGTATTGTAGTGGCCATGAAGAACCAGCATGAAATTCAAAAGGAATGAAACGAAGTTTATCTTTGGGACTCACCTAGTTTCCCTTGCAATCTCCCTTCTTACCTACCTACAAAAAAGTTGGAATATAAGATATTCACCATTTCAGCAACTCGAGAGCTTCTGTATTGATTCAGTTGCTGCAGGCAGTCTTTATCTTGTCCTTCCCCCCCACCCCACTTTGTTTTGCTCACCAATTCTCTGCTCTTACCACCTGCTGTTTCCATAATCCTGTCGCCCTCTCATACTTCATTGCTCCCTCTAGAAATAGAGGTGGGAAAGAGGCAAAGGAAAAGCGAGATTGACAAAGGACATATGGTATAAATTAGACAAAGAAACATGTCTTGCTTCTGCATACAGGGCATCGCCTATATGTGGCTCTTTAATTACATGTACTTTCAAAGAATTCATCGCAACTAAGGTGACCAGTGCCATTTGTACACACCTGTCTCTTTTTAAAACACTATACTTTTTATCCATTGTCCTAAGAAATTGAGTTTTGGTCTCAAGCTCTGTCAACATTATGAGTTTTATGTGAGTATATATACACACACATACATATACATACTTACATATATATATATATATATTAAGAACCATTGGCCAAGAACATATGAATACATATTCTTGCCTTCCTAAATATTTCTCCAAGAACCTAATATCCTGTCTGCTCTGCTTTCTTTCTTCCCCTCACAGATTCTGTTTTAAATGATTTTGTTATGATGCACTGTGTTTTTATGCCAAATACCCAGCTTTGCCCAGCCCTGGTGGCCCAATATCCTTTTTGTGAAACGTCTCTATTCCTTTGAAGACACTACACATGGTGGCCTTTATGTCATCTCATTCTCTGAAGGTAAGTCCCAGTCAGTATTGTGCATTTCACTCTTGTCAAACGCAAAGCCATCAGTAGCTTCCAGGCATAGACAATGCTCTCCCTGGGTTTGCCCATGCCATGTTTAAGGATTTCCCCCTTGTTACCCTTCTAGAGAAATGTGAGCCAAGTTGTTTCAGGAAAGTGATGCTGATGAGAAGTGTGCCCACCTGGGAGGTAGGCTGGAGAAGGTTATGTTATTACTAGGGAATATTATTAGAGATTGTTCCCTCACCTTGGGGACAGGATACCTCTGCGGGACGCCAGGCAGCATGGTCCATGACCTGCTATGTTCTTCCTCTAAACAGTATGAGTTAAACTGCTAACTGGCTGAGGTTAACACGGATTATCATTGTGGGTGGCTTTTCTTTCATGTTGGTCCTGGTCCATCCTCTCCTCTAGGTACAGAAATATATTCCTTCATTGCTATTTTTACCATCACATTAACTTAAATCAAAGATACAAAACTTGAAATTTTAATGTTAGTTCCTCTAAGCAGCTTGGACACAAAGTTTGTTTGAGGCAACTCTTCAATCGTCTGTTGAGTTGGCCAATTGGTGCACAGAGTCTGGAACAGACGGAGCATCAAGAAAATGTAAATTGAATTTAAAAAGTGAATATTATTAATAAGTCACACCCTCAACTTTGGGAGTCATGTGAAAGGAGTGAAAGTTTATTTTCCAATTCTGCTTTATTTTTAAAATAACTTAGACCCCTTTTTGAGCAGTTAAAAATATTGAAGAACAATTTTCTTTTTTCTGCACAATCCAATCAGTGTTGACATGTTTTCCTTTTTCAGAGTTAGAATTGCCCTACCTGATTCTCATTTTCTTGTTCACCCATATTCTTTGTAAAGTCAACAGAATGCATGACAATGGGAGACTTGAGTTGGATGTTTTATTTAGAGGGAGCTGCATGAGTGAGATTTGAGTGTTTATTTGCCTGGAAACTATCCTTGCAAGTAATGACAGCTTAATGAGACTTACATATATTACATATTCTTTCTGGCTCCTATTCAGTTTTTCTCAAGTCAAATTAACACATTCAGGACCTCTCTGTGCTCTTTTAACTCCATACATGGTAATCATTATTAGACCTTTGAGATTTGTTGGAAGGAAAAATACAAAAAATACATCCACCATTGAGTTTAGGCTTTCCCTCCAAAAGTTAGCCTGATGATAAGCTTAAGGCAAACAAAACCAAAAGAAGAGTGAGGGAATCTTGTGGGCCAGATCATGTCATCTTTACAACTCAAAGCCCCAAACACTGAACTTATATTTGTTTTTATTCTTGCCAGTTCTGATTTCTTCATTTATTAGCTTGTTCTCTCTCCTCAGGGTTGGTTGAGAACTTTCATTTCACAGACTCCTGTGTTGTTTTTGTGTTTGTTTTATAAGTCTCCTAGAGGGAAATTTCATGTCATGCCCAGATAGGGGGGCATGAGAATACTGAGAGAGGGAAGGAGGGTAAAAGAACTGTAGAATCAAGGAAAACCAGTGATGTCCAATTCTAGTTCCTTTCTCAGTGGAGAGGGAATCCAGGATGGCCGGTGTTGGCCTCACTACTAAATGTCCTCAGACTGCCTCCTTCACCCCTGACCCTGCAAGAGCATAGATTTTCTTCACTGTTCTATTTGGAATCAACTCTCACACTTTGCCCTATACCATGACACTTTTTTTTTTTTTTTAAGAGGCATGTTTATTTATTTGTTTGTTTTTGTTTATACATGCACTGGGTACAGTCAGAAGCGCGGGAGGGTGAGAGAATTCACCAGAGCGGAGAGCAGAGCAGGCAGAAGGACCTAAGGACACCGCTGAGGGGAGCAGCGGGCGGCAGGAGAGGTCTGCGTGCCATGTGGGACCCTCCTCTGGTGGCCGGGGAGCAGCCGGGGATCGAACGGGCGCTGCAGAGGCTGTGGGCAGCTTCGCAACCCAGCACTCAACCGCTGCGCCACTGGGGAGGCCCTATACCATGACACTTAATCCTTGTAGGAGTCTCCTGGGTTTGGGTTAGGTTTATTTTACAAATGAGTACTCTGAGGCTAAAAAAAAAAAAAAAAAAATTAATAACCAGAAAAATGTCAGTGCCAGTGTTCACGCACCTCTTAAGACCCAAGTCTAGGGTGTATCACTGTTTCTCTTCACAACTTATTCCTTTAATTAGAATTTGAGAACATTTCTTGACAATGTACTGCATGCTACATATTTATCTGTGCTTCAGTTGCCTAAAATCAAAGTATTATTTGTTGTGACCAAATCAATAGTGTCCAATAGAACTTTCGCAATGATGGGAATGTTGTTTATCTGTGTTAGCCCAGTAGCCACTGACCTTGAATTTGGTCACTATGATGGAGGAACTGAATTTTTCCCCTTTTTTTTTAGGCTTAATTAATTACATTGAAATAGCCACATGTAGTTAGAGGCTTTCAATTTGGGGGTTTTAAGTCAAGTGTTTAGATATGAGGAATAAGAGTCTCAAAACAAAAAAATCACTGTTCTTTCCATGGCAGGGAGGTCAGGAGCTCATCCTGCTTCAGGCAAGCAAACAGAAAGGGCTCTACCCCCACAGGTTTTTCCTGTAAGTGCTTCTAAATTATGCTAAGAACTCAAATTTTAATCCTCCTTTCACTTCAAGGAGGTAGGATATAGGCTTCTTAGATAAACTACATTTGTTTGTTCCTCAATAATGTAATCCAACTGTGATTGACTTAAGGGATACAAGAATTCATCAGAAGACTATGGGGTAAACTCAGAGAATTGAAGGAATCTTTGAAAAGCCTAGGCCTGCAGCAGCAGCAATCAAAGACCGTGCTGTTGGTACACATCTACCCCAGGTCCCTGGGCCCTCATGTCATTCCACACCCTGGGAAAGTGGACCTAGTTGGCCTGACTGGGCCATTGTTGACTCCTTGGTCAAGGAAAGGCAGAGCACGTCACTGGACAGTTTCACAGAGACCATGCTAAGAGACCTTGACCTGCATCATTCTGCTTAATCCATTTCGGGGTTAATGTAGCTTTTTTTGGACAAATAAGAATGCTGAGGCTTAAAAAAAATGAAGTGATATGCCCAAGGAAAGTAAAGAAAGAAAAACAGAAAAAGTGGTGAAGTAGATGATGAATGGGCAAAATCAACAAATAACGTAAACGGAACAGTACCATATTCACATGGGGCCAGGGGTAAAATGTAAAACTGAACTAGTAGGTTAAATCCCTTGTTAACATGGGATATAGAGATAGTAAAATACTTCGCCACATACTATTAAAGCGTTCAAAGTGAGTTGCCTTGGCTGAGTGTTTTCAAAGTACTTAATATCTGTGACTTTTTATAGCAGCCCTATGAAGAAGTCAGTATTTTCACTGCTCTTTTTCCAAATCAATAAACCAGGATAATAAAAAATTATGATTTGCTCAGAGAAGGGTAATTACTAGTACAGAAAAGATTTGAGCCCTGAATCACTGACACCTATTTCTGTCCTTAATCCACATTGTATGTCTTCTCCAATTTTGCTTTTGCACAGAGGAAGACGGCAAAACTCTGTTTAGCATTAATTTTTCAGGTCTTTTATGTGCTAATGAGACTATTCACTAGATAAGCTTGGGACAAGATTTGACCTGATGAATACAAGTGCTTTATAATGAGTTTCTTAAATTATATTTGTTCAATTTCTATACTTTTCATCTCTAGTTTCTTTAATCTTTTAAAATTTTGTACTTAAAATATAGTTCAATTTTCTGTTAGTCTTTAAAAAGAAAATTAAAAACCACCTAAAACCCTACCAGGTATTACTATTATTAACATTTTGGTATGTATCCTTCTAGTCTTTTTTCTATCCATATAGATATATGATTATAAATATAAGAATATAACCGTACTGTAAATAATAGTGCTTTGTCACTCTACAATATTTTGTGACTATCAATCTCTGTCATTAAATCCCACAGCCTATTTCTAAATATTGTTAGCCTTGTCATCATGAAAAATAAAACATTCTCATTGTAGAACAAGTCAATTTACAGAAAGAAAAAATAGATGAAAATTCATCTGGGACTGCACCAGTGTTTTATGAAAAAACTTTCCAGAGGGCCTCCCCTGGTGGTGCAGCAGTTGAGTACTGGGCTGCAAAGCTGCCCGCAGCTTCTGCAGTGCCAGTTCGAACCCCAGCCATCGGCAAGGGTCCCACATGGCGCGACAGACCTCTCCTGCTGTGCCCGCTGCTCCCCTAAGCAGTGTATTTCTTCATCAGTCTGCCTGTTCTGTTCCCCGCTCTGGCTCTGGTGAATTCTCTTACCCTTCTGCGCTTCTGACTATACCCAGTGCTTGTATAAATAAATAAATAAATCTTTAAAAAAAAAAAAAAAAAGGAAGTTTAAAAAAAAAAAAGAAAAAACCTTCCAGATATTTTATATAATTTTATATAAGTGTAGATCATGTTGTATGCGTTCATCTGTAATATGTTCTTTTTCACTCAACAGTGTGGTATGGATATCAATATATATAAATAAAACATCTTTTTTCACATAATTTCACAAACATTTATTAAACACTTAAAATATATATTATACAGTGCTGGGCTATGAGATAACAAAGAAGCATGAGAAAGACATGCTATTTTTATTGACTCAAAATATCATGTAATAGGTCAGTTGATGAATTTCTTAGCCTCTTCTTATTGTATATTTAATTTCTATACTTTGCCCTATAATGTATATAATTCCCTACTTAAAATTTCTGAGATAAAGAACATAAGATAATTTGACACCTTTAATATTTATTACAGAATTGATCTCTTGTCTTTTGTATTTATGATTAAACTCATATTTTTATTTTACAAATCTAGGCGGGTCTTCAACTAGTAAATGATCACAGCCAAGTTGATATTATTTTAAATTTTAATAACTGAATCCTTGATTCACTGCATTTTCATATCATTTACTTTATCTTTCCAACACTTACCCCCAACATGTGAGGCCAAAAAAAAAAAAAAGACTTTTGATACTTATTTCATTTTTCATGTAGGAGAAATCCTGGCATGTGGAAGCCAAGTTATCATCTAAGATTCTGTATTTACTGGCAGATGTTTGGACAAACTCCACATACCACTAATGTACTTCTCATTGTAGGGACATTGTAGTTGATTTCCCAACATCAGTACCATCTCAGTTGGCCAGTGTAGCTGCTGATAGCACTTGGCTGCCCTAGACAGTCATTATATCTCAAATGGCAGCTTCAAGGTAGACTGGGTCAGTGAGATTCAAAGAGAGGCTTCCTGAAGATTCTGGGGTAAAAAGTTGTTTCATTATTTAAGACAGAGACTAAGAAGCCTATTGTACCAGTTGCCAGTGATAGTCAACCTACAGTTATTCACAGAATGAGTCCAATTACAAAACTGAAATGGAGTCAGAAAAAAAAAAAATGACATTGTTAGCATAGACAGTTACCCTGCCAATGGATTCTCCATTATATTAATAAATGCAGATATTTTGTTGTCAAGGACAGATTATTATTATAGCTCAATGAAACTTATGTGAGAACTTGCTTATATTTATATTAAAAAAAATTTAATTCAGCAATAACTTTGGCCAATATTTTTTCTTATTCTTACTATCTGATTTATTCAACACAAATTCTATACCTTTGACATGGAAATAATTTCTTATTTTCTTAAAAGGAAAAAACAGAATATAGATTTTCCCATTAAGTTTTATCGGAAGCCACCTTTATATATTGCAAAAAAAGTCAACACAATAGCTTCCCTTACTGAAAAGGCAGGGTCTCTATCATTTATTTCTGTGAAGTTGACCTGGGGGAGTAGTCTCTTTATAAGTTGATTTGGTTCTCTAAGAGGAATATTTATCAAACTTTGCTTATTCTTGGTAATGAAAGATTTACAGAGCAGCATCAGGTTCTCATTATATAGATGAAGCCAAGTTTTTAGGAACATTCTTTAGATTTTCTATTGAAAATTGTCAGCTTAAATTTTGTTGAAGTCAAAATTTGCCATTGTAGTCCCATCTGATTCTGAAAAGTGTTTATCCATGTCACTATCAGTGCAATTTAATTCCCACATACAGAATTTGAGAGTTTATTTGAATAAGGAAGACTTGGTTTGGTGAGGTGAACACAGTGTTCTCTAGGTAGAAATGGCTGTTTATGGGGTATTCTACAAAGTATTTTATGTATTTTTCCCTCAGTCTCATTAATACTGTGAAGTGTGTAATTTTTTTGCAATAAGGAAATGAGACTGAATAACAAAGAAATTTACCTCAAGTTACCTAGCTAGTAAGTGAAAGATATGAACCCAGGCAGTAGGTTGCATTAAGCCATGTCCTATCTGCTCTGCAATGAGAACAAGCCTCTGGCTTGAGAGTTAAAGGAATGGCAAAGAACTAGATACTTTCAAAAAGGCAGAGAATTCTGCAAATCAGTGGGGGGAAAATATTCTGAGCAAGAAAATCAGAGACATCTTTAAAAAAAAAAAAAGCATTCCTGGGAGCTCAAAGTTAATTGGTGTATAAAACATACAGTAGCCTGTGTTTGGTAGAAATAGCACCACACAGAATTAAACCCAGAAATGCCAAGTCTTATGAAAAATTCCAAAACCTTCCACCAAAAAGATTTTAAATAATTTCCAGAAGTTGATCAATAATGATGATGACAGTTAACTTTTACCGAGTACTAAATATGCCCCAGCCTCTATTCTACATAATTTACCAATATTATCTCATCTCATCCTTAAGAGAAATCCCATGGAGATTACTGATGAGGAGACCAAGTCTCTAAATGGTCAATTAACCGACCGTGATCCCCAGAGTTTATAAGAGGAATATGAGTTTATAAGTCTGGATATGAGCGCAGGTGGTCTATTTCCAAAGCCTGCATTTCCAAGCACATGTGACATCAAGGAAAGTATAGACCTAGTGCTCAGGATGTTGTGTTGCTTTACAAAGGCAAGAAGGGCAGTAAAGATAATATAGTGGGAAATAATATAGTGGGAAAAGCAAGATCTCTGAAGTTGGAAGACCTGTGTTTAAGACCTGCATCTTACAAGCTATATTACTCAGCAATTATCCTTAACCTTTCTGAACCCCGTCTGTATAATAAGGGTAATTAAAGCTGCCCTACCCATCTCACCAGGTTGCTGTGAAGATCAAATAGGGCTATGTCTGTGAAAGTACATTATAAACTTTTAAGCCCCATATAAATATTGCTAATATTATTGTACCATCATGCGAGGAATATGGCATAATGTAAAGAGTACACAAAAGCATTGTCTCATCAGTGGGCAGATGACCCCCAAAGTTTGTTTTCAGCTACAAGCAGAGATCTTGTATGCAAAGCAGGGTTTTAAAAAACAACAACATTGAAGAGTATCAGTTTGAATGTTGATAAGTGTTTTATAAATAGCTGCATAATTAGCATGTACTTACTGCAAAAAGTATACATAATATTTTATTCCCTGTTGTAGGCTGTAATAAATCTGCTGCCTCTACATCCTAGGAGGTTTTCACTTACTTTCCCCATGATAATTTTAATACGTGGAACCATTATTAGCTGAATTAAGAATAAGTAAATGAGCAGTAAAAAAAAAAATACAGAAAAATTACAGGTGCCTGTGGTGAGTAAGATAATAACTAGGTAAAAATATATGAAATAATTACAGTGTTTGAACGGCAGAGCCGGCATGAGGAAAATGACTCAATGGAATATTAAGCCCACAGTTGGCGGGTAGAAAGACTTTAGCCTACACTATGGCCTTCACCTCTCCTGAGTCTCAGTACCTCACTGAAAACAGAGCCAATCTGTCCTCAGCTGTATCAACATAATGCTAAAGGAGCTGGTCCAATTCAATGCAAATTTAATCTGTCAGAAAGTCTGTGATTCTGTGGGTTAACTCCCTAATAACTGAGAGAATCTGTTTAAGGGATGTACCAGATGTTTTTGCTTTTGTGTAGAGTTAGTCAACCTGATGGCATTGAACAGCCTATTAACTTATTTAGAATGTATCTCTGATCTGTATTTGGCAGCTTGACAAAATAGAATTTCAGGTAATTTGGAGAAAGGGCTTTTTTTAAAGTCCTTTCAACTGTGATTTTTTTTTTAGAAAATTGCATTATATATAGCACTCCAAACAGTGTGATTGAATTATTTAAGATAACAAGTCAATCAACAAACATTTGAGGTTTTTTATGTTTACTTGTGCCCAATCCTTGACTAGAAGATGTAGAGATTCATAATGAATTTAAGATATAGTTCCTGCTGTTTTCTGATTTAATGCTCCCAGATGGTGAGAAATGCTACTATTATAACAGAGAAATTTCAATTTATTTCAATGACCAGTAAATATAAGAATGTTTGGCTTGTAGTGAGCCGCTGCTTTTCCAGGTATATTGGATAAGAGAGAACTGATTGAAACTATTGCAGAGAGTATCCAGTTTAGACAGCGAAATTCTGCCCCTCGCTAACTGTGCATTTGTCAAGGTTGCCACAATGAACTTTGATTTCTGTGTATGCATTGTTTTTTATTTGAGGAGTTTTGGGAATCAATTTCTACATCTCAGATGGATTTCCTTATTATTCAATCAACTTGCAGTTCATCTAGTTCTGATATATAATTTATGTTTGAATGAAGAAAATTGTGCTCGCTTCGGCAGCACATATACTAAAATTGGATAAAGAAAATTAATATCAGACAAAACATAGCAGTGTAGACAGAGTACTGAGGAAGGAGATGAAAGACCTGAGTTTTAGTCCAAACAATTCCATTAATATACTTAGGAAAAGTTAGCCTCATTTTACCTCAGTTTTGTTAAAAACAAAAAACAGGTCCAAAATAGAGTCAGTCCTTCCTGCTGGGTCCCCTCCCAGACTTAATACCTAACTAATCTCATTGCAGTTTCAAACTCTCCCAAAAGTATAATGCTAATGCAGTTGATCTGGAGTTTCCAGATCACCTACTAGACAAGTTACTCCCACCCCTGCCTGCCTCAGGGAAGATGGTTTACCTGAAATATTCTTTTCTTTTGCTAATAACATTGTCCCACCCTCTCTGTGTCTATAATTACCCCCCCATTTTGTGTAAGCATTTTGCAGCAGACAGGATACTGTCTGATTCATGAATTGCTCAGTAAAGCCAATGAAATCTCTAATTTTGTGAATTTAGTTTTTTAATAACTTCCTTACCTTTAAAATGGTGGAGTTGAAGAAGTTATAGTCAACCAGCTTTTGCAATTCACAGATTCTATGATTTTGTAAATCATCTGAATCAACTCATTGTGTCAGTGATGATTTTGGCCACTTTGACAATTACAGCTTTTTCGTAACTGCATTTAAAATAATGATTTTGTGAATAATTCTAAATTTTCTTTTAGACTTTTAGCTAGTACTTAGGAGATTGCAGAACTTTGTTATCTTTCTGTGTCTCTTTTCCCCAGGGATTCAGGCATTGTATTACTTCTTTCCTGAACCTGTCTTGTTATCAGTTATTTAATTGTTAATACAAACATTCCCTGATCATTTGATAAAATCATTTGACTTTCTCTACTACTACTCTGTTCTTAACATAGACATTAAGCCAGTTAATATTTCAAAAAGTGTTCTTTAGATATTAAAAGCATCTTATATGCATAGTACTCATTGATAATCCTTTCTAAATTATTTGTCCTGGGGAAGAGTTAGACTGCTGTTCTACCTAGGACTTTCTTCATCAGATGGCTCATGCATTATTCTTGTTTTAGCCAGGGAAGGTAATGGTTTCTGCAACCTTCTTTTACATTTGAATCTATGAACATAACATATTGAAGTATTACTCGTCTCACTTTACTTTTATGGACATCATATTGAAACAAGGGACCTGCTTAGTTATTCTTTATTCTTGGGCTGCTGTCTGAAGGAGATAGAGCTTTTCCCTCTCATCACCTTTTTTGTAGGAGTTAAATAACATAAAGATCACTTAAACCTTCTAAAAGCCTGGGGAAAATGTTACAGGAATAAGTAAAAGCCCCAGTACCTCATCTGTAACCATTTCAGGTATAACTAATTGCATATAAAGTCCGTCTTTTCGGGAATTGTATGCTGGCTCTGGAGGGGCAGAATCCTTGAGCACATGCCTGGATCCAGCTGTAAAAGTTCTACCCACCTCCATTTTAGTAAATAAACATCTATAAAGGGAAAGGCTAGACTTTGTGAAATAAATCAATGATTCCTTTTGTTTTTCTAGAGACAAAAATACTTTCCATGAGAAAAAGGAAGAAAGCCTCTTCAGAGTCCCTCCTGATTCAGTTCATTCTAGCTCCCAGGAGGCTGTGCAGTTACTACTGAAGAGCAGGGGACATGGCCCTGGCATAGGCACTCAGCGTGCCGAGTCAGTGCTAGAAAACTTGGAATTTGAGCAAAAAAAGAAAAAAGAAATCTCTTTCCCACTAGGATTTTTGCTTCCAAGTTACAATTATACTTAATAAACTCATGAAAGCTAGCACTCATGTCTAGTTACCAGAACCATTGTTTAGGGCGGTAGAGGTGGTAATACTGGGAAGAGCCCTGGGTGGATTTTTAATCCCTGTCATTTACTCACTAACTCACTTCTCTTTGAAGCTCAGTTTCCTCATCTGTCAGTTTTTCCCCTTCAGATTTGTAGAGAGTATTATATGATCACATGAATACATTAAATGTAACATTGTAAACCATAAAGCGCTAAGCACATTTTAAATTTTATCATGGCAGTTCTTGTGTATTCTCTTACTGTAGACAAAGGACAGACTTTTCCCAGCATGATCGACGACCAAAGAAATCTTTGTCCAGGGCCTCCCCGGTGGCGCAGTGGTTGAGCGCTGGGTTGCGAAGCTGCCCCCAGCCTCTGCAGCGCCGGTTCGATCCCTGGCCACTGAGCGAGGGTCCCACATGGCGCGCAGACCTCTCCTGCCGCCCGCTGCTTCCCTCAGCAGTGTACTTCATCAGTCTGCTTGCTCTGCTCTCCGCTCTGACTCTGGTGAATTCTCTCACCCTCCCGTGCTTCTGACCGTACCCAGTGCTTGTATAAATAAATATTAAAAAAAAAAAAAGAAATCTTTGTCCTGACCCATAGGGATAATCTAGATTACTTATGCTGTCCTGGCCACAGGTGTGCAGCTGCTATCTCTGTCTTTAACACCCAAGCATTTGCATCACTATCTTGAGTCCAAATCAGGATAACCTGGGAATTATGATTATATTCACTTGATATTTCAAATAGTTGCATCTTCATGCAAATCAGAAAGAACACCTCACTCTGTCCTTCTCTCCCTCCTCCCGTCCCCTGGTCAGTACATATTGATATTTTTGAGTGAATCGGGAATTACTCATTTGGAGCCCATCATGTACCTGACCATGTTTCTAGGTGCCATTAAAAACAGTGATAAAATTTACTGCCCAGTATTGCAGTTCTTTGAAAAGAAAACCTGAGTTATGTGTGCATTACAAGCAAGAGACCAAAGGGTTAATCAGAAAAGAAATAATTTTCACATAAAGTGATCTTTCTTTCCTTTTTTTTTTTATTGTAAGCTCAGAGAGAATTGTGGCAATACAGGTTGAGCAATTTTCTTTTTTATGAATCCCGTGCTCAATTTATGAAAGCCATTTTGCAACCCATTTACATGCAGTAAACCTTTAAGGCTTTAAGTTTCTGTCATTTACCTTGATCATGATGATTTATAGTCCCTTTAGAAAAGCCCTTTACTGGCTCAGCTCTCAGTGCAGAAGTGCCATGAGGCAGCTTTCCACCGAACCTTTAAAGCCTTGCAGGTAAGAGAGGGCACGGCCAGCCTTGCATCCAATTATGAGACAAGGGGTGTTGTGTGATGGGGAAGAGAAGTAGCTGAAATTAGGAGTCTTGGATTCAAAACCACCTCAACACTCCTACTAGATCATTCTGGTCATTTATGCCCGTATACTGTCAAGTTTGCTCACTTATAGAAAGGGAGTGATATGCTCATCAAGACAAAATAGGTTTAACAAAATAGGTTTAACATAGCTCTATGTACAAGACAAAGCATTAGTTGTAAGAGGAAATTGTTTTATGAAATATTTAAATGTTTAATGTAAACTACTATAAATCACTGAAAAGGGAATGGCGCGTCTAATCTGAAATCCTTCTTGATCATATACTATGTTCTCCCTACTATAATCCACATGAGAATATATACCAAGAACAGGGGAACTTTGTGACACCTATGATAGACACTCAGTTAAATACTTGTTATATTAATGAATAAATAAGTTTTCTACTTGAAAATCACTGTCCTAGACATGGTACAGCATACAGAACAAATAATATATTATCTCAAGCCTCAAGGGACATATAATTTGGTTAACATGTTGACAGCCAGTATGAGTTAAGTTGTGATTCAAGACAAGACAAGAAGGTATAGTATAAAAAGAGGGATTCAGCAGGAACCTCTCCTCCTCCTAACACTGGGTGCATTTACATAACTCCTGCCTCACTCCTGTAATCCCCTGCACTCTTCCCATCAGTCCCTGTTCCACCAGAACGAAATACTCACTCAGATGGAATGGACTGAAATGTATCTGTTGAAGAGGATTGTAGAGATGCATGCAGAATTGTGAGAACCGACAAGAGGTAGCACGATACCGAGAGACAAGCAGCAGCAGGAAGCACAACCAACCCTCAAGATGAAGGTTACCAGGTGGAAGACAGGCAGGGAGTGTGATTGAGCCTAATGAGGACTGGGGCTAGGCACAAGAATCCTTGTCATCACACAAGTCCCAGGGCAGTCAAGAGAATCTAATTCCTTGGGCAACTATTAGTTCAGAATCAGCAGGTGTGAACAAGGATTGGTATGCATTTGGTCCAGATAATGTGGGAAGAGGTTTTCATGAAGGCCTAAGGGAGGAATTCCATTAGTCCAGAAGGCTGACTTTCTCAAGCTGGGATCTGTCACTCTCTGCCTTTGCAAGTAGCACAGTGAAATGAGTGTAAAATGGCTAAATGTATTCCTTGACTCCTGGGCACTTACCACGCACAGCCTTCACAAGGTACAGAACAGGAGAAAATGGATTATGCCCTGAACAACAAGAGGCGAGTCATCCGCCTGGTTTTGCAGTGGGCTGCAATGTATGGAGACCTCCTGCAAGAGGATGACGTGGCCATGGCTTTCCTGGAGGTATGCAGGGGTTATCTCTGTCTAGAATTCTTCTTTGTCCTCTGATCCAGGGGCTACTTAGAGGCATGGCAGCTCTCCTGGAGAGACAGTAATTGCAAACTCTAGACTTTATTAACATGTTCATTCATCAGAAATGTACTTTAAGAAAATTAAAGAAAAATGTTATTTATCCTGCCAAGCTAACTCAATAACTGGTAGCACTTAGGGTATTTTCATTTGGTCTCCTTTTTCTCTGTGTATTTTCTGTAGTTGTAACCACATAGTACCCATTATTTTGCAGACTGCTTTTTCCACTTCACTTTGTGTAAGGATTTTTTCCGTGTCAGTATAGTCTTTATAGCAAAGATCACCAATGACCTTTGAGCAGCTTATGCCATGAACAGCATTTATTTGTTCCCAATTTTTTGATATCTATATCACTGCTAGTTTTCACCTCCCTAGAATAATAGTGCAGTGAACATTTTTGTACATCTGTCCTAGGTTACATTCCTAGAGATGGGATTATGGGATTCCTTGATCAAATACAGGTCTTTTTGAGCAGTGTGAAGATAGATAGATAGATAGATAGATAGATAGATAGATAGATAGATAGATAGATAGATAGATAGATAGATAGATAGCATTGTGAACTAGATAGTTCTGAAGGGACATGATTTACATCATAAACCCTGCTGGAAACTGGACTTCCCTTCTCCTTCCTATGGCTGCAGTCCCGCTTTGCAGTATTGACCCCAAAATTTAACCTTTGAACACTCAGTCCTCTAAAACATATCTATGAAAATACATAATGTATACGTATTAATATATAGCAGATAATGTATTATGCAAAACTTAAATAGGATCTTATTTCTGTGCAGACAAAAGGCAAGCTGATTCTATTTTAAACTTTTATCAGTCTGTATGTTCAAGAATGAATTTTCCAGAAGAAACATACCTCTTCTCAGGCTGGGAAGAACGTTGAACTAGGATAGTCCTTCAAGACTGTGGGATGAAGTATTTTGAAAATTAAAAGGAATAATAGTCGCTTGGGTCATCAGTTGACTCATGGCCTCGTCCATGGGTACATGGATGAACTAAAACAGTGAATAGCTGGCACCACCACGCCTCTCTTTGGCTGTGGTAGCCACTGCACCTGAACAAAGCAGGGCACAGCTGCTACTGCCTGGTCAGGACAGTGTCTAGGGCATCAGAGATGGGTCATGGGTTTGTGGCACATACTCAGCCTATATTCAGGACTGTGCCAAAGACTATGCCTGCCTCTACTGTGACCAGTGGTTAATATTCAATAACAAATACTAGAATAGTATTCAAAATCAATATGAATATTCCCCTGAGAAAATATTGAGGTGATGAAAGTGCTCTTAAAAAATACAAATTACAAGATGAGACATTTGAAAAAATGGCATTACATTGCCTTTCATATAAATAATTCATTTAGATTTTTTAAATTTTTTATTGTGATAAAAAGATATCTATCATAAAAATTGCCATGTGAACCATTTTTTAGTGTTCAATTCCACAGCAGTTGCTTTCACAGCATTATACAACCATCACTATGATTACCAAAACTTCTCATTTACAATTTCAAATTTAGACATATTGAAATGTTTTTCTCTTTTCTTTCTTTCTCCTGCCCATGAAACCATGGTCTGGAGATGCTAGTGAAGCAGATCACATAGGGACAGGTCTTTATTGCTCTTTACAGAATTGTATACCTTTTGTGGTTCTGGTTAAAAGCCTGTGACCTTTGCCAATTACAGGAGTTTTATGTGTCTGTATCAGATGATGCCAGGATGATCGCTGCGCTCAAGGAGCAACTGCCCGAATTAGAGAAGATTGTCAAACAAATGTAAGGAATGGCTTGGCTTTGGGGTGTGCTCTTATCAAGTAAGTGCCTGCCTCTAATCAAAAGTATTTTGCCCCCTACACAGTGTTGTGATCTGGGCAGACAGGACCGTAGGCAAAGGTGGTACAATGAAGTCAAAGAACAAAAGTGCTGAGGCTCTGCTCAGCCACCTTCTCTGCCAAGAGAGCATTAGGTGGGAGAAGACCTTTCTTTGGGTTGTTCTGACTCAGTAAACTGGGCTCCCTTTGGTTCAAGGCAGTGAATCCAGTAATAAAATGGTCACTGGCAATTTGAAAAATTTGAGGGGAATTACATACATGGAAAATTCACTTTCTCCTGCCAAAGCTGTTGATGGTGAATATTTATATCCCCTCAGTGAAAACATGGGTTTTCACATGTTGGTCCTTGAGCCATTAATTAGACACTGGATAGAGTCCATGCTGCTCCATAGACCTTGAGAGCTAGAAGTCCTGACTTTTGATATCAGTTCCACTAGGGAACTGTGCTGTCTCCTCTGAGCTTTGATCTATTAACATTACAATGAGGAGCTCATATTGCCTCCTGAAGGGGTGCTGAGATTTCATGTCTGACATAAGATTAAAATTATATACAAATGAAGCAATTTAAAATTAGGTGCCAGTGGTATTATATAATGTGCTTTCTCTATTTCTCATAGTTCAGAAGATGCAAAGGCTCCACAAAAGAAGGTAAGTGGCAATGGATTCGAATTCTCTAATTGTGCCCTGTAGAATGATACTTCTCTCAAAATATTGTCTTGAGATATATAAAAATGATGTTTTGGTAAATACAAAATATGTTGTTTTCATTTCTCAACTCTGACTGCTTCTCGGGTATGTTTCCTCTGAGTTGCTAATGTGCAGCAGTCACTCTTCCCTGATGGCAGTTGCTGTTCTTTCTATATTCACAGCACAAAGTTCTCCTGCAACAGTTTAATACCGGCGATGAACGAGCCCAGAAGCGCCAGCCTGTCCGTGGCTCTGACGAAGGTCAGAATTCTCTTCTAACCCATGACTGTGTCGATTTAAAATCAGAATAAAATTTCCCCTGTCCCAAAATCATTACCTTGGACCCACAGAATACCTTTTGTAGGAGTGCCCTTTTGCATTCTAATTATTTATGTTCTTGAACTCTGTGCCTGGAATTGAGGTGCGTGTCCACACTTTCCGGATCCTGCCTCTCTGTGACCACCTTTCCTAGAAGGCGAGAAAGACTATCTCAGGGACCAGTTGTCAAGCTTGCCCACCTCTGGGAAGAGCTGATGAGAAGGCAGCTGGTGCTCTGAAGGTGTCTTGCAGAGGTGGGGCCAGGGTCGTGTGCAGAGCAGGGCTTCTGCCCAGGGACAGGCTCTGACACTGAGCACAGCCTCGGCAGCAGCCACCAGGGAGATGCAGATGCTGGCTGTGAACTCTGGGTTGTTTAAGATTTCTCCAAAGAACCACAGCCAAAAATAAAATTAATAACAAGGGTAAAATCTTCATTTAAAACCACAAATGAATCTTGTCATTTTGGAGTGCCTCTAAACCCAAGAATTGCAGTCACAGGAATTGCTTCTAGGATTTGTGAGTACAGGTGAGCCTGTGGGTGCCATATATGGGTCCGCTGGGCTGAGTGCTGTCTGAGCTATGTGACCTGGCCCCGCAAAGCAATGAAGAGAGCAGGAATGTCAGCATATGTTCACAGCCCCAGGCGGAAGTGTTCCCATTTACGGAGATGTTAACACCGCAAGGGCAGCGTGATCTAGTCTTCAGTCTGCAATGTGGCACTTCCTGTGTTGGGAAAAAGAAAGGTTCAGAGACAAGTGCAGACTTGGGAAATTGGTCTAAATCTATGTCTCATTTTTTGCCGTGATCTTTTTGTATGGTTTTCATAAATATCTGTTGTTTTCTTAATTGGGAGTGTTGCCACGTGTGCACCTAGTCTTAGACCAGTGCTCAGGTAAGCAGTTTTAGAAGGGGTACAAGCAAAGGCACAAATGTGTACAAACAAATACAATAGATGAATGACAAGATGGTGCAAATTTTGGAGGATGTCTAAACAGCATAGCTTATGGTTTTCTTAAGAACACCCCCAGCCTAATTTAGCACATTGTTACTGCCTTCCCAATAGTTCTGTTTAAGGTCTATTGCATGGACCACACCTACACGACCATTCGTGTGCCAGTGGCCGCCTCCGTGAAAGAAGTCATCAGTGCTGTTGCCGACAAGCTGGGCTCCAGTGAAGGCCTGATCATTGTCAAGATGAGTTCCGGAGGAGGTAACAACCTTCCTTAGCACTTTGGGCTTCTGCAAAATGGAATCTCCTGTCCAAACAGAAACCCCATCAGGAGTTAGGATGACCCTTCCAAGCTTATCCAAAGAGACAAATCAGTGCTGTATGTGCTTCCACAAAAAAACATAAATAATGTGATTAGAAGTTGGCTGGGCAAGTGTCTAATATCCCCTGTCTTGTGGGCACCTACTCTACAGCAGAAATAGATAAGTGGTCTATGTGAGGCAGCCAGAACAAGGATTCTGGAGTGGATGTCAACTGGAGTTCTTTCATATAAACCCTAAAAAGAAAAAGCTTAACACTTTGGAACCCTGAGAAACATGGATCCTAAGAAGGCATCTAGCTTGACTAGCTAAAGGCCATAAGTCTCCACAAGTTTGAAGTTGGAGGTGGCCATACACTAGCTGTTTCTGGCTGGTGATGGTGCTTTCCTTACCCAGAAAGTGTAAGAGGGCAGGAACCCAGTTCACTGAATGAAATGAAGACTACTCTCCTCCCCTCCGTGGGAGTGCTTGATTCCTCTATGTTTTTCTGAAAGGTCATTTATTCATTCATCATATATTTACTGGTAAATGCATAGCTGCGTCAGGAGAGGATAAATTGGACACCGTCATGTCCCTAAGTTGCTCCCAGGCCTATGAGGAAGTAGACAGCAAAAAAAAAAAAAAAAAAAGTTACTATTATGCTGCCAAGAGTCTGGGGGGAAGGATCTGCATGTAGCAAGAGCCTGGGGCAAGGAGAGGTGTTTGCTAGCCACTTGAGGGAATCTTCAGGGTCAGGAGGGCCATGGCTGCCATATTGAAGATACATGGTTCCACAGATGTAGGACTTTATTTTCCTTTTTTTTTTTTTTGTGTGTGTGTGTGTGTGTGTGTGTGTGTGTGTGTGTGTGTGACACTTGCCGGCGGCTGGGGAATGAACCGGCGCTGCAGCCTCGCAGCCCAGCGCTCAACCTCTGCGCCACCAGGGGAGGCCCTCTTTAAATTTTTATTGAAGTTACATTGGCTTATAATATTGCATAGGCTTAAGGTGTATGGTATTATAATTCTTTGTCTGTAAATGCTACATCATGATTCCCATCAAAAGTCTAGTTTCCATCTAGCATACATTTAGTTCCCTTACTGGATTTGCCCACCCACAGCCTCCATTTTTTCCCTCATAATCTAAGAGTTTGGTTTTGGTTTGTTTGTTCACTTGTTTTGTTTCTTTTTTTTTTTTTTTTGTCCCAGGTATATGCCTTTGTATGTTATCATCTGTATTTACCACATTATGATCACCAGTGACAGTCCCATTTTCATTCAGCACCATAAAGTTCACCCCCTTAACCCACAGAACTTTTTATTATTTTTTTATTAAATTTATTTACTTTCTTGCTTCTTTGTTCATTTTTGGACAGTATTTGATTTCTCTACTCTGGTGTAGTCCCTGTAGTTCTCCCACCACCACAGCACACATGAGCCATCACTACAGCCCCTTGTGCTCTTCCCTTCCCTGTTTTGACCCTTCCCTCCCCCTTCCTTGCTGTATGCCTCAGTTCTAACCTATAGGACTTTTAAATACATGTTAGATTCCTGGGACGTCCCCTTCCATTTCTGTCCCAGTCACACAAGAGCGGGGAATCTGCCCACACTGACTCCTCTGTCACTTTCTTCCTATAACTACTCTGGGTCTCTCTCTTGCTTCCTTCATGTCTTTACAAACACTCAATGTCTCCCACTTCCTGCTCCTTGACTTTCTAAAGTTGTATCCCCTGCCTTATAAACATATTTCCCAGCCTCCTTTCCTGCTGTAGTTTTTTTCCTCATCACTTCTCATTCTCTGATGTATTTATCTTGTTTACTCTCTCTGTCCCCCACTGTGACATAGCTTTTATTTAGAATGGATTTTTTTCTTTATTGTTCCCTTATGTATCTTTAGGGCTCAGAGCAGTGTCCAGCACATAGTATGTGCTAAATAAAAATGGATTGACTAAATGAATATTTAAATAAAGGAGACTTAATCTAAGTAATGCCAATACCCTTCAAATTAGGGAATCGTGAAAATAATAACTTTTGCATCTAAAGTCATGTGGGATCTCAGAGACCCCCCTAAGTTTTCTAAAAGTGATGCTTCCATCTCCAGTACCATCTGGAAACATAACTTACTGTAAATAGCTTAGTATGGATTTTGTGTATAGTTACAGTCGCTGTGCAGAACTGGCTGAATTGACCCTCGGGTATCTCCTCTTCTGCTTTGTGGTCATTTCTGATGGCATCCTGAGTTGGGTGCCTGCCTGAATGCTGTCTTTTTTATTATGAGGGTCCCTTCAGTACTGTGTTTTATTCAGCCGCTCTGCGTGTTCTAGTAATTCATCGAGCTAGCAATTTGTTGGTGTGATTAGGGCAGTGCAGCAAATCTCAGATGCATTTAATAGGCAATCTCATGCTTTTTATGTTCACAGAAAAGGTGGTGCTCAAACCTAATGATGTTTCAGTATTTACGACGCTCACCATTAACGGACGCCTGTTTGCTTGCCCGCGAGAGCAATTCGATTCACTGGTAGGTGTGGGTGGCCTCCTCACAGCAGCGTCTGCAATCAGAAAAACTTGTCTGGAGCTTAATTTTGCAGTCACGTTGAACACAGTTTCTAAAAAATCTTGAGTACTCCTTGGCTTTTTCTTTTTCTTCAGTCTATTAGGTAAGCCTCAGGTGTTCATTTGAGATGCTCTGAGCTTTAGCTTTTCTTTTGTGGAAATTAGCCATAGGGCATAATTTAGCTTTTTGAACTCTATAGTAATTCATCTTCTTGAAATGTCCCCAATTAAATATTAATATTAAAGATCTGAATACTTAGACGAAGATGGAAATAATTTTTTTAAGACCAGATATTGAGATGTGTCATCCTCTGTAGAGGGCTGTAGTGATACACTATGGCTGTCTAAGGCAGACTCTCCAGTCTAAGGAAAATGCTATTGTATAACAGTGCCCTCTCCAACTTGTGTAAGAAATAGTAGAAGCTAGCATTCTCCTAAGTCTCCAAAACACTTGTTCCAGCCCAAAGAGCTCTCTGTGAATAAGGACTAATTGGCCACACTAAATGAGTAGCCCACTCTCTTTGATTCAGGTGGTAGGTAATTGCTATTTGCATGAAACCTGTAGGCTGGTTGAGAGGACAGAGAAATAACTTATTCTATTTTTTGATACACTGCACTAAAAATACAACACAAGAACCAGAGGGAGACTGCATCGCATTCTGGGGGAAGAGTTTCACTTCATAAATGATGCCCAAACACATTCCAGTTCAGACGTTATCAGTAAATCAAATCAGATATTTTCAGTAAATCAAGATTCCCTTCCTTAGACTTTTAGAGGTTGCTTTAGTATCATTACGATTCCAATTTTCTTGCTTGGGGAGAGACATTTGGTGCAGTCCAGTACAGTTAAATGACCTTTTATAGTATTTTGAACTCACTTGGAGTGGATCTTATCAAAGGTGGCATTAATTCTGCTACTCATCCCTTGTCCATCTCGGCCTGTGAGGACTTGGCCTTTCCTCTACCGCCAGAGCTATGAGATCTGGGTCTGCTCACAGTCCTTTATATATATATATTTAGTCATCTGTACTCCCTACTTTCTGAGAAGTAAATATTTCCCAACAAGGAGGGCTTGGGGGAGAAGTCATAAATGAGTCGTGCTGCCCTCTTCTGGGAGAAAAAGCCACCAGAAGCGGTGTAGTTGGAGGTGCAGGTGATGCGTTGCCACGCAAGCCAGCAGGTTCTTGGCTGCAGTGAGTGAGACGTGGTATACGCGGATGAAGACCGCAGCTGTCTCGAGCTCCCTGTGGGGCAGATGCTGACTTTTAAGCCTGTTTATTTATACATCACCCGCAGCCTGACAAGTTCTTAATCCTCTGTAGTCTTCCATTTTAAGACCCAAGGGATTGAAAGGAATTTACTTTGTGCCTGGCAATTCTCTGGGCTGCAAGTTATGTCCTCATACTTAGGTGTGGTTGAATCTTACCTCTCACAATCTAATCTCACAAAATGATAGAATAGAGCTCCTTTCCCAGCTTTCTAAAGATTTCTTTGAGTACTGTCCTAGGAGGAGTGGGGCGCGGGATGACTGCAGTGTAGGATGGTGGCCAAACCCTTTGATCCTTCAACACATACTTAGGAAGTGTCTGCTGTGTGCTTGTGCTGAGCTCGCTTCTATCTACCAGGAGACTGGTGTCTTGGAGCCTCTGTCCTTATGACAATTACCATCAAATTGGAAGATGAGAACAACCTGGAACTGAGCAGATTGTAGCACTGAATTGTGTTGCCTAAAATGATTAAAGGGTCAGCGTTTTATCCTGATTGGGTATGGCCTCCCATTCTGGAGTTTCACTCTCTTGACATCTTATTTAAGCATCAGTGTTAGTACATAGCAAGTTACACTAAGATCTCATTGACTGTAATTTGGTTCTACTCTTAATCCTTTCACTGCATTCCTGGTTCTGCCTCTGGTATGATCTTGAATATAAATCCATCATGGTCCTCCTGCCTCAAGGAAGTCATGGTGCAATAACAGACTCCAGAGTAAAATGGCAAATGCCACTGCAGAGCTGGGCACAGAGGCATGGGAGTCAAGGAAAGAGGGGTACAAGGGGAGCAGTTGACTTTAGCCAGCTCTTTGCCCTTGAATATCAGCATATCCGTTTTATGTCTTAGTTATCTCACCTGGAAAAATGGGGGAGTAACAACTCTAGTCCCCTAATCATCACTATCCAGGCTTATAAAGAAACTAACTCTCAGGAAGAGCAGAGAGAGACTATGGGGGTTGTGTCTCTGGAAGACAGTCTTTAGATTTGTCTTGTAGACCCCACAGGAGCTCTGCTGTGCTTCTTCTACAGGAAATTCCCACAGACAAATCTCTAAGAAAATGGCCCAAGGAGGTGCCTCCTCTAGGACCCAAGTTCAGTGTATAAATCCCGCGCTTGAGGTGGAGGAGCACCTCACTGCTCTGATGGCCTCTTCAGCATCTCCTGGAGGAAGGGGTTAGCCTGCCATTGCCGAGGAGGAAGGAGGCTTGACAAGCCCTCCCACTTAAAATCAAAAGCAGAGATTCCACAGAACTTTTTGTTATTCTCTCTGAAGGGATGCAGGAATATTAGACCAACAACCAGGACTATAAGAATTTTCTTTATTTCTGAATATTGGCATCTTCCCTATAGTTGCTGGGTTAATTTATTCCTTCTATGAAAAGTCATGCAGTCTCAAGGAAAGGAGATAGGGAACTAGGTAGATTAAGGAAAGAGCAAACCCGAAGAATAGAATAGGGGGCAAAGGAAAGAATTGGGGGGAGCAGAGGGACTGTGTCCACGATAGCAGCTGCGGGACAGAAGACTGCAGACAGCCAGTCTGTACCAGAGAGTGAGTCCTCGGAGCCAGTGTTGAAAAGCTTCTCCACCTCTTCTACCTAAGACCTACCCTGCCTGAAACCATTCTTTTTATTGGCTTCCATGGCTGCCTGCTCATCAACTGCAAGTTGGTTCCCTAAGTTTCAAAACTTTGTAATATTTGTTTTTCTGCCCTGCTTTCTGTGTCCTGCGTAGAGGGAATCAGGAGGTGGTTTTTAGCTCCTATACCAGGGTGTTGACCTGATCCCACTTTCCTGCACATTGGTATTGCATCAGTGCATCTGGGAAGAGAACTAATTTGGGACTGGGGTTGGGGGAATGGGGACCTCCTCTGTGCCAGGCACTGCTTCCATGCTGCATGTAAATTATTATTATTCCCATCCTGTTCTCTTAGCAAGTCTAGCTACTGGGACTATCACTGCATCTTACCAGAGCTAGAAACAGCCATTCAAGAGATTAGGGAAAGCAATCCAAGTCTGTGTAGTTAGGATCATGTTTACATTTAGTGTCTCTTGCTCTCTAGAAGCTGGCATTTACCAGATCTATTGCAAAACTCCTCTAATACGCAAAGACTTTCTAAAAGTGGTTCAAACTGTCCATTTGGTTCCCCTGATCTCTCTGTTCCTACCAAGCAAGTCTATGATAACTTCCCCACCTCCATGCCTTTCTTGCCTTTCTTCATCCAATAACAGACCATCCTAGATGCTCAGGGAAAATCTCAGGGTTTTTACTCAATCAACTTTGCCTACTTCATCTATCAAAGCCTAGCTTCTTTCTCTGTGATCCTCACATTCATTCAACTACACATTAATTCCAGATGCCCAGTAATTCTCAGGAAGCACATGAATGTGCCCCACCTGTTCATCTGTATGAGAAACAGGTGTGTGTGGTGATGCTGCTCTCACCTGTCTGCGTGCAGGTGAAGGCCAGCAGCTGACTTGGTTGATGTTCACTGACATGCTGGCTGGTCAGGACTCCTCTTTTAGGCTACAAACTTCCAAATGCAGGGAATCCCAAATGTGTGATTTCTTTAGAGTCAGGTATGCAGAGGGCATTTAGAAAATGTCACGGTTATGGGTGATCATGATAGAACTTGTATATTAATACTTCCAACCTAAATGTTGAATATCCAAATATAGATCACATCACATGGGAGAAATTCTCTTTTAAGTCATGTGACTTTTGTAATGTGATGCATTTAATATTGTGTTGTAGGTATTAAATTATGCATGGTTTTCTATATATACAAATCATGTATCTTAACTAAGGAAAAAGCACTTTAGAACATGTCTCATAGAAGAAAAAATGAGATAACAAGTTAGAAAGTTTTGATCCAGGGTCTTCCAGAAAGTAGCAGTATTTCTAATGCCTAATTCAAAACACCGGGACCATGTGAAGATTATTCTTAACTCAGCATATCCAAGAGAGTGGCGGATTCAGACATCAGGTGTATGCTCAGTATACAAAGCCTGTTCCACAGTAACCCCAGCAGAGTGTGTAAGAAATGAGATGCAGGGCCTCCCTGGTGGCGCAAGAGGTTAAACACAGCACTATGAAGCAATCCGCAGCCTCCACAGCACGAGTTTGATCCCTGGCTGGCCAGGGAGCAACCTACATGGTGCAGCAGACCTCTGTCTCACCCGCTGGTCCCCTTAGCATTGCGTTTCAGTCAGTCTGCCTGTTCTGTTCCCCACTCTGTCTCTGGTGAATCCTCTCACCCACCACACATCTGGCCTGGACCCCAGTTCTTGCATGCATAAATAAATAAATCTTAAAAAAAAGAAAAAAGAAAAAAGAAATGAGATGCAGCCACCTAGCCGTGGTCCCCTGTCCCTGCAGTAGACAGCAGCACTGTGGCTAACTGTCCCCAACTGCCATGCCATTACCTGCTATGGGGCATTTTCTGTGGGAAATAGAAGAAAGCCATCTCCAACAGCTTCTTACAGCTTTACTAGAGAAAAAGGATTGACTCCAGGGAGCTCCTGGGCCCAAGCAGAAGAGAATCCCCACAGATCACACTGAATCTTGTTTGGCAGAGTCCACATTTTTCACTCAATGAAATTGATGATAGTGACAGTAAAGGCTACAAAGATGTCACTGAAGCAAGAGCAAACACATTTTTCTCTACTGGATAGAAAAATCAAAGTTTCAAGATATTCCTGAAGGCATTACCAAAATCCTTTCCCCTTGAAGCATCCGTGTACTTGTCTGTTCTGAGATTTTTATATATTTTTGCATTATTATTCATAGACTCCCTTGCCAGAACAGGAAGGCCCAACTGTAGGAACAGTGGGAACTTTTGAACTGATGAGCTCCAAAGATTTAGCATACCAGATGACGATTTATGACTGGGAACTCTTCAACTGTGTGCATGAGGTAAGGTGCTGGATTAGGGGCATTCGTCAGTATGCTGGCAGCTCTGGATGAAGCCTGCTGCCTTGCTCAACTGTAAATGTTAATATGTGCTGCAATGTGGAAGCCACATGATGATTTTTTTAAATGCTGAATTTATTAATAAAATCTAGTATAAAACCTTTGATTTTTAAAGGAAAAACATCATGATTTACAATAAACCACGTCTTCCTGAGTCAAGGACAGCAACTACACCTCGCTTGTGTTAACAAACCTCATCGAAGCCCCTTGAAATGTAGCACAGTTTGAATTGTGGTCAGTGATTAGAGCCACGTTTGCTTACTGTTGTCCATTTTTCTTGACAAATAGAGAAGTGTAGCTGATGTTTTGATTTAAAAACAAAGAAGTGAATTTGTTTTCCTTTCTTTTCTAGCTGGAGCTAATCTATCACACATTTGGAAGGCATAATTTTAAAAAGACCACAGCAAACTTGGATTTGTTCCTGAGGAGATTTAATGAAATTCAGTTTTGGGTTGTCACTGAGATTTGCCTTTGTTCCCAGCTCAGCAAGCGTGTTCAACTCTTAAAAAAATTTATTAAGATAGCAGCCCAGTAAGTATCATTAACTTGCAAAGAGAAAAATGTTTCAGCTGCAATTTCATTTGTTCCCTTAAACTGCACCTTAAAAAGAAAAGCAAGATATAAAATCTCTTTGCGTACTAGACCCAAACACAGGGCTTAAGAATAACCAAACTCTGGTAAAAGATGGATTTTGCCTAGCTTTTGACATCACTATATAAATTCACATCTTACAGCACTGAAGCTAGAGTCAAAATTGTGACCTCTTTTTGCTCTGAACTATGCAGACTTTGTGGCTCCTTCAGTTGAAAGAGTCCTTCGGTAAAGTTCTGGTGCAGAAAGTTGTTTAAAAGGCACATTGATGGCCCGCATATAACACATTCCCGCCAGTAGAGGGCAGTGGGAACACGCCAGTACGAGAGCACGCTCGACGCCTCCAGAATAAAATCGGTGAAATGCATAAAGGCGAGCTAACCTGGTATATGAAAATCATCTCCATAAACATCAGAAAAAGCAAGCATCTTATAAATATTCTATTTAACAGCACTTTATGAGAAACAATTTATTTACTACAGGGGCCAGTTAGATTTCACCCTGACATGAATTTAATCTTCTTCTGCTATTTAGATATGCCTGACAACCTCCTGTTTACTTCCATGTTTTTGGTATCACCACAGTGCTAAAAATAAAATGCTAAATGCGGCTCATGGCTGGGAGACTTCTTTCCTTTCTAAATGCGGGGAGCTGTAGCACAGGAAGGTGGGGAGCACAAGTGACCCCAGCTAAGCAATTTTCTTGTACCAAATAGTTTATATCCCATACAGAGTCTGATTTCTAGAGCTAAACAAAGAAGTAAATGCTGCTTGACATTTTATACAGAGAAGCCTGCCAAATGCCTTGAATTATTTTGCCAAAAATTTGAGGGTTTAACAGTATATCCAAATCCCTTGGATTCAAATGCTGGTATCTCTTAATTGGGAAAAGCTGCCTTTTGGAAGAAAGATTTGGTTAAAATGTTGCATATGAATTTCTGGTTCAGAGTGTACCCACTTTCCCTAGGAGACTAAGCAGCCTTGTTACAAGGGACAAATGCTTTCACATGTTTGCAAGGAGATAATTATGGAAACTGTGACAATATGTGCTTTCCCATTATAAGGAACACACTCTATCTTCACCTTCCCTGAGCGTAAGTGCAACAAGAATGTCATTCTGCACATAAATGTGGGAGCCCAGAAAACCTTTTGGGACCTGATCCTGTGAGTTCACAGAGGCACCACAGGAGAGGCTTTCAAAAACTCATCAATTTTTCAAAAATGTTTTTGCCTTTCTTATCTCTCTTACTTCTGATTATGTGAATGAATGGATGGATTTGGCCTTTGGTATAAACCAGTTTACATTCTTTAACTGTTATTAAGCTGTGCTGCTTGCACAGGCTGTCTGGAAAGGATTGCAGGCTTTCATAAAATAAGGTCTACAAGAACGAGGTCTAAACTAGTGGCAATAGTGTGTTGTACATGGTATTTTTTTTTAATATATATATATATATGACTTTGACATATTCTAATTAAGCTCTTTACCTGCCCAGAATTTTGTGAAGTTGAGGTCCAAATATGACCACCCACATTTATAGACGAGGAGACCCAGACATAGAGGCACTTCTTGTCTTACCAAGGGTGATAAAGTCAGCTTGTAACAGTGACCAGAAAGACAGGTCTTCAATCCTGCACGTTTTTTTCAAGATCACATAACAGGACAAAGGCAAACACATAAGCATGATCACATTCACTGTGTCAGCCCTGTGGTTACTTGAACATGCTTTCAGCCTCTTACCTTTCAGCCACTGCCTCAGCTCAGGAAAGACCTCACTGGTTTCTCACCAGTAGGATCAGACACTGTAACTTCCCTGAAAACTATTGTCTGCTTTCCATACAGACACTCTAAGAATCATTCATTGCTACCTCTGTAAAGAGAACGCAGGCAACAAATGCAGCAATTTAATTAGCCTTTTACAAAAATGTTAATCCAAGCAGCATTTAATTATTATGTAGTCAGCAACCATATTGATTTGGGGGCTTATTGCAATGAGTTCTTCTTTCTCTTTTAAAGAAGCTGGTATAAAGAAGTGGAGGGTTCTTTTTGTTTTTTAATTAAACCAAATATCTGGGCTAAACATCGCTGTTCTAATAAGAATTTTTTGTCTTGGTACATGTCTTATTTCCAAATAGATTTTCATAAACACTAGTAATAGCATCCGTACAAATACGAAATCATCAGCTCATCAACATCAGGAAGACACAGAGAAAATAAAGCTCTTCTTTGGTCAATTGTTTAGGTTATTTTGCAACCTTAAAACTCCTTGAGTCCATTTGGATCATGACTTGTAAACTGATATTTTTCAACAAATGAAAGGCCTTTGGGTGCTTGTGGAAGCTCCGGAGGCTGCCACAGAGGGAGTTCCTTAGTTCCTTCTCAAGCTGCCAGAGGCAGTGTCTACCCGGTCTGGAAGTCATCAAGGATATTTCTCCTTTCCCACTCCAAGAAATGTTTCCCTCCAGGTCCTACAAGTCTTTTTTGCAAGCTCTGGGCTTGTCCTAACAAGCCCAGGGTAGGTGTCTTTACGTTCCTTCTCAAAACCTGAACCCCAATGACCAAAAACATCACCTTTCTAAAACTGCAGTAAGAAATCAACTGCAGAACATGGTCACCCATGTGGAACTTACACAGTGCATTAAATCTGTCATTGCCTATTCTCATAAAGGAGTCCAGGTGAATATTAATGACGATCAGAAAGTAGAACTCTAATTTTTTAAATCTTACTCAAAAGTAGCCTTTTACTCAAACATGTGCCTCTTGTGTTTCAGCTGTAAGGAGTACAAAAATCTGAATTCTTTTTTTGCCATCGTCATGGGACTAAGTAATGTCGCTGTGAGCCGCTTGGCACTAACGTGGGAGGTAAGCTTCAGCTGAGATCCAGCTGTGACTTTTGCCTGAAGAATAAAAACATAGGCTCACCAGTGGGCTTTTTAATAGAAATATCACTCACATTCATATAACAATGGAAAAGGTGGGGCACTTTGACGGAGGTGACCTGCCACCTTTTTTCTAGTTGCTTCTGAGTGTGAATTTTAAAAGATACTGTCCTTTTGTGTATGGGGGGCAGGAGGTGTGAAGGGGGCTCATCTAGTGGTATACAATGTAAATAATAATAAGGCATTTCCTAGGTACATCAGGAAACAGCAGCATTGCTTGGATGACTTCAAAGCTTTTGCTCTCAGATTCTATTGTTCTTTGGAATGTCTGCTTACTGCTTTTTCAATAAACCTAATCTATAATTAAGAGAGAACAGAAGATCCATTTTTATCCAAGAAGTCATTTTGCTTCTCAGAGAATTAGCCAGAAGGCCAACTGTTTGGCCCAGCTGAGTGCTAAGTATCTCTCAACTGCCTGGCAGACCTCTCTGTGAATAGAGGAACAACAGTTGGCTCATATTCAGCTTGGGGCCAAAGTTATGCAGGTGTGTTATGAACTTCTGTAGTAAATATCATTAGTGGTTTGTTGGTGTTTGGTTATTTGTGCTAGAAAGCATCTTCTTTCTTCATTAGCTAAGTAATCAAAAATGTGCCTAACCCTTTCACGTGTGGTATATCGTCGAAAAAAATACTAATCTCTAATAGAACATGCACACAAAAATAGACTCTTGCTAAAAATAAAAATGTATGTGTAAGTGGAACACAAAAAGAAGGCAGGAGAAGTTAACAACAGACTTAATTAGCAATGGTCCTTAAAGACAGCTGTTTGCATCTCTGTCTTCTTGAAACATTTTCCTTCCTTACTTCCCTCTTGAAACTGGTTTCTTTCTCTGTCCCTCCTAAATGTTTCCATTGTTTATAGGGCAGGTCCTCACAAGTCCTTCTGTCTTGGATTTCTCTTAAAATTCCAGGCAGATGTAGCACAGAGCAGCTCATCCCCTGAATATAGGAATGAGGGAACTGGTGAGGCCTGCATGCCATGCAGTTGTATCATCTTGCAACTAGTAAAAGCCTGGAGTTAGTGCAGCCAGTGAATCTGAACAGTGAAACTGCAGAGCAGACTCCTGTCTTATAGCCCTAGACACTTTAAAAGCCCTAGACTCTTATAGCCCTAGGCTCCAGAGACCTAGAAAACCTAGGGCTCCCTCTCCTGTAGTCTGTTCTCCCCAACCTTTTCCCAGATAGCTTCTCATCACCCTGCTCCCAGCCCAAATGAATTGGTTGGGAAAATCAAAGAAGGTTCCAAGCCTCATTTTTGTCCAGGTGTAGAGACCCCATAACAGCAGCCAGACAGGAAGGCTGTGGCACATGGGAAGCACTGCCGGAGTCCTCTTTCCTCATCAAGAGAGAAAATGAGTCAGCTACTTGGGATGCAGGCAGTAAAGAGAGAGTTAATGATCCAGCCCTTCAATTTCACTGGGAATTGGAGTACATCCTCTGTGAGCTTCTATTTTCACCCTTCTATGTTGCTAAAAAGAGCAGATTAACCTTTTGTCATTTATAAATTTTTATTTTTTAAGGTGAAATGTAATTTTACTGCCCTGTAGGAATAATTTTCATTCATAAACATTTTTGATTTTGGTTTCTCTGCTTCCTTTTGCCATCAGCCCCCCAAGGGCCTTGCACACAGCTCCACTGAGGGCCAGGGTGGCTGCTCGTGCAGGGAGAGGAACGGAGCCTGACTCCATGAAACTGGCAAGGAACCAAACAAAATATAGTTAAAGCACAGGACAAAAGGAAATGTTCAATGTAGAGAGGAAGTCTAACCTGAGATCAAGCCAATGGGAGTCATAGCCTGGAGCATAGTTTCTGGGCTAGGCAATATTGATATTTGGGGCAGGATAACACTTGGATGTGGTTTACTGTCCTGTACAAGACAGGATGCTAGGCAGCAGCCCTGGCCTCTATCCACTTTTCACGACATCCATTTCATCCCACCCTGGCTGTGACAGCCAAAATGTCTGCAGGCATTGCAGAATATTCCCTTGGGGTGGGGAGTGTGTGTGTGAGATGACCCTCAGTTAAGAACCACTGCCATAAAAGTGGGGTGTGGATGGATAATAGTATTAAGACCCATTAAAATTTTTATTAATATGCCCTCCTGCCTTGGACCCTAAATCCAGTAAAGAAAAAAAAAGAGACCTAGACCTAACTAAATATAATTCATTCCTACTTTCAGTAGTGGTCTGTGTTCATGAAATGGTATCACCAAACATGCTGATACAGATACTCCCTCTGGGATGAGGTCCTTGATGCTCTTGCCAGCTTTCATGCCTCTAAACATTCCTTCTAAGTAAGGATATCAGGTTTCCCTAAAACCTAACATGAAAATAAGTACTAGGAAATTATTTGGAAGGACATTATGAGACTAGTTCCTAGAAATAAAAGATTTTTTACAGATGTGTAAATAGCAATATGATAAACTGATCCAGATATGAGTGAGAAAAGAGAAGAACTTTTCTGTGAATCAGAAACACCTCATTGGTGAAGCCATTATTCTGAATTCCCATGTGAAGCAGGGCTTAGCTGGGAGTGTCTGGGGTCCTGCACTAAGTCAGTGCTTCTAATCTCTGCGTGGAAACACATCACACTGCTCTGTCTCAGTGTGGCTCTGCCAGGAGAGAAAAGTTCAGCTTTACTAAAAGCTCAGGACCTATGCAAAGTGATCAAAAGATGTTTTAGTATTGACCTACCCATGTCAATATATGGGTACAGTTAGTGGGGCTGAATCAAAATATAATCATGAGAAAATACTAAATTACTATATTTCAATTTGTGAAATATAGCAGGGCAAAGAGATCACATGAGAGAAATACTCATGTAGAAAAGCAAAGACTACCTTCTTTGGTCTAAATTTCTAATTGTGGACATCAGAGAGGTTAAAGAGATGAGAGGGATTACTTCCAATCCACTTGTAATCCAGAAATGCAGTCCACTCCATGAATAATCCATTTCAGAAAACTTTTATAAAAACAGTAAGACCAAAGCCTCTGTAGTTACTTTTGGTTCAACTAGGTTAAGTCTTTAAAAAGACATGTTCTCTATATTCCAAAAGATTTTCTTCAAATGACAAAAGAGATGACAGCCTGGTCTGTCTCAGAGATGTTTGATTAAGAGCCAAAAGAAATACATTTCCCCTAGAAAGGGTAACACATGATACATATCTAGATATTGAATCTGACATCTACATGTGGCATTTCCATTTCATTAACAGAAACTGCCAAGCAAGTTCAAGAAGTTCTATGCGGAGTTTGAAAGTTTAATGGTAAGTGGCAGCGGCTTCTTTATTCTGTTCACTGTCAGCATTAATCCAATTTCTGATTAGCTGAATTGAAGTTCTCATTTCAGAAATTTTATCTGTCCTTGTATGACTTTAAGAAGTTTATGATCCCGTTTTAGTGCTGCTAAAACAAGCATGTCTGACTAATGAATGGCACCCTCAGGAACTAACTTAAAGAGGACTTATGTCCCACATAAGGTCAATTTGTGTAACTAAGAAAAGCAGTGTAATAGGATCCTTTCCATCTAACACAGGTTGGCTATGGGCTGGAAGTTGCATTTTCCCTGGCTTGCCAAAATTGCTTTTCCCCATTGGCTGGGAGGTATTAAAGACAGAAAAGGAGTGAGCGGGACTTGACAGGACAGGAGGGGAAGGTGTCCAGAGGGCAAGTCAAGACTGACTGTGTTAGACAGAGAGGAGGTGGGGCTTCGGGGAAAGGGGACTTGCCTCATCAGGGATATTTTATCTGCTATGTTGTTGCTCTCAAAAGGTATTTTGGGGGGCCTCCCCTGGTGGTGCAGGCAGTTGAGCACCGTGCTGCAGTGTGAAAGCTGTCTGCAGTCTCTGCAGCACCGGTTCTATCCCAGCCTGCCAGGGAGGGTCCCACATGGCGCGGCAGACCTCTCCCATGGCGCCCGCTGCTCCCCTCAGCAGTGTATTTTGTCAGTCTGCCTGTTCTGATCCCCGCTCTGTCTCTGGTGAATCCTCTCACCCTCCCTTCCACGCATCTGGCCTGTACCCCAGTTCTTGTATAAATGAATAAATAAATTTTTTTTAAAAAAAAAAGTCTTTTGGGTTCCTGGAGGGAAATGTCCCTTTCAAACAAGACAAACAAACAAAAGGAACAAAAAGTAAAATTATTTTCATGTCATATTTGAAACTGTCTTAAAACTTGAGTCAATAAGTCTACCTTTCTTTTATGGCTCCATTTGATTCAAAATTACCTGGTGGATGACAAGGCTGGGTGTGTTAGGAGGGTGAGGAAGTGGTATGTATCACTAATCATTAACTGGCATCTTTTTGTTTCTCTGAAGGATCCTTCAAGAAACCACAGGGCCTACAGGCTGACAGTGGCCAAGCTGGAGCCTCCACTTATCCCCTTTATGCCTTTGCTCATTAAAGGTAATTCTAAGAAAATATACAGTCCACACAAGTGATGGGTGTGTGGGGAAGAAAATGAGCAAGAGCCTAATGAGATTGATGTCTTTGGGAAGAATGATCCATCCTTCCTTCCACTATGTCATCGTCTCCTCTCAGTTCTGACTTTTCTGAAAGGGTGGGGAAGATTATTGCAGGAATAGGAATCCACTATCTGGGAGATTTGATTGTGAAACAGGCTTGGTTTGGAAATTTTACTAATCTCAGGTAAAGTGCTTTAGAAAGTTAAACACCTAACATAAAAGGAACTATTATCAGCTTTTTCAACTGCAGTGTTATGCAAATCTTCCATCATAATCTAATGGTGCTATTGTGCTTTCTTAGTGTGACATATTTCTGTTAGTGATTAGAATGTGACTTTTATTTCTTTGCAGATATGACATTTACTCATGAGGGGAACAAGACGTTCATTGACAATCTAGTAAACTTTGAAAAAATGGTATGTACACTATTATAACCTGAACCGCAATGTTTTTTTTTAAATAAAATTTGCATTTGTACTAATAAAGGAAATAATTTCCACAGGTGCTGCCATGTTAAAAAGGTAGTTACACATAAAGGAATTTTGAAATATTTGGTTCAAATTGGCTACCTATTTTATTGTCAGCTCTCTTTTGTGAAACTCAATAGTATTTGTGCTGCAGCTCACAGCAGCCGCTAGCTTTTATTCTGTGTGTTGAGTCCCTGGCTGCCTGTTGCTAAAATGTACGAATGTTCCAGAGTAACTTCCATATTGTTGTTTTGTTGTTAGGTTTGTGGCACTAGACTGCCCCAGGATGCTTTTGAAATGTTTATCTGCTGAGCCTGACTTTAGTGCATGTAGGTAAAAGGCAACTCCATAGCAGATCTTTATTGTGGAATATTAGTCTAAATATGCAATGTTTATTCCAATAAAGTTCATCCAAGTTCACAGAGGGAACTTGAAAATCTTCATAACAACAAAAAAAGTTTTTTTAACAACAGATGTGGAGCTGGCACACAGTATTTTCCAGAACTCCCTCCCTCCCCACAAAAAGCTGATATTGACATTACTTTGCACTTTATTTTCTTATCATCTATGAAGCAATAAAGCAGGTCATGCCAAAACCTTTCTTTAGCTACATAGTGCATGTTAGTGGAATGCTCCATTGTCTTCTAAACTCTCTGGCTTTGGCCAGATGGATGGGGTGTCACAGAGTTGTCTCTGGGTGGATGAGCATCTTAGGTGGCACTCTAAGACAAGCTTGGGACTTAGGGTCCAGGAGACTTGAGGTTCAGCTCTCATGTTGTAGCTGTCCTTTCACTTCTCTCTGAGTCAGTTTCCTCAATAGCAAAAGCAGTTAAGGCCTGCTCCATCCACTTTTGGGGATTGTTGGTATAATATAGAAATTTTCCTGTAAGCCATGAATTCTTATCAGAAAACTGTTCTAATTTTGTCTTGAAATCAAGCTAGTATGGGTGATTCTAGGAGAATCTGAATTACCCCGAGTAATTGTATAAGGACCACACCACTCACTTTGGGAATGAGCTTATGCAAAGCAAAGGCTGGTAAGTAGGTACAGCGATTGCTGAGCACTAGGTTCACATGTCTTAAGCTTCTAAAGAAACAGCACATGAGTCTACTTAAAGACACTCTGGACCAGAGGTCAAATACTTTCTCAGCAATCTTACCCTCCACAGGGTATGGGCATCATTATTATTGTCTCAGTTTAATAATTCATTGATCAAAGTAGAAAAAATACTTTGCTCACATATTAGTATGGAGAATTAAACATATTTTGCTGACTTTCCAAAAAAAAGCCTGATTTTCAGATATGAAAGACTTAGCAAATAGATTTAAAAAAAAACCTTCTCGATTACTCATGCAGAAATACAGATGGAGGGGTGGCTAAGTCAACCACGTGGCTATAAAATATACACGTGCATAGAGGTATTAAACTTGAGGTTTCCTAAAGAGTTGACCCAGTTTTAGAATTTTTGATCATTAAATTAACTAAACAAAGCAAGCAAGAACAGCAGAAATATAGGTCAAGGAGGATGAAAGTTGTTTCACCTGGGTTTCTAGATGTTGGTGTCTGCAAAGGAAAAGTCAAGATCATATTCAGTGGATTTTCAGAGTCCCCCTTTTCCAGTTTCTGTCCTGTAGGTTTAGATTCTTATATGCTTAGCAGTGAGGAGGGAGGTCCTTGCACCTTGCTCTCAGAAAGAGTTCACTTTTGCTTAAAAGCAACTGAATGGTTAAGATAGTAGGTCAGATGCAATAATAGAAACCTAAATGAAAAATGACTTAAGCAAGATAAATTTCTTTCTTTCTTTATTATTTTAAAAATCCATGTGAGTTGGTAGCTCCACTCCAGGAAGTGGCCAAACTTCCAGGCTTCCCCTCTCTTGCCACATCACCATCCACATGGTCTAAGATGGCGAGCCACCATGTCCCCATTCCAGCCTTTCTTCCTTCCAGAGGGAACTAGGATGGAAAAAAATGAAGACATCCTTTTTCCTGTTAAGACTGTGCCCTGGAGTTGCACTCACCACTGGACTGATACTTAGTCACATGAAAGGAAAGTTAAGATAGGCAACCCTTATTTGAGGTATTCATGTGGCCCATGAAAGTTAGTGGTTCTATGACTATGAAAAAGAAGAGCATGGTAGAGCTGCAGGAGTACTGTCAACTCTGCTCCAGTAACCACGCTTTTGTTTCATTTGATAAGTCATATCATGATAGACTATAGTTTACAGATGTCCTTCCATGAGTTAGATGTTAAAGGGAAAAGAAAGAGACGTTCAAAAAAGTTATGCTTTTGATTTCTAAAACTGGTTTTGACTAACCTGGCACTAGCTGCCAAATCCCCATACTTTTCTCCCCTTACACTAGCTTGCCCGATGCGGCCACTGCTCTCACTTACAACTCCCACTCGCAGCTGCTGTCTTGCTGTGTTTCATGGGGCAAAGATACATCTTCCTCTCAGGTTCATGTCAGTGCTACTTCCTATCACTCATCAGCAAGGCTAAGGTAGTGAGCAGAGCTGGCAGCTTTTCTGGGGCTAGTAGGTTGTTTCCCCAGAGGGAGCTCCTGCCAAGGGCAGAATTCACCAGGGTAGCCAGGAGCACAGATGCCTTCTCTTGGTGTCAGCATTACATAGTCACAGCAAACCACTGTGCCAACCCTAAGTACTTTTATTTTGAAACTCTTCACCCTTGAGGTATGAAATGAGGATTAGAGAATTCATTGCATATTGGTTTTCAGGATTTATGAGTATGGACAAAAGAGAATTCACACTCTGAGCCTTATGCAAAATTAAAAAAAAAGCAGACATTCTTTCATTTGGGGGGAGCATAAAGGAGTATTCAAAAAAATGTTTGAATAAAGCCCTTTGTAGCTTTCTATGGCATACATGAATATTTATAACATTTAGGAGGTAGACTAGCAATGGATTAGAGGATAATATGCTGGCCCACTGCCACTATCCCAGGCTGCATAAAGTACCCAGTGCACAGTTGCTACTGTATTAGGAGGTTGGTTCTATTTCAGACATAACCATATATAGGTGTGTTTATTTATGAATATTCTTTTTAAGATAGTCTTTTTATTTGGAATGAGAAGCATGGGGCAAGCTTCTATAATTCTGGAAACATTAACAGAAGCTAATTTATTAAGCAAGAGAAATGTTTTCAATCCCTTTATTTTTTATCACTAGTCATGTCATTACATAATTAGCAACAATATGTCTTCTATCACCAACAATATTATTACAAGACTCATGGAGAGAGCACTAGATTTGTTAACTCAAGCTATGGGGAAAAAGTGATTTCTGAGTACAAATCTAATTGTTCAAATCCACCCAATTTCCAGCCCTTTCCAACTCAACAGAAGTCTGCAAGAGCATTTTGAAAGTTTACTCCTTCATCTAGAATTTATAAACTGAGTTAAATGCAGATTTTCTAAAGTAAATTTTACAGCAATACAGAATGTGTAGACTGTAAAAGCAAGGAGTTTTACTGGGAAATAGAAATCAAAAAATATTTCTTGACCTTTAGTGTATGCAGTTGAGAAGATAAACCATAAACACACTAAATGTTAAATATCAACAAAAGAACTAAAAACTAGCTCACAATAGAGAGGTCAGAAAGTAAAATGCAGAGAGTTAATTTCATGCAGTTGGGTCAGAGGAGAACAAAACCATAATAAATACAACAGCATAGTATAAGCAAATCCAGACTTGGTACCCTGAGCATCTGTCCAGTCTTGCCTCACACGTTATCTCTGTTCCCAGTCTGAGTTGCTGAGCCTGTATTCCTTTCATTTCCTTTCTGCCTCAGGGCCTTTGCATTAGCTGTTACCTTTGCCTGAAATTGTCTTTCCCCTAATGTTTACATGTCTAGCTCCTTCTCCTCATTCTGGTCTCAGCTCATATGCCCACTCCTCTGAGTGGTGTTCCCTGACCATCCCTCAAGTGTCCTTCTATCCTTCAGACCAAGCACTCTCAGATAAACTTGACTTGATAGCAGCTTTTTCCATCTGAAATGATCTTCTCCACTTACCTCTTCATTGTCTGTCTTCTCCACTAGAATGCAAATGTTCTAGTCCAGGTATCTCATCTACTTTGCCCATTGATGTTTCACCAGTGCCCACAGAAATGTCTGGCACAGAGTAAGTAATAAGTATTTTTGAATAAAAGAAAAACCCAATCATATTCCACTATTGGGCCTAGTAAGAGAGGACAGTACACTAATGCAGTTTTAAAGGATTTTGTGTAACAAAGATTTAATCCAAATGTGCTTCCAATTTTATTATTAAATTTGATTGCACTCATTGTTTCAAGCATTGGGGCACTTGTATTCCTGATACTTTATGCAAGATGACACCCTTAGTCTTTGATTCCAATTGGTCATTACTCTGTTTCCCCTCCTCCCTGGTTGCCAGCTGAGTCTGTCCTTCCTTGAATGCAGACACATACTTGCATGTACCTGGACACATACTTGAATGGTCATGGCCATCAAATGTGTGACACACCATGAACATCATGTCGGTTACATGTATGTGCCTGTATGTCACACACTTCTTGAGTATTGAAGAACTAGAACCAAAAGACAAGACTTAGGGCTCTTCCCCAATAATGCATACAGAGAAGGCTAACTCAGCTCCTGGGACTTTTTATCTTTTATCTCTCCTTCTTACCATGTACTTAATTCCACTTGGTTGCTATCATGGGCACAATCTTTGTAGGTGAGTGGCTATATAATGTTAGACCTTATTGTGGGGGAAAAAATCTTTTCCTAATATCTGAGAGTCTAAACGAAATAATCAGATGATAGAAATGTGGTTTTATACTTCTAAGCAAGGACTGAGAGCCTGTACTTGATAGGCATGTAAGATGAAGGCAGTTAAGGGGCAGAAGTACAGAAATCTGACAAACATTAAGAGCAAGGATGGCGAAGTTCTCAAGGGGCAGGAGCAGGAAAGGCAGAGATGCCAGGGCAGGCAGGAGAGGACTAAAACACAGGAGCAGCTCCTCAGGGGCCCCAGGGCAGAGCCAGCACAGCCTCGGAGGGCAGAGCCAGCACAGCCTCGGAAGGCAGAGGCCGTTGGGCAGCTGTCTGTGAGAAGAAGATTGTGAATATCCAACAGTGCAAGGGGGCATTGCCTGGAGTACCTGCTGTTCTGAAATAGACCTGCCCCTCTTTGGCATCAGGAGAGATTAGAACAAAAGGCACGAGTCAGGACAGAGCAGGCCAGACAAGCTGGACACTTGTAGAAAGAGCTGTAGGTGATCCCTGCATCTAGATAGGAAAGGAGATAACTTGGCCAGTTGACTCCTGAGGGGAGGGTGCACAGAGAGGTAACCGGGCAAGGCCCAGGCCCCAGGGGCTTCTCTGAGGAGAGGCCACTCTGACATTGAATTCAAGGGGAATTCCTTGCTACAGAGCTTAAAATAAATTTGTTAGGGGCTGTCACCTCAGGTCCTATCATCAGTGCTGGTGTGAGGACTGCTGGTGGTCACTTCCTCTGGACTGTGTCTTTGTGCTGGTCACTCTACAGCTCAAGTCCTGGGACTCATATCGGCTTCTGAGTCTCTCTCTTTTCAATTAAAAGGAGAAATAAACAGCTCAGCTTTCTCAGCTTTCTCAATCTTTCTTTTTCTGAGCCACCTCTGAGTTCGTGTCCTGAGGGAACTATGTCAACTTTTGGTTGGCTCCATCTCCCATCCTTTGAGGTGAGGAACTGTATGAAAATACTATTATTTGCAATGACCCTCTGAAGACCTATACTGAGAATTGTCCTGAGAGAAATGGTGACTGAGTGAAATTTGAAGTGTCAATTCCAAAGGAAACCCTGGCATTCTAACTGTGAGCTGTTCTCTTGGTTAGAATTCTTGAGGGCAGAGTTTGAGGAGCAGGCGCTCAGGTGGTGATCCTCAGGGGCTGGAAGTCTTTCAGAGTCAGCTCAGGTGGTGAGGGGTCACGCTGCCTACCTTTGCTGCCTCAGAGCGCCTGCTGAAGGAGCATGTTCTCCTAAATTTGCCCCTGAATTATAAATCACTGACTTAATAAGCCAGTTGCTAGTGGGAGTGTCATAAACCTCAGGTTTGCTGGGATGAAAAAAAAACAAGCTCTGCTTCAGAGTAATCAGGTTTTTTCCCACTGGGCTGGCATTATAGGAAAGTTGCCTGGCCTGCTCCAGGCAGGCCAACCTGCTCCAGCAGGACTGCCAGGCCTAGGGCATAATTTTTGCCTTCCTTCTTGCTGTGGCAGTTGGATAATAAAGCCTATGTCTCTTTAACCTTAGTTTCTGCCAATATTTACTGAGAACATTAATGAATAAACTGCCATCTGCCATCAAAAATAACATGTGAGGCTTAAGTTTGTGGTGGAATAGATAGCCTCTAACTACATGGCTTTATGTAGAGATAAATGCAAAAGCCTCCACTTTGGTACAAGAAAGCAACTGCACATCTACAGAGAAGGAAGCTGAGACCAAATGGCAGCTCAAAAAAAAAAAAAAAAATGGCAGCCCAATGAAATAGGCTGAGAGGTTTAATTCACTATTAGCTCATCAGAGTCAGTAATATAACTTTTTCAAAATTGTGGAGTTAGATGTGTAGCATCATCTAAATCAAGCAATATGGAGGAATAATAATTCCTCCATGCCCTGAATGATTCACATGGTCTAGGGGTCAACACTAGAGACCGGACAGAAGATACCCAAGATTGTGGTATGAAAATCTGTTGAAGAAATTGGGTATATTGGGACTATAAGAAAAGACCTGGAAGTGGGGAGAAAAACAAAGGGGAAAAGACTTTGACTCAAAATGCTAATAGTTAGAAATATTGAAAGATAGGCTGTCTCTGGAGGAAACGAGAGACTCATTGCTGGATGCATTCAAACAGTGGGGAGCCACCATTCCTAGGCAGGCTGTCCAAGGCAGCGTGCACCCTGCAGACACTTGAAGGTGACTGAGACTTCTGAAGTCTCAGCACCCAGGAAAGTGTCTTCTAGTTGAATATAGTTGTTAGTAGCATATTAAATATTGCTGTGTTGATGGGCACAAAAGAGGGTGGAGTTAAAATCGCAAGTTACCCCTGCTTTGGTCTCAGGAAAGCATTCTGTAACTACACATCGCCCAGCAAAGCCAGTGGGGCTCATGTGCTGTTACTCAGGGTGTGTGTATTACCACATTATTGTGCAGACCTCAAAAAGGAAGTGAATGGACCTCATTGCAAAGCCAGATCTGGATTTCAAAGTTAAACTGAAGTTATCTTTGAGTATAATTAAAAAGGATACGTCAAAATTAAAACCATTGTTAAAATTAATCAAAGATTTAGAAAGGTAGAATGAACTCCAGAGCTGGAAATTACTGATTTAAACAATTGTTCTCACATTTTAAACTACATAATGAGCTAAAAATTATGAAGCCTCAGAGTATAGCTGTAAAGACTAGTCTTAAACTGAAGTCAGAATGAAATGTTTTAGCTTTCAAAACTAAAAAGCAGAACAATTACTCCCTACAAAATGGTATAGGAAGAGGTTTCTGACCCCTGCTAATTGTTTTATTATTCTTCAGAGGGGCGCACTGGCAGCATTTCCCAGGGTTTTCAGTAATTACACTCCATTCAATATCTGAAGAATTACAATAATTCTACATGGAATATACTTGTGCCCTTCAGATGCAAAGCCTTTAGAGAAGTGAAAAAACAACTTAAAGTAAATTAGCAGGAAAATTATCATAGTTACTGTTTATTTCAGGGCTCCATATATCAGAGGCTAATTATACATTGTATGTTACATTTTCTTGGAGGTGTTTGTAATATATTTCTCATGCTGATCAACAGACATACCAGATTTTTAGGATCCTTTATGAAAGTGAAGTTCAAACTTTTTCGACTGCCTCTTTGTGTGCGAGACATTTCCCATGCAGACACATGTCCCTTAATGCTTGCCAGAATCCTCAGAGTAGTAACGTTCAGTGAGGTATTGTGAGTATTCACATGTGTGTATTTGTAAAGCTTTGACTCTTCTATGAATTTTTCCTGCCAAGTAAGTTGGGTTTTTTCAATGCTATACAGCTTTCTCTGGGTCCTTGTCTATGCGTTGACAAGGCAGGAGAAGAGAGAAGAAAGCAGGGTCTGAAATTACCAGCAACTCAGATTGGAGAGTCTCTTTTCCTGACCGGAGTGTTAGAATTAACCCACCATCTCTGTGCGTCCCCTTTTGGAGTGTGAACAGCACAGATGCCCTGAGATGGTAGATCCTGGGGCCCCAGCTGCCCCAGCTACCAGGAGCAAGAAACGTGTGCCCTGCTGAGCAATGGGCTTAGGTCTCTATGATGTTTCTCCTCAAGTTCCTGTTCTTGAGATTCTCCTCTTTTGTTTCTCACTAAATTGAGTTCGCTACCAAAGAATCCCTTCTGATTCGTTATGGCAACCAAAGCTGGAAATTCAGAAGATCACTTACAGATGAAATTAACAAAGGATAAATTATCATTCATCGATATGATTGAATACATACTCATTTTCAAATATTTTTAAATGTGAATGACATGGAAAATGGCCATGATGCAGTGTGAAACAATTCAAATTAAAATAAAATATGTATGCAAAGTATGACCTCAATTTAAAAAAAAATGTGCATTTCAAACTGATGTTACTCCAGAACAAATTTAAAAATAAAAGTTTTTAAAAGGGAAAACCTGAACTAAAAATATGCCTTTATATATTTATTTTTTAAATATTAGCAGGAAATCTACCAAAATATTAGTGAAGTTACTGTGTGAAGTAGTGCTCTAAGTGATTTTTACTTTATTCTTAACCTTTTCTATATTTTCTCATCTTCAAAAATGTGCTTATGTTACTGTTATAATAAAAAAGGAAGAACTGAAAAGGGGGAAGGATGGGAGGGAGGGAGAATGAAGCGAAGGAGAGAGCGAGAGTAGAAAATCAAATAATTAAGATGAACATTAAAACATGCACGTTTCCTGGGAAATTAGAAAGTTGGGTTTTGTGTGAAGTGTGTATGGAAAAGCACAGGTAGAATAGTTTCGCTAAGACTGTTAAATCAAGATAATCGATACCTCATCACCAAATTCTATTTACTATGGTGAGGAACTTGACAAGCTAGGCCTTCTCCAAATCTAGGCTGGTTCCAAATTCTCTTATAAATTCAGTGGCCACAAAAAAGAATGGTAAAAACTCATCCCAAGTAGTAAGGTAGTCTCAGGAAGAATGAATTGCTTTTTATGTCCTGAGGAACAAGTAAACAGTAAGGCTAGAGTTATGCTGTGAGTATTCCTGAGAATTTGCCCTCTGTATGTGAGTGTGGGTGCCTCTTTCAAGTAATCGAGCAGTTATAGATCAGCTGTTGCCTCCAGATATCAACATCTCACAATGAGCTATTTTTCTTGGTACCGGTATTGCCAAATAAATCATGGTTTGTTTTCCTTTTTTGGATTATACACTAAGCTCACTTGCATATCAGTCTTTCTTTTTTCTTTATTCTTTTTAGCGCATGATTGCAAATACTGCCCGAACAGTGAGATACTGCAGGAGCCAGCCCTTCAGTAAGTTAAATGTCACTGCATGCTGCAATGTGTATCTTGATGATTAAGTCCTTTTTAATGAGCCTACGGTGACACTTTGGGAATCTGTACAACATTTGATTGATTCTGAGACACTTTGCCCCATGAATTCCATGGCATGGAAGCCATCAGTTTAAAGACTTCTTTGTTGTTGTAAACGAAGAAAATATTTCCTTGGTTATAAAACTAGAAAATAGCCATAGGAATATTGTTCTGTGAATGAATTTAAAGAGAATTAATTTGCTTTTTGCAGTGTGGCTAGAGACAACTAAGGAATAATTGCCAACAAATTCTGCCTCAAACCGACTTTATTTATGAGTCACTGCTTGATCTTGAGAAATGCACATCAACTCTTGATTACTCATCTGTCGTTTGTAAACTGGGAGAGATAGTATTTATTCTCTTTTGGGGTATAATGAGAATACATTAAATTAAGTGTATAGCACATTTGTAAAAGGGCTCATAACTGGAATTCATATTATATTTCTAGTAATCCGCGGTGAATTTAGTGTTCTTTTAAAACCTGAACATATAGCGCAATAGCTGGCATAATACAGTGCTTCAGTATAAAATTATTACTACTAATAAATAGCCATTTTTATTATGTCGAGAGTTGAGTTGCATCATAGCACCAGATCCTCATGCCAGACCTGTGCTGTTTCTCTTCTGGGCTGGGACTTAGACCAGGGGATGGAGCTCTGGCTTCCTCAGGCTGGGCTGAGAGTGAGGGGGTGGCCCCTGTGAAGTTTTTTGCAAACTTCGTTGTATGAGTCACTTGCAGACATTTGGCTCATTAAGTCAACATGATAATTTGACAGGAATATGACTGTCAGGCTACCAGTAGCTTCCCCTCCAATAAACTCAAGGATAAGAGACTAAGAGGTTCTCATTTTATTAATCAGAGCTATGTTTGTCCTTCCTGGCACAGGACTGGCCCAAAGCAAAGATTTGCTAACATCAGATGCCAGAACTGCTAAATGTTCATTTTTTTAATGTACAGGGGGAAATATCTAGGAAAAGTAATCTTGGCTTTGGGAGCAAGTAGACCTTTAAAAAATTGATTCAAATGATTGTGCTTCCTCTTCCTTCTAAAGTGAGAATAGCCTTGCACATCAACTATTCCTATGTGGGTTCTGCTAGAATTAAATTGTCCCATGTCTTTTCACCTAGTAATTTAGTATGTATATAAAGATATGATCATAAAGCAGTGAATATGAGAATATGTAAGTGATTCCAGTCTATAGCTGGGATCTTGAATCTATGGCCCTTCAGGAAATTCCTGAAATTCTATGCAGTATTTTGTGTACCTGAGAGGCTCATAGCCTTAAGAAGGTTCTCAGTGATGTCCAAGAACCAAAGAACCATACTAGGATATGTTCTGCTCTATGAACCTCTTTGAAAGTAAATCCTACATTCTTTGACATCTTCTTCTAGAGAGGAAGTGGGGGCAGCATTAATATATTTTTTTAAAATTCCATTGCATTTGTTGAAGTTATCAGTAACTGCTGGTAAACAACAGCTGCTCAGCTCTGAAGTCAACAATCTATAGATAAAGCTATAGGAATAGATTCATAAACATTGTGGGAATATGTACAATGTAATTACAGTATATTGTACATGTAGAGTACACTGCCAGTAAGAAGCAAGGAAATTAAACACTGTGGTATTATTTATATGTGATAATTATACTGATGAGTTTCTTCTTAGAGCAAGCAGGGGCCTTTGTATCTTCCTTCTTCTTTTCTATGTTCAGACCTGCAATGTTCTTCTCCACCCCTTATGCAGATGGCATTATAATTGTCTTTGGGATGGTGCGCGGCTTTTAGAAGAGCAAATGGACTGCAGAAAGCAATGTGCTGTGGCAGGAAGAACGCTGGTCTGGCTTGGCCACTCCCTTCCTCTGCTAGGCCAGAGCCCCACACCAAAAATCCATGAGACAGAGGTTGCCCACATAGAAATGTTGGTTCTAAAAAGGGCATTCTTTTCCCTTTTACTTTGAAATAATTCACCATTTTTAAATGGGGAGAATTCCCTGGAAAGAGATCTAGATTTCTCGATTCTGGAAAATAGGAAAATCTGGTAACCTCTGCAGCAAATTCCCACGTGGTAGCAACATGCAGGGGCTGAACCGTCACTTCCAATGGGACCTGCTTTTCCAGCTCACCACTGTCCTCCTTAGTCATCTTTAATCCCTGCTATGGTCTTGTGACTCTTATTTCAGCCTGGTTTTAGGGAAGCCATTTAATTCCAGATAGCTCCATTGCTCTCAGGCTTGAGGGAGTGGATCAGAATAAAATGGCAACTGAGATTTCAGAACAGATAGCACTAGAGAATCAAAAGTCTAGCAGGGGCCTCCTCGGTGGCGCAGCAGTTGAGCGCTGGGTTGTGAAGCTGCCCACAGCCTCTGTAGTGCTGGTTCGATCCCCAGCTGCTCTCCTGCCGCCCGCTCTGCTCCCCGCTCTGGCTCTGGTGAATTCTCTCACCCTCCTGCGCTTCTGACTGTACCCAGTGCTTATATAAATAAATAAATAAATAAATAAATCTTAAAAAAAAAAGTCTAGCAGAAGTCATGACAAGTTGGTTTTCTTCCAAGTAGGTGCAGTCTCTAAGAACACAGTCTGTGCGTGAATGCTGTGCGTTGTATGCAAGAAACAAGAGGGCTCAGACTTACTAGTCTCACTGATTTGATTCAGTTCAGCCCAGGTATTAAATGCTTTGGTTAGGGGCTAATGAAAATCATGTCTTTTGCCATTAGCCCTCATTTGAGTGAAAGGGGGCAGAGTTCGGAGTGTGAAACCCAGATGGGGTGGTACGGAAAACAGTTTTAAAGTGTAACCAGGCAATGGTTTCACTTTTACTTGGTTCTCGTTTTCTCTTTCTCCATATATACACATAAAATTAAGAAATGCAACACAAAGGACAATGACCAAAATAGGTGATTTGAGGGAAGGAGAGGGAGCAACCAAGTGGAAACATTTCAATGACTGTGGTGTGTTGAACGGTCTTGATGGAACCTAGGAATCCATGCAAAATATATTAAGTAGTTGGAGAAAATAAAGCTGAATCTCATATGCATGTATCACACAACGCCTGGTCTGTTCTTTTCTCTTTTAACAGATCCCGACGCAGCTCAAGCTAATAAGAACCATCAGGATGTCCGGAGTTATGTACGGCAATTAAATGTGATTGACAACCAGAGAACTTTATCACAGATGTCACACAGATTAGAGCCTCGCCGACCGTAGACATTTAAAGTGCCCAGAACAGTGGTTTGTCTCCAGTCCACAATCTTTCAAAAATGCCATTTATGTTACCACTTGACTGTATTGTCACTAGAGAATTCTACAAAACAAGCAAAAAACACAGCCTGAGACACCTCAGGACTGCATTCAGCTTACCAGCGTCACGATGAGAGAAGACATTATTGGACTTGCATAGAGCTTGCACACTCTAGCTTAGGAATGCCCACTTCGTAGTCACCCCATTTCATTTCCATTTGTGCCATCTTCTTTGCTGAAACCTAAAATAAGGCCCACATGAAGAGTGTGGTAGAAATATACCATTGTCAAGAGAATTATCAAGCCCCTGACATTTTTCTAGGAGTGTTTACAAGATGACATGAGCTATGAATGGGATTTGTTTGACTACGTCAGAGGTGATATTGTTTCCTAGTTTCTAACTCAACATCTTGATTTAGAGCATGGGATTACTGGAAGGTTTGCAGGATCCACGTAAGTCCAAATTATAGGCTGTATTTGTCCTTCTTCATAGTCTTACCTCTGAAGAAATTGAACCTGTCCACATTACTATACAACATTATGGCTAATTGTGTAATTTAGGGAGGACTGGTCTGTAATTTCTGGATGGCATATAGAATAATATTTATGTTTACATGTAACTTTTTTAAACTTACAAATCAGGATTACGTACTTAAGAATTTCACTAAGAAACTCCAAGGTTCTTAAAATTGCCAGCGTAAAAATAAAAATAAATAACATTTCAGAAGAGCACAATATGCACAAAACATTTTTCAAAATTAAAATATTTTCCTGGGCATTAAAAACCTTTACTATTGGCTAATTATTATTACTAATTAAAATACACATATTTTCTGGAGTTAAATGTTATTACAAATACCTTAATTTTCAGCAATTGTTTTGCACTTTCAAATAGATTGTAAATAGTTCATTCAATCAATGTTATAGTTATTTATTTGCTACATAATAGATGTTGTGCCAAATAATTACTTTTTATTTATTTAGTATGTAATTTTTGAGTACATTTTTTCCTCTTAGGAAATTAGTCTACATTTAATGCATAGGGATTGTATGTATGTATATCTCCTGTAAATACCAGCTAGTATCTTCATTAAATATAATTGTTGACAAGAACTGGTTGTGCTGTTCTCAGTTCCTATAATGTGAGAAGAATATGGTGAGATCTTAGTATGATGAGATCCTGGAGTTTTTAGATGAAATAAAATTCACATGCTATAAAAATCACCCTTTAAAAATAATTAATTCAGTGGTTTTTAGTATAGTCACCAGGTTATACAACCATTAATCACTATATAATCCGAGGTCATTCTCGCATCCCTAAAAGAAACCCCATACTCAGTAGCAGTCTCTTCTCATTCTCCTCTTTCCCTAGTTCCTGGAAATCACGAATCTGCTTCCTGTCTCTGAGGATTTACTATTCTGGACATCTCATATAAATGGGATCATATGATCTGTGGCCTTGTGTGTCTGTTTTCTTTCACCTGATAGAATGTTTTCAAGGTTCATCCACATTATAGCATGTATCAGTACTTCATTCCTATGTATGGCTAAATAATAATATCCATTATATGGATAATACCACATGTTGACCTTTCATAAGCTGATGGACATTTGGACTATTCCAAGTTTTGGACTGTTTGGGAACATTGCTGTTATGAAGGGGCACTGGATTTTAGATCAACCTGGTATGGAGGCTGATACCGTTTCTCAGTGATTTAAGTACTTAGTAAATATTTGATGAAAAGACTTTCAAAAGTCTTTCAATTCCAGACATGTTTCTATTTTTCAATGTCAGAATTTTCCAGAGTGCATTTCAGTCTATACTAACCTCACAAGCTCACAAGTTGTTCCTCCAAAAAAATAGAAACACAACTGCAAAACATAACGCAAAACAAAAATGGTATCTTTGAGAACCACCACACAATGTACCACATTCTCAGATCTGATTCCTGGTACATATTAACATATTAAAGGCTCTGGAAAATCCTGTTGTGGTCCCTGTAAATGTCCTGCAACCCAAGTCCAGGGAAGCCAGACAAGTGCTTTTCTGTGTTCCTTTACACAATAGTTCAAAGTCCCCAGGAGGAGGGGTGTTGTTTGATGCCGTGTTATGCCTTCTACCCAGCAGCAAGCAACAATGCCTGGAACTTACTAGAGAATTTTTTTTAAGTCACTGAATAAATTTTCTTGAAGTCATTATTATTCAGCATTTTACTATCTCATAAGCTTCAGTATAAGCTACAAAATTTTCACCATTATATAGTTTTCTAGATGATTTTAAAAGATGACAAACAGCTGATAGGCTACCCCTTGGGTATCCCTGCTCTTGTTTTACTCTCCTTTCCTCCTCCCTTCTTTAAAAGCTGTAGTCTATTCTGACAGCTCCTTTCCCTCAAGTCCATGGTGACTGCTACTTTATGACCTTCTTTTAAATTCGTTTCCATGTTATTCAAAATTAATACATATTCTCCTATGTATATTCCCTTTGGTCTTCTAGATGAGAGTAACTATTGCTGTACTTAATAAAGATAAGAGATTTTTAATTGTGTCTGGCTGCTTTGAAAGTGCATTAAACTCCATTATTCAAGGTAGCGATGCTGAAGTAAAAGAATTCAGACTCCAAAAATGAAGAGTAGTAGCCAAGCAACCCTTCCTGAAGCAGGAGATGCAGTTAATATTTTAAAATTTGCAAACAAGCCAAAAGAAAATGAGGTGCCTACAGGGTCATAAGAAGGATAATGAGGTTTGCTGGAAGACGTGAAAAGGAAGAAAGAATGTTTTTACCAAAAGCGCCTGTAGAAAATTAGACATTTAAGTGTTTAACATACCTGCTTAGTAAGGTCATTGGCACAGTGTACAAAAGCTAAGCTTTTCCAGCAATTTTTGAATACCATGCAGGTTAAATAGATTTCTCCTGAATTCAATGGCATTTCCTCTTAAATATGAATGCAGATCAATGACTACCCATGTGAGAAAATTAAAAGAAGTGTCATTCTGATTTCAAATTGTGCTTTTAGATTTTTTAAAACTCAGCACAGAATATGCAGTATGGTAAAAATAAACTCCTACCTTGAATAGCTTTCCTTTTACTGTCAATCTAAAATGTATTACATTCCTTGCTGTAGAATAATCCTAGTTTTCTTTATTTGTTCTTCATAGGTGGAGTATGGTGCTAGGTGGGCAGGTGACAGCATTGCTGACATAAACCCTTTGACTTTATTAGGTATTATTAGTTATCTCTTTACTTATTCATTCACAAGTAGTATAGGGATTTACACATGGCCAAATCCTCTGTGTCTCAGGAATCAGTGGTTTCAAAATATAGAAAGTCCCAGTTTTCCTTGAGCTTATCATTTAGTGGGAGAGGCAGTTGACTAATCAAATGATCATACAAGCAAGTAAATATAAAAACAATATACAGAATATGGTGTTAAAGAACATGTAATAAAGGAATTAAACCTGATGTGAGGTGAGCAAATGTTTCCTGTGGAAGTAACAACTGACCTGATTGCTGAAGGATGAAATGCTAACCAAGTGGAGCCAGGAGGAGAAACTGTTCCAAGCAAGAAATAACCTGGGCAGTTGGAAAGTGGGGCGAGCTCCCTTGGGCAGAGCAGAGAACAGGCTGAGCATGCCCCAAGATGGACTGGAGGCCTTGGCAGAGCTTACTAAGGAGCTTCATCTTTTACCCAAGAGCAGAAAGAAGCCAGTGAAGTGCTCGAGGGGGCGTTGCATTCTAATGGCAGCCCTTAGGGGGCGGGGCCCCTGCTTTCTGTTACCACACTGCAGATGACACATGGTGTCATCACTAATTCTTTAATTACTTTATTATGCAGGCTTAAAGGTCAGGCAGAGGGAATTGTGACTAGTAGCAAATATTAAAAGGCAGTGGTGGACCCAGATAGCGAGAGTCAGACACCACACTTCCTTTTAATTTTGGGATGTCGCAAAAGACGTTTAACATAAAATTTACCATTCTAGCCCTTTTTAAGTGTACAGTTCAGCGGCATAAAGTACATTCCGTGTTGTGCAACCATCACCACTAGCCTTTCATTAACGCAAACTGAAACTCCAATTACACAACTCCCCACATCCTCCTCCTCCTCAACCCTTCGTAACCACGATTCCACTTTCTGTCTCTATGACTGTGGAGATCACATAAATACAACCATACAGTACTTGCCCTTTTGTGTCTGGTTTGCTCACTTGGCTGTTTTCAAGGTTTATCCAGGTTGTAGCCTGTATCAGAATATCCTTTTGTGGTTGTTTTTTTTTTTTTCAATAAGGCTGTGAAGTATTGCATTTTCAGCCCATACCACTTTGTTTATCCATACATCCATCAGTGAGTATTTGGTCATGTTTCCACCTTTTGACATTGTGAACAATGCTGCTGTGAACATGGGTATGCATATGTTGGAGTCCCAGCTTTCAGGTTTTTGGATATGAACCTGGAATTGTTGAATCGCACAGTAATTCGGTGCTTTTTTTTTTTTGAAGAACTGGCAGACTGTCTTTCCCATAGTCATTGCACCATTTAATGGACTGCATTTGACAGAGCCCATGCTTCCCTGTGTCATTCCCTTGGAGACTGAGGCTGCCATGTGTGGCAGTGGCCAAGGGAACCAGGGCTCAGTATGTGGATGTCCATGCCCAGAGCAGAGAGACTCTATTTGCTGCTGTGACTTTCTTCAAGCCAGAACAACCCAGAGTCTTGCTGCAATGTTGTTAATGTGTCAAACTGCTGTTGCCTGTTGCCTGACACTAGAGGATGCAAGGACTGGAAGAAATGTTACTAATCTCAAGAGAACAGGAGCGTGGGAAGAGGAAGTGTCTTTTTTGTTTTGGCTCCTTTGTAGAGGTGTGTCCTGTAACTCAGGGAAGGCCAAGAGCAACGCTACAGAAAACCAGAATCTATGTTCCAAGACATTCAAATTTAGGGAGATTGGGACTAAAGCCCTGCTCTAAAGATGCAAAGTACTGTGAATTTATGGGTGCTGGCATGGGAGCACCTCCAGATTTGGGGAAGGCAGAGGCTGGGGTCAGCACGTGTGAAAGCTGCCCAATTTTGCAATCGTCTCTTCCCCTCAGCTTCTGCAGGGAGGGTTCAGACATTTCTAAAGCAGGGAGAGTTGACAAGAGTGGAATTGTGTGGTAGCAGCACCAATACAAGAAAATAGTTGGAATGAAAGTTGTCATAAAATTCTTCAGAACAGGGCCTCCCATGTGGCCTAGGGCTTAAGTCCCAGCACTATCACCTCTGTGGTCTGAGTTCGATGCCCAGCCAGGGAGCTACCCACAAGGTGCAGCAGACCTCTCCTGTCTCACCTGCTGCTCCTCTCAGTAGTGTATTTCAGTCAGTTTGCCTGTTCTGCTCCCCACTCTGTCTCTGGTGAATGCTCTCACCACCTGCACCTCGGGCCTATACCCCAGCTCTTCTAAGCACAAATAAATAAAAATAAATCATTATTAAAAATTCTTCGGAATAGGTTTTTGTAGCAATTGAGAACAAAAGAGGACACCCTGGTGAGTGCTCCATCCATGCCCTTAGCCAGAGGCAGGTGACAAGAGCCTCTAGCATGATACCAACAGGGACCTGGCAGGAATAGAGAACTGATGGTTCCAGATGGAATTCTGACATTTTTAAGGCAGAAGGACAGACTCTTCTGGTTAAGTCTCACCAACCTAGAAAAGGGTTCTAGGTGAGAAGACAGAGCAGCTCTGAAGGTAGAAAATTCAAACCCCTCCCAGCCCCCAACCAAGATGCAGCTTTAGAAGGATGAAGAAAGAGCTGGTTCCGTGAAAAGATAACCCATACCAGCAAGTGCATCAGTTTTTATGTGTATGAGAGTTCTCCAAAGAAACAGCACCAAAGAACATGCATAGGGAGATGAGATTTATTGTGAGGAATTGGCTCGATGTCATTATGGAGCTGAAGAGTCCAAAAGTCTGCAGTGTAGGCCGACCGGTTGGAGACACAGGGCAGCTGAAGATGCAGATGAAATCCCAATCAGTCTACTGGAGAGTTCCCTCTTTTTCCAGGAGGCCAGTCTTTTGCTCTAATTGAAACCTGAGCCCCGCAGCGTGGACTGCAGGGTAAGGCAGGCATTTTCCCATTGCGGCCTAAGCAGCTGGAGTGGTTGGAAAAACGTGGTGGTTTTCCCCTCCTGTGCCAGAAGTTGCTGCCTGTGGGCAGCCCCACCCTCAGCACCAACCTGGTTTTGAGCCTGAGCCCTTGCTGGGAGTGCGGCCTCGGGACGGCACCCAGGCTCTCCAGCAGAAGGCTGGGTGGGTTGTTGATTGATGGTGGGCCCAGCACTAACCTTCTAATTTGTGGCACTTTGATCGTAGAATGAACAAATAAGCTATAAACTAAATGAACCAATCCTGTTCATCAGTTCATTAGTTAATTATTTACTACCAGATGGGTTGATTGGTCTTAAAATGGCCCAGTTGACCACTTGGAATTGAAAATGGTTCATTCAGGCAGGTATCAATTAACGTGGGACACCCTGAAAGAGGATATAAAGCAGGGCAGGAGCTGGCTTGGGAGACCCAAACTCCCGCTCTATTCCTGGTCTCGAAAGAAGCGTCCAGCAGCCAACCCTCCAAAGAGAGAAGCCACAGAGCAGCAACCAGGCAGGTGCACCTGCCTCCGGTCCTGCTGGTGCCACCACCTGAAAAGAGTACCAGAGGCCCCTGGCCTGTGGTCGCAAAGAGCTGTTTGTTGTTGGTGTAGACCAACACTCACAAGGAGCTTTAACACTGGTGTATCTTACATCACATCTGGTGACTGGGTGGCCAGCTCTACTGGCCAGTACTGCCCAGGACAGCTGATGGGTGATGGCATTCTGTGTCTGAGTCACATGGTGTATCTGATCGTCCAGCATCACATCTGAGTGTTGCTGCCTCCATTGCTGTCTGGTCCAGCATCAGGCACTGTCTGCCCAACATTCAGACCGTGGCTGTGGGCGGCTGCAGCATCATCTCAGCGGCCCCTCCTGTGAGTGCCTCCAGCTGTGGAGAGTTGGATCCTGGCCTGCTACTTGCTGGCTGCCTCGAGCTCCAGTCCCTCCAGGCACTATTTGACCAAGTGACCTTTTGTTTGGGACTTCCAGACAGTGGACATGATCTGGGGTGAGATAGCCATTTGTGGCCTTAGAAACTCTGTTTCTCCTGTTTGTTAAATAAACCCCATTGTTGTTGCTGGGCCTGAGTGGTCTTGCATTTGTGCATGTGGGTGCAAACCCACAGTGACCTGTCATCTATTGATTGGGCACTGTCCTTGCATGGCTATTGCCCCCTATGGCCCTCTTTCATATGCAGGTCTTCAACTGATTGGATGAGGCTCATTTATGTGTCCACTGTCAAGGGAGGAGGAGGTCCTCAAATGGAATGGTTGATTTCTCTCCAGTAGCCTTTTGTCTTCCAGCAGGCTAGCCTGGGTTTATTCAACTTGTTGACTTGAAAGTTTCCCTGAAGTTCAAGATAGGCAAGAATTCTTGAGGTTCAGGCTCAGGATGGGCACGCCATCACCTCTATGCATTCTGCTGGCCAAAGTGGGCCAAGAGGTCAGCCAAAACTCAAAGGGTGGAGAAGTAATTCAATCTCTGGATTGCAGAGTTGGAACACCTCATCACAAAATTGTGGACACAGGGAAAGGAAAATTGTTGCCATTTTTTGCAAAAAGCTTACTAGTGTGAGAATAACACATTATATGAGCCGCTGAATACTTTACTGCTCTTGTTTGGGGAGAGTCTTCTAGACCCCAGAGATGCCAAAGGGCGAAAGACCCTCTGGTGTGAATCTAATAGTTTTCAGGGAAGGAACACAGGATAGCAGAAAGTTAACAGTCTTAAGCTGGGTTTGATTGAGTTTGATTCAAACAAACTCAATCCTCCAGTTTATAAATACCGTCATGTGTATTAGGATAGAAGGTGAGCCCCCTCTCCAGATAGCACTGCCCCATAGACAGCTTCTTCTCAACTAGAAGTCTTTGCGCCCCAGCCTGCATGCTTGCATGCAGTGGCCCTTCACTGTGAACTTTGGCCAATGTATTTAACTCTAAGCTTCAATTTCACCATTTGCTGACGGAAATTATAATACCTCCCTCACTGAGGCTATTTGAGGACTCCATGAGTTAAGGTGTATAAGTACCTAGCACACTGAGTGCTTGGAGCTCAAGAAATATTAGTGCCTTTCCTGCCTGTCTGCTATAATGAGAGGCCACAGTAAAGAGTACTTTAGCATGTCCAAGGGCACCTGAGAGTCTTCAATCAAACCAATTATGAAAGGGTGGGAAAGGAAAGAAACGTGTGTGGGGCTGAGGGTCATTGAAATTGAGCTGGATGGAAGAGCAGTTCAAGGGACCTTTATGATGCTCATTTTTTATACCCCAAACATGGGTTACACCAATTTTGGAGTTTATTGCTGCAATAATCGAAATAGTGGGCAGGGGGAACATTATCTTGTATAAATCCAATTAAAAGTTTCTTTTGCAGTGGAATAGAAAATATTTCATATTGCTGAATGAAAGACAGGAGAAGAGAAAATAGAAAAAGTAAAAAAAGGTGTTGTAGGGTAAGGAAAAAATGTCAGGCTTTTCTGCCCTCCTGCCATCAGGATAGATGATGGATCCTTGCGGTCCTGAATGCATGCCTGATGGCGGGCACCTGGAGTAGGGTGTGGGCATAGGTAGATGAGATTCACCTGGGCTGAGACTGGGCTTTTAAGGGCGGCGTCACGAGGAAGCCAAGAAGCAGCAGAAGCCAAGAGAGAAGCAGAGCACGCGGGAGAGCCCAGATAGAGTGAAGACTTGCTAAGAGCTGGGAGGCCTGCCAGCCTTCCGGCCCCCCAGTACCCTTGCCTGCCATGTACCAGGTAAATCCCGATAAAAGACCTGCAAAAACCACTGAGGACTCTGACTCCTTCTTTACCCAGTCTGCTGGATCATAGAAAACCTGCTCAGTGTCCTGTCCTGACAGCACAGGTGTGCTTCTTACCAACAGATAAAATGTTCATTTATGAAAGAGTAAATCAAAAAAGGAACCAAAGTCGTACATATGAGAACATATTAGAAGTTAAATTTCAGCCTGAGCTAGAATTCACTCCATAGAAATACATATGAGTACCTAAGAAGGAAGCTCTTCTTCGTTGTTCCAGTTTTCTCTCACCTGATGTTCACAGGCCATTATAAAATGCACTTATATGTCTGGTTTCAGAAATTAAATTGAAGGTATAAGCAAAGAGTACATTAAATTAGGGATTATTGCTTCTGGCACTCTATGGGAACCAGGTGATGCTGGGCCATTTTAATTAAGAAATTGTTTTCCATAACAACAGAAGCAAATGAATAACATTAAGTCAACATTGAAACAGTCGCAGGTAGGAGGGATTATGGGAATAACGAGATGCACATTTGTATTTGTATTATAGGCTTAATTGCAGAATTCACTTGTGCTTTAGGATGAAAATATTTTTGGAGGAATTGAACAAAATCTATGACACAAGGCAAGGAAATATTTTAAGGAACAAGAGAAGATGAGATCACCAGAAGGAAAAAGAAGAAATTCAGTACTTCTATTTAAAAGTAAGAGAAAAGGGCCTCCCTTGTGGTGCAAAAGATTAAGTCTCAGTACTATGAAGCAATCCCCAGCCACTGCAACAGGAGTTCGATTCCCCCCCAACCCCACTGCGTCCCCTGCCCCAGCTAACCCACGAGTTGCAGCACACCTCTCCTCTCTTGCCCGCTGCTCCCCTCAGCAGTGTATTTCAGTCAATCTGCCTGTTCTGCTCTCCACTCTAACTCTGCTGAATCCTTTTACCTCCCCCCACCCCACACCTCTGGCCTACACCCCAGCTCATGTAATAAGTAAATAAATCTTTAAAATAAATAAATAAAAGCAAGAGAAAAACAAGTAGAAGGAAAACACGAACACTGAGTCCAGAATTTGAAATACAAATTTCTCTCTGTATATTGACTTTTTTTTTCCCTAATTTTTTTTTTAAGATTTATTTATTTGTACAAGCACTGGGTACAGTCAGAAGTGCAGGAGGGTGAGAGAATTCACCAGAGCCAGAGCGGGGAGCAGAACAGGCAGATTGACGAAAGTACACTGCTGGGGGGAGCAGCGGGCGGCAGGAGAGGTCTGTGCGCCATATGGGACCCTTGCCAAGTGGCCGGGGATAGAACCGGTGCTACAGAGGCTGCGGGCAGCTTTGCAACCCAGCGCTCAACCACTGAGCCATCGGGGAAGCCCTCTGTATATTGACTTTGGAAAAGAGTTTTCTAGGATATATTGGTTCAACAAGAGATGCTTTTTGCCTGTCAAGTCTCCCGCTGTTTTTTGAACAGCTACTATGTCCCAGCTACATACACACATATTCTAAACAAGATAGGGAACATGACTGAACTCTAACTTTGGGTCCCATTTTATTTTTTTGGGGGGGGTCCCATTTTAAATACTGTACATTTATTGACTTACTGTAAAACCCCTATTACTGTCCCTATTTTGTCGATGAAGAAATTGAAACTCAGAGAGGCTAGGTAAAGTACGCAAGGTCACACAGCTCATAAGCAACATATCTCAGTACAGGTCTATCTAAGCCCATATTCTTAGATCCTATTCCATTTGGCATCCAGAGTCTTAATCTTTGAGTTTTAGAGACTTCAGAGTTCTCGTTAACATTTGTCCCAAAACCTCTGTCAAACTATCAAGGTCTCATGTAATAAAACTATTCAAGGTCCATCCCAAATTCAGAGTCTGGAAAAAGGTAAGAGCTTGAAATTGACCTGTGTCTACATACACACTGGAAGATAAGACTATTACAAATTAGTCCTAGGACATCAAGAATACCTAGGAGCTTCCTTCTGTAACAGGATGTTGACACTAAAACTTGTTGCATCCAGAGTTTTCAGGTCTAGAAATAATCTGAACCATCTAGACATATATCCAAGGCAACCTCCTCCAGAGGCTGGGAATGTTGGTCACAGATACTCATCTGTGTAACCTAACACGCTGAGACTTGTTCCAGAGGTATGTGATTAATTTGCATAGCAAAATGATCCAGATAAACTGGTTGTCTAGACAGGTCAATGTTGGCTAAGTGAGGCTGCATTTTGATTACTCAACTGAAATGATTCAGTAGGATTTTGTAAATCTGACTTACAATTATTTTGAAATGTCTACCACAAGAATTTCATAAGATTTGCTTTATATTAATGAAGTGAAACATTAAGACAAGTATCCAGTTATTCCAACTCTTTTATTTTTCCTGATATCTGGTGGTAAGGAGAATTTTGGTAAAGATAATTAAATAATTGAGCAAACATGTTTATATGCATCTATATGTAGAGGGAGGGATTTATAACTACATGAACAAGCTAGGTAATTAACTTTGCTCTCTCTGTCACTGTGTTAGAACATACATACAACAGAAGTACTTCTGTATTGGTCAGCTGGAGTAGCCATAGCAAAATACTATAACTGGGTACATGAAACAACAAATATTTATTTTTTCACATCTCTGGAGACTGTGAGATCAGGTGCCATTGATATAGCATTCCCTTCCTGACTTGCAGACAGCTGCCTCCTTACTGTGCCTGCACATGGCCTTTTCTCAGTACACATGAGAGGAGACACACACACACACACACACACACACACAGTTCCTGGAAATATTATTATGTAGAAACATGAAGACTAACTTCATGTATAATGATTTAGAATTGTAATATGTGAACGTAAGGTTGCAATAAGTGGCATGTAGGAAGCTTCGTTTCATTGAAAATGAAAACTGGGCCTGCAGAAGACCTAATAAGTAGGATGATGTGTGACATGAAGTGAAGCAAATGCTTAATGAACCTCTTTCTCGGATTTGAAGGTGGCATATTTAAGTCTACTTGAAAAAACAAAGTCGTCCCTGATTCTCCAGGAGTCAGGGAGTCAGTGAGCAGATGAACACACACACACACACACACACACACACACTACAATTACTTGTTTAAAAAAGATATAGAATCTGTTTCTTCTTTTTTTTATTAGAACATTGATACCATGCACAGGAAGATCAAATATTATGGTTATAAAGTAATTTTTAATGTCGAATATTTTTCATATCAATGGAAGGATAGCCACTGAGGGGAAAAAAAGGACTTCATTTCCTTTTATAAATAGCTGTGGATGTGGATTAGAGTACAACAATAGTTCTAGCTCTGCTATTGCTGTGCATTTAAAGCCAAGTGATGACTGTATTGAAAAAGAGGGAAGGGAAAATCAATAGATTATTGCTTCAATGGAGCTCACAACAGTGCTGATTAGAGAACACAAATGGATGGCATAATAGTAAAATAACCATAAACTGGGTATGGATTTAAGCCTATGTTAAGACCATTCTTAACTGCATTGTATCTTTAGAAAACATGCATTGAAATTACAACAGCAAATTAAATCTATTCGACCGCAAAATTTAATACATAAGAAATAGCATTTATTAATGATCTGGAAGAGGGAGTAAATAGCATGTTAATGAAATTTGCAGATGATACTAAATTGGAAGGTGTTACAAACAACAAGGCCGACAGGGACTTAATACAATGGACACTAAAAAGTTAGGGGAAAGGCAATGCTGGCAAAAAAAATCAGGTAGAACTTATAAAAATATTCATTGGGAAAATTTGAGAAAGAATAATACAAAAGGAACATGGATAGGGGAATGATTGAAATTTGGCCAGGATTTTCTATCTATGGTTATAGTAAGGGGAGAGGTTTGTATAAAACACTTAGCTCAGTGCATTGCACTAGAGTACACAGTAAATATTAGCCGTCATTATCATCATTGTTACTGCTTCTTACTACCACCATGAGTCATCACTTCCTCTGGCAATGTCCTTACTCAGATTCTAAGGGATCTATTCCTTGAACTTGTTTTAATGCTTTTGGGTCTTTGGACTTGCTCTTCTGTTCACTTGAGGTATCTTTCCCTCCTTTTTGTCCAGTAAATTCTCCTCATTCTTCTCTTGTAGACTTTGAGCTCCTTTCTCTCAGAAGGCTTCATTGGTCTCCCAAAACTGTGGTAGGTGCTTTGCTTCAAGCCCCCTGGTTACTCCTTCACCACACTGCAGTGTATTTATGTTTTTACCAGCCGTCCCAGTATATTTATGTTTTTACCAGCCGTCCCATGATACTCTGAAAACTGTGAGAGCAGGGCCGGTGTCTTGTTCACTGATAGAATCACAAAGTGCAGCACAATGCCTGACACACAGTAAATGCTTTTGAATATGTTTTTTACGTATTCCCAATTTCTCTTCTTGCTCATCTGTTCCTTTCTTAGCCAGGAACATCGAAGTAAATTTGGTACTCAAAATATTCTGTGACTCTTTTGTTCTCAAGTTAGATATGAATCCTAGGCTCAAACAATAACTTAGGATTCATTTGTGATTTTCAGGTAATGGTTCCTTATCTCACAGCAATTGTGACTGCCTGCCTTATTTCCCAGGGATTCCCAATTGCGCAGGAGGTATAGCACCAGTCTTTGTAAAAAAATGCTGGTTAATTCTTAGCTATGACGCAGACATAGATGACTCACAATCTAAGATGGAAACCCGAGATGGCTAGAGAAAATGCTCCGAGGGACCAGCTTGATCATAGTTCTTATCACTGTACAGGGATGGAAAGAAGCTTGGAATGATTTCTTCCTTTTAAGTCACCTTTCCTTCCATCCTTAATAGAACTTATGTCTGCACGTCTCTGATCCACTGGTAGTTGGTGACAGTTCTGGCATTTCTATTTAAGCGTTGCTAACAGACAATTTGATTGAATGGGTGTGCTAGGAAACTTTCTTTAAACTTTATTTGCACAGCAAATATACTGATTTCAGTTACATTGCATGATTATTTTCAAGGGTGTTCTTGGATAGAAGAGGGTTCTAAGGACTCCCAAGCCACCCCATTGCTGAGTGTATATCTATTTTTAGTATGGAGACATCTGAAGTAAAGAAATAGGAAGGCTTGATAAGAGAGTTTCGAGTAGGTCTCTTTTGCTACTGCTATTTACATTTTTTGTAAGCCTATACTCTGCCTGGTGAGAATTAACCAAAACACTTTCAAAATAGTTGAAAGTTTGAAAAAGCAAAACAGTCAGCCATGGGAAAAAGCATTAGAGTATATTTGTTAGGTCTGGAACCTGAAGAGATCAGTATAATTATAAAGAAAGAGACAGCTTGAACAAAGAAAAATCAGACTTGAAGCAATCAGTTTACCACACAATTATTATGTATTTATTTCACTATGAATAGATACAATAGAATATAAGCTATGACCTCAAGGAGCTCCCAACTTAATTGGAAAGACAAGAAAATGCCTATCAGATTATCATTTAAGCATATTTGTGAGATTCCTCGTGTTCACTGTTCCTGCTGGTTATTCTGTAACCTAATTATGTGGGGGAGAAAGGGTGAAGGAAAATGGATAGGAAGAAAGGGGAATATGGCTAAAAATATTAAGACCCTAGAGGCATGTGTTCTAAATTTAAAACAACACATTGCTTTAAACCTGGAATCTGTAGCTAACAACTACTTGGGGTCTCTTCTTTTGTGGAGGAGGAAACTGAAGTCAGCCTAGCAAATTTTCCCAGCAGGTAAATTGGAGAGTAAGACCAGAGGCCAGGTTCTCCTGCTCTGGGCCCAAGTGCATAGCTTTTCCATCACAGTCTAGTGCCTTCGAAGGTGAGGTGAAATGACCTGACTTGCCATAAGCAGGATCTATGCTAATGAATTTGTTTTCTTTTTAATGGCTAGATGATTTCTAGACTTATTTGATTACTTACATCAGGAAATTGTTTAGCATGTCAGTTTCATTAATCCTAATTTCTCAGTTACCAAAATAGGATCCATTGATGCTAAAATCCCTAGTCTTTATCAAAGGGAATCCAATAGTTCATCTAAATAACAGATTAGAAAGTTGTATTTTGTAACCTCTAGTCACCCACCCCTCTACTTCCATATATATAATATATGAATGATTTACACTTATATTTCCCTTGACCTCTTTTCTGACTCAGTTTCAGATTTCAACTGCTGCATCTCTACCTGTTTTTTCTGCCATGACCTCATAGTCAGCAGGAAGGCAGCTTCTCTTCCACAGACCCCTATTTCTGTCAGTGACAGCATCATCCTCCCAGTCACCCGGGTCTGAAGTCTTGGCATTGTCTCTCACGCTGCCCTTCTTTCATATTCAGTGGCTCACCAATTTCTGTGGCCTCTTCCTGAAACATGTCTCTCAATTCCATTACTTCGTCCATTTTGTAACTGAAATTCAATCCCATAAGCAGGTAGTGACAATCTCTACCCCTGCTCCTGCTTCCTAGTTTTGCTCTTGCAACCCACGGCCCAGCTGGGCAGACGGCTTTCTTAACATTCCACATTAAAGCAAATGCACTAACATCTATTTTTTCTCCTTTGGGTCTAACTCTCTGTAGATGCCCAGTATCCACAGATGATACAATTCAAATGCAAACCCCTAGATAATGTTGCCCCTGCTTTCCCAACCTTTCCCTGCACAGAGCCATGCTTCCCAGTCCACAGAACTTTTCTTTCCCACATACCCATTTCCACCTCTCTAAATGTCTCCTCATCTGACTCGACTTGGTTAAAGTCACCACCAACCCGGGCAGTAGACCACGAGCTCTCCTCAAAATTCTACCTCAAAATATCTACTGATGGTTGCACGGAGGCAGCCTGCAGACCTATCTCCCCAGAGAGATTTCCACACATCTGTCTCCTCCCCAACTAGATAACTGACTCCCGTGGGGCGTGAGGAAACCTAGCTCTTTGTATTTCCAGCGCCTGTTTCTCAGTAAACATTTGTTGATAAGAAACGAATTGCCACGTTAGGTGCCTTTTATACAAAAGACGTGAAGGGCCACCTGGCCGAAGAGCCCTCTCCCGAGACCCCCAAGTTAGGGCAGGTGCCTCTGGGGGGCGGGTGGGCCCCGCTCAGCGCCCCCGGGATGGGGGCCAGGGGGCCTCGGTGGGTTCCAGGGCGCTGGAGCGGAAGGTGCCCCTTGGGCCCGGGCCCCGCTGGCGCCCGTCGGAGCCGAGCCGTCCCGCGGGCGTGCCAGTAGCGGGTAGGGAGGCCCGGCCGTTCCGCGGCGGGAGGTAGGTGGTGCTGTTGCCGCGACTGTCTTCCTCATTGGCGCGGGGAGGAGAGGCGGAATGTTCAACTCCTGACTCCGGCGGAAGCGTGGGAGCCGCGCGGGCCGCGTCCTCTCGACCCCCGGTCGCCGCCCCTGCCCTCGCCGCGCGCCGAGCCTCGGCGCCCCCGGCTGCTCGCGCCCGGCCCGGGAGCCAGGTAAGGGTCAGGCCCGAGGCCGCGGAGGTTGGCGGGGCAGGAGGGGGGCCGGCCCATGGCGCGCGGAGTTGACCGGGCGTCCGGGGGCCGAGGCCCCGCGGGGGTCGGGGCCGGGGAGTCGCGCCGGGCGCCCCGACGCGCGGCCCGCCCGGGCGGCGGCCTCCGGACCGAGCTTCCCGGCTTCCGCGGGGCCCCGCGCGGGACCTCGGCCGCGGCGCCGGGAGGGCTCGGGAAGTCGGGCCGGTCCCGCGCACAAGTTGGCGCTGGCGAGAGCGGGGCGCAGCCGGAGCGTCTCGGGCTTTCTCCGCCCTGGACGCGCTGCTGGGCGTGGGGCGCCTCCCAGCCGCGCCCCGCTGCTTCCCTCGCCGACGCGGGGCCCGGCGAGCGGAGCCCGGCGCCCGGGCGGAGTGGGGGGCCCGGGGTCCTCTCGGGAAGCGGAACGCGAGCGGCCAAAATCCGGGCCGGGCGCGGGCGCTTCCCGTGCGCAGAGGGCGGTGTGCGGGGAGGGACCCCGAACTTCTGCTTCACTCCCGCTCGCGCTTCCCTGGGCCGCGTGCAGCGGCGCCCGCGCGCACCCCTGCAAGTCCCTCTTTGCCTTCCCTGGAAACCGAGGGGGCCCCCCGCTTCGCGGACCCCGAGACCTGCACCAGGCCCGGAGCTGGCAGCCCGGCCGCGCCACGCCTCGCTCCTCCTGACAGCTTGCGGAAAAACTTTTATACAAAACTGGCGAGGGGACATCGAATTGCCAAAAAAAAAAAAAAAAAAGGGGGGGGGGCATTGTTGGATTGCCGAAAATGTATGTTTGTCATGTGCCTCGAAATCTTGCATAAGCACTGTTTATGGGGAACTTAATTACTATTTTTGTTAGTTTCCTTTATAATGCAAGCAGCACTATGTAGTGGTCCTTTCCAATGCTGTTACAATAGGCAGCTCTCATTAATAATGCTGCATCAGAATTGACTTAGAGAATGAACTCGGGGATACCTGAGTTAAGATGGTTCTTGGAGTGTATTCCTATTTACACCCTCTTGCATGAGTGCCTTCTTGCTTACCGAGCTCAGTTGAAGTGAACCGTCAGGTCCAAACCTACAAGTACAATTGAAGACAAGAATAAACCAGTGAATCAACAGAGTTAATGTTCTTTGTAGTAGGCCCGTCTCCTCTGTGAAATTTCATGTTTTTTTATTTTCAACAAAATATGCAGTGGCTGCTTTGTAATTATGGTTTTGATCATTTGTAAGGCCTTTGTTTTCAATTCTTGCTACAAGAGGGAGAGATTTGGGAGATGTAAATGAATATGAATTTGTTTGAAAAGAGAATTAAGAGAAAGAAAAATGGTCTTTCAGAGCAATGTGTGCTGTTTATTTAATCTTCCACAATTTAATTACTACTACAACTTTTCTGGGATTGTTTTGGGACTTTTTTTAACTGGAAAATATAATTTCTTTAAGTAAAAGTTTTAATGGCAATAATTCCAGAGTAAATAAATAACCATAAAGCCATGGCAAGGGCATTTTTTTCTTTTGTAGGGAAGCAAATAGATGACTGACCTCTTTTTCTTTTTTAAATTCTCATTTCTTTATTCTTTAAGGACACATTCGAGAGAGAGAACTATCCAAATATTAAGCTAGAGGATTTGGATCTAAAAATGGATGGTCAAAGATCTTGGGAACTAAGGGACCTTCTTGCCAAATAAGGAGACTTGGCAAGCTGTGCTGTGTATTTTAAGTTAGCACAAGAGTGAGTGCTATTGGCAATATGTTGGCTGAGTGCCTATCTGGAATGAGCAGTGAAACTGACTCTGATAGGTTACAAAATTATAAACAGGCATTATGAAGGGTGTGTAGTCATTAGAGAAAACACTCGAGAAATTACAGTGATGTTTCGTGAAAAGAGGTCAGACATAAACTGAAGCTATTAGTGTGGAGGGAAAGAGAAAAATGGACAGTGGATTTTAGAAATTGATAGATTCAGAGAAAAGAGAGGAATCAATGATTTTTTTTTAAAACCTTAGCTAGGCTCCAGACATAGACTACTCTGAAGGTATTTGTAGTGATACAGTACTTCTTGGACTAAGATAGCCTTATATCTGTATCCTGAGATGCGGGAAATAAAAATCAATTTGGATCATTTGTTTTCCATTTTATTCTACCCAGGATAGATTGACAGGGAGGGTGTCTTGTCTATCTGAATGTAATAGGAACAGTGAAGGCACCTTTTGGTCTTACTGCAGGGAAGATTTAGGCTACTTCTTTTGTGGCTATTAACCTTGCCCCACTACACACAAATAAGCTGAGTTCCTGCTGTGACCAGAAAACTGTACCTGTTAAGAGAAGAAAGCTATAAATGCTAGAGCTTAGATTGGTTTGACTGATACATGGGTGCTTTTGTGTCAGACCCTCCTACAGAGAGCTGAAGCATTGATTATGCCCTAATAGCAGTTAAATAATCCCAACACACTAGAAGATTTTGTAAGACAAAAAAGCAGCCATGCATTTGACGCCCCAACCCCAGTGTCACAATTGCTAATAGGAAATTAAAGCTTCAAATTGGACTTTTAGGTGGACGGTAAGCCATCTAGTAATTTACTATAATAAGAAAAGGATCTGTTTAAAGGGGGGGGAAAGGAGGCAAACTGGAAGAGGCAGATGATATAGTGGAAAAAAAGACATATGATATGGTGGAAAAAATGATATGACTTTGAAGTCATTCCTGAATTTGAATCGCAGTTGTGTCACTTGTAAGTTAGCTAGTTGGCTTGGATATCTTTCATATCCTTGACCCTCAGTTTCCCCACATGGAAATTGAGTAACACCTGCTACATACGCATAAGTACATGAGATAGCACAGAGAAATGCTTGAGCCAGGGCCTGCAACTTCAGCCATTGTAACTGAGTGCTAGAGAAGTGTTTCTCTGCATTCTCAAATTGGACACAGAGAAAGCTGATTGTTTCATCTGTACCCAGCAGGCTTGCCCTTGGGAGCCCGCCCCCTTCCCAGATCGCACTTAGGTACGTAAATAGGTCTGAGGTTTTCACAGCTACTCTCCTGCTTTGAGTACAAGGATTTCTAAAGCAGCTTTGTGTTCCTCTATGTTTATCTTGAACTTTGTAATAGTCTTGGGGGAGAATCTAAAAATGAGTGCATTTAAATATTTATATAAAGATTTTGAAGAATTTGGGACTTGTATGAGGAGGGGAAGATTATGAGCTGGAGGCTAAAACAAATCATTTGGAGCCATTCTTACAGCTGATTTCGAGCACAGCTTATCTTCAGGGACCAATGTCTTTTCTTGTGGATTTCCATATAGGAAAACCAAAAAGAGAAGGCAAGAATTGCTGTCTAAAGGTCGTGAGTAAATCTTCGCTTAGTAAACTTCTCTATGCGATTACTCTGTTGTGGGCAAGAACATATTCCTTCAGGAATCCGTAAATATAGCCATAAACACCTCCAATGCAAGCAAGCACCTTCTTTAAAACTTTGTATTTCATCTTAAAAACTCTTCTGAATTTTGCATTCTTCTGTAATGTTTGCTTTTTTTTTTTTTTTAACAGAACAGTACACACAGACACTGGCATCTTAGTTCCTCCAAATCTTAAAGTAAAATCGATGTTCTAGGCTGAGTGTTTGTTCACATGCTTTAGTGTGGGCCTGGTTCTAGCAAACAGTACGGCACCATCAAACCTTACAGCACAGCCCACTGCATGGGGGAAATGACGATTCCGTTTTGTTCAGAAAACAATAGGAAGTACCGAAAAGTTTTTGTTTAGGGACTTTCAAAGTGAGCACAGCTTTTTGTCTTAGAAATGGAGAAGGGAGAGGAGATGTATAGGATAGACATGTGGACTGTGGTGCTCATCTTGCCAGACAATTTGGGAGGAGAAATTTAGAAGACTCACCCAGTTGTGCCAATTATTTTCATCACTGAGGCTGATCAGCGCACTCCTCTATGAAGTCATTCCCAGGAAGAGGAGGGAAACCAGTCGCGATTTAGTGTAGGTTAGTCATAGCCTACTAGGGTTAGAGTGGATCTTAAACAAACAAACAAACAAACAATTTATTCTCCTCTCCTGGCTCATGCTGGCATCTCCTGAAAGGGAGCTGACCACTAAATGTGGTGGTGTGTCTTCTTGTTAGGCAACGCAGTACCGGTGCCTCTGGAACAACACAGCATAATATAGGGCCTCTCCTTGGTCTTCTCTGGTTTTAACTACCCCGTTCCCTTTTCAGCTTGTGTTGATTTTAACCCTGCATTTACCCTTCTCAGGGAACATTGATTCTAGGTAAATAGTCCCAAATTGGGCCTGCTTGTCAGTAGCCAGACTGGTCAGATACTTTCTATTTGACAGAAAATAGTCCACAGGTAGAATCAAGGGTAGCAGCAGACTCTGGAGGGTGGGAGGCTGGTGACTGAAGAAAACCTTATTTACCCCTGAGTAATCTCACCTACCCTTCATGCAAGTGAGAATTCCTCTTCTGACTGACTCACAGAAATCTGCCTTCTCCAGGATCCTATATTTTAATCAATCTCTGGCCTGATTGTCTTCATCATGCCTTCAGTCATTCAACATAAGAAGCCTTTAGTTACCCAAAACAGAAAGCCCCCGCTGTGATCTTTTTTCCCACTTCACATTTCCTAATTGGGCTTGGGTTGGAGCAGGGACACATTTCCACATGGTGTGGTGTGCTGTAGGTGCCTCTCCCCTCCCCTGCATTCCTGTTCCTTCAGTGTTTTGCCTCTGGTAACATCTCTGGCAAGGAAGTGTGTTCTACAAGTCCATTTTCATTCATTGAAATGTTGAAGTACAAATAAGAATGTTTCATTTATCCAACTCATTTTTATTTTAACCTTTGTGGAAAAAAGAAACAATAGCTCTTTTTTAGACACTAAAGCTGTTGTTGTCTCTGGGATATTTGTAACTGAGGACTTGTTCCCTGTGTCCAGCCTATTCTAGAGAAGATAGGCTGATTTCAAGTGGCATTTCTTTGGAAGGAAATATGGTGGGTATGTGTACTAGTCCTAGCTAGTTCTACTCACAAACTAGACTCTACTAGCTAGTTTTACAGATCTTATTTATTGATTTGTTTAGTGATTTAAAAACAAAACATAATAGAGCAGCAGTTTTGTTCAGGAATAAAATCTTTGAATCTTTGGCCTTGTCTTAATGGACAAATATACCAGACCAGAGCTTTCCCCAAGTTTTTGAAGACTTCTAGGAAGAAAAGATGGTAATAGAATCATAACCCAAGTGGTGGTGTTTTAATGATGACAAAGCACATTTTTATTAGTTTATTCACTAATCTGTGTTAAGGAGGCTGAAATAATACCAGCATAAATAAATATTAGGGTAGCAAGGTTGGCAAAAGAATTATCATTCTTGTTGTTCCTATCTAGGTCATGATAAAATAATTTTTCTTTATTGCATCAAAAATAAACTTGTTACTTTTATGAAGAAGGGGAAAAAGAAGGTATAAATTAAGGATGGGAAAAAAAGAAAGACTTTAAAGTCAGCAGTAATAGATTCATATAAACCTAAGTGATAGAAAGTGCCAGAGAATGTCCAATGACCTATTTTCTAGTAAAGTTTATCCTTTTCTGAAACAGATTTAATTTTAAAAATATGATTTTCGGGAATTTAATGAAGCTGCTTGCAGTTTCCTGAGTCTATTTGATGTGTAGTAAATAGGAGCTGAAACAAGACAGTGATCACCGTGGAAAGTAGGTATATTCAGGGGCCTTCCAAAGTGAGGAGGTCTGACTGAATAAGTTGGACCTAGAAAGTATAGTATCTAAAAATTATTGTCTTTGGGCCCTGCCTAGTGGCGCAGGGGTTAAGTCAGAACTATCAAGCTATCGCCAGCCACTGTGGCACAAGTTCAATCTCCAGCCAGGATGCTGACTCACATGGCACAGCAGACCTCTCCTGTCTCACCCTCTGCTCCCCTCAGCAGTGTATTTCTGTAGATCCTCCTGTTCTGCTCCCCACTCTGTCTGGTGACTCCTCTCAGCACCCTGCACCTCTGGCCTACATCCCAGTTCTTGTAGGCATAAATAAATAAAAAACTAAATCATTAAAAAAAAATTACCGTCTTTTAATAATTTAAGTACATTCTTATGAAAACATATTTAAAAGATACTTGTAATTACTACTACTGCTACTACTTATAATAATCTTGCAAAAATGGCCACAAACAAAAACAGCAAACAAAAGTGTGGGGGAAAAGTTAAAACATACACAAAGAAACAAAGATGAAAAGGATTTAGGGATCAAAGTGCATTAGTCTATTAACAATTGTCCTACAAAACAAGTGAGCTAATAATATAAAGCAATTTCGGAAAATGTAGCAATTCCTACTGGAGTAGGAAGGCTGAAGAAATTGATGAGATACGATTCAAGACATTAAAATAATTTGGCAGCAGTAATTTCCAACATATGTAATCTAGTATTATACTAGGTGTGGGTTTCGCCATAGTATCTCTCCGTTCCTCTAACAACTGTGCAGAATTAGTGTTAACAGCCACTGAGAAAACTGAGAACAGAGCCACAGTGCCTTGGCCAAGGCCTAACAGCTAGTACTTTTGGATTTTCCTCTCCAAGGGGGATCTTCTCCCTGGACATACGACTTCTGTGTTGAAATATCAGTTATTTGGAAGTGAAACTTATCAAAGAAGTCAAAAAATACTGTGCAAATTAGATAATTTGCAGGATATCAACTTTGAGACATTTGGTAACAGAATGGAAGGTATTTCAAATTTTTTGTTTTCTGAATCTGGAATATGTCATAGTCTGAGAAAATATGATTGGTTCAACATTCCTGAGAGGTAGAGGCAGAAGTCAAACTTATATCTAATTCTATACCTTGTTTTTTTATTTTAATATTTAAGAATATTAACAAGGTCATGTTTTATAGTTGCTGTTTTTGATTCAGGGCAAAAGCCTATTTTGTTTGGACTAGAAAGCTTAAAACTTTAAAAAAGTAAAATAATATACCCTTTAAGAGTCTATATTTCCACATTATTTTACTTTTGATAATTAGCTGATGGGTGTAAATGTGCATATGTATATGATCACACATATATGATATATATGTGTGGTTATATACAATAGATTTCTGCAATTAATAGTTTAAAATTCTTTTTAAATTTTTTTGAATATTATGTATTATTATTTTAATGATATTAAACTTTTATTTAGCAAGATGCTCAGTTCCATTAATATTCATGATCAGACTGAACATTCTTTTTAAATTTTAAGGAAATTTTTATTTGTTTTTTTATTTTTTTAAAGATTTATTTATTTATTTATTTATTTATACAAGCACTGGGTATAGTCAGAAGCACGGGAGGGTGAGAGAATTCACCAGAGCCAGAGCGGGGAGCAGAGCAGGAAGAAGGACCGAAGTACACTGCTGAGGGGAGCAGCGGGTGGCAGGAGAGGTCTGCGCGCCATGCGGGACCCTCCTCTGGTGGCCGGGGAGCAGCCGGGGATCGAACCAGCGCTGCAGAGGCCGTGGGCAGCTTCGCAACCCAGCATTCAAGTGCTGCGCCACCAGGGAGGCCCTTAAGGAAATTTTTAAAAGTGAAATTGTTTTACAATTTAAATAATTGGATTCAACCACTAAGTTAATAATTTTCAGCATTTGTAGAATTGTGACACAATTGTCCTTTGCTCAAACTTACTTTTCAGTGTTGTGTAAATACTTACATTAACTTTTAAAACAGCTTTGAGAGTTTATGACACAAAAGTCAGAATACTACAAAATTGGGACTGGGAATTGCTTCATGGAGAAGAATTGCCTTTCTTGTGGAAAAGCAATTATTTCAACATGATGGGATATGAAGACATCTTTTGATTGGTTATACTGTGTAAATACATTTACATAGATGACTCATAATTAAATTCTATATATTCAAGCAGGCCTCCTTGGTGGTCTAGTGGTTAAATCTCAGCACTATGACCTCTATGGCCTGAGTTCAATCCCTGACCACGGAGCTAGCCCACATATGGCGGAGCAGACCTCTCCTCTCTCACCCACTGCTTCCCTTAGCAGTGTATTTCAATACATCTGCCTGTTCAGCTCCCCTCTCTGTCTGGTGAATGCTTTCAGCCCCCACACCTCTGGTCTAGACCCCAGTTCTTCTATGCAAAAATTCACTGGAGAATGCATCTGAAAAATTAGAACATAATTAGGTCAGGTAATAGTTTCTCCCAAGATGCTCTAAGTATGATAAATCAGCAACTTAGTTTTTCCATTCTTTTGATCCTAAGTTGATCATCTTAGAATTATGATTTTTAAATTAAAGAAGAGAAAGCTCAAGGGGGAAAAACATGTGGCCTGACCCATAGGAAGAAGGCTGTGGGGATCCTAGTCAGGTTTTCAGCTAGGTCTGTGATGCTTTGCCAAATCAATGGAGTTAAAACCTGTACTCGTATACCCTAGAATTGCTAGTCTTTTCTGTAATCAAATCAGGCTTAATTTTTTATGGTCTCAATAAAACATTCAAGTAATTATACAGTTCCATTCATACATAGCCTGTTTCCAAATGGCAGGCTATATCGCACAGTGAGTAACAGTGATTCTGGGTAGAACATGAGTAGTTTCTTTAGCTCAGGAGGTGAAGATCATGGAGCAATATGCTTCCAGGGGTTGTACTGTGTAAAATACATTTACACAGTAAATATATTCCTTTCTCTGGCACCCTTGGATCAGCTTCAGATGTGACTGATCCTGCCTCAGCTCATCCATATTCCCTGGAAAGATCTGTACCAGAGGGTTTAGATAGAGTCATATTGACCTTATCCTGGTTCAGATATTTATGTTTGCTTTGGAAAGGGTTCCCTCTTCCCCTTGCATCTGCATCTTCTAGTCCTTCTCCTCTTTCTCCTCTTGCTCTGGACTCAGAGACACACAGTCCTGGACATCCCAAACATACCTTTCTTGATCTCTCAAGAGCCTAAGTAGCAGTTTCCAAATCAGGATTTACTTCAGAATCCTTTGGGACACTTGTAAAAGTGACAGGTCTCAGATTTTACTTATTCTGATTGGAATCTATATAGCTGCAGAAGTTATAATGAACAGATAGACAGAAACCATTCATTTGTTCATTCATTCATTCCACAGTTATATACCTGGTTATGTACTAGGTGCTTAAGATCTAGATGTTAATAGAAATGAGTTTTGCCTAAGGAATTTGTAGACTGGTTGAAATTAAGTGGAAAAGATGAATGATACAGAAGAAGAACTTAACTCTGCTCATGAGACTTAATAGAGGTGGTCAGGGACAAAAGTTTGCTGGACAGATAAAGGCATTTGAAGCAGAGACACTAAACTGTGTAAAGGAATGGAGATGTTGGAGAGGTCAGCTTGTACTGGGAACTCCAAGTAGTTCCTCATGTGTGCATGTGGAAGAAGGCAAGCAGTAAAAGTGTTGAAGAAATAACAGAAGAAAAATTTCCAGATTTAAAAGACATGAATTATAGACTGAGAGAGTTCACTTAGTATCCTGCCAATGAATAAAAAAGATACTCGTAAGCATATCCAATTAATTTTCGGATTCCAGGGATGAAAAAATGATTCCTAAAGATTTCAAAGGAAAAAGTACTTTAAAAAGGATTAGTACCAGGGTAGCAGCAAACTGCTCAACAGCCACATTAGAAACTTGAAGACAGTGAAGTAATACTAAGGAAAATTATTTCCTCCCTAGAATTCATCCCAAGCCAGGCTACCAATCAAGACATTTTAAGACACATGGATTCTCAAAGAAAATTACATTCTCTGTACCTTATTTAAGAAGATGATGGGAAATGTGTACTGTTTAAACAAGGAAATAAATAAGATAAAGAAGCCAGGATTTTCTAAATTCCTGCTTTGAGTGAGACAATCTGGTATTTTTTTTTTCTTTCTGGCTTATTTTGCTGAGCATGATCCCTTCCAGCTCCATCTATGTTCCTGCAAATTGCATGAGTTTATCTTTTTTTTTTTTTTTTTTTTTTTTTGGTGGGACCCTTGCTGGCGGCCGGGGAATGAACTAGTGCTACAGAGGCTGCAGGCAGCCTCGCAGCCCAGCGCTCAACTGCTGCGCCACCAGGGGAGACCCGAGTTTATCTTTTTTGATTGCTGAGTAATATTTCATTGTGTATATATACCACATCTTCTTGATCCAGTCATCTAAATAAGGGACCAGGAAAAAGACGAATTGTAATAAAGAGAAAAATCAAAATCAACAAGCAACTATAACCAGAGATACACTACGGGGGGAGAGGGGGTGAAGAGGAGGGATTAGGGTCAGAATAAGGGGGGGTGGGAATTGTATGGGGAATATAACCAAAATGAAAATGCATACATTGTGCAAAAATGAAAAATGATGTAAGAATTATATAAAATAAAATAAAAAATAAGAAGCCGGGAGATCTAAGGAAAGAGGTTTCCACAGAGGAAAAGGTGAAAATAATTCCTAGGATGATGCTAAAGGGCAGAAGACTCAGTCTATTTCAGGCCTACAAGACAACCTTTCTAACTAACTTGAATCAAGATAAAGGGCAGAGGAGGAATAGCTTTAAGAAAAAAATAGATTCAGAGATGAAAATTCTTGATGTTTTTACTTTATCGAGAGGAATTTTGAAGTATTGGGGACAGTATGATGAGGTGAATAAGTATTAGGGTGTTTAAAAAACTAAACACAATGAAAACAAAACAGAGCAACCAGTAACTCCAGGAGAAACAAAAAGTTATCCAAGAAAGGAAAAGTTATTGAATCCTATATAGTACTTCTGGGAATAATAATTACTTTATCAGACTACTATAAACCCTAAATAGTGACTTAGCCAAATGTTATAGAGGGAAGCTGGAAGGGTTGGGCAAATGTAACATATTTGTATGCAAGAATTAAAGGTTGTTTTACAGAACTAAATTCTTCTACAGAGAAGTAAATAGATAATATCTAAGTGGAATAATCAAAACATAGCAAATTAAATACATTTTTTAAAGAATTATGGAGGTAGGGCCTCCCTGGTGGTACAGGGGTAAGACGCAACCCATGAAGCTATCCACAGCCACTGCAGCATGAGTTCGATCCCTGGCCAGGGAGCTATCCACATGGCTCAGCAGACCTCTCCTGACTTGCCCGCTGCTCCCCTCAGCAGTGTATTTCAATCAATCTGCCTGTTCTGTTCCCCACTCTGTCTCTGGTGAATCCTCTCACCCACACACACACATCTGTGGCCTGTACCCCAGTTCCATTATGCAAAAAAAATAAATCTTTTAAAAAAGAATTATGCATGCAAATACCATAAGAAAATGCTGGAAGAATTGAAATTATTTCCCTTTGAAAAGATAATTGGGTGTGGGGAGGGATAGGACAGGGGAATTTGTTTTTCTATTGGGTTGTTGAAAAAGTCATGACACATTTTTGCTTGAAAAACAGAAAAAATGCGTCATGACTTTTCTGATAACCCAATAGTATAAGCTTCGTGTCCTAATTCTTTTGTGACAAACCCAAAAATAATTCATATATAAAATCTAGACCAAGCATCTGTAACATTGAGGGAATATTGCAAGTGGTATTTTACATTTTATTAAACAAACTATGTTGCATATTCTATATCCCTACCTTTGACATATTCTTAAATTTTATCCAAGCTATGGGTTATGAAGAATGACTACTTTCTTACCTGGAGAATAGTAAATCTCCTTAGACTGCAGATATTATCACTACAATAATCTCTGGGAGGAGCAATCTGTTCCTCTGGAAACAAGCATAATATTTTTTTAAAACATTCTTGGCAGAGTTCTGTGGATGACTTAATGTATTGTAATCAAGGGCAAATTTTCTACTCTTTAATTAAGTTCTGCTACAGTATACAGTCCAAGGAGGTACTTCTGGAAAACACTTGGCCAGCTTTTCTGTCATCCCTGAGCTAAACATTTGCTTTTGGTATCTAAATGCTGATTGCACGTTCAGTTTGCAGCATTTGGGCTGTCTTTGTGCCAGGATGCTCAGTTGCTTAGGTTACGTATATTTTGTGTGAAGTGAGCGCAATGTGGAGAGATGGCATGCTTCGGATACCAGAAGAGCTATGTTAGCTTGCTGTTGAAAGCACGCTTCCCGCTTGTCAGGGCTTCATGATAGGGACCTGGTGACACAGTAGCCTGTAAGCAGAGCTCCTTGGGATGTGCAGGAAGTGCAGGTTTTGTCAGGGAGGAACCTGAGCCATTTCTCTGTGGATAGCTGTGTTTCAAAGTCTGGACTAGTTGTTGTTGGATTCTGCCTAGACTGCCAGGGTAAGTGTTCTTATTTTTGAGTTGTTTATAGTCTTGCTTTCCTTCCTCCTGTTAGCGCAGCTCTGTTTAGAAGTTTCAGAGGACTTGCATATTATCTGAAGTGGGATTCAGAGGATTCATTTGAATATATTTGTGTTCCAACTTTTCTTTTTCTTTCTTTCTGCAGATTTTGTGGAAGTCTAATACTTTGTCATTATGCGATGTCGTCTCTCGGTGCCTCCTTTGTGCAAATTAAATTTGATGACTTGCAGTTTTTTGAAAACTGCGGTGGAGGAAGTTTCGGGAGTGTTTACCGAGCCAAATGGATATCACAGGACAAGGAGGTGGCTGTAAAGAAGCTGCTAAAAATAGAGAAAGAGGTAAGTTCTTTCCCTACTATCCGAAATGGTCACATTAGCACTTATGTAAGTTTTTCAACCTAGAATCAGAGGTCACAGGCTCCCAGGGACCTAGGAAGACCTTTGGGGCTGAGCTGTGAGGCCGTTTCTCAATTTCCATTCTGGGAGCCCCATAAATAGAAATCATTGTCGCGTGTACTTTAGGGTTGAGTTCTACTAAGGGTCATCTGAACTGAAAGGATTTCTTTCCATGGCCTGACAGACCGAATATTCTCTGAGCTCTCAGAGAGGCGGAGGTGAGGTTTCAGACTTGGGTGCAGGCTGTTCCCTTCCCTAGGTCAGCCAAGAGGGGTCAGTAAAGGGTAACATGTAAAATTTTCATCCCCTTTCCATTTTCTGTCTCTGAATCTGTGGTCCTTAGCAGTTGTCTTTTCAAAATTAAAAAGTGCCATTTCCCCCACTAAATTATAAGCAATATTAGCTTCTTGGATTTCACCTCTACAGTCAGGGATTTTAAATTAGCAGGTGCTAGATGGAGAGATGCCCTATTCATAAAATCAGAGAAGAATCTGGACTTTCAGAGTCTGGGATTTTTGCTGGTCCTTGGACTCATACACAGGCCCTTGGTCTTTCTTCAGCATGTGACCCATCATCCCCCCCATTCGGTTGGTGCCTGGAGAATAAGGCTAATTGCAGAGCTGACCTGCAGGGGCTCAGCAGCGCTGGTGACTTTGAACAGTACCTTCCCGAGTTTGTTGTGGTCATTTCTATTTATGTTCCATTTTGGCTAATTATTGTTCTTTTCAATATCATTTAAAAGTGAACTTTTCCATAAATATCCTTCAATCTCCCGGAATGATTCCATTTTTTTCATTAGCTGCTGCCAGTGAACCGTAGCAATTGATTAGAGAAGGAAACGCAAGTGGCAGCACTTGGCTGAGCCCTCCTCCCAGCAGCCTGCATTACTGTGTGATCGCCAGGGGCTTCCAGCTGTTGGGGTTGGTCTGAAGCACTCAGATGCCTCCACCTTTCAGTATCTGTAGATTTAAGAAAGCTTTGGGAAGTGAGAGCTTTTTTTTTTTTTGGTTGGACCCTCGCCAGGGAACGAACCGGTGCTACAGAGGCTGCAGGCAGCCTCGCAGCCCAGCGCTCAACCGCTGCGCCACCAGGGGAGGCCCGGAAGTGAGAGCTTTTAAAGCCGATGTGTGCACAACACAGAAAGGTACTAGGTAGAAAAGTTTCCTCCCTCTCCCATTCCATTTTATTAACCAGCGATTCTTAAAATAATACAACCACCTCTTACTCTGGACTGCACTAGCTCCCTTTATCTAGTGAATTCTGAAATGCTTTGTAGGCAACGTTACTGTGCCCATTTAATAGATTGAGAAATAGAGCTTTGAGAATGCATCAATCTTTTCTTGGAGGGGTGAGTGAAATCCAGGAGGGCAGTTTTTAAACTCGAAACTCCAGTTAACCAGGTAAAAGTAGAATATAAACTACTCCCATCATACTTATTTTCCAAGAAGTGTAAGATTTTAAAGCACTGGATCATGCAGCCTCAGTAACAATAAGCATGTGCTCATGTGATTGTTGGGTGTGAGACTTTATAAGACGTGAAACAGATTTTAAGAAGCATTGATTGCATTTACTAATATGTTTGTGGTTCACTCCTGTAATTCTTTAGGAATTTAAGAATAATTTGGGTGAAATTTATGTTTTATGAACTTAGTGAAAAGTGGAAAAACATAAACCAAAAGCTTTACTACTGCTCTTGTGAGAGGATAAAGGAAGACTATTTTCACCTTATTTGTAGGCCTGTAGTTTGTATTTCTTTTCTCTGCTTTCCTGAGTATGTTACTTTCCTACTGACAGAGGACAGGCCCCACGCAAGTAGTTCGCCCATTTTAAAACGTGAACTTTTAGGATTAATCACAACTGCCTCATGCTAGTCTTACAATATATTTGCTAATATGTTGAACCTAAAAGATCTACACATGGTATTTTTCTCTGTCTGAGAAATGGGACCTGCAAACATTTGTGTTAATATGAAATCTGTTGACTTTCAACTGATAATAGAAAACCAGACTTCAGTATGAGAGCTGAAAGAAAACATGATTCTTGTTATTTCCCCAAAAGGACTGAAAGGAAGCAGAATCCTCTAATGGTGAAAAAGGAGACCTTTTCTTAATTTGTCTTGCCTTTTGCAAGGCAACACTCCCTTTATTTAAAAAGATAAATCCTATCAAATTTGACCATTGTAGAAATGCTGAATGCCAGTGAAGTTCAAGTATCAGCATTGTCTCATATTGTAAATATTAATGAGAGGAGATCAAAATGTCAGAATTGGTTATGTAAAGGGGAAGTATCAGTGCCAAATGGAAAATACAATCTTAAAGTTGACACAGAACTCAGAGAGAACTAAAAGCAAAAGCTTTTGTTGTAGAGATGATTGCTATAACAGCATTTAGTACTTCAGAGAGGGCTAGTTAATACCATTACTATCTTACTAGCTCATTAGCATTTTCCTCTTCTTAGCAATATTGTAGCTTCTTTGTGGCTTTTTATTCATGAATTTTTGGCATTTGCTTAATTTGTTGGAATGTCCTTTTACTATTTTCCCCTACCCCTGAATACAATAAAGACAATGACTACATTTACTTTATTTGTAAATCCTCTCGGTATTTAAATGTTTTGGTGATACTAATACAGATAAAGCTTAAATATATTGGCTAGTTCACAACTGCCCTTTGATTTCTGATAGTTTCTGTGATAATTTGTCCAAAATGGTGCTCAAAGATATCCATGTGGGGTTTTTAAATATCAAGAAGGCTGACTTGACTATAGCTGAGCTAACCTTGTAAATTGCTACTTTCAAGTGCCTCCTCTCAGTGCCTGACTGGTGGGTTAGAGCATCTCCACACACATGCTTGCATACCTCACTCATCTCTTCCCCTTCACTCAGGAGTTCCTTCATGAGTTACTGTTAAATGCAAATGTTTTCTCTCCCCAATCAGAATGAGCCCACTCTAGATTTCACCCTTTAAGGCAGTAATTCTCAAAGCATCAATTGAGCATCACCTAATCTCACTGTAGACCTACTGAGCCAGCAATTCTGGTGAATGGGGCCCTGCAATCTGTGCTGTAATGGGCTATCCAGGTGTTTCTGGAGTCCACTAGAGTTTGAGAACCACTGCTTCGAGTTGTGTGTAGCACATCATGTGTGAAACGCAGACTATCAGGTTTTAACTTCATTTTGGAATTTTAGGTACCTTGTCAGATGGGTGGTGAAGAGGTTTTAGTTGTTGGAGACTTTTTAAACCCTTAAGTTGGCCCTGTGCCAGCGAGCACTGTGCACAGGCCTTGCCTGGCAATGCCATTGAGCACAGTGAACTCTGGCTGACAGGTGGCCTGCAAATTCCAAACCTTCCCCACTTGAGTGACTTTGTAGCTTTGTCTTTCATTTGCTGACCTGAACTCTGCACTTCTGCCCGACTCCTGCTATCCTACTTTTCCATTGCAGTAACCTCGTTCACATTCTTTCCTTCACCTGTAATACTTTTGTTTTCTCTGCCTGGGCAGATCCTACTTCCCTCTCTGTGGAACATTCTCAGGTCACACAAGGATAATTTTCCTTTTTCTTCTGAATTTATAGCAATTAACACCCATACCACTAATTTTACACGTAATGCATCCTGCCTGGTGATGTTATTAACACTGTTGCTACATAAATTTTCAAGTGAACATGCTGTGTCTTCTCATCTGCAAAGTGGGGCTAATAGTAGTGTCTATAGCATAGGTTTGTCTAGATGATTAAATGGGACAGCACACATAAAAAATCCAGAAGAGTGCTAGACGCATAGGAAGACTTGTATAACTGTTAACTATCAGTGTGTCTTCACTGCTATACTACAGTCTGGATAACAGATAAAGAAGACTGTCTTTCGGAAAAACTTGAATTTGTTGGTTCCTAGAACCTTACATTGATAGGAGGTCAGTGGCCAGCTATAGAGTGTGCAAGGAAGAGCCCCGGCAAGACACAGGTGACGGAGGAAGGATGAGGCTGATTGCAGCGTATTCCACCTCCTAGTCCAAGCTCTCTTGGTTTTTATCGCCGATAAAACCTGCCTAGTCTGTCACCAGCCTAGTCGTAATCTCTGTAAGATGATCTCTTGGTTCAGGTCTTACTTTTACTGTCTTCATCTTCTGCACAGTCACTTTACAAAGTTATAGTCTCCATTGGGCATATTATAAATTAAGGCCCAGAAAGGGCAAGCAACCTGGCTAATACAAGCAGCACCCTTCTTGCCTGCTTCACTGCACCCAGCACTGTGCCTTGCTCACAGTAAACATTCAAGTATTCTCTTCCTTGATACTTGGTATCATGTTGCAATAGATTTTCCTCTCATTTTCATCCAGTAAATGATATCTTGTACTGACACATCTACTCTTTCTTTAGTTACTCTCTTTGAAAGGCTAGAACACATCTGTATTTACTGTATCATTGGTTGTGATTTGCATTCACCTACATAGCAACAGGACTAAATTACCTTTGCTTTAAGGTACCAGATTAATTATTTTTATAAATACCCTTTTATTCCTTTTAGATGGGCATGTCATTTCCAGTTAAGGAATTTTAAACATTTCACTGTGCCATGCTTTGACTTTGTGTGATATGTAAATCATCACTTTGAATTAGAGAATAAGCAATTTAAATTATGAATCATTTTATTTGATAATTAAAGTAGTCATCATCCAGACATATATATTGAACAGCTATCCATCATTCAGTTCTTTTCTGTGAGATATTCGTCTTTTTTTTTTTTTAAGATTTATTTATTTATGCATACAAGAGCTGGGGTACAGGCCAGAGATGTGGTGGGGGGAGGATGGGGGGGAGAGGATTCACCAGAGACAGAGTGGGTAGCAGAACAGGCTGACTGACTGAAATACACTGCTGAGGGGAGCAGCGGGTGAGACAGGAGAGGTCTGCTGTGCCATATGGGTTTCTCCCTGGCCGGCCAGGAATCAAACTTGTGTTGCAGAGGCCGTGGATTGCTTAATAGTGTGGTACTTAACCCCTTGTGCCACCAGGGAGGCCCGAGATAGTCCTCTTTGAGGTAGCTTGTAATCTAAGACACTCCATAGTGAACTGCTATAAAGAAATAGAGGAAATTGGACACTTGTACAAATAAATGAATTAAGTGTATTTAATTCATTAAATGTAAACATGTATTACTCTGTCTTTATTGCTGATAAAGTAACATGTATTACTGACATTTCTGAAGGTAACATGAACCTCATGGGACAGATCTGTGAGGATAAGTGCAGAAAGGCTTCTCCGTATTCTATAGGAGTTTAGAAAATTACTTAAATTGTAAATAATGTCCTTATTATGTTATGTGAAATGCCGTTACATTAAGACAAACATCACCCTGATGTTTTTTTACATTATTGATATGACTATAAAAATGTCTTATTTACAAGAGAATGCCCATTCTTTCTTATTTTTGCTAATCATTAACATTTTTAAAATCCTTTCAAGACTTTGTTAGATTACATATTTACTTGTATGTGGGGGTTATTTTTGATTTTTCAAAAGAGGAACATCAGTGCAGCTGTTATTTTAACTTTTAATTAAAACATTATTGATTTCAGTATATTAAGCAATAATCATTTCAGGTAGTTAATATTTGTTCTTCAGCCACAGGCTAAATATTGTGCTGAAATCAGTCAACGAATGTATTCTAATAAAATTGTTATATCCTGACTATCTGGTATTATACAAAGTTAAGCTTTTGCTACTGGAAGAAAAATGGTATGCAGGGCCTCCCCGGTGGCGCAGCGGTTGAGCGTTGGGTTGCGAGCGTTGGGTTGCGAGCGTTGGGTTGCCTGTAGCCTCTGCAGTGCCGGTTTGATCCCCGGCTGCCGGGCGAGGGTCCCACATGGTGCACAGGCCTCTCCTGTCGCCAGCTGCTCCCCTCAGCAGTGTGTTTTGTCAGTCTGCCTGTTCTGTTCCCCGCTCTGGCTCTGGTGAATTCTCTCACCCTCCCGTGCTTCTGACTGTACCCAGTGCTTGTATAAATAAATAAATAAATCTTTAAAAAAAGAAAAATGGTATGCAGCACCCATTGAATTTCTGAGAAACTCATAGCCTAATAAAGTGAGAATAGTTGGAGGAGAAAAGAGCCACCCATGAGTGTCCAGGTAGTTTCAAAACAGATATGATTGTGACATGCAGGCTATTCAATTTTGGTACCTTTTAATTTTTCCAAAGTTCTGTATAATGTATCTTCTAGTCATTGATACAGGGCCTTGTTTCCAGGGCCACATAAACAAATCTTACCTCTTCCCTAGGTCAGCTTCTTGAGGACAGGATCTGTATACTAGAGATGTTTCCATCTTCCAAGCTCCACACAGCACCTCGCCCATAGCAAGCAGTTAATAAATACAGAGTGCCCAAGTAAATAAAGTAACAAACATAGTAATCACATCTCGACTTTCTCTTTTTTTGAAAGCACTGCAGAAAGGTTTTGCTATTCCTGAGCCTACAGAAAAGAATACATCTTGACATTCCTAGTTTACTTTATAGCCTTTTCCCCTCCATGCTTGGCTAACTTTTTGAGCTCTTAATAATAAATTAATTTACGTTGAATGAAAACTTCTGTTCTATGGTGGCTAGGAAGGATCTGCATTGCCATGTGTCTTGTATGGTTGGTTTTGTTAAAACATGTTTCAAGTAAGAAATCCAAGATGCTTTCTTCCCTAACTCTATTATCAGATGTTCACTGATTCATGGCCTGAGAAAAATTAAAGTGTTCTAAATGAAACGAGACTGCCTTAATTTTAATGACTCCTAACCCTGATACCACTCACTCTTCAGGAGAACAGTGCTTGGTACATTAGACCAGCTCCACAGATAAGGGTGAACATGTCTGCCGAGTGTTTGTACAGGCTTACTAGAGAAGGAGGGGACTCAATGGCAGCTCTGCTTTTGAAGAGAGATTAAGCATTAATCAGTTTAATGCAGTCAATTTTCAAAACATATAGAGCAGAGCATCCTTTAGTGGAAAACTGAATTGTTCTGTTTTTGGAATGAGAGTCATAGATTTCTACCTTAAGAAATACACATTTATTTTTTCCCTCTTTTATTGCTATATAGCATTGCATCATAACATTATATAAGTTTCAGGTGTGCATCATTATAAATCACTGTATAGACTATATTTTTTTAAAGATTTATGCATACAAGAACTGGGGTACAGGCCAGAGGTATGGGGGGTGAGAGAGTTCACCAGAAGCAGTGGGGAGAAGAACAGGCAGACTGACTGAAACACACTGCTGAGAGGATTAGCGGGCGAGTCAGGAGAGGTCTGCTGTGCCATGGTAGCTCCCTGGCCAGCTGGGGATCGAACTCATGCTGCAATGGTTGTGGATAGCTTCATAGGTTGCATCTTAACCCCTTGCGCCACCAGGGAGGCCCCTATATAGACTACATTATGTTCACTAAAGGTTCATTTCTATCCTTCAATATGCAATTGACACTGTTACCCAGTTTACCCACCCTTCCTCCCCTTCCCTTCTGGTAAGCCTCATTTGGTCTTATAGCTTAAAAAATTATTTTTATTTTATTTAGTTAGTTTTTTTCTCTACATAATACGTATGAATGAAATCATATGGTGTTTCTTTGACTTATTTCACTAAGCACAATACCCAAAAGATCCTTCCATGTTGTTGCAAATGGCAGGGTTTCATCTTGTATGTGTATATATATATCTAAGTGGTATTCCCCCACGTGTATATAATACATTTTCTTTATTCATCTGCCTGTTGGTGGGACCTAGGTTTTTTCCAGCTTTTGGCTATATCTTGTGAATAATGCTGCAATAAACATGAAGAGAGATTATATTGAACAATTACTATGTAAAATGAGTTTAATGCAATAAATTTTTGAAACATGTAGAGCAGTGCTTCCTTTAGTAGGAATTTTTCTGTTATTTCTATCTTAAGAAATATGTATTCATTTTAATTTTTTTAGTTCTGTCATTGAATGGGCATTTTAAATAAAATATGTATTTTAGTTAGCATATAAATAACATGTCCTGAACTGATTAGCTGTTGTGCAAATCCTTAAAGTTGTAAAAGTGAACTTTTTATCCCTAAAAGTCTCTAAATAGCTTCATAACCACAAAATAATACCACCTAAGTGTAACCTATAGTATTCCTTGGAAAAAACTTTATGCTCAAAGAAACCTGGAATTATGACAGAAAAACTCATCAGGAATTTAATCCTGATGATAGCTGCTTATGGCTGGGACCAGGAAAGCTGCAGTGGAGTGGCAGGAGGTGGTTGAATGTGGGGAGTATTGTTAAAGGTAGAACTGACCAGATTTTCTCACTGACTGGACATGCTCTGTGAAAGTAGAATCAAGAAGTTCAAAAGTTTTGCCTTGAGAAAGATAAATAGGATACTTTTGCCATCTTGTGAGGGAAGACCATGGGTGGAACAGGTTTGTGAAAGCAGATCTAGAGTTCGTTTTTATTTTTTTTAAGATTTATATATGCACATAAGAACTGGGGTATAGGCTGGAGGTGCAGGGGTTGAGAGGATTCACCAGAGACAGAGTGAGAATCAGAACAGGTGGATCTACTGAAATACACTGCAGAGGGGAGAGGCAGGCGAGACAAGAGAGGTCTGCTGCACTATGTGGGTTAGCTCTCTCTCTGGCCGGGGATTGAACTCATGCCACAGTGGCTGGCAATAGCTTGATAGTGCTGAGACTTTACCTCTGTGCCACCAGGGAGGCCCCAGAGTTCATTTTTTATATAAACAATTAACAACAGGAATTGGCCTTCTACAAGAATGCCATGTATCATGCCACAAAACATGAAATAGTTGAGAACAACCTACATTAATAGATGACTGGATCAAATATGGTATATACATATCGTGGAATTGTATTCATTCCTTAGAAAGGAATGAAACTCTGACACATGCTACAGTATAAATGTATCTTGAAAACAGTAGGCTAAGTGAAAGAAGCCAAACATAAAGGGACAAATATTGTGTGGTTACTTAAATGAGATACCTGAGATTGGCAAATTCAGATATAGAAAGTAGAATAGTGGTTTCCCAAGGGCAGGAGAGAGTAATGAGTTGTTGTTCAATAGATTTCTGTTTGGGATGGTAAACAAGTTTTTGAATGAATAGTGGTAATGGTTGCATAAAAATGTGAATTACTGAATACATTATGTACTTAAAATAGTTAAAATGGTAAGTTTTATATACCACAACTGAAATATAAAATTCTATTTCTTAAAAAAAACATGAAATACTAAGGAATAAATTTAACCAGAGAACTGTGCAAGATCTTTACATTGATACTAAAATACATTTACTGAGAGAAATTAAAGAAGACATTAATAAGTGAGGATGTAAGGCAGGAATAGCAATTGGAGAAAATGATGGTGAGCTAGAACTATAATCATCAAGAAGTGGGGTTGGTATATGACAGCAACAATAAAGGATAATGAATGATGCAATCTAAGACATAGATTCAGCTTTCAGGAAGGAAGTGGTAATGAGGACCAAGGAGACCTTGTTTGCCTTAAGTCCCTGTGAACCAAGTGCTGAGACAAACTTGCTGCCCTTGAGAGACCTGTAGAGGGGAGTTGACTTCTTAGATAAATGAGGAAGGTTTGGGGAAGATGTTCAGGATAGAGGGGGTCTGGCTGATGATGAAATATGGCAGCATGGCAGCGGGGTTTCAGGAGTTGGGAGATGGGTCCAGCTGGAATATGGACAGTGATACAGGGATTCACATTGGAGAGATGAGGGAGGACCACCTGCGTCAGTGTCATCTTATGGTGATGACAAACTGGGGTAATGGGCACAGTGAGATTCACCCTGGGGTACTCAAGGCAGATGGGTGACCAGGCTGTTGGAGTAGGAAGGGGTAGGTGTGAGGGCCTCAGAAGTTGGACAGAATTGACCTGGGGAGGCACATATATTGACTACGAAAATCTGTTTGACAGCAGAAGAGCTTTTCCTTAACTTCAGGTTGTATGATCTGGAATTTGTCAGTGACTCTGGGCAAATACTGCCTGAGAGTAAGGCTATTCTAGCAAAAGTAGGATGCCTAGAGCCAACAGGGAAAAATCTCTTGCCAGCATGTCTTTCAAGGGGGATAAATCTGCTGACAAAGACAGCAGTCAAAAATATTTATGAAAAGTATAGAATGAACTTCATTTGCGTGTTTTAAACAAAGTCTTCTGTCTTTTGTTGAAAACAGAGGCATTCATTCCCAGGACACTAGAGCTTAGTGTTTAAGAGCGTGTGCTGCTTTAGAGCCAGACAGTGTAGATTCCAGTGTAGATACCAGTCGCTGGCTATATGGGCAAGTTACGTAACCAGGTCTTACTTTCCTTTCCTATAAAATGTAGATAATAACAGGGCCTGCTTCATAAGGATGCTGTGAGGAGCAAATGAGGTAATCCTAGTCAGTGCACTTAGCATATTTCTGGCACCTAGTTGGCTTCCAATATATATGACTGTTGTTATTACAGTTATTTCAGCAACTTAGAGTCAGAGTGTACCCAATATTTAGTTTCTCCTCTGTGACTTGTTAGCACATATTTCAGCATAGCTTCCTATTTTATGACTTGTAAATAACTAACCATTTACATCATCCAATAATGTAATATTTCCCAAACTTTTGAAATTCATGTTCTCTGAGATGTTTTTTCATCTGTTTTTTTTTTTCATTTTGTCATCAATCAATATTTTGTCATTTGCTTACTATAGTTTATGTTATAGACTGGAGTATTTTAACATTTTTTTAAATCTATACATGTACACTCCCTTTTCCCTGTCCTCTGGAAATTGATGTCTTCTCCCTACTTGCAAATCGCGTTGTACAGATTTTTTTTAAAGATTATTTATTTATACATACAAGAACTGGGGTACAGGCCAGAGGTGCAAGGAGGTGAGAGGATTCACCAGAGACAGTGGGGAGCAGAACTGGCAGATCTACTGAAGTACACATTGCACAGATCTTTGTGATTGCACAGTAGAACAGTACAGGGATATTTCTTCGCATAGAAGATGGGTGGGAGTGAAAAGGAATGGTAATACCTAGTGCTGGTTGCGATGTGGGGTAGTGGACACGTGTGTTCTTTCAGTATATGTTGATAACGATGAAGGATAGTTGATAATGTACTATAATGTCATAAAATTGAGCTTTTAGAGAGGAAGTGAGGAGAACAGGTCAGAAGTGGTCATGAGGAGCAAGGACCTTACCTCCAGGTCCCCAGAAGAGAAAGACTAGCTGCATGAGAGACCTGCAGAGGTTACGCAGCTTCTATCAGAGATGAGGGAAAGTTTAGAGAAGTATAAGCTTTCAGTGCAAGTCTGAAATGGCATAGCCATCTGGAAGACAGTTTTGGAAACTGCCAGTCTGATAATGAAATGTCATTTGACCCTTCACTCTCACTTGTGAGGATTTGTTCCAAAGAAATAATGAGAAAAGTGTACTTGCATGTGTATTGAGTTATGTATGGCCATGAAAAATTGCGAACAGTGAGACCATGCTGCTTTTATAATCAGAACACACACACAACAACAACAACAACAACAACAACAACAACAAAGCTAACCAAATGCATGGAAACTGATTTACGGTATGGAGACAGGAAAAATACCATTATGAATTGTCTGTTTTGTACACATTGGCAATTCACCCCGTTTAGTGTCTTAAACATATACTCATATGCTTTGGATATTTTCTGCTTCCGCTTTCCTAGAATATCATGGATGGCCCAGAATTTTGATCTCCTTACCTATCTTAGATATTTTTTTAAAGATTTATTTATTTATGCATACAAGAACTGGGGAACAGGCCAGAGGCATGGGTGGGGGGTGAAAGGATTCACTAGAGACAGAGCGGGGAACAGAACAGGCAGATTGACTGAAACACACTGCTGAGGGGAGCAGCGGGCAAGTCAGGAGAGGTCTGCTGTGCCATGTGGGTAGGTCTGCTGCGATCCCTGGCCAGGGATCGAACTTGTGCTGCAGTGGCTGCAGATTGCTTCATAGGTTGCGTCTTAACCCCTAGCGCCACCAGGGAGGCCTACCTAGCTTATATTTTGCCCAATTTCTTTGCTTTCATGAAGCTCTTTTGCTACATGTAGTATCAAGTAAGCATGAATTCTACTTCAAGTTTTTCTAGGTCTTAGTTGATAGCTGAAGAAACACTGCAGACATTTCAAGTTAAATGTAATTTGCATTTATCTGGACACTATGTAGCTTCTTGTAGTATTCCTTAGGAATATAAATAGAACCTTTGATTACTAACCAATAAGACTTTAGAATTCTGCCTTAGTTTCCAGCTTGTTCCAAATCTGATAATTATAAGTGGAGAAATCTGTATTTGCTCTGTAGATGAAAACATGTAAAGAACATATAACCCAGTACTTAGGTGTTATTTGAAATATGTCTTTTCCTTTATTACAGTGCATTTAATTTTTAGCAAAATAATAAATGTTCTGGAATGTTTACTTGCAGTAATTTGTCGTAGTGAATTACAAAGAAACTTTCCTTTGTAAGAATTACATATAAACAGAGAAAAATATTTCACACCTGCTTATTTTACCAGGGCCCTCAGAGAAGGGGAGGTAGATTCTCCTTTAACTCTTCCTTCCAGAGAGAAGTTTAGAAAAAACAGAGTATCCTGTGACCTTGTCAACTTTGGATAAGAGCGCTCAGAGCCAGATGGATGGGCTCACCATTTGTGTCTACAAATAAAAATCTTTCCTAAATTTGTCGTTTGTTCTTTTGAGCTTGTCTTTATAGAGTTCTTTCACCTCTCCTAGCTGGGTTGTCTGTGTTTGTAAGATAATTTATATAAGAGATTGCCAGAAGCATACTTTAAGTTTAGAAGTGAAACTACCTTTCAATTTGGGGCCCCATTTGATTGGGGACTCTTGGAAGAGGGTAAGGGTTCATCTATTTGTCTCTTCCAAAGGAATGTTTGATCACCTCCTTCCTTGTGAGATATTAGTCAAGTCAGTAATATACATAAAATTAATAATATTTCAACTATAAAAAGAAAAAGTCCTTTTGTGTACAACTTCTAAATCAAAGTAAGTCAAACCATACAAGAAAATCTGTTTTTCTTTGGCTGTCACCTCCTCATCACTGACTTGCTTTCCACACAACTACTTAAACCTCTTTGACTGCAGCCTCGTTTCTTCATCTTGCAAACATTTCCACCTTCCTTGATTGCGGTTCCTGCTTCAATTATTATCTCCATCCTGTCTTGGACTGTCACCTGAGTGAATTTGGTACCCACTTTGGAGAACTCTGAGCCTACTGCTGGCTTCTGTCATTGCCACTTCTGTGACTTTTAGCTTCACTTCCCTTTAGCCATTATGGTACAGCCTTTAACATCTCAAAGTCTCGAACTGCTGTACTTTCACAATAGCAAACCTGAGCTTCCCTTCTCTGCCCATTTATCTTACCCATCCTTCCATCCTTATCATCGCATTTGCCATTATTCTCCAAACTCAGCACTCCCTGTGGGAATCACTTGCTTGCTGCTTTCTCGTTTATTTTAGTGCTCACCTCTTAATCCTGTTAAATTCTTTGCTTCTTGTCTCCTTGACCTTCTACTTCTTGTTGTCAAAGACAATGGCTTTGTGCGTCTGGATATCACCTAGCTCAATTTTCATGATTTTCTTAACGGGGAAAGGAATGTTAACATCTTTATTGACAGGTTTAGTTTCAAAGCTGAAAGCTTTGTCAAAAATTGAAATTACCACCAGAAAACAAATGTGTGCAACACTGAGGAACCCAGCTGATGGAACTGAAGGGTCTGTAGTTTTCAGTCAGGACTGCAAACCCCAGAGACTACACACGGTAGCCGAAGGAGTAAAGTCGGCTGGGCAAGGCCTGTAGGGCTCCGTGGGAAGTGTGGGGATTGGAGAGGGCAGCCTCCACTGTCCTGAGGCACTGTGCTAGTTCATCAGGGTTGTCATCGCTTAAAACATGGTACAGGGCCGCCCTGGTGGCGCAAGGGATTAAAATGCAACCTATGAAGCAATCTGCAGCCACTGCAACACAAGTTTGATCCCTCGCCAGGGTGCGCAGCAGACTTACCCACACGGTGCAGCAGACCTCTCCTGACTTGCCCACTGCTCCCCTCAGCAGTGTATTTCATCAGTCTGCCTGTTCTGTTCCCCACTCTGTCTCTGGTGAATCCTCTCACCCCTCCACACCTCTGGCCTGTACCCCAGTTTTTGTGTGCATAAATAAATAAATCTTTAAAAACAAACAAAAAAACCATGGTGCAAACTGGTAGCTTATAGGTGTAGGTGTGTCACAGCTATGTTCTGTTTGGTCCACATAACATTTCAATTAAAAAAATTACTACCAACATTTATAAATTAGATGATTTTAAATGAAAGTCCAGATTTCTGGCTTCTTTAAAAAAAAAAAAGCACACTGAAACCTGCTTTTGAGTGATGACATTGGCCCTTTCATTGATGAGGAGAAGGCTCACTTGGAGATACCAGTTTTAAAAGACTTAATAAAGATCAGCACTATAATTTTATAATGTCTCATATAGTAAGGTACGATTTTCACTAGTATTTAACAATGTAGTCGATAAAATAATGATTTGGCCTGTGAAGTATATCTGAAAGACTGAGGAATGTTTAAGCTGAATTTAACAAAAATATCAAGAGTTCCTTTATAATAAGAATATGTTCTTGTAAATTTTTAAGGTTCCTCATTTCCTGGAAAGATATACTGAATTTTGTTCTTGGAATGGACTTTTGGCACAGTGATTTTAAGTACCAGTGCAAAAACATGAAATGTATAAAAACATGAGCTAAGATGAATGTTTAAGCAAAAAGCAACTGCTCAATTACAGATAGCATGTCCATATTTCCAGGATTATTTCTAATTTGATAGCAGCAACATTCCTTCCCTACCATTCATTTCCCCAAACCAACAGACACTGGTGATTATTTTTACGTCATAAAATGTTAGTGCAGTGATTCTTCTGTTCCATTCTTACAGTAATAATAAAGAAGTGAGACAAAAGCTCAGAACAGTAATGGTGAAATATCATTGTCTCTTTTCTATTTTCTTTTACACATAATGCTCTTTTCCTTCCTCAGTTTTCCCTGGGAGGAGAGCCACTCTAAAAAAAATCTTCTTTTGAAACATTGTAGGATGATGAGGTTGTGAATGTTCTTCCTGTTTTGCTTCTTTTGCTTCTATGACAGTGAAAGAAAACATATCACACTAGAATCTTAAATTTGTACACATTTCCATTACATTTAAAGGTGCCTTCTCCTAGCCCCACCTCTTTTGGAGGTTTTTCCAAAAATATACAAGGTGTATATGGGCCTACCCTGGTGGCGCAGTGGTTGAGCACTGGGCTGCGAAGCTGCCCGCAGCCTCTGCAGCGCCAGTTTGATCCCCGGTCGCTGGAGAGGGTCCCACATGGCGCGACAGACCTCTCCTGCAGTGTACTTCGGTCCTTCTGCCTGTTCTGTTCCCTGTGCTTCTGACTGTACCCAGTGCTTGTATAAATAAATAAATAAATTTTTTTTAAGTGAATTAAAAAAAAAATATATACAAGGTATTAAGTGCATTGTTATATTAATTCTTCTGTTTCTTTAAGAGAGATTTTTAAAGTGATAATGTTTATGATTTACCCATAAATGAAAATAATTACATGAAAAGAATTGTTTAATGATTTCTAAGATTACACAATACAGAATAGAACAAATGTTAGGATACTCCAGTGGAGTGCTTATCTAGAAAATGCATCTGAATGAGGCAAACAGACATCATTTTTGGCTATAGAAATTTTTATTAACACCTTCTGGCACCTAATACCAGAGACACTCTCCTCTTTCCATCTACAGTATGTAAGAAAAATTGCATTAAGACCTCTTCTAAAATTAATTATGTTTCTTTTAGTAATTCTACTTTCTTCCAGTCATGTCAGAATAATTCTTAGCTTACTGTATTGTTTACTTTTAAGGAGATAAGAGTCTTTCTGTCAGTAGATGTGCCCAAAAAAATGGGATTTGAAATTGGTAACATTAAAGAATCTAGTTGGGGGAACAAGACAAACCTGTTTTTACAAATTTGTTCCAGATTCTTATCTTTGTATTATGAATTTGTGGTGAGGGAACAATTTAGAAATGCAGCAGGTAAAAAATGTAACATGTAAATATTCAATATGTTGGTTACTTGGTGCTTAATTTTGATCCCTGTGGACACACACACTCAGGAGCCACAAGCACACGCAGATATGCCCAAACACACCCACACACTCTCCCCTTTAGGTTTTCACAAGACTTTGTTCTGATGTAGTGGTTTTTATAGTGTAAATCATGGATTGGAGAAGATATTTAACATAGAGGCTTACTGAATTCCTCAAAGGTGAGAGAGCCTTAGCGGCAAGGCTTGACTTAGAGGTTGTAATAATTATGTCAGTTTACCATCATTTTTTGTACTTATATCATCATGGTGCTTTGCACTTGGTTTCAAACTGCCTTCTTCAGTTCAAAAAATTATTCCTTCCTGTTATTTTAAAATGTTATTGAAATAATGCTTCTAAAAGTAGCTGTAATTCAGTCTTAAGAAATGTACAGTTTGGACAGTTAATATACCCGGTCAAATGGGTAATACCATGATACAAGAGATGTTTCAATATGCAAGTGTGGATGATATCAGTCAGGGTCTAATCAGGAGACAGAAACCACACCAGTAACCAGACAGTGAAAATTCAATATTGAAGTTCAACTACTACTAGATAATAGAAGCCTCTGAAGAATAAAGGAATAACAAATGGAGGCAGCGAGTACCACCTTTAGAACCTAGAGAGAAGGACAAAGGAAGAACTGACTTGGAAGCAGTTGCCTCTTCCCCCAATGAAGTTTAGATTTCTCTCATGGTTTGCTGTGGTGTCAGACTGGAACAGCCTGCAACACAAGAAGCATTCACTGAGGTTCTGGTGAAGTTCTCAGGGGTGCCAGGGGCTGGTGCTGGTGTGCAGGAAGGCACCTGCTGGTGTGCTGCAGGCTGAAGCTGTTCCACCACAAGCTTCCCACTGAGCTCTCAGTAAAACACTTGAGGGTGACTCTGGGTCACCCTGGGTCTTGGCAACCACGGCCACTGGGAACAGTTACACAGGAACCTTCTTTGCTGTGCCTTTCAGTGTCCCTCCAATGCCCTTTATCGGGACAGCCTAATGTTGTGGCAGCTGGCGAAGGAAAAATGTGGATAGGGTCTTGCTTTGTATCACAAAGCACGACAAAAAAAAAAAAAGATGATGTGGCGCTGAGAGGCAACACATTGTTCTCAGGCATGCTTCACTCCTTTGATGACTTGTTTCTTTCTCTGCCCTCTACACACATTTAAACTTCCATATGAGGAGCAACATGCGGCGAGGAGACGCTGCGAGTAAGATCTCCCATTAAAAAAAGTTAATAGGGAGGAAAAGCGGCAGGTCCCAGTGAGAACCGGGACACGGAAGATAAACGGACGACTCCAGCAAACTACCCGAAGAAGAAAGTGGCCATAAAAGAGGACCAGAAGGGAGGGAAGCGCAGAACCCTGCTCCCCTCCCCCGCCCACAGAGGCGGCACTCTCCGCCCGGCAGAGAGGAGGAAAACAACAAACCAAAACGGCCAACAAGAAAAACGGACACAGCAAGCGGGACTGTGAGTGGAAAGGAACTATTGCAGCCACCACACCCCGTGAACGGGAGCTGAGGCGAACCCTGCAGGATCCCCCTCGGAGGTGAGCTCCAGGCGCCATTAAAGAGAGCCCCGCCCCCCAGGAGGAGACCAGCCCCAGCACACAGCCCCGGCCGCCCGGTAAGCTTGCGCGGAAAGTGGCGCGGATCCAGACCGGATCGCAGCTGCCCAGGTCCCCGAGCCTGCGACCTAGGCTTGCGGGGAGACGGCGGAGGCCCTCCCTGAGTGAGCAGGAACAAGGCGCCCAGGCAGGGGAGCGGGATTCAAAAGGCACCATTCCCGCGCCACTGATCTGGGCTACAGCCCGCGTCCTGGAACTGAGGGCTTTGGAACTGAGACCCGGGGCACGAAATTAGGGGCGTGGGTTCCCCACGACGGTGGGGCACAAGGCAGACACAGCACCCCAAGCCGTTGAGGTGTACCCTACCATCCCCGCTCTGCTCCCTGTCCCACGGGGTGGAAAATCAGCTCCCCAAGGGCTCTAGGAGAGATCTCTGGCGCCACCTAGCGACTTGACCCCAGCACAGGCTACTGAAGGAGCTAGTGGCCAGCTGGGGAGTTAGCCCACACCTGGCTCCTTCCGAACAAGTAGTCTGAGCCCACAGGGAGAGCGAGCACCCACAGCCGGGGCAGACCAGGCGCACAGAAGAGTGTGCCTGAGACCAGACGCGCAGGGAGTGTGTCCCACATCACCATTTTAGAACAGGGACATTTCTTCAGTAAAGACTACCTGCAGAAGGCTTCCTCAGGAGCCAGAGGTGAGCGGGGGAAGTTCGCCCACGCCAGACCCCCTCTGGCCTGCAGTCCAAGCCCAGAGGGGAGCAGGAACCCACCGCCGGGGCAGACCAGGCGCACAGGGGAGTGTGTCCCCACATCGGCATTTTAGAACAGGGACCTTTCTCCATTAAAGGCTGCTTGAAACTGACAGATGACTCCTGGAAGAACCAGAGGGGAACAGAGAAGCCCACCCAAGATGCCGGCCAGTCCCAACAACACAGTGTCCCAACGCATACGGCAAATTAGAAAACAGACAGTAGGGAGGAGAAGAACCACACGCAACCTAGCAACTCTCCAGAGAAAAAGCACACCACAAAAAGAAAGCCAGCCCCCAGATTGCAAAGACAATAACTTGGAAGAATTTCTGAGCCTTCCAGAAAGAGAATTTAAAATTGCCGTGATTAAAAAACTGACAGAAGTCATAAAGGAAAACAATGATAAGGGAAAAATAATCAACGATCAGAAGAATGCAATTGAGTCCCTAGAGAGGGAAAACAATGGTCAGAAGAAATTGAGTCCCTAAAGAGGGAAGTAAAAGAAATGCAGGAGATCAAAGAATTAATGGAAGAACTAAAGAATTCTGGGAAAAGCAATGAAAGCAGAATAGATGAAATGGAAGAACGAATAAGTAATCTTGAAGACACAGAAATAAAAAGAACCAAAACAGAAAAGGAAAGAGAAGTACGAAGGAAAAAGAACGAAGAAAGACTTCGGGAACTATCTGACTCCATGAGGAAAGGAAATATAAGAGTTATAGGAATACCAGAAGGAGAGGAGAGAGATGTAGGAACAGAGAAAATATTCAAAGAGATAATTGAAGAGAACTTCCCAAATGTGAAGAAGGAGCTGAAAATTGATATACAAGAAGCAAGAAGAACACCAAACTTCCACGACGAAAGGAAAAATACAGCAAGACACATAATAGTAAAGCTCCCAAGAATCCAGGACAAGGAAAAAATAATGAAGCTGGCAAGAGGGAAGAAACAGATAACATTCAAAGGAAAACCAATCAGGCTGACATCAGACTTCTCCGAAGAAACACTACGGGCAAGGAGAGAGTGGAGGGACATAGTCAACAGACTCCAAGAAAACAGATGCCAACCAAGAATACTCTATCCCGCAAAGCTCTCCTTCCTCTTTGAAGAAAGAATATGGACCTTCCCAGACAAACAGAAACTCCGGAATTTCATTGCAACTAAACCCCCACTCCAAAAAATACTACAAGGAGTCCTAAAGCCAGAACCTCAGAGGGACGAATAACAATGAAAGAAGGCCAAAAAAAAAAAAAAAAAGTTATTAAAAGAATAAATAAATAAAATCAAAGGAAAGACAAACACAATGGCAAATACAGATGTTAACATATCAATATTAACTCTAAATGTAAATGGACTAAACTCTTCAATAAAAAGACACAGAGTGGCAGCCTGGATTAAGAAACAAAACCCAACCTTTTGCTGTCTCCAGGAAACACATTTAGCTACAAAAGATAAAAATAGGCTCAAAGTTAAAGGATGGAAAACAATCCTACAAGCAAATGGACCAAAAAAGAAAGCAGGAACAGCTATACTTATATCAGATAAAACAGATTTCAAACTCAAAAAGATAAAAAGAGACCCCAATGGTCACTACATTATGATCAAGGGGACAATACTTCAAGAAGAAATAACACTCATTAACATATACTCACCAAACGAAGGAGCACCAAAATATATCAGACAACTGTTGTCCTCTCTGAAAACAGACATCAGAGAAAACACATACGTAGTGGGAGACTTCAACACACCACTATCAACAATGGATAGATCAACAAGACAAAAAATAAGTAAAGAAACCAAAGCTCTAAATAAGGACCTAGAGCAATTAGGCTTAACAGACATCTATAGAACACTAAACCCCAAAAAACGGAGTACACATTTTTCTCAAGCGCACACGGATCATTCTCCAGGATCGATCACATACTGGGGCACAAGACAAACATCAACAGATACACCAAGATTGAAATCATATCAACCATCTTTTCTGACCATGAAGGCATCAAACTAGAAATAAACCATAAAAAGAAGGCAAGGAACTTTCCTACCTCATGGAGATTAAAAACCACACTACTGGAAGACCATTGGACTAATGAGGAGATCAAAGAAGAAATTAAAAAATTTTTTGAATTGAACGACAAGGAGGACACTAATATCCTAAATGTATGGGATGCAGCAAAAGCAGTAATAAGAGGAAAATATATAGCAATAGAAGCTCACATCAAGAAACAAGAAAGAACGCAAAGAAACAACCTCATCTCGAAGCTCAAAGATCTAGAAAAAGAACAACAAAAAAACCCCAAAACCAGTAGAAGAAAAGAAATAATAAAACCAAAGCAGAAATAAATGAAATTGAAACTAAAAAAACAATCCAAAAGATCAATGAAACCAAGAGCTGGTTTTTTGAAAAAATCAATAAAATAGACAAACCCCTAGCCAGGCTCACAAAGGAAAAAAGGGAGAAAGCACAAATAAACAGGATCATCAATGAAAGAGGAGAAATCACAACGGACACAGCAGAAATCAAAAGAATAATCAGTAACTACTATGAACAGTTATATGGAAACAAGTTTAACAATCTAGAGGAGATGGACAAATTCCTACAACTCTACAATCACCCAAAGCTAGATAAAGAAGAAATAGAACACCTAAACAGACCAATTACAATTAGCGAAATTGAAATGGTAATAAAAAACTCCCCAAAACAAAAGCCCAGGACCTGATGGATTTACAAATGAATTCTACCAAACATTCAGAGACGAATTAGTGCCTATCCTTCACAAACTCTTCCAAAAAATTGAGAAGGAAGGGACAATACCAAACACGTTTTATGAAGCCAACATTACACTAATACCAAAACCGAACAAGGACAACACAAAAAAGGAAAACTACAGGCCAATCTCCCTAATGAACACTGATGCAAAAATCCTCAATAAAATTTTAGCTATCAGAATCCAACAATGTATCCATAAGATAATTCACCACGACCAAGTTGGATTCATTCCAGGGGCACAAGGATGGTTTAACATCCGAAAATCAATCAACGTTATCCAACACATCAACAAAAAGAAATATAAAAACCATATGATAATATCAATAGATGCTGAGAAAGCTTTCGACAAAGTGCAACACCCATTCATGATAAAAGCCCTTGAAATTCTGGGGATACAAGGAACATACCTCAACATCATAAAGGCCATCTATGACAAGCCAACAGCCAGTATCATTCTCAATGGTGAAAAGCTGAAAGCAATTCCATTAAGATCTGGAACAAGACAAGGATGTCCACTCTCACCATTGCTTTTCAATATAATACTGGAAGTCCTAGCCAGGGCAATAAGACAAGAGAAAGACATCCAAGGAATCCAAATAGGAAAAGAAGAAGTCAAACTATCACTATTTGCAGACGATATGATATTATACATAGAGAACCCCAAAAACTCCACAGAAAAGCTAATTCAACTCATCAATCAGTTCAGTAAAGTGGCAGGATACAAAATCAACACGCAAAAGTCAGTAGCCTTCCTATACACAAACAATAAATCTGAAGAAGAAGAAATCAAAAAGACCATCCCTTTTGTTATTGAAACAAAAAAAATCAAATATTTGGGAATAAATCTAACAAAAGAGGTAAAGGACCTATACAAAGAAAACTATAAAACACTGTTAAAAGAAATAGAAGAAGACACAAAGAAATGGAGAGACATCCCCTGCTCATGGATTGGAAGAATAAACATTATTAAAATGGCCATCCTACCAAAAGCAATATACAGATTCAATGCTATTCCAATCAAAATTTCAATGTCATTCTTCAAAGAAATAGAACAATTATTGATGAAATTCATATGGAATCACCAAAAACCCCGAATAGCCAAAGCTCTCCTGAAAAAAAAAGAAGGGAATGGAGGCATCAGACTCCCAGACTTCAAACTATACTACAAAGCCATAATCATCAAAACTGCATGGTATTGGAACAAGAACAGACATACAGACCAATGGAATCGAATAGAAAATCCAGAAATAAACCCACAGATTTATGGTCAACTAATCTTTGACAAAGGAGCAAAGAATATGCATTGGAGCAAAGAAAGTTTGTTCAATAAATGGTGCTGGGAAAACTGGGTCGCTACATGCAAAAGAATGAAGCTTGACCACCACCTCACACCATACACAAAAATCAACTCAAAATGGATTAAAGAACTAGACATAAGACCTGAAACCATAAAATATATAGAAGGAAATATAGGCGAAACACTACGTGATTTGCACATCAAAGACATCTTTACAGACACATCACCCAAAGCAGTGATAGTGAAGGCAAAGATAAACAGCTGGGACTACATCAAATTAAAGAGCTTTTGCACAGCAAAAGAGACAATAACAAAAACAAAGAGAAACCCCACCAACTGGGAGAACATTTTTGCACCCAACACTAATGATAAAGGACTGATCACAAAAATCTGCAAAGAGCTGATGAGACTCAACAACAACAAAGAAAATAATCCAGTCAAAAAATGGGCAGAAGAGCTTAAAAGAAACTTCTCTGAAGAGGAAATGCAAATGGCCAACAGGCATATGAAAAAATGTTCAACATCACTTGTCATCAGGGAAATGCAAATCAAAACTACCATGAGATACCATCTTACACCAGTGAGAATGGCACATATTAAAAAAAAACTAGCAACAACAAATGTTGGCGAGGGTGTGGAGAAAAAGGAACTCTTCTGCACTGTTGGTGGGAGTGCAAACTGGTCCAACCACTGTGGAAAACTGTATGGAGATTTCTGGACCTACTAAACATAGAGCTTCCATATGATCCAGCAATTCCACTCCTAGGTATTTACCCAAAGGACACAGAAACATCAATTCCAAAGAACACCTGCACCCCTATGTTTATAGCAGCACTGTTTACAATAGCTAAGCTTTGGAAACAACCCAAATGCCCAAAAATAGATGACTGGATCAAGAAGATGTGGTACATATATACCATGGAATATTACTCAGCATTCAAAAAAGATAAACACATGCCTTTTGCAGCAACATGGATGGCGCTGGAAGGGATCATGCTCAGCGAAATAAGCCAAAAAGAAAAAGAAAAATACCGGATGGTCTCACTCATAGCAGGAATCTAGAAAACTTAAATAAGGGACCAGGAAAATGAATAACTATAAGAAAGTGAAAATCAAAATCAACAAAAAACTATGAACCAGAGACACTTTTAGGGGGGCGGGGGTGGGAAGGGAGGGATTGGGGTCAGAATGGGGGGCTGCAATTGTATGGGGAATATAACAATAAAATTTATTAAAAAAAAAAAAAAATAAACTTCCATATGAGTATAAGAGAGCTCTGCATTTTTACCAGTCAAGACCAGTTATCCTTTATGCAGGTGAAGGTGTTCTCAATCTTTCCCCAAAATAAGGAGTACACAGTCCCAACAGTCGTTGTATCCATCACTGGCTTTATTCATTTCTCCCAAATTCCACCATAGCCCTGTTGAATATTCTGAGACCCATAGACTAAATCATAGAGCTAACTTCAACAACTTGCACATAAAATATAGGGAAAATAGAAATTTTTCCAACGACATATAGCCATTTCAAATAGGTACATGAAAAAACGAACGCTTGGGCCTCCCTGGTGGCGCAGCAGTTGAGCTCTGGGTTGTGAAGCTGCCTGCAGCCTCTGCAGCGCTGGTTCGGTCCCCGGCTGCTCCTCGGCCACCGGAGGAGGGTCCCACATGGCGCGCAGACCTCTCCTGCCGCCCGCTGCTCCCCTCAGCAGTGTACTTCGGTCCTTCTGCCTATTGTGCTCCCCGCTCTGGCTCGGTGAATTCTCTCACCCTCCCGCGCTTCTGACTGTACCCAGTGCTTGTATAAATAAATAAATAAATAAATCTTTAAAAAAAAAAGAATGCTTGACATCGCTACTCACCAGGGATAGCCACATCAAAACCACAGTGAGGTGTTACCTCACACCTGTTGTTAGAAAGGATATTATTAAAAAAGTGAAAAGATAAGTGTTGGCAAGAATGAGGTGGGAATGTAACTGGTGCTGCCACAATGCCAAGCAGTGTGGAAGTTCTTTTAAAAATTAAAAATAGACTCCTCTACTGTATGACATAGTAGTCCCACATCTGGGTATATATCTAAAGGGGAAAAAAATCACTGTCTTGAAGAGATATCTGCAATTCCTTGTTTATTGCAGCCTTATTCACAATAGTGAGATACGGAAATGACCCAACATGCCTATTAATGGATAGATAGATAAAGAAAATGTGATTTGTAAGGTGCTTACTTTCAGTTATATAATGAATGAATTCTGGAGACCTAAAGTACTACAGGGGGACTGTAGTTAGTCATAGCGTGAAATTTGCTAAGAGAATAAATCTCAAATGTTCTCATTACACACAAAGGGAACTATAGGAGATAATACATATGTTAATTAGCTTGATTGTGGTAATCATTTTACAATGTAGACATATAGCAAAGCATCGTGTTGTTTTCTTTAAATAGTACAGTTCTTATTTGTCAATCATACCTCAATGAAACTAAGGAAAAAATAAATAATAAGGGAAAGGAGAGATAAGGAAGTTAATGTACACAAATAATAATACATGTATAGAAGATATAGATATATGTGGATGAAAATACTCAGTTACTGCAGTCCTCATTTATTCATTTCTATAGTTGATCATTATCTGACTTCCTTCTGCTATTCATTCCAAATTTCCTTCCCCCGCAAAAAAAACCTCGCCGGTTGGAGGTCTTCACGTAGTGGGTTGATCTGAACCTCCATTCTTAAAGATTCTGAGTCCTTGGAAGTTATTACTTGTTGCTATAGCATCTCATAACTGTTATTCTGGGTCATAGACACACCCCTGGGTTTCAGACATGGACTTCCTTGCCCACATAGTTGAATAGCAACCCAATTTTTCTTTGGTAATTGGGATCACTACAGTCAGTTGAGGAACCTCTTTTTTTTTTTTAAGATTTATTTATTTATACAAGAACTGGGATACAGGCCAGATGCGCGGGAGTGTGAGAGGATTCACCAGAGACAGAGTCGGGGACAGAACCGGCAGACTAGCAAAATACACTGCTGAGGGGAGCAGCAGGCAAGGCAGGAGAGGTCTGCTTTGCCAGTAGGATTCTCATCGGCCCGCCAGGATCAAACCTGCACTGCAGAGGCTGTGGACAGCTTCACAGTGCGACTCTCAGCTGCCTGCACCACCAGAGAGGTCCGAGGAACCTCTTTTTCTGCTTATTGATTCAGTGGTTGGAATATGGCAGTTTCATATTCTAATTCATTGGCCTCTTTATTGTGTCCCTTGGGAGAAAAATTCTATCCCTGGAGACTAAAGACCTCCAAAGCAGCAGAGCTCAGCGTTGCTAGGATGAGGAGCAAACATCCTGTGGGTGAATTTTTAGGTATAAGTCATGGGAGCAGCTCCCACTCCTGTCTCTTAAGTCCAGATCCATGCATTCTGTTATAGGGGGGGATAATTGTCTCTAATTCAAAGCACATATGTCATCATCCAAGTTAGAACTACTTTTAGGATGCTATCTCTCAGCTGATGACACACCTTTGACTTCACTAAGCTATTCCTCCTTCCTATTAGACGAGCTGCTTCTGGGTGAAGGCATATGTGGTGGACCAGTCAGTAACATGGCTATGAGCCCCTTGCTGCATTGCCTACGTTGGGAAATGATTTCCGTCATCAGGAGCAGAGCACCATGGACACTGTAGTGGTGAAAGCTTTCCATAAGGCAACTGATGAAAATATTGCCAGAAACATTATAGACATTCCTGCTATGCAGCAGCAGCAGACAGCCTAGCCTTGGTGTTCTACGGGAAGGTCCATGTTGCTGAGCCCACCATGGTCATCCCTGCCACTGTGGCTGCTTTGTTCGTAGGCCCTTTGGGCAAACATTCAGTCCTGGGAAAATGACTTAATGTCATGCCCAGAGCATATTATTTTGTTACTGAGCATGTTCTCTGAGTGCATGATCTTTTCTGAGCATTGATATGGCACACAGTTTGTACCCAGCCTGAGAGGTCAGCCTCATGCCTCTTCCCCCCCTCCAGTTCCTTGCCAATGGTCTTCTAATCCTGTTTCTTTCAAGTCCCTGATCATCCAGCCAAACTCAGCAATCACCGATAAATTAGTGTAAATTCATAGTTCTGGTCATCTCTCATTTCGACAATGTGCATCACCAAATGTACTGTCTGAGCTCTGCCCACTGAGAGGATTTTCCTTAAAAGCAGTTCTTTGGGGATCACTCCTGATTGGGACTGCAGACATTTACTTTAGTTGGTACCAACTTAACACATGCAACCGTTTATAAATTCAGCTCTTGTTTTTCTCTTTTTCTCCTAACTTGTTCTAGGGACTTAACATTGATTCAGAGCTAGTATTTAATAGTCCCTGAAACTACTGGGTACTTGTCTCCCCCACTACAATGCCCATCTGTCAGGTGGTAGCAGATGCCTTTGGCATACAGATGCAGGTAAATTTTTTTCTACCTGTGGTTCTTTAGGTACTTTTCCTGGTGTTTCCTTCAATCAAAGGTTTCTGAGTCTGACCTATAAACTAGGTGTGATGCTGTACCCCTCCCTTGTTCTAACTCAGTGGCCACCAGACCTAGAGTTTTTTCTGCTTTATAGATTGTGTAATTTTTTTAGTAGGCTCCGCATTGATTTCATTCTTAGAGACAACAACATAAATTAGCTACTACCAGAGATTCCTGTGGGCCAAAGCATTTTATCAATACATCCCTGTTGCCTAAGAGTAAATGCGTTAGTCTCATCATCTTTGGCACTAAATGCTGATACTAGGCCACTGCTCCTCCTGTATCCCTTTTCCTCTCTAAGAAAATCAGAAATCCCAAACAATGATGGCATCTCCTATGGTCATATCTGGTCTACAAAAGAAAATAACCTCAGAGTTTTTCAGAGATCCAGTGCTCTTCTTACAAATGGATTTTTTCAGGGTCTTAGTAGAAGGGTCATCAGTCCTTCTCAGGAGATATAGTTAGGATGAGTGGGTGTGCAGTTTATACATGATAAATCTACTCCATCTGTGGATTCCTTATTCCATGTTGTGCCTGGGAAATTTTAGCATCCCAGCCTCATTACATGTAGATAACCACAGGTTCAAGTTTCAGTCAGTGAACCAAATAAGCTGTTAGAGCCACTTCTTATTTCATGAGATAATATATTAAATATGGAATCGCTAGTAAATGTCTTCATATCCATGAACTCAGGCTGATCTAGTGTATATTCTCACCCACCTCTATCTAGCACCTTTGATACCTACTCCCACGCTACCCCCTGGGTTTTGCCAATATATAGTAATAAAAACCTTACAGATTGTTTGTCTGTAAACTGTTTGCTTTTGGATACTCTGTACCTGACCCCTGGGAGCTTAGTGAAATTTGGGAAGAATGAGTGGTTATGGTAGATCTTGAGGAGAATAAGTATCCTGTTGCAGGGCACCTATTCCAGGTGAGACATCCCAACAAAAGGTCTTTTTTGCTGGAAAAAATATCTCTGTCTTGATACATTGAAGCCTCGGAGTGATCAGGGGTTTGCACTTGTCATCTGCACCTTGAATCCAGTCTGATGTTCCCTTTCCCTAATCAGTGTAGTAATTTTCAACTGAGAAACTTGGTGAGGTCTTGTATTCAACTGATAATGTAATTCAGCGACACACACAGTACAAATGCTTTGCATTAACCATGTAGCCATAAGAAATAAAGACCCTTTAAAGTGGTTTTAGGGCCTCCCTGGTGGCACAGCGAGTTGAGCACAGCGCTGTGAAGCTATCTGCAGGCTCTGTAGCATGGGTTCAATTCCCTGACGGCCAGGGAGATACCCACATGGCGCATCAGACCTCTCCTGTCTTGTCTGCTGCTCCCCTCAGCAGGGTTTTCTGTCCGTCTGCTCCCCACTGTCTCTGGTGAATCCTCTCACCCTCGTGTGCCTCTGGCCTGTACCCCAGTTCTTGTATAAATAAATCTTTAAAAGAAAATGAAGTGGTTTTAGAAGTTATCTGGTTCTTGGACTATGACCTTAACTGGAGGTTAAAGGAACTAAACTTGTCATTTTCTTTTGGTAAATACCTTGTTGTACTCAAAAGAATACATCTCTCCCTGCAGTGGGGGGAGATCTTAATACTACCTCAACTGAAAAGAGAAAAAAGGATCCACCCCACTCCACAGTTCTACTCACCATCACTGCCATGATGGTCAAAGACAGCAGCCACTTTGATTCCCTGGCCTTGTTTCAGTGGGCACTTTACTGCAGTTCACTACAGATTATAACTTGATTAATTTTAATGCCACTTTATGCCATGGATTACTAGCATTCCATTTACCATTGAAATACTTAGCACCAGTCTAAGCTCATGACCAAACTAACCCTGTTTAAGTGTCTGTAACATGGGACCACATCCAGTACTGATGCTGGTACTCAATTACATGTGATAAATCAAAGTCAAAGGTCAAAGGTGGTTAGCTATTGAACGGGGTGAAAGAGACTTGGATATATGGGAATAGCAAATATAGAGAGTAGCTGCTGTCCCTAGAGCCGAGGGAGAATATTCAAGGAGGAGAAACTGTCCACAGGGCTGTGTTTGGACCTGTTGGGGAGACTGTAGGTGGATGATAGAGGAATTTGTTGTAGCTCCATGGCCTGGAGCTGGTTGACAAGAAGTCACCTGCTAGGGTGCTGGTAAAGTTTGATGTAGTGTCATAGGTTGGAGATATTCCATAAGAAGCCACTTGCTGAGTTGCCTGTAGACCAGAGCTGGTAAATGCAAATCCAGCTACTCGGATGCCAGTGGGACAGAACTCCAGGCAGGAAGCTGCCCATTAGAGTGTGGCATGCCAGAGCTTGCTCACAAGAATCCAGGAATCGTAGTGCTGGGAGATTTGCTGAAGGATGACATTCCCTGGATCTCTTGCACACTGCTGGATTCCTGTAAAAGAAAGGACAAGCACCAACAAGCTCGAGAGAAGCCCCTTCCTCTGCTCTGCCTTGCAGTGACCCTCCACTGCCCCTATTAACAAAACCTAAAGTTGCACCCTCTGTCAAAGTAGAAATGTTAACGGGGTCAGCTCAGGCACCACAAAGGAGGGCAAGGTTTGGGTTCAGAGTGGCAATTGATTAACAACTGGTACATATTTATAGAGTACAAGGTCATTCTAAGAAGAAACGGATATGCCATTTTTTTGTCCTATATAGAAAGTCAGCTGTCTAGCCCTTTGTTTACATATTTTGAGAAAGATGTGTATGTTTAATCTGCTTTTCAATATATGCCTTGTAGAATCTCACGTATATTACCTTCTAAATGAAAGCACTTTCTCAGTGCAGTAAATTCTTGGCTATGTATTCTGGTCTTCAGATCACTATTATGTTCATGTGCCCTGGGGCTTCTGCTAAAGCACATACATTGTTTCACAGCTGCTTGCCTTGGTCGGGCTCTCATGACGGTGAACCAGGATCTCAAATCATCCTTATACATCCTCAATACATGTGTCTTTCTGCTTTAGAAACTTCTGTCTTGTAGTTTGAAAATAGAACATGAAGTTAGAGTTCAGGTTTTTTTTTTTTTTAAATAAGTCCTTACATTATTGAATATAGTAGTGGTTCTCATCAAATGCTACAAATGTCAGTACACTTGGGAATAGAAGAGAGTCTGCATTTTATTCCAGAAAAGAGTTTTCTCAGAAGGCTTCCTTTTATTTCCTTTAAATTTTTTTAATTGAGGGATGGATACTTACCAATTCTGTTTTGCAGTGATCTGTAATTTATAAGTGAGCAGAAAATTATACCACTAGAATGATTAAAAACAAATGCTTTGAAGCAATATAATTAAATTTCTTTATAGAACTATAATATTTTTAATCTAAAGAGCTAGACATTGTCTCTTTCTGTATATAAACAGTGCTTTGTATAATGGTTTTGCCTGTGGCACTCACACAGGATTTATAAAATTAGAGAGGGTGTAGAATTTTGGGGTTTCATACTATTGATGGGGCAGGAAAAGAATGACTATACTATCATAGAGCAGGAAAGAACTAATGCTGGAGTATTCCAGAGGTGCATGGAGGGGAGGGTGGTGTCTAAAATAACAAGGCATGCTTCTTTACAAAGGGGATATTAATTTCTTATTTTATTGTTAGTCCAGGGGAAGTGGACTGCTTATATTGCAGAATGCTCTTACATACTGCTCTGGGCAGCAAGGGTTTATTCAGAGAGACAGGAGAAACGTTTAATCATCAGTGTCTACATATTTAGTCACTGAAACAAATAGGAGGTTGGTATTTTCTAGATTCAGAACGTGAAATGAAACCCACAAGTGTCGCTTACTTGTGTGACGGCCATGTGGTTATGGAATGAACATTTATTTCTTCACCAGACTATAATCCTATCAGGGTAGGTTTGGTGGTTTCTTGTCCAATATGCAAATGGAAATAGGAACTAGCATTTTGACCTCTTAGTAAACATCAGGATTTTAATTGAAAAATGAATGAAACTGGGAATAAGATATCAAATTTCCATTTGATGAGAATTACCCCCTAGTCATTTACCTTTCATTACCTCAGCCAGTCTAGGAAAGGATGGATGGATGTGTGGAAGGAAGAAAGGAAATACTCTGATTGTAAAGCCTCTATAAGTTAGGCTCCCATTACCCTGGCACACTTCCCACCTCATTTAAACATTCATTAATATTTAAACAATTGAAGTGATAATTTACTACTCTCTCATCCCTTAAGACTTGATTTGCTCTTCATAATGGGGAAAAGAGAATAAAATACCATTTTTAAAAATTAGGTCTTTTGATTGCAGAGTAATATTCCATTGTGTATATATACCACAGTGGCGAGAATTTCATGGGGGCTGTATCCGAGATGAGAAAGCATACATTGTACAAAAATGAAGAATGATGTTAAAAATATATAAAATAATAAAATTGTTTATTGTGGTAACATTGATTTACAACACTGTATTTTAGGAGTACATCAAGCCATACTCACCCCTAAGACCCTATAATTCCCCTCTGTAGTCTGTTGGGTCCCCTTTCCCAGTGGTTCCCACCCCCCCCTTCTCTTTTGCAGTCAGATTTCAGGGGTTTGTTTGGTTTGTTTTTGTCTGTTCCTTTGATTTGTAAGAAACATACTTATCAATAACTTGTTTAGAAGCAGAATTTTTGTTTTTTGGAAGGTTCTGTTAAAGTGGTGAACTCTAACATTAGCATCTTTCTCATTTTGGATCCTAGCTGAAAACAAGTATGTACATATTTTGAAGAGTTTTTGATGAGGAATAAAAATGATGTGAAGCAACTGATTTAGATATGAGGAAAAACTAAAGTGTATTGCATTTTCATAAACAAAGCAGATCTTGTTCTTGGGGAAAATTTTTAAAAAAGTATCTAATTCCTAAATGAGATAGGGAGGACAGTGCTAACCCTAGATATGTTGATTTGAAATATAATTTTAGGAAACCTTATCCTAAATTTTAGGCCAAAAAGTAAGGTGAAGTCAGAAGCCCCATAATTTCCATTTCCACATTTCAACTAATAATACCTGAGTCCTTGTTTCCCACATGCCAGAGCTCTGCATGAATAGGTAATACCCCAGTGAGGTAGGTGGTATTGCCAACACAAAATTGAAGATATGGCAAGAGGTGAATTTATAGGCTGAAAGACACATGGTAAGTACATGGACAGTCTGGAATTTGACTCTGGATCTGCTTGACTGCCATCTACACCTTTTTCTAACTTAGCTCTTTTAGCCTAAGTGTATCAAGTTGAAGTGTCCCACACCCAGTCATCTTTGTGACTCCAGTGAAGTAGAGATAATGAATTCATTTTGACACAAAATATTTATGAAAGTTATTGAAATAACCAGAAGGTTATTTCTTCTTTCATTGCTGGTTTTTCCACACTCCGCCTTGATGCCTTCTCCAGTGTCTCTTATGGTAGTTTTCTAATTGCAACTTACAAGCAGCAGAATTGATTGGGTTTATGCATCTGCAGAAGACCCTATGATGGAGCAGCAGATGGAAAACATTATGGTCATGTTGACTTTAATTAAAAGTTTCCATGCTGTTCTTTGCGTTGTATCTCTCATAGCTATTTACAGGCTTTGCTTAAAGCTCATCATTTTAAGATGTTATTGAGCTGATTCTTCCTGAAAGTGCAAAGTAATAAATCACTTCCTGCTCAAATAGAACTTCCTTTTTATCCCATCAAATCCGAGCATGTTTTATATGTGATAAATGGAAAATGACAATTTTTTATAATCAGATATACTTGAAGTAACTAAAAACATCCTTCAACTTAACTTTAGAAAACTTAAAATTCAAAACAAAATTAACATAATATGTAACTTGGTCAATAACAGATAACTTTCCTGGAGTGTTTACTACACTAAGCACTACCATAGTGCTATATGCTATGCATTTACTATACTAAGCATTATTTCCCTCATTCTCTTCGCAACCCTGTGAGATAGGTACTCCCCATTGTCACATCCAAGATGAAAATGAGCCATTACTGTATGCATCACTAAGAAAGAAAAAATGCTATTAATGAAAATTGTAAGATGCCACCAGTTGTAACCTTAATTTCAGTGATACCTGGAGAAATGTACATGTGAGAATCTATGAAATACAACCTCATTAACAGTTTTACTTTTGAAGAAACTGAGACAAGAAATTAAGTGATTTGCATATGAAAGTTTAGTTTATCAGTAAAGAAGTTGGGATTTGAGATCCATCTCTTCAAATACAGGCTTAATGTCGGTAGCTTACATTTGGTATCCACAAACACTTTCATTAAAGGACTTGGGAGTAAGTTAGAAATGAAAGTTTATTGAATGATTTATCTATACTTGACCTATTAAAATTAAGTTGAAATTACCTCTTCAAATTTACACATAATCAGAAGTTATCATTGAAACCCACTTAACTAAAGCAGAGTGAAGATTTCAGGGCCAAAACACTAATATAAAAAGGATAGAAAGATATTTCACAAAATGTAGACTATTTTCTGTTGGTCAAGATAAAAATTAATGCAAATGTGCACTATTGGTGAGGACTAGGGAAATAGATACTCTCTTAAGTTGTTGGCTGAAGCATAAATTGACATACTTCTAAAGTGCATCTTTGCATTATGTATAAAGTTGTAAACTTTTTGACCTTGGCATTTCACAACTGAGAACCTGCCCTAAGGTCAGGGACAAGCAAGAGCATCTGATAAATGGACATGTTTTTATAGTCATGAAACATTAGAAACAACCTAAATGTTTGACAGTCCTTCAACAGAAGATTGGGTAAATAAATTCTGATATTCCCATTAAATGAAAATGAAGCTATAATGGGAAACAGTGATCTACAGCTATATTTACTGACATGGAAAAATGTCCGTAGTATTGGGTTGTCGGAAAAGTCATGACTCATTTTTTTTTTAAAGATTTATTTATTTATTTATACAAGCACTGGGTACAGTCAGAAGCGCAGGAGGGTGAGAGAATTCACCAGAGTCAGAGTGGACAGCAGAGCAGGCAGACTGACGAAGTATACTGCTGAGGGGAGCAGCAGGCGGCAGGAGAGGTCTGATGCCATGTGGGACCCTCACCTGGTGGCCGGGGATCGATCCTGTGCTGCAGAGGCTGCAGGCAGTTTGGCAACCCAGTGCTCAACTGCTGCGCCACCAGGGAGGCCCGTCATGACTCATTTTTGCTTGAAAACAGAAAAAATATGTCGTGACTTCTCTGATGACCCATATATCATTTTTAAAAATAAAGCTGCTTATAAACAATAACATTTATTTACAATGAACTGTTTTGAGATGCTAGCTACTAAATTTGTCACTATCAAAAACAAAAGGGTATTAGAACTATGTCAGTATTTTTATGCTATCAAGGAGATAGTGATAGTCATATTTTTATCCTTGACTCTAGAATGAGTCACTTCGCCTCTGGTTCTCTCCTCTAGAAAATGTAAGGGTTAAAAAAAATTAAAATGACTGGAATCTTGCTAGTTCTAAAACTTAAAGTCATGTTCATTAAAGAGTAAAATTAAATATGACAGGAAGATATATTGGATCCCATTCAAAGTGTGCTAGTTACCTGACATACAAGGTAGAGGAGTGGTGCACTGGGGTGAGCGGTGAATGCCCAGCTAGGAAAATGCTCTGAGCATGGGAAGGGCTGTAGGCTGTGTGTCTAGGTGTTCTCCCTGCTCTGTCTAGTACACAGTGAAATCAGCTGTGAGAAAGAGGACTGCCAGGCTGATGATTGTTACTGCTGCTAGAATGTTGTATTAGTAAAACAAAAACTTTAACTGCACCAGGGTTCAGTTTGCCAAGATGTTAGAATCTACCAAAAATCTGAAGCATGTGACTAGGACAAAAATAAGATGTTTTCAAAACAGATCTCTGACTTGTCTATCAACACCTTTGAAAACAATGTGCATGTGCTTTCTTGGGGATTATAATTAGTTCACAGGGTGGTGGCATTTGTGCAGAGTTTTTGTCTCCCTGGATAAAACCCTTGGCTGTGTCTTGAAACTTGGTGAAAATAGCAGAACCAGTGGCAGCCCAATGATCTTAAATCACCCCTGTGCATACATTCATTTTGCTTTTCTGCACTGGCTTTTACCCACTAGAGGGAATAATGCTTTGTCTCCAGAGAATTCGGGGACTATCTTATGTGCCTTACAGAATAAAAGGAGATTAAATAAAACACACATATAAACTTACATATATAGTAATTGACATTAGGTGCTCCATTAAACAATGAAATGCCACAATGTACTAGTCTTCAGGATATGTTGCCATGGATACCTAGTGTGATGGAGTTGGGAGAGTTGCTTAGGAATTCAACCATTTCATTTTGAGATAAAGTGAAAAATAAACCCTCCACAGATGGGAACCATTAAGCTGGAGGTATATACAAAGAGTTGTTTTCAAAACTCAAATGGAGAACGTTTCAAAATGAGTATCAATTAATGACAGTTATTTTACATAGTCCGTTGTAAACCAAAGAAACTGGACAATTCTTCATCTTGAAACTGGATACTGGTGGCCAAAACCAGCTTTTTCCTGCCACCTCAGCAGCGGGTGGAGCCACTGGTACAGTATAGCTGGCCCTGGAGAGTACAGCTTGAGGACTATCAGCAGCAACAGCCAAGTCTATGTGGGCCCAGGTTTTCCCTTTTATATCTGATGACTGGATTGTAAATGGACCAGTGAGGTTCAAGTTCACTTGTATTCATGGAGGTAAATTAATTACTCAGGTTGGAAAATGGAAGTGAACTGACTGGTGCTAAATGGTTCAATCAGATGATTAGGATTGAAAGTGATCCAATTAGACTTGGGGATGCTGGTTTTGTTCACCTCCCAGCCCCAAAGAAAGAAGGAGTCCGCAGCAAGCCTCTGAAGAAGAGAAGCATTGAGCAGTCAACCTCTGAGGGAGTCCAGACTTCCGTAGACCTCTAGACCCCTGTAGGCCTTCCAAGAGACACAGCTGCTGCACCTGCCTCTGACCCTCTGGCATTGCCTCAGCCTGGTGTTTCAAAGACTGTTGGCTATTGGTTCATACCAATAGCTCACAAAAAGCATTTAACACTGATGTGTGTAAAAATACCTCCTGGTAACCATTGGTGACCAGCGCTACTGGCAAGTGCTGTCCAGCATTGTTGACAGATGACTGGCACTTTGTGTCCGGTCACCTTTGAGAATTACCCACCACATCTGATCATTGAATACTGCCTCCTGGTGCTATTGCCTCTGTTGCTGTTGGGCCAGTATCTGGTGCTGTCGAGCCTGGCCTTCAGATTGTTGCTGTGCTGTGTCATCTTAGCAGCCCATCCTGTGAGCGCCTGAAGTTGCCACCATGGTTAGATCTTGGCCTATTGCTTGCCAGCATGCCACCAGCTGCAGGCCCTTATTGACAGGACACTGCCATCTTGCACGAGCAGCCTTTATTTGGGACTACTGAACACTGTGGATACCATCTATGGGGTGAGACAGCTGGCCACTTGTGGCCTTAGGAACTCTTTTTTTTCCCCCAATCTCCTGTTTATTAAATAAACCCAATCGTTACTATTCCCTGGGCCTGAGTTGCCTTGTAATTGTTAGCACATGGGTGAGAACTCACAGACTACCTGTAGGGAGCAGGAATGGCCTCTGAGCAGGTTTTCTAGGATCCCATGCAGACCAGGTAAAGGAGGAGTTCTGGAGCCCTCAGGGGTTTTGCAGGTCTTTTATTGGGGTTCACCAGGCATATGGCAGGTCTTCACTCTGTGGGCTCTCCGGCCTTCTCTCGGCTTCTGCTTCTCTTGCTTCTCGCTCAGCTTCTCTGCTTCTTGGCTTCTGCTGGCGTCCCCCTGACACTGCCCTTAAAAGCCCAGTCTCAGCCCAGGTGAATCCCATCTACCTATGCCCACACCCTACTCCAGGTGCCCGCCATCAGGCATGCATTCAGGACCACAAGGATCCATCATCTATCCTGATGGCGGGAGGGCAGAAAAGCCTGACATTTTTCCTTACCCTACAGTACCTGTACCCCTTAGCACTGACCTTGACCCTGATATGACACTGTTTCAGTCTCATCTAGGAAATTATGTGGCATGTAGATATTCTTTAGAGGAAACAGTTTAATCACAGATACGTAAAACTCAGATAATCAAGTAGAAATACAGCAGCTGGGCAGTAGGAGAGCAGGATGCTTCTTTCTGTGCATCCTGAGATCACCTTTGGGTAAAGAGCAAGTTTCAAGAACTAGGAAGATGGATAGAAGTAGTGGCAAGGACGGCAGCTAACTAGTTTGATATGATTCAGTGTCCTCCCATGTGGTTAAGGGTAGTTTGCACCAGCACTAATTCTAATTTGAAATCCAGTTGTCCAGTTCATCTCTAATTAAATGAATTCCAAACAACATCCCTGGAATGGAAGTATAAGCTCCTAAGGAAATGGGTATTCATCCAGCTATCTTCTCCACCGTGTACACTTTGTTAACAATAGAAAGATAAATTTTGGAATTGGTTCTCCCTTGTCCCCATCTCAGTTTCCCTTAGTTAAGTCATTATCTCTCCTTCTAAAATCTCACTATTTTCCCTTTTTGACCCATCTGCCCTTTAGACACTGAGTTTTTTAAAAGAAAGGAAAAACAAAACAGATTAAAGCATGTCATTTTTGTGCCCAAAATTTTGATGGTTTTCCAGGACCTATAGAATAAATTGTAACTCCATAATGTCACATTAGACCCTATAAAAGTATTCATCTCCAACAAAGCTTTGTCACATTCTCCTCCTGCAAGCAGTGTTTCAGCTTCATGAGAGGACACAGCGTTCTCTAAAGCAGCAGTGTGCTTTCCTGCCTCCAGCTGAAATGCATTTCTGCCCCTCCCAGCCTGTCAGAAGCCTGTTGTCCTTAAAATAGCCCTACTTAAAAGCTTTACTGGCCGTTCTCCCCTCCCCATCAGCAGAGTTAGAACTCTTTCTACACTTCCCCACAGCCCTGTTCTTAGGTTACTTTCCCCCTACCCCAGTCTGGATATGGGGTAGTGCTTAGAAATACAGATTCGGAAATGGCTATTCTGGCTTTAACTCTATCTCAGCTGTTCCACTTACTAGCTGACGCCTAGGGCAAGTCACTTAACCACTAAATCCCCCTTTCTTCATTTGCAAGCTAGAGATAACATTGGTAGTATTTCATAGGCTTAATAAAGAAATTAGAAGAGATAACATGCAGGAGCATTTATCACAGTGCCTAGCACATAGTAAGCATTAAATAAATGTTAAAAATATATGTGTGTATCTTGATCTCTTCCTGGTCCCGGCTCCTAATAGCACCTTATATATAAAATGGATATTCAAAAATATCTATTAATTAAAAGCTGTGGTTATTGCTATAGCATCTCACTGTTTCTCTATTAAACATAATGGAAATGTGTAAAATTTAGGGAGCAGTATTTTGAAAGGCTCTACCTAAATATTTTTGTAATTTTAAAGGGGAAGTATGATGAAGAATGCATATTTTATATGTAAGTCCTTAATTTTAGAAGACAGTATAGTACAAATCAATGTAAACTTCTAAGAGTCCTTTACCATAGAACTGATGTCATTGTTTTTGTCTCTGGTAATTAATGTTGATGTGATCTGAAAACAGATTGGGTAACATGTAGAGAGATGACATACCCTTGGGAACTCCAAATTGACACTTTCTGGGAGAAGCTCTCTCACAGTAACCACAGAAAGGACACAGTGAAAGGACAGGAGACCAGAATGGGATGTAGAAGTGTGACTCATTCAGGGACTAGAGTACAGTGCTGGAGAATTTCGAATTTTCATAAACTGAAGAAACACACAAGAGCACACTTAAATAGAATTTCAAAACTTGAAAATGAGTTCACTAGTTCACTGTTCCCAAATTTGGCTATAAATCAGAATGACTTAGTGGACTTGTTAAAATACACATAGCTTCATTTGTAAGATCTATCATATTGATTAGATTGCACATCTTCTAGATCTTTAATCTTTTCTTATCCACCTGGATTCATAGTGGTATTTAAATATATTAACATTACAGTGGGGAAAAAATACACATAGTTTGACCCCACCTCAAGGATTCTTATTCAGTAGTTCCAGAATACTAGGCACGGTGTCTGTGTGTGTGTGTGTGTGTGTGTGTTGTTGTTGTGGTGGTGGTGGTGGTGTTGTTTATACCTTTATCTCATTCATCTCTGATGTGGCAGTTCAGAAAACTGGCATTGAGGGACCGCTGAGCCATCCTAACCAGAAATTCTCAGTATGGGATTTCTATATCATCTAATTATCTGGATAATTTAAATACTTCTGGGAATAGAAATTTTATATTGACACCCTTTCTTAATTTCTTTTAGACCTTAGTGTGTTTTAGCTGAAATTTGCTACACTTTAACTCCCTCCGTTAGTTCTAGCACGTCCCCTAGAGCCACATAAATTGGATCCAGTCCCTCCATCTGGCAGCCTTCAAATTCTTAGAGACAGCTATGATGCCCGCTTTAAACCTTCTTTTATTTGACCTGCAGAGCCCTCTTCACCCTTATTGTGCTGTGGTTTTAACTTGATCCCAAAGTCATTTATTAAATATTAAATTTATGCCAGAACCGTGCTAGAAGTTGGAGGGCCCTTGGGGAGCTGACACTTGAACTGGGAGAGAGAAACTTGTAAATAAATAGTTTGGGTACAGAGACAGCAGTTAAAATGTGGGTTTTGGATTAAGAGCTGTGTTAGAAACCCTAGTTTAGCTGCTGCACTAGCTTAGTGTTTAGGCAAACTCCTTGTGACTTAGTTTCCTATTTCTAAGTGAGAACACTAATAGAACCTACCTCAGAGTACCATTGGGGAAGTGTTAGGTCTTCAGTATAATCCTTGATGTAGAGTAAATATGCTAAGAACTCTCATAGTGATAGGAGTAAAGAGGATGGATACTATTTGGAAGGCAAACTATCTGGAACTGAAATTAAAATATTGAATAAAGTTTCATGTGCTGATTAGGTGGATTTGTAAGTAGTTTTGTTGTAGAGCAACCCCGATACAAAACGGGGTGCCTGACTGTGGGTCCTCACCCGCGCGCTTAAAAGGACTTATCAATGCTCTACTGCAGGCACACGTGAAAGGTTAATAAAAGGTTTATTTACAAGGGAAAGGGAAATGAGGGTGGAGTCCACAAAGCCTGTATGAGATTATCTCAGGACATCCTTTCCCCCTAACAGTTTTACAGATACATAAAGTACACTTACTCTTTGTGGAATTAAGTAATTTTACTCATGTCCTATTCAACACTTTAACATAATAATTTAGTTAGCATCTGATTCACTCTGCAGTTAATAGGATAGTAGGAAAAGTAGCTGACATGTTAAATGGTACAATAAGAACAAAAGTCTGAAAGATTTTAACAGTTTGGAGCAATGAACCTAATAGATAAGAATGAAAAATATTCAATGTAGACCTTGGAAAGCAAAGGATAGGCAAAGGATTAGCAAGACATGGTTTCACAGAGGACATTTTATAATTGGCTTGGTATGAGTTAAAATGTGATATATTTGCCAGAAAACCCAATGTGATTTTTTAACACATGATAAAGAGAAATTTAGAATCCTGAACAATGGAGATCATGCCCTATTCTTCTCTGCATAACAAAAGTTCTACATCTCCTCCTACTTTGCTCTTAATAACTGGGATGTTGGGCAAGTCAACTAACTCCTCTGGGACTTAATTTCTTCATCTATAAAATGGGAATAATTCCTGCTTGATTATATTTCCCTTAAATTGTAAAGATTAATAAGTGTGTGTGGTATTATTTTCACTTTAGATAGTCAGGTCACATTTTATTCATATGATTCAAAACCTTTTTTCCTGATATGACTGACAACATGCCAATTTTCTATTAACCCATCGAGAATTTTAATTAATTGAAATTTAAATTAACTAAAAATTTAGAGATTATAGCATAAATGTTGTTAGTGTTTTACAATCAATAGAAATATGGACATTAAAGTGCTTGTGAGTGGTGAATTATTTCTCTCTTTTAGTTCACTGACGAACCTGTGTGCTAACCTGACCAAGGTGTTTTAGAATAAGTTATACTGAATGCCTTAACAGCATCAATGCTAAGATTAGCTGTGACAAAAGCAGTATGAGCCACCTCATTTGAATATGCCTGTGTTCCACTTCTAGGGGAAAAGGATACTTCAGGAACATAGGAGAACAGAGTGGTGATTTCTTTTACACTATTTGCTGCTGGTGATGTGGGGGTTTTGTTGGGGGAGGGGTTTAGGATGGGGGAGATGGCTCCTTTTTTTCCTGTTCTCTCTTTTATTCAACTGTTAGAACAACAAAAATGCATAATATGGAGATCAAGATCCTGCAGATTATGGTTCTTTCTAATTATGTTTTAAACCCAAACATGAAAATTAGAATCCTTTTTACACACAATATGACAGTTTCCCATCAGCCTTAAATTGGCATTTTGGATTGTGATCTCTGTAGCTACTGAAGAGCCTCGATAGAGAAGGAAAGAGAGGGTGAGAAAGAAAGGAAGATTCTAAATGATAGTCTTTTGAATAGTGTAAGTTCAATCCCTAAAACAAAAAGCAAGATCTTTTTTCCCCTAAATAATGTGCTCTCCGGCTTCACCTCTCATCCTCAGAAACATGAAAGAGAAAGTAAAAGAGGTGACCCAAATCACAGAGTGCCTTTGATAGGAGAAATTCAGCTGTTTTGAACACTTACAATCAAAGGAAGTGGTTTCCCTAATTACATGAACTATGTGAAATCTCTCAGAATAGCTCTTCCACCCCAGGATTCCTTGCACTTTAGAAGTTTGCATAAAAGCTCACATGGAGAATCAGATGCAAAGTGTTTGATTCAGATTTTATTAGGCAGAAGAGTGCCCATATCCATCCTGCAGTTTGCCAGCTGCTTAGGTTAGGACCACTATACCTGGTTTTGATGTGGATATCTTTCAGACCTGCAACATTAAGATCTTTGTTCTGTCCTTTTCTTATAAGAGGCACACTACTTTTCAGGAGCAGTAGCTGTAAAAATATTCACAAACTTCCCAATTTCTCTCTCAACCTAAAAAGGATCCATGGCTGTGTTTGTGAACTTGGCATGGGAAAACGTGATTTCCCGTGTTTGTTGCTGGGGAGTGTTAAGAAGTTCAATTTTAATTAAACTCTAATTATATATTTTATATTTTATATATAATAATGATTTACCATAAAAGTTATATGCAAAATCCGCCATTTACTGTTAGAATCTAGACTAGAAATCTGCCAAAACACTTGGCCTAAAGAATAATAGTGATTATTATGACTGTATTAAATCTTTTGTGCTTTGATAGTCACCTTGTGATTGAGGCATCATTGTGGTTCAGGTGTGTAAAGAAGAGAATTACAAATATCCTGAGTTCTCTAGGGAGGGAGACATCCGTACATACCATAAGACGACAGAATCATCCGTTTTAATGAAAGTATCAGCTTGAGATTTTTTCTGGACCAGTAATTTTATGTGTAAGGGAGATTGTCTAGTAATCATATATAACAGTGAAAAAAGAAGTGTGTGTGTTTTCTTTTGTCTCTTTCCCCCCACCCTTTATTTCTGTGAATAAGTGTTTCCTATTACCATATTTTATATTTTTGAAAATGTGAGACTATACATGATTCTTTATATGTCCAGTAATTTTTTATAGTATACTGGCCAAGAATAATAATACTAATAATACTCACATTCTCCTAATAAAGAAAGGGGAGCCCATTAACAGAAACAGAAGGAAGTTCTATTTTGTGTAGTATTTAAAGTATTGACGTAACTCATAACCTGTATAAAATTACAGCGAGATTTAAATAAAAGTAAAGGTGTTCTTCAAGCAAGCAATCTACAAAAATATCTATTTAAGCAACCTAGCAATTTCTTTCTACTTTAACAATCCTCATTTATTTCTGATTAGTAGCTCAGTGAAAAGACACATAAACATTTGTAATTTTAGAGAGAATATTTAAAACCTGAAAGTATTCTTGATCATGGACTATGGGACAGTTTTTTCGTGTGTTGTGACCTGCTAATCACAGATGGGTCCAGATTTGGCTATTTTGTACCTAGTCACCGCAATGTAATATGAGAAAGGAGATTTGAAAGATGAGCAAGGATTGGCATTGTTCTAGGCGTTTTGCTTACTGGGTACATTTGCACATAATTGTGAAAAGGCCTATTACCTTAGAAATTTAATACAGTATTCAAAATGAAATTTTAATAGTTATTTTAGTCCAACAATCTCAACCCCCCATTTTAAAAAAACAGTAATTTGAAGTACAGAAAGCTTATGTTGGGGGAATAATAGGTTGAGGTCTGGGGCCCAGGTCTTTGGTTTGCCAGCTTGGAGCTCTTGTCAGGCGCACACTGTCAAGTTCCTACTGTGTCTGTTATTTTTAAAATGACATTCAGCTGCCTCCCCTATGCTTATTACAAGAGAGAAGATTAAATATGCTTGAATGATAGGCATTTGATCACACTTTAACATTAGCAGTAAAAGGTCATTTTGTTTTCTTTCTTCCTAGTGTTTCTAGCAGCTAGGGAAATAATACCTCACAAATTACAGCTCATCTTCCTGTTCTAGATCAAGATTATATCTAAATCATCCCAGGTGCTGAGAATTATATATCTACTGTAAAAATTCCACTGCCTTCTGGAAAAAAATGGGTTCTGTGATCCTTATCATTCAGAAGTTCTGCTTAAGGGCTGGCTTAAATAACTTCTGCTCAGGTTTAACCCAGTATTCTTTGAATTTATCCTCAAGTGATAATAAATAATGTTATTCAGATAATGCTTTTACCATTTACAGAGCACTGTTACTTAAATTACCCTTTTATAAATGATGAAAAGGGTTCAGTTTGACTCACAAATTATACTAGAGAAGCCAGAGCTTAATCTTCGGTTTTCTGGCTCTGCGTCCAGTGTTCTTTACCCTAGATGGAATCTCAACTGTGAAAAAGCTACTTTATACACTTAATTGACTATATTTCTGATGCCTGAATTGCCTCTGCAACATTCTTGCCACAAATGGGCATTTGACCTCTCTTTGATTTCTGATTACTAATGAAGTACACAGACCTTCTGGGACAGTCTGTTTTATCTTTGGAAAACTGACCATCAGAAAGCTCTGCTCCAAGTTATTCTGAGTCAGTACCACACACTCTCAGTACATCTTTGGCCAAGAATAAAAGGAATAATGTTATACTCTAATGTGATGTTCTAACACACTAAAGGGAGACTCCTGAGCAAGCTCTTACCAAATGACATTTATCAAGTGCCTAATCGTTGCCTCTTATCTCATTTATAGGTAATAGAATTCCATTTACCTTAGCTTTCGGTTTTCTGTGAATTTTTAAAAGTTTTCATTGCTTTTTGGATTTTTTCTCAATTTTTAAAGTGAGCAATTTTTGCTGAAGTAATGAAACTCAATTTGGGTATTCTTTAGTAATAATAGGAAAATAGGCTTCTAAATAAATATTATATTTTATTTAATGCACTTCAGTATCATGCTTCTTTTTCATTTACTTGTTTACTATAACCTTGCTATACTTATAACCAGATAATTCCATGTTAAATTTATTTTATATTAAAAAGTGATAAATATTCATTATAAAAAATTGATATTACAACAGTATATAAAGTAAAAAAGGAATAAGTTTCTAGTTCTTGCATTCCTATATTCTAAAGCTTATTGGTTTGTGAGTAACTTTCAAGATTGATTTTTTTATCAGCATTTATCAGTACATTTATTAATACTTTTCCCCTATTAAAAATGAATCATATGAAAAGGATAGCATGAGGGTAAAATTGTAGGAACTGTTCTTTGTCTTGACTGTGGTGCTGATCATTTTATAATACACATATAAATAATACACATATAAAGTTGCATAGAACTGCATACATATACGTATACATATACAATTCCATACAAAACTGGTGAAATCTGACAAAGTCTGTGGATTGGGTCAATATATCAATTTAAGTAAGATTTTGCAAGTAAGATTTTGCCATTGGGGTAAATTGGGTATTTGGGACCTCTCTATAACATTTCTTATAGAGAAATATTATCCAATATTTCTCTACAATATTTCTCTAGAATATCTCTTATGTAAATCCATAGTTATCTCAAAATAAAAGTTTAAAAATTTGATCATGCCATTATATATACTGTGTATGTGTTGGTGTGAGTGAGTGTGTGTACTGTCTTACAACTTGGGTTTTAATGTTTTGAGGTACCAGTGATTACAGATAGAGTAGCTTTTATATTTTGTGTATAAATATTATATTTGTTTAACTTACCTTACTAAATTGTATTCTTGGCCAGTATACTATAAAAAATTACTGGACATATAAAGAATCATGTATAGTCTCAGGTGAGTTCGTTTATCAGTATATAAGATGTGTGCAGGTAAACATCTGTGATTTTGAAAGATTCATTTGTGAGAGAGGCAGTATTGTGCCACATTTGAAATGATATTTTCTTTGAATCTTGGCTTCACTGCTTCTTTCATTTCCAGAAATAAACTGGCGATAACAGTAGTGCCTACTTCATGATTTAAGTGAATTAACTGTATGTAAAGTGATGAAAGTGTTGATACATCGGGGACACTCCATACCCTTAGTGTTAGCTATAGTAGTGCTGAAGATGTACTCAACTTACAAGTTCTAAAACTCAGTAATTACTACATTCATTGTTTGCAAAAGAATTTTGAAAAATGATATGTTTATGTCATCTCTTTCATTTATGTCAAATGCCTTTCTCCCAGCTTTGTATACCTTTCTGTATATAGGGTCTGTACTCTCGCTGTATAGCCCACAATCTTCTGTCTCCTAAAAAGCACGCTAATGTTCTTTTTTCTTTTAAAATTCTGGACTCATTCTTCAATAAGACCCTTTATGTCTGTGTTTTCTATTACATCTCAGCTATACTCAGCAATGACTTTCTATGGGTTTTGTTTTGTTTTGTTTTTATAAATCTATTTGTGTGTAGATGAACTGGGGTATAGGCCAGAGGTGTGGGGTGAGAGGATTCACCAGAGACAGAGTGGGGAGCAGAGCAGGCAGATTTACTGAAATCTGCTAAGGGGAGCAGTGGGCAAGACAGGAAATGTTTGCTGTGCCACATGTGGGCTAGCTTCCTGGCTGGGGATTGAATTTAGGCCAAGGCAGTGAGACGTAATCCCTATGCCACCAGGGACACCCAACTTCCTGTGTGTTTTGTTAATACATGTTTAGGGCTGCCAGAGGTATTACTCTGAAGCAGGCTGGTATATGGCATCAATTGTTTGTAATGTTGTATTCATTTCCATGCAAAATGATTCTTGTCTCTTACGGATCATGCACAGTTGATAAGCAGTATTACACAGAAGCTCTTGAAGTATTTCCTCTGGGACTTACAGTGATAATAATAGTCTGTTACATGGGAAGAGTTCTACCTAGAGTACTCAAAATATAAGCTGAGGCCTTTTTATATGTCTCTGATCTCTCCAGGGTTCTAAACATTTTTGCAGAAAATGAAAGGAATCTGTTGCATATACTAAGTCAATAAGCATGGAAGAATGAATCCAGTTACAGTATCATTAACTCCCTTTATCACTGCCTTTGTTTATTAAATGCCTTTTTAGGTATTTCTCTGTAGTCCTAGATTAAAAAAAAAGGGGAGAGGCTCTTTATTTTTTTCTGTTCAGAGTAAGATATGAAGTCAGATTAAGGGTAGCAACTGATTCTTCAAGCAAAGAGAAGAGTCAAAATTTGGGGGTGGGGTGATATATGGAAATGAGAAGACAAAACTCTTAGCTGTAATGGGCATAGCAAGCCAGATCAAGTTAGGAACACAGGAAGTTACATAGGTCAATTCTAGAAATTTGAAACAATAGAGTAGGCGATCTTGAAAAGTCTTTTCCTACAGTAGGAAAGCTAAGCCTGCCCTGCAGGTAGTGAAGGGGCTTATAGGAAAAATCTGGTAGCAGTTCAACCCGTCCCTCATAAGGTAACTTCTGCTTTGTGTGTTCAGAAAGTTAACCATAGATGTTCAGAGCTGGATGCACACAGAATACTAAGTCACACTAACATATTTGCTTACGGGTGAAGAATAAAATCAACTTGCTAATTTAAAAAGCTTCTATTTGTACGTGAGTTATGTGGGAAAACAGATTTACAAGGACATTGTTTCCTGAGTGTGGATTCAGAACAAGAGGCTTTAGTGATGGATTTTGAAATATTCTTATACTACATTGTTCTGATAATCTGATTTACCTGCCCTTCAGGAGGACCTGCCTCACTGGGAAGTTAATATGCCTTATAGCCCTTCTGCCAACCTCTTCCCCCTGCTGGTGCTTACTATCTTTTTAACTTTCTTGTAGGCCACTTTGGTTCCCCTCCCCCCCCCCACTTCCTCATTACCATTAAATACACACCTATGCACATGTGTGCAAACACACACACGAACATACAAGCATTAAATATTTTAGTACCTTTGATCAAGCTATCCCATCCTCCAGTGAGACCTATTTCTGCTTTCACCCATTTAGGTCAGTCATTTCTAATTCCCAATATTAATGCATCACTATTTCCCTGGTGTTACTCTGTCATTGGGAGTGTTTAACCAGTGGTGGGATGTCTATTTGTGAGAATATTACTAAGAGGTTTACTGTATTAGCAGGGCGATTGGAGCAGATGACTTATTTATTTATTTATTTATTTTTGTGGGACCCTCACAGGCGGCCGGGGAACGAACCGGCACTGCAGAGGCTGCGGGCAGCCTCACATCCCAGCGTTCAACCACTGTGCCACCAGGGGAGGCCTGGAGCAGATGACTTTTAAATTCCAGCTGGTAGTAAAATAGTAACTCTTACCTCTGAAGGTCTTGCTGATTCTGGAGGATCTCTTTGAATCTAGTATGCTGTTTCACTTTTTAGGAGTGCTTCCACTGAAATTCAACATGAAAATCAGATTGGCGTAGGTTGGCATGCTGCTGTGTGTTAATTCCATTACCCAGGAAGACTTCTGTTCTCCCAGGAAGACTTCACATTCCAAAGTGCCACTGTTCCTCAGATGGGCTGCCCCGTGCCACCTCTACAATCTTGCTAGTCCTTCTACTGGAAGGCTAAGCCTCCCCAACCACTAGTCAAAATTGATTCCATTCTTCATGGTCCAATTGAAACCTTCTGTTATCCTCCAGCTTCAACCAGTTTCCATGTGGCTCCTCTATAGCACATTGTACTTCTGATGGTGGTTATTAGGCACTTTTATTTCCTCTGATACAGTGTGAACTCTAGACAGTAAGAGTTTACTTAGTTATATGACTTTATATGTCTCATCCTCATTTTCATTCATATCCAGATAGCACAAGCATGGATGCTAAGACAACGTTGGAATATTAAGGAGAAGTACAGTTGTATTTAATTTTGAAACTCAAACTAGAACCTGTATAAGATATTTTTTAAAAAAGATCAGAATTCATAGTTACTTAGGGAAACTTTAACAATAGAATAAAGATACAGCCAAATATAATGGGATAATGGGATTAAAGAGTGAATAGAAATGAAGGAAATGGAATTTAGTAGAAAGTATTATTTCAGGAAGTTTTGATATTCAAAAAAGTAGTTTATGAAGGAGACAAGGGTCAAAGGAAGTTGTTTTTTTCTTGGAGAGGTGAAACAAGGAATTTTTAAGCCTTAGGGCTAGAACTAAAAGAGATTAAAGATTAAAAATGGAGTATCATTTCCTGAGGGAAGAACAAGTCTCTATTTTGTTTAATCTACAGTTATCTGGGGGCCTGTTTCTTTCAGTAAAACCCAGTTTATAACAAAGGAAAAACTGAAAGAAATTAGAGGATTAGGGATTGCATTGTGCTCAACTGAAGAGCAGTTTTAATGGGAATAAAGATAAAAGACTGAAATCAGAGAGGGTTCTGAGTTTGAGATGAGTGAGCAATGAAAGGATCTAGGTGGCTGTCATATGTCACTGAAACAGAAGGCTCTGCCAGCTTCTAGATGGAAAACTTCCCAGTAGTAGTATTTGTATGCACAGGTAGGTAACAAAGGGTAACCCTTAGATCGAATCATTTATCTCTCTCTCTCTCTCTCTTTCTTTCTTTCTCTCTCTCTCTTTCTTTCTTTCTCTCTCTCTCTTTCTTTTTGGCATAGCAGGTTACTGGTTTATAACACTGTGTTTAAGGTTTTCACATTCACACTGCCTCAAATGTATGTTACCATGCCACGTCCACAACCAAAGTATCAATGACACTCAACCACAACCCACTGGTCCCCACTATCCTTTGTTCCTTCTTGCCTCTCCCCACCTCAGTTCTGCCATCAAAATCTAAGGATATGTTCTGGTTTGGTTGTATATGTTTTTTTGCTGTATTTCTGTATATTCCACATATGAGTAAAATCAAACAGTATTTTTTTTCTCCTTTTGACTTATCACTTAGTATTGTCCCCATTAGTTTCATCTGTGTTGTGTTGTTGTACAAAGGGCAGAATTTAATCTTTTTTTTTATATAGCACTCTAATACAGCATTATTGCTGGGCATTTAGGATATTCCATACCTTGGCTGTTGTATAAAGTGCTGCATGAACATAGGAGTTAATATAGATTTTCAAATTCATGTTTTTATATTCTTTGGATAGATGCATAGGAGTGGAATTGATGGATTACATGGTGGATCTATTTTTAATATTTTTGAGAAAACTCCATTCTGTTTTCTACAGGGGCTGTACTAGGATACATTCCCACCAATGATGTGTGAACATTCCTTTTTCTCCACATCTCACCGCTAACACTTGTTTCTGTTCTTTTGACAAAGTACTTTCTCACAAGTATGAGGTGATACTTCATTGTGGTTTTGACTTGCATTCCCTAATTATAAGTTATGATGAGCATTTTTTCTTTTTTTTTTTTTTTTTTTTAGAGGCATGTTTTTTTTATTCATTTATTTATTATATTTGTTTGTTTGTTTTGTTTATACATGCACTGGGTACAGTCAGAAGCACGGGAGGGAGGGTGAGAGAATTCACCAGAGCCATAGTGGGGAGCAGAGCAGACAGAAGGACTGAAGTACACTGCTGAGGGGAGCAGCGGGTGGCAGGAGAGGTCTGCCCACCATGTGGGATCCTCCTCCGGTGGCCGGGGAGCAGCCGGGGATCGAACCGGCGCCGCAGAGGCCGCGGGCAGCTTTGCAACCCAGCGCTCAACCGCTGCGCCACCAGGGAGGCCCTGATGAGCATTTTTTCATGTGCATGTTTGTCTTGTTTTGGAGAAGTGTCTATTTTGCTCTTCTTCTCATTTTGGGTTATTTGTTATTGTTTTTGAATTCTTTGAATAGTTTCTTTTGCTGTGCAGAAGCTTTTTAGTTTTGATGTCCTATTTCTATTTGTCTATTTTTGTTTGCCTTGCTCTTGGAGTTGAGTCTCCAGATATCTCTGAGGCCAGTGTTGTGGAGTGTATTAATTATGTTTTCTTCTACATATATAATGGTTTCAGGTCTTGCATCCAAATCTTTAATCCATTTTGAATTAATTTTGTGTGCAATGTGAGATGGTATATACCAGTGTTTCTTTGAGTTTTGATTTATAGACCACCAATTATCTATATGTGGACACCTGCAATCTTAAGAACTCCAATTTGAGATAGACTACAAAATATCATTTTTTAAAAGATTTATTTATTTATGCATACAAGAACTGGGGTACATGCCAGAAGTGTGAGGGGTGAAAGGATGCAGCAGAGACAGAGTGAGGAGAAAAACAGGCAGACTGACTGAAATACACTGTTGAGGGGAGCAGCGGGTGAGGCAGGAGAGGTCTGCTGTGTCATGTGGGTTGCTCCCTGGCTGGCTGGGGATCAAATTTGTGCTGCAGAAGCTGCAGACAGCTTCACAGTGCTGTGCTCAACCCCTTATACCACTAGGGAGGCCCAAAATATCATTTTATTGTATGGTCTTATCAAGCTGATATAAAGTTATAATAAATTGCAAACAAAATGTAAGATAAAAAAATTAGAACTAGGAAAGTGAGACAAAGAGAAAATAAAGTAGGAAAAACAGAATGAAAGCAGAAATGAAGTGTGATAAAAGCACACCCATGAGGTTCTCTCTGTTTTCCAGCTGTAGGGAGCAAATGTGGTCCTAAGCTTCCCAGCTATCAACTAGAAAAAAGTAACTTGATAGGTTGTCCCAATATCCCTCGGAGCTGTGAGATTAAAAATAAATAGTTTTTCAGGAAATTCACAAATATTTCTTTTACTAAGACTATTACAACTGTGATTGAATTAAAAAAAAATCAGAATTCTTCTTTTAGGTGTAAGGAAGAAAACACATCAGGGTAAAAAGTGAATGTGTTTAGTCAGATGATTCCACCAATCATTATCTCTCAATTATTTGAGTATGCTTTCAGCGTGACTAACTTCTTTGCACAGACATAGGTAAAATAACCGAGAGACTGAAAAATAGTACATGTCAAAAAATTGATAATAGAATGTTACCAAAAACTGTCATGTAATATAATGAAAAAATTAGCCTTCAGATGTTCTCTTTTATTATCTCCACTGCAAACAAAAAAAGGCTTAGGTTAGAGCATGAAGGTTAGTGAAAAGGAAGATAGTCATCACTGGAATGGTGCTTATGGGCCATCAGAGGGTTTGCTTAAATGAAGGCTATCTTTTCATCAAACCTTTAGGAGAGAAACAATTTTTGCCATTAAGAATAGAATTGTTTCCGGGCCTCCCTGGTGATGCAAGGGGTTAAGCACCGCACTATGAAGCAATCCACAACCTCTGCAGCACGAGTTTAATCCCTGGCTGGCTAGGGAGCTACCCACATGGCGCAGCAGACCTCTCATGACTCCCTGCTGCTCCCCTCCGCAGTGTATTTCAGTCAGTCTGCCTTTTCTGTTCCCCACTCTGTTTCTGGTGAATCCTCTCAACCCCCACATCTCTGGCCTGTCCCCAGCTCTTGTATGCATAAATAAATAAATCTTTATAAATAAATAAAGTTATCTTTACTTAAATTTGTTAGGATTTGTGTACTTTTTAAAAACTCAATCTAGCAGACATCTCACACATGCCTTTGTCATTAGCTACTGTTTGAGTGTGCTGACAGAACCCAGAAGTAGTAAAATCATTAATTTAGCTGAAGAATTCAGGTATTCAAGATAGTGTCTAATTGGAGTTAACAAGATGTTAAAGGACTTTTCAGACTATTTTAAAATTAAATTTGCCTGAATTCTTCTAAATGAATTTGCAGATTTCCATAATAAATGTGGCAAACATTTCTCTTATGGGATGTAAATAATCAAACTCTGTTGCACTGAGGAGTAATATTATAAAGCACTTAGCTAATCAGATTGTGAGAGTCGCTCAAAATTCCTAACCATGTAATTTTTGCATAGAGAGAGGGTGCCTCATGCTGTGCAATTAACTGGTTTTATTAGCTATAAATTTGGTTGTTGCTGGCTGGCCTGATGGCCTAGTGCCTGTGGAGAATTAGATCTTAGTTCTTGACTGGATCCTGCACAGGAGAGTGTCAGGAAGGCACGGGAAGCTTGTTGTGGGGGCAGTGGCTGAGGCCCTACAAGGGAGTTGATGGAGTTGTTACTCATCATTCTGTAGCCAACTAAAGAGAGTTTTAGAGTTTTTTAAGCCTGTTGTATTTTTGCTTGGTTTGTAAACTAACGTTCCATTCTGTATTCAAATGAGGTTTCTTAAGAAAGGTACAATAGTTTAATAATCATTAGCAGGCCTTTAACATCTGACAACCTGTTAATGTAGTATATGTAGATGCTACTTTATAATGAGGCACACCTGAAACTTAGGTTATAAGGCAATGTTACACTAATAAAAGATTATTTTAAAAATAAAATAAAAAATAAAGATGCATGTCAGAAACAAGTCACCTGGCAGAGGCTTTTCAGAACTTGCCCCAAGGTTTTGAAGAAATGGATGGATGGATGGGTGGATGGATGGATGGATGGCAGGCAGGCAGGCATCCAGTGAAGGTTTCTGACAATCCCCAGGCCCTCTCCCATAATACTCTTTCCATCCAGGCTTTACTCCTATTCCCCAAGGAGATCTTGGCTGCCATTGCCCTTCTGGCACTGGAGAGTCCAAAAAGTAAGCACAGAGAAATACTCAAAGTCAAGATAACAGTCATGCTGTTTCAGTTTTGCATGGGACAGAGACAATGAAAACATGATGATCAGAACCTTTGGGCCGGGACAAAAACTGACTGACCAAGCACCAGACAAACATGAGGTGTTCTGAAGGCTGGGAATATTCCTAGAAGTTAAACAGAGATTTTTAAAGCCTGCTGTGTAAGCCTTTCTGGACAGTCTTTTCCGAGGCTTCTGATTTAAGATAGAGGAGAAGAGGCGGTAGGGAGAAAGGGCTAAAGGGTTATTAAAAAAAGAGAAAGGATATTTAAGACAGGGAGCTCTGACTCTGGACCTCACCAAAGCTGTGTGGAACTGAGAAAGGGCCGACCCCACAATCAGAGGTGAGCTGAAATCCTGCATAAGCCAGGCCCCAGACTGGCTGCTGGTTGGAACCCAGAGGGGGTTCCAGCAATTGGGAACCCAAAGGGTGATCCAGCCACCACTGTGGCAGTCCAAGGGCACAGGGAAGTGCCTCCCAGTAGCGCTATATCTAAGACAGGGAGCTTTGCATCCTGACCTCACCAAAACTGTGTGGAACTAAGAAAGGGCTGTCCCCACAGTCAGAGGTGAGCCAAAAGCCCACACAAGCCAGGCCCCACTCTTGGCTGCTGCTTGGAGCCCAGAGGGGGATCCAGCCATCACCAAGGCAGTCTGAGGGAGCAGGGAAGTGCCTCCCAGATGAGCCATCTTTAAGACTGGGAGCTTTGAGTCTGGGCCTCACCAAAACTGTGTGGAACTGAGAAAGGGCTAGCCCCACAGTGAGAGGTGAACCGAAAAGTGTGCACAAGCCAGGCCCCATGTCTGGCCTTGAGTCAGAACCCAGAAAGGGATCCAGCGATTAGGTGCCCGGGAGTGATCCAGCTGCCGCCAGGGCAGTCTGAGGGACCTCAAGACCCACCTCTGGTATTAAATAAATACAGAAGGAGTGGATTTCCAGGGACAGCACCCATCAACATATCCTTAGTACCACTGCCCTACTGGAATTCTTGCATAACAGTATTGGACTTGATTGGGCTACCAGTTTCTGACATCCCAGAAGGAGCACACCAAAGAGATGCCAGCCAGTACCAATGACACAGTGTCCCAAAGAATAGGACAAATTAGAAAACAAGCAGCAGGGAGAAGAAAAACTACAAGCAACTGAGCAAGTCCTCAGGGAAAAGACAAAACGCAAAAAGAAAATCAACCACCAGATTGCAACAACAGTGACTTGGAAGAACTTCTGAACCTTCCAGATAGAGAATTTAAAATTGTCTTTAAAACTGAAAGAATTCATAAAGGAACACAATGATAAGGGGAAAATAATCAACGATCAGAAGAATGAAATTGAGTCCCTAAAGAGGGAAGTGAAAGAAATGCAGGAGATCAAAGGCTTAATGAAGGAGCTAAAGAACTCTGGGAAAAGCAGTGAAAGCAGAATAGATGAAATGGAAGAATGAATAAGTACTCTTGAAGACACAGAAATAAAAAGAACCAAAACAGAAAAGAAAAGAGAAATATGGAGAAAAAAAGAATGAAGAAAGTCTTCGGGAACTATCAGACTCCATAAGAAAAGGAAATATAAGAGTTATAGGAATCCCAGAAGGAAGGAGAGAGAGACATAGGAACAGAGAAAATATTTAAGAAGATAATCGAAGAGAACTTCCCAAGATGAAGAAGGAGCTGAAAATAGACATACAAGAAGCAAGAAGAACACCAAACCTCCATTATGAAAGGAAAAATACAGCAAGACACATAATAGTAAAGCTCTCAAGAATCCAAGACAAGTTAAAAATAATGAAGCTGACGAGGGAAGAAACAGGTAACATACAAAGAAAAACCAATTAGGCTGACATCAAACTTCTCCGAAGAAACACTATGGGCAAGGAGAGAGTAGAGGGACATAGTCAACAAACTCCAGGACAACAAATGCCAACCAAGAATACTTTATCCCACAAAGCTTTCCTTCCTCTATGAAGAAAGAATAAGGACGTTCCCAGACAAACAGAAACTCCAGAATTTCATTATGACTAAACCCCAACTCCAAAAAATACTACAAGGAGTCCTAAATCCAGAAACAACAAAGGGATAAATAAGAATGAAACAAGACAAAAAATAAAACCACAGAAAAGACAAAACAAAATGCAAATACAAACACTAACGTATCAATATTAACTCTAAATGTAAACGGACTAAACTCTTCATTAAAAACACATAGAGGGCCTCCCTGGTGGCGCAGCGGTTGAGCGCTGGGTTGCGAAGCTGCCAGCGGCCTCTGCGGCACTGGTTCAATCCCCGGCTGCTCCCCGGCCACCGGAGGAGGGTCCCACATGGCGCGCAGACCTCTCCTGCCGCCCGCTGCTCCCCTCAGCAGTGTGCTTTGGTCCTTCTGCCTGCTCTGCTCCCCGCTCTGGCTCTGGTGAATTTTCTCACCCTCCCGCGCTTCTGACTGTACCCAGTGCATGTATAAACAAACAAACAAATAAATAAATAAAACATGCCTCTAAAAAAAAAAAAAAATTAAAAAAAAAAAAAAACACATAGAGTTTCAGGCTGGATTAAGAAACAAAACCCAGGGCCTCCCCGGTGGTGCAGCAGTTGAGCGCTGGGTTGCGAAGCTGCCTGCAGCCTCTGCAGCACCGGTTCGATCCCCAGATGCTCCCCGGCCACTGGAGGAGGGTCCCGCATGGCGCGCAGACCTCTCCTGCCGCCCGCTGCTCCCCTCAGCAGTGTACTTCGTCACTCTGCCTGCTCTGCTCCCCGCTTTGGTTCTGGTGAATTCTCTCACCCTCCTGTGCTTCTGACTGTATCCAGTGCTTGTATAAATAATTAATAAATAAATCTTTAAAAAAAAAAAAAAGAAATTAAAAAAAAAAAAAAAAAAGAAACAAAACCCAGCCTTTTGCTGCCTCCAGGAAACACATTTAGCTACAAAAGATAAAAATAGACTCAAAGTTAAAGGACCTAATAAGCAAATGGACCTAATAAGAAGCAAATGGACCTAATAAGAAGGCAGGAACAGCTATACTTATATCAGATAAAACAGATTTCAAACTCAAAAAGGTAAAAAGAGACCCCAACGGTCACTACATTATGATCAAGGGGACAATACTTCAAGAAGAAATAACACATTAACATATACTCACAAAATGAAGGAGCACCAAAATATAACAGACAACTATTACCATCTCTGAAAACAGACATCAGAGAAAATACATATGTAGTAGGAGACTTCAACACACCACTATCAACAATGGATAGATCGAGACAAAAAATAAGTAAGGACACTAAAGCTCTAAATAAGGATCTAGAGCTCATGGGCTCAACAGACATCTATAGAACACTAAACCCAAAAAAATCTGAGTACACATTTTTCTCAAGCGCACACGGATCATTCTCCAGGATCGACCACATACTGGGGCACAAGACAAACATCAACAGATACACCAAGATTGAAATCATACCAACCATGAACTCATACCAACCATGTATCTGTTGATCATGAAGGCATTAAACTAGAAATAAATCATAAAAAGAAGGCAAGGTACTCTCCTACCTCATGGAGATTGAAACCCACACTACCGGAAGACCACTGGACTAACGAGGAGATTAAAGAAGAAATTAAAAAATACTTTGAGTTGAATGACAAGGAGGACACCAATTTCCTAAATGTATGGGATGCAGCAAAAGCAGTAATAATAGGAAAATGTATAGCAATACAGGCTCATATCAAGAAACAAGAAAGAACTCAAAGAAACAACCTAATCTCACATATCAAAGAACTAGAAAAAGAACAACAAAAAAATCCTAAAACCAGTAGAAGAAAGGAAATAATAAAAATCAAAGCAGAAATAAATGAAATCAAAATGAAAAAAACATTCCAAAAGATCAATGAAACCAAAAGTTGGTTCTTCGAAAAAATAAATAAAATAGACAAACCCCTAGCCAGACTCACAAAGGAAAAATGGAAGTGCAAACTGGTCCAACCACTATGGAAAGCTGTTTGGAGATTCCTCAACCTACTAAAGATAGAGCTTCCATATGATCCAGCAATTCCACTCCTAGGTATTTACCCAAAAGGACACAGAAACATTAATTGAAAGGGCACCTGCACCTCTGTTTATAGCAGCACTATATGTAAGCTATGGCAACTATAGGTAAGCTATGGAAACAACCCAAATGCCCCCAAATAGATGACTGGATCAAGAAGATGTGGTCCATATACACAATGGAATATTACTCAGCAATCAAAAAAGATAAACATGCAATTTGCAGCAACACGGATGGAGCTGGAAGGAATATGCTCAGCAAAATAAGCCAGAAAGAAAAAGAAAAATACCACATGGTCTCATTCATAGCAGGAAATTAAAAAACCTAAATAAGGGACCAGGAAAAAGACTAATTATAATAAAGTAAAAATCAAAATCAATATAAACTAGAGACAAGCAAAATATGAAAAGTGGAATCCACTGCTGGAAGAGGATTGGATTTGTCCATAAGTGTTATTTGACTCTCAATGATAAATTGATTGTAAAGGAGGGGGAAAACTAGAGAAAGGAATTAGCATTTGTGGAACAGCTGGCATTTGCTAGACACTGAAGTAGGATTACTGTCCCCATTTCATAGGTGATAAGACTGAGGCCCTGAGATGTTGAACAACTTCCCAAAGTCAGATAGCTTATCAGGGGCAGAACCAAGACTCATGCTCAAGCCTTCTGAGTTGTAGGGATGTCCTGATAATTTCCTCCATTCAGTTTGTCAAATATTTATTAAGTACATGCTCTGTGTAAAGCATTATTGACATTAATTTTAAAAACATAAATGGATAAAAATTTAAAACTTGAAGGAATCTGAAAGATTAATTTGTCCAACTGAGTCATCTTCTAGGAAGAAAACAATGTTCAGAGTGACAAGTGTCTGTAAGGCCATCCATTTTGGAACTAGCATTTAAATTTCCACTTGTCTAGTTCAATATCTGATTAATTTATTCTTGCTAATCAGTATTTTAGAAAGGTCCATCATTAGTTCACACCTCCAGTTTTATTCAAGAAGCTTCTTTGTAGAGGTTTTTAATGTAAATTTTAGCATAGGTGATCTCTGATTGTGTTATGTAAATTGTTTAGTGGAAAGTTGGGTTTTTGTATGTCCTTTTGTCATCCAGACTGAATTCAGTTTATGTGCAATATATTGACTCTTCATGTTATCACAGTGACAGTCTTTTTTGAGCACAAAGAAAGTAAAATCTCCTAGTCTTTTTATGATATCTCTTGGGTGGTAGCCCTTAAAGCCCTGTTTTTAAATCTTCACTATTTGCTTCATTCCATTTTAGCCACCTTTCCTATCCTGCCAGATTAGTCTGCCCTTACTTGGGTATTTGCTTAACTAAAGAGCAGACTGATCCCTGGAGGAGAACCCAGGCTGCTCTCTGGGTGACTGACTGCATTTGGCGAGTCTGCTGCAACTCACCAGGAAAGCCATTGAGCACTAGAGATTTCCCAGCACTGGTGATGTTTGTAATAAATCCTGCTCAGCAACATTGCCATGTTCAAGAAGACTGAGCAGAATGAATGGTTTACTTTTCCTTCTTAGTATTTCTAGCCATTTTTCTTCCAAAGAAAAGTCTTTGTGTCATCAAACACCATAGGAATATAGGATGTATTATATTATGAAACCTGAATTCAGTTCATTTATCCTTCTTCTTTATTTCCCTGCATACTAAAGGGTATACTTACTTAATTAGTTTTTCTCGGAGTTTTTAGAGTTCTCTATGCATATTATCATATCATCTGCAAATAGTGGTAGTTTTACTTCTTCTTTCCCTATTTGAATTCCTTGTATATTTTTCTTTTGTCTTATTGCTCTGGCTAGGACTTCCAATATTATATTGAAAAGCATTGGTGAGAGTGGACATCCTTGTCTTGTTCCTGATCTTAAAGGAAAGGTTTTCAGCTCTTCACCATTGAGAATAATATTGGCTGTGGGTTTGCCATATATGCCTTTTATCATGTTAAGGTATGTTCCTTCTATCCAGAGAATTTCGAGAGCCTTCATTATAAATGGATATTGAGCTTTGTCAAATGCTTTCTCAGCATCTATTGATATGATCATATGGTTTTATTTTTCTTTTTGTTGATGTGTTGGATTATATTAATTGATTTTTGGATGTTGAACCATCCTTGTGCCCCTAAAATAAATCCTAATTGTTGTGGTGTATTATCCTTTTGATGCATTGTTGGATTTTGTTGGCAAGGATTTTTTTTTAAAGATTTATTTATTTATTTATACAAGCACTGAGTACAGTCAGAAGCGCAGGAGGGTAAGAGAATTCACCAGAGCCAGAGCAGGGAACAAAACAAGCAGACTGACGAAGTACCCTGCTGAGGGGAGCAGCGGGCCGCAGGAGAGGTCTGCGCGACACGTGGGACTCTCGCCAGTGTCTGGGGATCGAACTGGCACTGCAGAGGCCGCGGGCAGCTTCGCAGCCCAGCGTTCAACCACTGCACCACCATGGGAGGCCCTGTTGGCAAGGATTTCATTAAGGATTTTTGGTCAATAATGTTGGCCTGTAGTTTTCCTTTTTGGTGTTGTCTTCATTTGGTTTTATTAGTGTAATGTTGGCTTCATAGAACATATTTGGTAGTATTCCTTCTTTCTCAATTTTTTGAGAGTTAGTATAGGCTAGATTGCTCTTTGGTCTTTTACGCCATGTGAGGATGCAGCTAGAAGCTGGACCAGCAGAATCAAATATGCTAATGTCTTGGTCTAGGACTTCCAGCTTCTCAAATTGTGAGATATAAAAGTTTGTTATTGATAAGCCACCCTGTCTTCAGTATTCAGTTATGCATGAATGGACTTCAGTACTACTCTTTTTCAAGATCTGAGCCTGTGTCAAAGTTCACAGCAACTGAACCAAGCCTCTTATGAGCAGGTTGGGTTCTGAAAGACAATGCCTTTGGTCTTCTCAGAACAGCATACTTCTTGTCTTTATCATCACAGAGCCCAGAGCTATTCTTTTAGCAGACATAAGGGACAAAAGGAAATTGATTTAAAAACTCCTAAAATAGTATTTACAAATCTATAAGGTCAATACATGTACCTTCTTCAGGAAAGATGTAGGTAGAACTTCCTTTCCCTTCTGTTTAGGCTCTAATTATAAAAATAACTGAGGAAGAATTCTCAATCTCAGTAATCAAAAGATTTACATGCATCAGAACACAAAAACCAGGGTCAAAACCAAGACAATTATGTTTAATTCATTGTATTTTTACTCCAAGAATGTCATAGCTAGGAACATTTTCCTAAAATAAAAGCTCAGTTCTTACATATAGCAAGATGGAAAACCAACCCAAGATGACGTACTCAAGAATAACTTAACAAGTCAGCTTGAATGATTTTCAATCCTGTATTTAATCACCAGAGTGTCATACACAGGTCATGCTCTTTGAGTCATTTTTGGCTTAGTGAGACCCCATTCAAATACAGTCAGGTGACAACCAGCAAACTTCAAAATCAGCACAAAAAAATCAGTAGTCTTCCTATATGCAAACAATCAGTCTGAAGAAGAGGAAATTAAGAAAACCATCCCGTTTACAATTGAAACAAAAAAAATTCAAATACCTAGGAATAAACTTAACCAAGGAATGAGTGACCTATACAAAGAAAAGTATAAAACAGTGTTAAAAGAAATAGAAGAAATAAAGTCACACATAAATGGACAATTAATCTTTTTTTTTTTTAAGATTTATTTATTTATTTATACAAGCACTGGGTACAGTCAGAAGCGTGGGAGGGTGAGAGGATTCACCAGAGCAAGAGCTGGGAGCAGAGCAGGCAGAAGGACTGAAGTATACTACAGGGGAGCAGCAGATGGCAGGAGAGGTCTGCACGCCATGTGGGATCCTCCTCCCGTGGCTGGGGAGCAGCGGGGGATCGAACCGGCACTGCAGAGGCTGCGGGCAGCTTCGCAATCCAGCGCTCAACTGCTGCGCCACCAGGAAGGTCTGGACAATTAATCTTTGACAAAGCAAAGAATATGCAATGGCTTCAATATGATCCAGCAATTCCACTCCTGGGTATTTAGCCAAAGGACACAAAAACATTAATTCAAAAGGGCACCTGGGGGCCTCCCCGGTGGCGCAGCGGTAGAGCGCTGGGTTGCGAAGCTGCCCGCGGCCTCTGCAGCGCCGGTTCGATCCCAGGCTGCTCCCCGGCCACCGGAGGAGGGTCCCACATGGCGCGCAGACCTCTCCTGCCGCCCGCTGCTCCCCTCAGCTGTGTACTTCGGTCCTTCTGCCTGCTCTGCTCCCCGCTCTGGCTCTGGTGAATTCTCTCACCCTCCCGCACTTCTGACTGTACCCAGTGCATGTATAAACAAAACAAACAAACAAGCAAACAAACAAATAAAGAAAAACATGCCTTTATAAAAAAAAAAAATAAAAAAAAATAAAAAAAACAAAAAAAACAAAAAAAACAAAAGGGCACCTGTACCCATCTGTTTATAGCAGCACTATTTATAATAGGTAAGCTATGGAAACAACCCAAATGCCCAAAAATAGATGACTGGATCAAGAAGATGTGGTGCATATACACAATGGAATATTATTCAGCAATCAAAAAAGATAAACCCATGCAATTTGGAGCAACATGGATGGAGCTGGAAGACATCATGCTCAGCGAAATAAGCCAGAAAGAAAAAGAAAAATACCGGATGATCTCACTCATAGCAGGAAATTAGAACACCTAAATAAGAGACCAGGAAAAAAGACTAATTATAATAAAGTAAAGATAAAAATCAACAAGCAATTATAAACCAGAGACACACTATGGGGGCGGGGGGAGGGAGAAGGGAATAGGATCAAACAAAGGTGGTGGGAATTGTTTGGGGTCTATAACCAAAATGAAAATGCATACATTGTACAAAGATGAAAAATGATGTAAAAAATATATAAAATAAAAAAAATAATATGCAATGGAACAAGGACAATTTGTTCAATAAATGGTACTGGGAAAACTGGACCACCATGTGCAAAGAATGAAACTAGATTACTGCCTCCTTCCATGCACAAAATCAACTCAAAATGGATAAAAGAATTGAACAAAAGGCCTGAAGCCATAAACTATATAGAAGAAAATGTAGATAAAACACTACATTACATACATCTCAGTAACATCTTTAAGGACTTATCCCCCAAAGCAAAGAAAGTGAAGGAAAAGATAAGAGCTAGGATTACACCAAACTAAAAAGCTTCTGTATAACAAAAGAGACATTAGCCAAAACAAAAAGACACCCTACTGATTGGGAGAAAAAAATTGCACTCCATACAACTGATAAGGTACTGATCATAAAGATCTACAAAGAACTCACATGACTCAAAAAAAAACAAAGTAAACAATCCAGGAAAAAAATGGTCAGAAGAGCTAAAAAGACTTCTCCAAAGAGGAAATGCAAATGGCCAACAGGCATATGAAAAAATGTTCAACATCCCTTATAATCAGGGAAATGCAAATCAAAACCACGAGATACCACCTTATACCAGCAAGAATGGCACATATTAAAAAAGCTAGCAACAAAAAATCTTGGTGAGGATGTGGAGAAAAAGGAACTCTTCTACACTGCTGATGGGAATGCAAACTGGTCCAAACACTATGAAAAGAGTCAGCCTGGGTTCTCCTCCAGGGATCAGTCTGCTCTTTAGTTAAGCAAATACCCAAGTAAGGGCAGACTAATCTGGCAGGATAGGAAAGGTGGCTAAAGTGGAATGAAGCAAATAGTGAAGATTTAAAAACAGGGCTTTAAGGGATACCACCCAAGAGATATCATAAAAAGACTAGGAGATTTTACTTTCTTTGTACTCAAAAAAGACTGTCACTGTGATAACATGCCTTTTAGTAAATCACTAAAATGACCAACATGGAGTTGCTCCTTTGGCCACATACATGTGAATCTACAAGAAAGATGGTATCGTAGACATCAAGGGGGTGGCACTGTTCAAAAAGGAATGCCCCACAGACATTACCATGGCAAACTGGAAGCATCTATAATGTTGCCAGCATGCAGTTGGCATTGTTGTAAACAAACAAGCATAGGGCAAGATTCTTGCCAAAGAGAATTAATGCTTGTATGAGACACAGCAGGCACTCTGCAAGCTGAAATAACTTCATGAAACATATGAAAGAGAATAATTAGGGAAAAAAAGGAAGCCAAGGAGAAAAGTACTTGGGTTGAAGTGAAATGCCAGCCTGAGCAGCATACTCTGCGAGAACCAATGAAAAGAACCTTGGGCTGCTGGTATCCATTCCCTGTGAATTCATGACAAGAGCAGGGGCGTGGGGGAGACCTATGGTCAGTAAAAAATCCCAGACAAACTCAATGGAACACATATTCCAGAGTCACATCAGGAGAAACTGAGCTAACTCAGAGTTAACTAGTGTTTATGTGTGTAAGGTGGTCTTGGGGAGGTCAATATTGCTTTTACTAATTATGAATATTTTATAGGTTTATGTAAAGAATTTGGAAAATATAAAAATACTTTAAATCAGTTATGATTCTATTACTTAGCAAAAAAAAAACTTTTTTTTACTTTTCCCAGTCTCTCTTCTATGTATATAATTTTCATTTTAAAAAAGTATAGGATATCTCATAACTTCTTGAATTTTGGGAAATTATACTGGTCCTGGATCGTGTTGGTACTGGGGAGACAGCTCTGTCTTTGGAGCGCACCTTTGACCTTGAGTGCACAGTGCAGTGAGCAGACTGCTTCCTCTGCATGATTGGATGAGCCACTTTTCTTTCTTTTAGTATCATATTTTACTGGAATCATTGAATCTTAAAATTGGTAAGATCAGGGTTCATGGAATAGTATTTTTAAATTCCAAATACACTAGGCAAGAAGGAGCAGTTCACGTTCTTGGACAGAAATGTGCTTTGGACTTTTTCACACACAGTATCTTTGTTGTCACTGCCACATCACAGGCAGGAGATCCCACACTTCATATCCTGCTGTGAGGTAGAGAGTAATAGCTGTTGACAACAGCAGAGCATAGCCTATTCCTAATACAAGATGGGAATGGCCCGACCAGCCTAGTGATATGGGTCATCATTGCTGTCTGCATCTTTGCTGTCTTTCATAAAAGGAAGTGAACTCAATTTTATTTTCAATTTATTTCTCATGTACATACATATACTATATCAGTGGAATATAGAAAACGTAAAATAAGTTTTAAAAGCACAAAATCTCTAAAGATTCTATGGCAAGTCTCCAAAATAAAGAAATAAATTGAATTTGGGATTAGGTTGGAAAAAACTTGAATTAAGGGAAAGGGACTACTCTGAAATGAACTTTTGCAGAGTACTTTAAAAGAAGGGAGTTAAAACTTCTCTAAGGGCCTCCCTGGTGGTGCAGGGGTTAAAGTCTCAGTGCTATCAAGCTATCTCCAGCCACTGTAGCATGAGTTCCATCTCTGGCTAAGGAGCTAACCCACATGGCACAGCAGACCTCTCCTGACACACCTGCTGCTTCCCCTCAGCAGTGTATTTCAGTGGATCCACCTGTTCTGCTCCCCACTCTGTCCCTGGAGAATCCTCTTACCCCCTCTGGCCTATACCCTAGTTCTTGTATGTAAAAGTAAATAAAACAAATCTTTTAAAAGAACTCTTAAACTGGGCCTCCCCGGTGGCGCAGCGGTTGAGCGCTGGGTTGCAAAGCTGCCGGCGACCTCCGCGGCGCCGGTTCTATCCCCGGCTGCTCCCCGGCCACCGAAGAAGGGTCCCACAGGGCGCGCAGACCTCTCCTGCCTCCCGCTGCTCCCCTCAGCAGTGTACTTTGGTCCTTCTGCCTGCTCTGCTCCCCGCTCTGGCTCTGGTGAATTCTCTCACCCTCCCGCGCTTCTGACTGTACCCAGTGCATGTATAAACAAAACGAACGAACAAACAAACAAATAAATAAATTTAAAAAAAAAAAAAAACTCTTAAACTTAGTTCAGTTATAATACTCAGTTAATTTTAAATTATTATATTTAACTTCTCTTATTCTGTTTGCTGGAATCACCTGTCTAGAACTTGTATGCTGGGTGACTTCTGGGGACATGGCGACTGACCTAATGGTTCACCTCCCCATATGCATGCCAGATTAAAAAATTAACAAAATATCCACCGCCACCACCATCCCCTCCCCCAGCTCTATTAACAAACTAAAACCTCAGTAATTTTTCCTATAAAGAATTAACAAGGAGGAAATGAGGAAAAGAGGAAGAAACTGGCTCCACCTGGCAACAGTGGGAATAGTCACAGAGCCTACTGCAAATAGTGTCTGTGCAGACATTTTTGTCTGCTAACACTGCTAACATCACTGTTGGACATTTGTATCGCTAGACCTGTGGGTACCCCAACTTCTATTATCAAATTCAAACAATTTTGCTTTATGGACGTCGTTGAGCCTGAGTTAACATAGCTGGAGTCTGTCCCAGTCTTTCCTTAGATGCTCAAATCCTAATCTGAAAAACTATGTATTTATCCCCAGGATATTTAAACCTTGGGGTCTGTGATTTTAAGAGAATTAGTGTAGGGGGAGGGAGAAGAGGATGAGCAGTCATCTCTGCAAAAGAACAATATTTTTAAAACATTTTTAGTGTCATAAAAATATAGCATAAAATTTACTATTTTAACCATAGTTAAGTATATAATTAAGTGACAATAATTATATTCATAGTGTTTTACAGATATCAGTACCGTTTCCAAAACTTTCCATCACTCCAAAAAAAATTCTTATTTCCTTCTCCACCAGCCCCTGATAGCCTCTAACCTGCTTCCTTTTTCTCTGAATTTGTTAATTTGAGATATTTCATCTAAGTAGGATCATTCAATATTTGACCTTTTGTGGCAGGCTTTTTCTCTTAGCATAATATATTCAAGATTCATCCTGTTGTAACATGTATCAGACCTTAATTCATTTTCATGGTTGAATAATAGTCCATTGTATTTACATTTACTTTGTATTTACATTTTGCTTATCTCTTCATCAGTTGACAAACACTTGGGTTGTTTCTACCTTTTGGCTTTTGTGAACAATGATGCTATGAATGTTGGCATATAAGTGTCTGTTTCAGACCCTAGAATAGCATTTTGCTAACTGAGAAAGGTATAGATTCTTTGTACAGAAAGATTGTTAGCTAGACTTCCAGTGTTGACTAAAATAATTTTCAGTATCGCTTAAATATACACAAATGTAAAACTAAAAGTTAATTCCCATGCTTATAGCTCTTATAAAATCAAAACCAGTTTTTCAGCTAGATGAAACTATAAAAGCAATACAACTAAAATGAACAATTCTCAACAGAAAATACAGTACTTGTTTTTTGTAAAAAGACATATTTACATTTTTAGCACAATGGACCACTATTTTAGCCTTCATCATTATATTTTCTTCTTTAATTGTATTGTTTTTTATTGAGGTAACATTGGCATAAAACACTGTATATAACTCAGACATACGGGTTCACACCTGTTAAGATGGATGTTGCCACACCACACCTACCACCAAGGCACCCATGATCCCTATTTTGAACCACTAATCTATTACCTTGATGGGCCATCTAGCTGCTAGAGTAACCCAGAATATAAATCTGGAAAACACCAATTTTACAAAAAAATTATTTCCTGCTTTTTTACTACATATTTACATTTTATTAATGAATTATTAATGATCTACAGCCACTTGCTGTATTGCTGTCAGGTACTGACTGTGACAGCACAGGCTTTATTTAGTAACTCAGTTAATTCCAGTTATTTCTACTGACACCTGTTTGAATTATTAAGACCAGATTGCTCACCTTTCATTTAACGCAAATATCACTTGTATTTTAGTCTACTTCTGTTTATTATTAGCTCATTTCCATAAATTAGTACAGCACTCTACAATAGTTTGTTGTCATCACAATATTAAATCAGATTTTTAGTTTATTAAATTAGAACCTAAAGCCACATTCCATAAAAATGGCTTTCACCGGAAAGTTATACTGTAAAAGTTAGTTTTCATAACTGTAAAAAATTAAAATGTAAGCACAACAATGGAACACAAGGTGAAGGTGTTATTTTGAAATTAGGATATGCCCACTCAGGAGCTGTTCAGCACACAGCACTTGAAGAGAGAAATCGTGCCTCCAGGGTGTCACCTGGCAGTATTGTAAGCGTAAATATAAAAATGAGCCTGAACAATGAAAATCCCATGTCATGTGTAAAATGACCATTGTATTTATTTTTGATGCCAACACTTTTAATAGTCCCAGAATTAAAATACCAAGAAATATACCAAAGCATACCTAGGTTAACATTCTCCCACTTTGACAAACTCTGGTTTAAATATTAACATTTTACTCACTTTGAACTCTAGTGCTTTACTCACAAAGGTTTGATCTGCCACTTAAAAATAGGGGCAGTTTATGATTATGAACTCTATTTTTATAATAGGATTCATTTATAATTTCTTTTTTAAAAGATTTATTTATTATTTATGCATACAAGAGCTGGGATACAGGCCAGAGATGTGGGGGGTGAAAGGATTCACCAAAGACAGAGTGGGGAGCAGAACAGGCAGACTGACTGAAATATACTGCTGAGGGGAGCAGCAGGTGAGACAGGTCTGCCTCGCCATGTGGGTTGCTCCCTGGCTGCCTGGGGATCGAACTTGTGCTGCAGAACCTAGCGATTGCTTCATAGTGCAGTGCTTAACCCCTTGCACCACCAGGGAGGCCCCTCATTTATAATTTTTTAATGAGAAATAGAATTGCCATACAGATGGCTAATTATATTGCAAAATTAATGTGTTTTCTTCCTCACTGGAAAACTGAGGAAAGGTTGCTTGATAAACACAAAACCTCCACACAGCGATATTCAGTGGGTGTTAAGGAATCATTTTGATAGCCCCTTCCACTTCTATGCTACAGAAAGAAAACCAGTGTCAACTCAACTTTGGTAAAATCTCATCCATTCAATAATTTTCCTTTATATAATTCCATATGGGCCCCATGCCAACCCTCAAACTTCTTTTTCCTGCCTCGTTCTATCATCACCTTCAAAACAAGTCTCATGGTATTTTAAATGAAATCTTGATTCTTATCCTTTGAAAAAAATTGTAACAATTAGCACTAATTCATAGTGTGCAGATTTTGGAAGGAGAGTCCTCTTCTGAGCAAGGCTTCTTCTCTTTTGTTGCTGACACTTGTCTTCATGATCCTCTTTCTGGGATAAATAGGAAATCTTATTTTCTTGTGGTCAATAATATGCCTTTCACTTTAAAATATTTTTATATTTTAAAAACTTCTTTTTAACCTGCATCATTTTATATCATGATTTTTCATTTGCTGTATTTTATTTTCACATAAATTATATTAAAAGTAATACAATATAAATGACTACATGTGATTTAATCTAGATGATGTCCTTATAGACTTCAGTGGATATACATTGTGGTATCTGGTTTTGTTTTTTTTTTTTCATTTTAAAAATTACGTTTAATAAATATAATTGTTACTGTGTCATTCTGCAGCATAGTTTTCTCACATGTAATACATTTCAAAGTATAAAGTAAGGTTTCCCTATCAAATCACCACTGAAGGTCTAGAATCCATCTTTTATATTTATATCATTTTATAGTACATTGAATACAGTAGAACAATAATTAGTGTTGAATGAGTAAGATAAATAATATAAATGGGTGTTATCTGACTCTATTCCACTAATAGTTAAAAGCCCATATTTTTTTTTTCTTTATTGAGGTCACACTGGTTTATAACACTGGGCATGGTTCACACCTCCATGGAGTAGTTACCACCCCACACCCAACTCAAGCACCCCACAATCCTTTACCATAGGCATCTCTCTCCTGCCTTCCCCTCCCCCTGCCCCCTATAGTTGTCTCAATTTTACAGCCATATAGTAGTCTCAATTCTACAGCTATGGGTACAAGCCCATAGCTTCATTTTGCCACAACTGCTCACCTAACTGATAGAAGTTCAGTTTTCCTAGAGAAGATATAATATAGAAAAATATGTATTTGACTATTAGAAAAAGGGCTTTTGCTGTAAATAAATATGGAATCACAACTAACAGTGATACCCCTCCACTGTTAGTAGCACCAGCTTGCAAGTAAACACTTATTTTGTTGCCACTTTAACCCATTTCCTTTTTAAATTTTCAGAAATTTAAGAAAATGTCAATAGAAGCATCAGTAGAAGTTTTTAAACTTTAAGAATGCAGTAAAGATAGAATTATATCAGTATCTCATACTTGTTGAGCACATGTGTTTATCTTTGTAAATGTATGGAAAAGAAAATTGAATAGGAAATCTATCTTATTAGACTCATAAATGTGAAATTTTATGCAATTTTGTATTTGATTTTTGTATAGGCAGAAATACTCAGTATCCTGAGTCACAGAAACATCATCCAGTTTTATGGAGTAATTCTTGAACCTCCCAACTATGGTATCGTCACAGGTAGGAACTCGTTATTTGACTTCTTCCTTTTCCCATTACCTAGCTTTAGATTTCTTAATGTGCTAAAATGCTTAATATTAGGTTTAGTCATGAATTGTATGCTACTGTCAGATGTCACTTTTGTTGCCATAAAGCATTAATAAAACTGATTATATCAATATAATTAAGAATGGTGTTTCCATTTCTACCCATGTTTAATTGTGCTAATTATATCTGTGTAAATGCTATTTAAATGCACTCACAGCTGCAATACCAATATTTAAAGGTGCCGTTTAACTAAAATTTCATTTAATTAGTTGAAATGAGCGATGTTTTTTGTAACTCTGTGACCTTTTACAAATTAAGATTTCTTGAGCTATTCCTGTTGTAACTCTTTACAAGGCATTTAAATCCCATTAGAGCATTCTTTCTTTAAGGTCTCTGACATGAGGACAATATTTTTCAGGTTTGGTCATCTGGGCTGGTAATGACCTTGATCTAAGTTATCACACAATTTGGAGCAGCAATTTATAACTGGTAGAAATACCCTTTCCAAAATGGAACACACAGATATTTTTGCATATAAAACCACACAAGGACATATATTACTAATACTTTATGCTCATACTTACACATTCCAGTGAGCAGTCTGGGAAGCATAATAAGTATAATCTTCAATTTACAACAAATAACTTTGGTCGATTCTTTATTGCGGTAGTTCTTTGATTACAACAACAATCAAGAAAACCTTAAAAGATTAGTCCTGTCTTCTTCTACTGTAGTGGTAAGAACTTGGATTATTTTTATAGAAAATAACCATAAAACAACCTCAATAAAAAGGATTGGATTGGGTACTGTCTTATAAATTGCCTCATCTAACACTTGCACTGTTCACTAAGCAAAATAATATCTATTTTACAAATAAGAAACTGAAACTTTAAGTAAACTTTCTCAAGGTCACTCAGCTAGTGGTAGAATCAGAGTGGTTAAATTTCTCAGGTTGACTTTAAACAGGAGTTCCTCTTCTTGCACACAAGCTAGGTCCTGGAAGCCTACAAGCACTCTGGTTCTGAAGTACAAAGGGACAAAGGTAACTTATTTCCATCTCTGATAAAGGCATTTTACCATGCTTTTACTCTGACAAATAGCATTTTTACCTAGGGTCCTAAGTGGAGGACATTTTATCCCCAATTAGCTATCTTTAGATTTATGCTTAAAATAGGATATGTGGCAGTTTTATTTTGAGCCTATTTCTTATTAACTTGAATATCCAAGAATGGGTTATATATGTTTAACATTGTAGTTCCAATTTCTAAATTTAAGTTAAACCCTATTTAGACCCAGTTACAATATTGCTCCTTCTTTATGTTTCCCTTATAAATCCAAATCCAGTTTTGTGATCTTCATTTTATGGCTTAAGTTACTTTTATCTGGAAGATGAAAGCATGAGGCTTTAAAGAAATTAGACTTTCTTGTCTTGTACCTTGATGTTTAATGTATTTGAGGAGAAGATTTCAGTTTAACTAGCTGAGTGAACTATTTAGGGAGTTTTCTAGTTTCTTTTTTTGGGAGGGGGAGGATGGTAATGAATTTATTAGGAATTTTATAGTGTCACAATTAAGTTAAATTAAAAAAATTAAAAAGATCATACTGAACCACTAATGAACATGTTATAATGATTCAAAGATTTTTATTCTTATATTATATATGCCTAAGTGTCAAAGTGGTTAGGTGAAGACTAAGACACATACTTTTAATATAAAATATTTTAAAAGAATTATTAGTAAAGACTAGGGGACAAATACAAATAAGAGTTATGTTAGTGGGGTGACTGATTTTTTCTTTTCCTTTTTAAAATTTTCCATAACATTATTTTACTGGAACGAATGTTTATAATCCATTTAAAAAATAGTATGCAAGGTCCTCCCTGGTCCTAGTTTTTTGAGATGAGGATGAGGAGTAAAAAAAGGGCCATGAGTCATGGTGTGAATTCCTTTCCCCAAGACTTACCTTTCAGTTCCAAGGAGGATATAAAGCATTCATGCTTATTCAGTATGTTCAATCCAGGTCTTTTCATCCAAAGGAGAGAAAGAATCCAAGCAGTCCTATCAGTAAGTTTGATATTATTTAGTTGTCTTTATAGACTAGCCAGTTGTTTATATTATGTACCTTTCTAGCATTCCTTGCTCATCCCTGTGCCTATTCAACAATATCTTTGGTTATAATTAATTCTTTTTAGATCTATATTTCCCCATCCAATCAGTAAGTAAGCAATTATAACATTAAACACTTTAAAATAACACAAGTTTCAGATTTGGGAGGTAATAGTAAATTGTGTATTTGTAGCTCTTTTATTGACCTGCGAGGTTCGTTATTAAAGATACCTCTTAACCAAGTTTTGGTATTTTCAAATATGTTAATTTGATACAATTATCTTTGCATTCTAGTGATGCTAATTTCAATTGTTTACAAATATCTAACAAAAAAAATACATAAACTTTCCAATCAACCTTCTGCATTAGTAGATCAAACCATGCTTTGTGTATAGGTAGCAATACATTGCCAACTGAGCCAAATTTGGAAGATTAAATGGGTTGGGTATCATAGCACTTACCCTGTCTCTTGAAATGAACACCATTAAGTCATTATGGAAAGGTTGAGAATGAAAAAAGACAGATAAACAGACAGGCTTGAATTACCTGGCCTAAGTAGATGCATTTCTTTAGAAGCACGTCATCTTTCTCAGCTGTTGAAGACACTGAGGGAAATTTTTTTTTAATTGAAATACTGTTATTTTACATCCCTGTTAGTAAGGGTCTATCTTGAATGGCTTGAAATCATTTCAGTTTGAGTTTATTTAATAGAAGAGGTTAGTGCAGCAGGCACCTGTTGTCACTTACGTTGAGGACTTGAAAGAATGATTTACCAGTGTGATGAGAATGTAATAAACACTAGCATAGGAATTGGGAGGTGTGAGATCTTGCCTTGATTCTGCCAAAGCTGTGTAATTGAGTCACTGATGATCTCTGTTTCCGTTTTCTTATCTGTGTATGAAGGGATTAGAATAGATTATATCTGGATGACTATGTGTATGTGTACTCCTGTGCATGTGTGTTTGCTGAAACTTTTCATCACACATTTACAAAAGCTGCTTATCAAAGGAAATGGGCATGGTCCAAGAAGGAGCTGCCATTTCATTTCTCTTGGAAGGAAAATGAAAATCTTTTCTTCAGATATACTACATAATAGAGTTGACTGAACCACAAATGCCAAAGTCAAAAGATTTAATAATAGATCATCTTTTCTTTGATCTTTAGAAACCTCAAATACGTATTATTGCTCCCATACTTTTATCTTGTTTTTCCTCCCTATCCCCCCCCCCCTCATCTACCCTTCTCCCACCTCCTCTCCCCTTGCCCCCAGGAGAGGAAGGAAGAAGTCCTTAAATACCAGATCATGTAACTCTTGTGTAGCAAATCACTTTGGAGAGGAACCCTGCACAAAGTATGGAACCCCTGGGTCCCTAAGTTCAAGAGGAAGATGATTTAGGATGCCAGAGACCTAGTGAATTACATCTTTGTGCCCTGGGCCTGCTACTACCTATTAATTTTATTGTCTATTTCACATTACTTCTTACCACTGTTCTAAGAAAGGCTACTAAGTCTATGTAATTCCTGAACAGGCCCACCTTCACATTAAACTCAACCATAGAAAACATTAAATTTTAAATGCCCAATCTTATTTCCTTTGACTTGCTTTTGATCTATTTTAAGCACAGACACATATAATTTGCATGTTTTACTATTGAGTTGGTCTTTCCTTATTTGCCAGTTAGAAACAAGTACCATGTCCTATAACAATTCTAGACATTTGCCCAAATTCATTTGTTATATTAGTTAGAAGTCAAACTAAGTTTAGTCTTGGTGATAGTATATTATGAAAATATTTCATGGTAATGATATTTGTTTCAACAATACTGACAGTCTGTTTACATTTTCCAAGCCAGCTATTGTTGCCAGAACTCAAATAGAAAAGGCATCTTAGAAATCAAAATGTTTTCTTCACATGATTCTTAATGATGCTTTTAAAAAAGAATTAAAATAAATATTTTACACTAAGTTCATTAAAGTACTCTCTAGGGAGAAGTGGGTTGAAAAACATAACCATATGTGTATATGATGTCTTTAATTTTCAGTGAGGAGCTAAAAGGGATGAAAGAATTAAATGCTTTAAAAAAAATAGCTACCTACACTTTAAGATCCTGCATTTACATGAAATAATATAATAATATTGTCTTTCTTGCACCCTCACATTCATGAAACAATTTCATTTAATGATATATCTTCTATATTCCTGGTTTTTTTAAATCAGCAAAATCAGTTTTTAAAGCAGCTAAACACAGTTTTCAAAGTGCATTTATTCTGGAAAAAGACCCTGTTCTCCTCTACTCTAAATATTCTGATTTGCTTCAGACACCCCTGATCACCAAATGTACAGTAATTTTTCCCAGATGAAGCAATTCTCTGCACCACCAGCTATAGCATACAATTTAGCACAATCCTTACACAATCTACCTGTAGATAGCATCTAATCCCATGGGTTAAGGGCACAGTCACACAACCTTGCCCTCTCCTTTCCTTGGATGCCAATTGCAAGTCTAGGTTGCCACCTGTGCCTCTAACCCACGAACTATAAAATCAGTAAACTTAAAACCTGGTGAGTAGAAATTACTCAATCTTTTTTTTTTTTTTTAAATAATAAATTTTATTTTTATATTCCCCCATACAATTGCAAACCCCCCATTCTGACCCCAATCCTTCCCCTCCCGCCCCCCACCCCCCAAAAAGTGTCTCTGGTTCATAGTTTTTGTTGATTTTGATTTTCACTTTCTTATATTCATTTTCCTGGTCCCTTATTTAAGTTTTCTAGATTCCTGCTATGAGTGAGACCATCCGGTATTTTTCTTTTTTCTTTTTGGCTTATTTCACTGAGCATGATCCCTTCCAGCGCCAACCATGTTGCTGCAAATTGCATGTGTTTATCTTTTTGAATGCTGAGTAATATTCCATAGTATATATGTACCACATCTTCTTGATCCAGTCATCTATTTTTGGGCATTTGGGTTGTTTCCAAAGCTTAGCTATTGTAAACAGTGCTGCTATAAACATAGGGGTGCAGGTGCTCTTTGGAATTGATGTTTCTGTGTCCTTTGGGTAAATACCTAGGAGTGGAATTGCTGGATCATATGGAAGCTCTATGTTTAGTAGGTCCAGAAATCTCCACACAGCTCTCCACAGTGGTTGGACCAGTTTGCACTCCCACCAACAGTGCAGAAGAGTTCCTTTTTCTCCACACCCTCGCCAACATTTGTTGTTGCTAGTTTTTTTAATATGTGCCATTCTCACTGGTGTGAGATGGTATCTCATGGTAGTTTTGATTTGCATTTCCCTGATTACAAGTGATGTTGAACATTTTTTCATATGTCTGTTGGCCATTTGCATTTCCTCTTCAGAGAAGTTTCTTTTTAGCTCTTCTGCCCATTTTTTGACTGGGTTATTTTCTTTGTTGTTGCTGAGTCTCATCAGCTCTTTGCAGATTTTTGTGATCAGTCCTTTATCATTAGTGTTGGGTGCAAAAATGTTCTCCCAGTTGGTGGGGTTTCTCTTTGTTTTTGTTATTGTCTCTTTTGCTGTGCAGAAGCTCTTTAATTTGATGTAGTCCCAGCTGTTTATCTTTGCCTTCACTATCACTGCTTTGGGTGATCCACACATATTTTTGTTGTCATTTCTTCCTTGAAAATTTAAGATTGTATAAAACAATAATTTAAACAACACTGCTTTGTTGACTTAAAAAAATACATGTAGATATAATGTGATTTATAGTAACCATTTAAAGGATGAAGGAGGGTATGAAACTATTGGGGAAAAGAATCTGACTTACTGTAATTAAATTAGTATTAATCTGAAGCAGATGGTGCTAAATTAAGATGTATTTTGTAATCCCTTCAGCCATCAATGAGTTCACTAAAGAAATAGAGTAAAAAGTCAATGAGGAATTAAAATGATAAAGATATTAGCACAGAGAGCACAAGTAAGTGAGAAACAGAAAATCAAAGGGAGAGGGGATGTATTGAAATCAAGAGGACAGCTATACCTAGTTACATGCCTGCCTTTGTTTCAAATTCATTCTTCAATCACCATTTAGTGTTTGTCAGTTTGATCTAAATGGCTTTTGATTTCATCCTCAACTGAAGTTTTACTACTCATTCAATTAGCAGTTTTATTTTTGACACATTTCTTTCTAGAATAATAACTTTGAGAACCACTACATGAAGCAATATTTATATGCTTTTAATGTCTTGTGTTAAATTCCTTAATACGTTTTTTATAATGACAATATAAGTATTATTTCTGAAATGCATATTGGTTTTGATTATTTGCTTATCTTCCTTTTAAAAATAGAATATGCTTCTCTGGGATCACTCTATGATTACATTAACAGTAACCGAAGTGAAGAGATGGACATGGATCACATTATGACCTGGGCCACTGATGTAGCCAAAGGTAATAATGCATCCTGTGTTCTTAGAGAGTTGGTGGGGGGCCTTTTCACATCCTGACAAGGTGACTTGTCAAAAAATGTATTATTCTATGTCTTTAAATGTTCTTTTTATTTTTTTTTCAAAGCAAAAATTAACAAGAACTTGCAACTTACTTTTATAGATAATCTTTCAGGCCATTGCCTTTCTACTTCTGCATTCCTTTTTTCTCTTTCCTTTCTTTATTTCCCTAAAATCAAATTTCAACAAAATCAATGGCTCAGGGCAGCCATTTTTACCCTGTTTTGTGACATTGCAATTGACAGTTTGACACATTCTGCAGAGAGATCATAATTTTACTGTTGCTCTACAGGTTTGTTTAGACCTGTGTAAGGGCAGGACAGGGCACAAGGCAGGTTTTCTGATCCCATGCAGACCGGGTAAAGGAGCAGTCAGAGTCCTCAGTAGTTTTGCAGGTCTTTTATTTGGGGTTCACCAGGCATATGGCAGGCAGGGGTGCTGGCTGGGGGACTGGGAGGCTGGCAGGCCTCCCAGCCCCCAGCAAGTCTTCACTCTATCTGGGCTCTCTGGCGTTCTCTGCTTCTGCTTCGGCTTCTCCTTCAGGTTCTGCTGCTGCTGGCTGGGGCTGCTAGCGTCCCCCCCGTGACGCCGCCCTTAAAAGCACAGTCTTAGCTCAGCTGAATCCCATCTACCTATGCCCACACCCTATTCCAGGTGCCCGCCATCAGGCATGCATTCAGGACAAGGATCCATCATCTATCCTGATGGCGGAAGGGCAGAAAAGCCTGACATTTTCTTTACCCTACAGTCCACCCCCTCAGGGTTTTCTGCCATATAGTCTATACATATATATACAATTTTCTAAGCAAACAAACAATGCAGCCATGGCCCACAAAAGCAAATACATCAAATATAACAAAATACAATATAACAAAATACAACAGAACACAAATAAGTCCAGGCAGGGCACCAACCAAGTGCAAAAGACAATTATTGGTACCAGCAGATGAGCCACCAAATCTGCTGCCGAAGGCACTGCTCATACGAGGGAGGGGAAATCACACACGGCATCTGCTATAACACACCAGGAGCCGTCAGGCTTCCTGGCCTCTCTGGCTGTAGTCTCGGCTACAAGGCACACACAGCATCCACCCCCAGGATGCACTAGCTCTGGGATTGGCAATTTTATTCTGTTGGGGGTAATCGCCAACCCTCAGGGTTTCTGTCTGCAGTCGCTCCAACACTCGGCCTTCATGGCCACCCATGCGACTCACAGACCCCTGCACTCAAGCCAACCCACTGCACAATCACATGGGTCGGGGATCCAAACTCTGCATTCGGCTTGGGCTCCACCCCAAGCCACATTCCCCACCCGTCCCCCAAGGACAGGTTCCTCAGCTCCTCACCCTCGCTCAAGAATGAGCAGGGCATCACCCACAGGTGATTTTACGAGACTCACAGGGCTTCAGCATACCCAGGCTGTTTAACAGCAGCTCAGGGCTTCTCAACTTATCATCAGTACCAGCTTTTGCTTTCTTAGTTGGCTTTTCTCCTCCACCTGGCTGCTGGGCATACACAGGCTGCTTTTGGCCATCTAGGCCCACTGGCCACCCCCAGATTCTCAAAAAATAAACATAACCTGCTAAGGTCCTCCGCCTTCTGGTGGGATTGTCAGTCCAAAATCATCAGTTCATCAGTCTATCAGTCCATTGGCCTCTCCCTGCTTCAGCAATGGCCTGCTGCCTCAGGGGTCATTGGCTGGTCCTTTCCGGTGTCGTTGGCTGGTCCTATCCGGTGTCGTTGGCTGGTCCTATCCGGTGTCATTGGCTGGTCCTTTCGGGCGTCTCCTTCACGCCAGGTCTCATCCTGTAGCTCGTGGACGTATCCATCTTCTATACCGCCATGGTGCCTCCAGCGTCGTCACAGGCAAAGTCTGTTCTCCTTAGTCCCTCCAGGTCTTCGGAGGGCTCCAATACCCGTCTGCATGGATCCTGCCGACATACGCCAATTGTAAGGGCGCAGGAACTGGACACAGTGCAGGTTTTCTGATCCCATGCAGACCGGGTAAAGGAGCAGTCAGAGTCCTCAGTAGTTTTGCAGGTCTTTTATTTGGGGTTCACCAGGCATATGGCAGGCAGGGGTGCTGGCTGGGGACTGGGAGGCTGGCAGGCCTCCCAGCCCCCAGCAAGTCTTCACTCTATCTGGGCTCTCTGGCGTTCTCTGCTTCTGCTTCGGCTTCTCCTTCAGGTTCTGCTGCTGCTGGCTGGGGCTGCTAGCGTCCCCCCCGTGACGCCGCCCTTAAAAGCACAGTCTTAGCTCAGCTGAATCCCATCTACCTATGCCCACACCCTATTCCAGGTGCCCGCCATCAGGCATGCATTCAGGACAAGGATCCATCATCTATCCTGATGGCGGAAGGGCAGAAAAGCCTGACATTTTCTTTACCCTACAACCTGGTTACCAGAAAATGTGATTTAATGTAGGATTAATTCTGTTCATTCTGTTCATGGCAAAAATAGTAACCATTCTGTTCATGGCAAAAACAGTAACCAATTGTAAAAAGCTTTATTTGTCCTGCCATGTAAAAGCAGTTCAGATTTTATTTTATATTTAATGTAAACTTGGAAATCACCCTTGGAAATGAAATATTTTTAATATGCAAAGTCCCTAAACAAGGTACCCAGTTCTTCTTCCCTCATAAATTCCTGCCCAGGCTAATGCTTTCTAAATCAAATTAAATTCCACTAATTTTTACCTCCCCTCCCCCTCATATTTCTAACTGAAAGTTTCTGAGTTTTATTTATAACTGTTAAAGTTGCTTTAGAAACAACTTAATCTAAATAATGGATACTGATAGTTACATTTGTATTCTAGCAACCCCTGGATAGCAAATGTGTATAAATTTTACTAGGGCAATAACTCCTTTGTATTAAAGCAAATAAAAATATATTTAAGACTCAATAAATAAAAAATTCACACTTTGCTTTCACTAGGAAGTCACAAGGTGACTTCAAAAAGTAATGGTCTTTCCTTGAGGAATTATCTTGTTTCTTTCAAGTTTCATCAACACCTGCCAAATTCTTCAAATAGGATTACTGAAAATTTTAAAGTTTCATGCTAAATGCTGCTGCTGAACGATACTTCATTACCTTATAAGAATAATAAGCTCCATGCGTAAGGTCGTGTACTTAAGACTTTGGCTGTGTTAATTAACTTTAATGCGTATTCATGCATCAGTCTTCTCAAATCAGCTTTAAAATTTCACATTCTTCAAGTCATTTTCATGTAATATCATAGTTACTTCTTGGCATGCAAGCAGGGACCACACCACCTGTTTGTAAGCAGGGTCATGTACTGTTACTGGGAACTGCCTGAAGCATTGTGGAAATAAACTTACACAAATGTAAATGCATTTACAAGCAGTCCTTGACTTAGAGCACTTCACCTTACAGTTGTTTACTTTTAGGGTGCTCAACCAATGACACCGATGTTGTTACTTAATAGTACTTGGGGTGGGTAGGCAGCAAACAAACCAACTGACATCCGTCATTCTGCTTCCTCCTGTGCACATTTCTTCAGCCTCCCTGGTCCCCAGCCGGTGCTCTCATCTCTCCTGCTCCCTCTCCCGTGCAGTACCTTCAGAGAGGAAAGTCCCTAGATTTCACATCAGCTGAGTTAGTTCTGTGTTTCTCAAGAGTGCTGACACTCTGTATGCTAAAGATCAAGGAGAGAAGGAACCAGAAAGAACAGGAAAGGAGAGAATGGGAGTGGATCATAGGATTGTTCAAAAGTAAACAGTAATAAATTCACCTTACTGTGGCTGGTGAATTGATCTAAAAGGCAGGTTCTAATGTGTTTGACCTCAGGTGAGAAGAGTGAGGCAGAGAAGATACTAATTTATAATCGTAAGTAATACTTAATATTTAAAATGGCCTATAGGGCCTCCCTGGTGACACTGGGGTTAAAATTAGTGCTATCATGCAATAGCCAGACACTGCGGCATAATTTTGATCCCTGGCCAGGGAGCTAACCCACATATGGGACAGCCGACCTCTCCTGTCTCGCCCACTGCTCCCCTCAGCAATGTATTTCAGTAGATCCGCCAGTTTTGCTCTTCACACTGTCTCTGGTGAATTCTGTAGCCACCCCCCCCACCACCACCCGCACCTCTGGCCTACACCCCAGTTGTATGCATAAATAAAAAAATCTTTTAAAATAAATAAATAAATAAATAAAATGGCCTATAAAAGGAAGAGGAAATCAATGCTTTTGAAATAACTTCCATGCTCTCCAATAGAACTCAGAACTTGGAGTCTAAATAAAGAGGCTTGATTTTTGTTGATTCAATTTCAAATTCAGCTACTTACCTTTCAATTTGACCATGATTGAAGCCATTGAAGCAACAAGATGTTGAGAAATCAAAGAATGAATAATTAATTTCATATGAGAATTGGTTCATGCATTTTGAAATAGGCATGCTTAACTTCACTATTTTGGAAAAGTACCTTCTCAAAACCAAGAAAAGATTCTTTGCTCTCTGGATGGGAAGAGGAATGGAGGATAGACCAAAAAGTATATCTGAAGTTTCTTCAAGTCAGTCAACAGTGTGTAAAACACTCTGTTGATTAAAGCAGATAAATCTGGATCCAGTCTTAAAATGGTTGTTATTGATTCTAAATCTCCCCAGTGACACCTTTTTTTTTTAAAGGAAATCCTGAATCTTAAAACGGATGAAGATATTTTCCATTTTTAATAATTGCTTGTGGGCTTCCCTGGTGGCACAACGGGTTGAGCACAGCACTGTGAAGCTGTCCCCAGCCTCTGCATCATGGGTTCAATTCCCAGCTTGCCAGGGAGATACCCACATGGCGTGGCAGACCTCTCCTGTCTCATCCGCTGCTCCCCTCAGCAGTGTTTTCAGTCTGTCTGCCTGTTCTGCTCCCTGCTCTGTGTCTGGTGAATTCTCTCACCCTCCCACGCCTCTGGCCTGTACCCCAGTTCTTGTATAAATAAATAAATCTTTAAAAAAAAGAGATCTTATAAAAAAATATTGCTTGCAACACAAATAAGGCAGAATTATGGATAGCACTATAAAAACACATTGAATAGAATTTTTGTGACCACTATTACTACTGTGTTTATGTATACTAAATATTTTATAAACATTCTATAAACTCTGCATTGTATACACGTAATTTATGGCACCTTTTCCCACAGTATCTGCCAACTATATTTAAAGTTTTTATACTTGCATTTTTTTAAATCCTTACTTGCACCTAATGTAGAAGCTCCCTAATTCTACTTCTAATAGTAATTAAACAAATTCTACCTAAAAAAGTTATTCAGGAATATGATTCCTAAAGAAAGAGAGAGGTAACTATGAAATTCACTCATAAATGTATTAAAAGATATCCAAGTTGTAGCTATTGAATTTTCAATTTGGAGTCTATAGAATACTGTAATAGAAGAAAGATTTCCTTTATTCCAGTTACATTTTAAGACCATTTAAATTACTAATACTTTTGTTAACTTGACTCTTTTTGGTAATATCTATATGACAGGAGTTTTAACTTTTTTATTTTCTTTGTTCTCTCATAATTCTTCAATACATAATAATCAGTGGAAAAATAAGAGATTATTTATAAAGGTTAATAGAATTTAACCTTTATAAAATTGAAATTTCCTATATACTTCAAAAGAACCAAAGCCTAGTTATTAAATTATGTTCAGTGGATAGTTCATTAACAAAAGGATTGGGGGTGGCCTATTTCTTCCATTATTTTGAAAATACAACTCAATAAATATTTTAAAGGGGTAGACAATACTACAGAAAAAGAATAAAACACTATTATCGGGGTAACTATGAGATACATCTTTTAAAGTATATTTTTTTGTTCAAAATAATAAGACAAAGTATTGTGTAAATCCAATTTATTGAAGTAACTTGATTTATATTCTACATATATTGGAGAAAATTTTGCAGGTCATTTAAGTATGAATCATCTCAAAGATCTTTCCTTGTAAGAAGAATAAAATATCTTGTAACTAAAACTAATATAACCAAAATATTTTATAACTATATGACAAAAATTATAAATATTTTATAATTTTTTTCTGATGATTACAAAATCTTTTACCAATCAAAACTAATGAATCCACTAGTTCTTCCATCCCTACCTCCTTTACTCCCAGGGTCTTATTGGAATAAATAATGAGAAAATAAGCTGCAGCTGGTGACTGCAGACATCCAAGTGAAAACTAAAAACCTCGATTAGAACTTCGGCTGACTTAGAAAGCAGTTGGTAGTGAAATTAGTGAAATACCTTAGTCATTAGAGCACTTTTTCCAATAGTAACTGTGCTATTTTCGTGCAGACTCCAGAAAATTAAGGTGTCCTTATTAGGTATCATAAGAAGCTAGCTTTAACCACAATCAGATTCTGATGTAGAAGAGATTAAAGCATATAAATTTTCTAATATATATATATATATATATATATATATATGTATCCTGTCTCTGTTTCATCAATTGTGGAAAAATAGGACATGTGACTTTAATTGCTGCTATGGAATACATTGCAAAATTATGAATGGTTAATAATAAGTTATTGTTGAAAATATTAAAAGGCCTTTCTTTCTCATATAAAAGGAATGCACTACTTACATATGGAGGCTCCTGTCAAGGTGATTCACAGAGATCTCAAGTCAAGAAATGGTAATGTTTTTATTTTAAAATGTTATTACAAAGTACCTGTATATAGAATTGAGCATCAAACTTTGCCTATCTTTTGTAACCTGTAGTTTTGACTCACCACTGACACTATGAAAATCCTTCCACTGTTAATAAATATCAACGTTCTCTATGTTATTTCAAGAGACTGCATAGTATTCATATAGTACACATAGTACAATGTGCAAGAATGTAGACATTTGGGTCATTTACATTTTTTATGACAAAAGAAAAGTTGAGCTTAATAATTTGCAGCAACATTTCAATACATACCTAATTATTTCTGTAGACTCATTTTATGAAAGAGCTATTACTGGATCAAAGTGTATAATCATGTATTTCTAGTCTTTTTAGTTTAGATAGTTATCTATACTAAATAGTTTTGAGAGGTTTTTTTCTTGTTACTTCTGAGTATTGTGTGTATATATATATATATATATACATTTTTTTTTTTTTTTGCATCAGTCTTATTACCTAACATAGTGTTTAGAAATGACTTTTTGGAGTTTGGAAAGTAAAGCCTTTCTTTTTCTTCTTCCTCCTGTACTTCATATAGTTTAGTTATAATCCTCTGTTTTATAACTTGGAGAGTATTTTTAAATGATTTGCAGAGTTAGACATTACCGTCAAGCGGGAATAGTAACAGATGCTTCTTCCATTACATTACTTGAAAGTTAACGGAGAAAGGGAATGAGATTACTTAGCTGGCCAGCACTAGCTAAAGTAAACATAAGTTTGCTATTGAAAAAAAAAGCATACTAATCACTTTATTTACATGTTTTAATTATTATTTCCATGCTTTCTAAGGAAGGAAGAGAAGGACTATTTTCTAGAAACTTTACATCACTGTAGCTAAAATGGGTATATGCTGATACTGGAGTCCTTAGCATGGGTAGTGATGACAGTGAAGGACGAGGGCTGGGGGACTTGACCCATCACCCTCCCTCATCCTCCAGGACTGAGTTTTGTGGGGATGGAGAAAGGAAGATGTTTGGCAACTGCAACTCAGCAATGTCCAGCTTGACCCGCCGGGAGACTGACTGAGTCTTCTTTCCCTTTTCTAGAACATCACTTTTCCTTTGGCACTTCTTAGGCATAAGCTTCCTGGAGCTAAACACTTTATATAGTTGGTGAATCTAGCAGGATTCTTCTAGTAGGAAGTGTCATAGTCTTATGACTGTAAAATTCGATTCATGCTCAAAATTTCAAACTAAAGTTGTTTGACTTCTCTCCTTTTGATCTACTTTCTCAGTATATCCTAAATATCCCATGAGAAGCTGATGATTAAATTATGGGTTAATCCATGCTGTCCTTATGAAAACTAAATAACAATGAAGAATGCCTCCATTTTTTAAATTATAATTTGTGTAGTTACTTGACAGGAACATATACACATGAAACAATATGTACCTAACTTTTAGCAATTGTTTTTTGTGGGGGAGGGAATAATAAGACTCTTTCATGTTCTGTGTTACATATTTATATATTAGCTATTTTTAAATGATACCTGTTGATCATATATTTGGAAAAAAGTAATAAAGGTATTTGTAAATATAATGAGTATTGTATTAGTATTTATATTTTTATTTGAAAAGGTTTATTGCATATTATATATAGTATCACATTTACCTTTAGGCTATTTCCCTATCCTTAGGTCATGCAGAGATTACTCTGTCCATTGATCAGGACCATTTTAACAGCTAATAACTAATGATCATCTACTGTGTTTTTAGGATTGATCCTTGGCCTCCCTCCTCTTGTGCTCTTAATCACCTGCTTCCTTAAAAGCCCTATCTACAGATTAACATTCCCAAATAGAGCTCAATTTCAGAACTATATCTTTTCACCTTCTCTCTATCCCTTTAAAAAGGCATTCCTGCATTCTCTTTCTTAGTGAGTGACAATGCCACATGCCTAAGCCAGAAATTAAAGGAATTATAACTTGATTCCAAAGCTCCTGTTCAAACCATTATGCTATATTGCCTCTTTATTTGATTTCATTCTTGAGTCCTCCTTCCACATCCAATTATTCAAAACCAGTTAATTCTGTCTCCTAAACGTTTGTTGACTTCTCTCCTGTCTTTTGCCACAGCCTTTGCATAGACACCCTCTTCTCTCTGGACTACAGCAACTTGTATACACAATGACATTGCTGTCAGTCACGTTCTCTAACATGCCGTCCCCTCTGCACATTTGACCCTTGATACCTCCACTTAAGACCATTCATTGGCTCTCCATTTCTCACAAAGGCTCTTCTTGACCTGGTCCCTGCCTTATACAATTGCCTGCCTTTTCTTCTGCTCCTGACCTTTAGTACAGGCTCTTTCTTCTACCCAGAAAACTACTTTCCTCCCCATTTATTCTTCAGGTCTTTGCATAAGCATCATTTCTCACAGGAGACTTCATATGACCTCCTTAGTCTTAGGTACCCCTGCTCTTTGGCTCTGTGGCAATCCCAAGCCCTCTCATCATGGGATTTGTCCCACTTTATTATAGATGTTTTTCTCTCCCATTAGACTGCAAGCTCCATGAGAGCAGAGATAATGCCAGTCTGACTTACTCTCCTATTCCAGAACACAGTGCACAGCCTTTCCCATTATAGGTGCTCAGCAAATATTTGTTGAGTGAATAATGTGGGGCTAAGTGAATGAATGGCTACTGTCTCTACTTTCAAGAAAATTACTCAAGTGGAAGGAAAAATGATATCTATGCATGAAGTAATAATGCTAATGAATTCCTCAATACTGAGTGAGTGCCTTGGTGGCAGAATTCAAGTGAAAATTGGTTCTCCTACTTACTACTAAACTATGCTTTTTCTTATCGGGCAGTACTACATTTGAATTAAATAAATTTCTTGAAAGGCTTTTTATTAGCAGCACTCATGCAATTATTTTTTTGTTTTAATGTCAACTCCTTTCTGCAAAATCTTTAATACAAAAGTACCTCTACTAACCTTTCCATATGGAAGGTAGAAGTGTATGTTTGTGATTTTTTTTCAGCATAAGATGATTCAAACAATTGTCATAATTTATCTTTTTTTTTTTTTAGTTGTTATAGCTGCTGATGGGGTATTGAAGGTAGGACTATTTCTTTTAACTTTATATATATATATGTTAATTTCAGATGTTGGTTTTTATAACTGATAATTCTTTTATTAGTAAGTGGAAACTGATTGTTTCTCTTTTTTCAGATCTGTGATTTTGGTGCCTCTCGATTTCACAACCACACAACACATATGTCCTTGGTTGGAACTTTCCCTTGGATGGCTCCAGAAGTAATCCAAAGTCTCCCTGTGTCTGAAACTTGTGATACCTATTCCTATGGTGTGGTGAGTTCATTGTTCTTTTTGATGCTAAAGAGGATACAAAAATCAAAAAACCTATGGGAGAGAGACAACAAACAGAATTTTTAGACACTGTGCTCATTCTGAAGGAGTGCCCACAGCAGTGGCCTCTGAGGGAACATTTTCTCAAGGCTACAGTGTTTATTTACTCACTTTTATGCACCTGAGTGTTTATCAGTGTTGAGGAGAAACCTATGCTACTTCCCAAAAACAAACTAGAGGAGCAGCACTGGGCCTGGTGCCCGCCTGTGGAGTGGGCGCTCCTGGGTGCTCGTCCCACTGTAGCATCTCCCTGTAATTCAGTGGAAACATGAATCATTTGGAGCAGGACTTCATTAGGATGGGTTACAGTGAAGAACAAAAGCACCAATAGATCTGCCAAATAAGTTAATTAACAGGAAACCTTTAGTGTAAACCATTAAACTGATTAAGGAGTTTCTGGAGAGTATGGATAAACTGTACTGAGTGTTTAACTCATGGCCTTGGCCATGTCTGCTTCAGGTCCTATAATATCTGACACAAGGATCTAAGGCATTACATAACAGTAAACATTCAGCAGCACAGGTTGAGTAATAGAATCATGTGTGTGTGAATAATAGAATAATGTGTGCAACGTAGTCACGACAGTGGAACAATGAATAGGGGAAGGAGGTGGGGGTGGCAGGCCCTACCTTTGTTTGGTTTGGTTTTCGGGGATTTAACCTATCAGTCTGTCAAGGTATTTGACTTGCTGCAGCAAACTTCGCAGCCAGTTGCAGCAAGTTTCAAGTTGCGTTTTGTATTTCCACACCAATGTTCTTCTGCAGAACCTGTTTCCCTCAGTCACCTGCTTTTAAATATCAGTTCTGCTTTCTCCTTAGAACCTTCTTTTAACCAGTAAAAGCAAAAATGCCTCAGTGATCACTCTCTTAACAAGAGGTTTACTTGGAATGCCTATAATCCTATCCTTTAGCTGCAGATCAGAATTTCATTCAAAAAAGTACACAACTGCTAATTCAATTCTAAAGGAGAATTCAGATCTTGTTTAATTCTGACCCCATTCTGTTGTAAATTATACCATTAGTAAAAGAAAAAGTACACGGGGTGCTCTTCAGAGTAGAGTCCTTGTGTTTATAAACAATCACAATTTTTTAAGAAGATGAAGGCAGTATTCCACATTTGTAGTAAATATTACTCAGTAGAGCAGGGGAAGAGTTACTAAGGTAGGTGAGGTGCCATGTTAGTTTTAGAAGTTTATAGTTCATAAACTGAGAGTGATACCTATCTAGGACAAACAATGCAGTTGTTTAGATTTTTTGATGTCATTTCTAAGATAGGTCTCACTGACAGTATGTATTTGTCAGATGCACAAAACATCTAATAGTTCATTAAAAGTCTATTCTGTTTCTCAAGCCTCCCTACCCTACCAGCAGTCACAAACCCATAAGAGCACCAAAAAAAAGCTATATACTCCCAAACAAACAATATAGTTTTGCTTTTTCATTTTTCTATTCATACTTGCTGTACAAATTAGTCTCTAATATTCTCGAAGTCCCTAACCCTCCACAACTTGATAAACCTGTGTTGCTTCTTAACACATAGCAAGACTAACCACCTTCGTACAGCCTTAAAATAAATGCACTGCAAATGCCAGAAGTAGATCTTGTGATGCTTGCTTCTAAGCTGGTAAACTCTGCTAGGCAGGCAACTGTTTCTCCATTTTATAAAAAGGAGATTTTTCAACCTACTTATAATGACTTTTCTTGAAGGACCAAACCAAAAGGAATTTTAGTTCTGTTATTCACACACACACAAGGAAAAACAAAACAAAAACATAAGACTTAAGGAAAACACAAATCATTGAGAGAATAAACCTTCTGAGAATACACTGTCTAGCCACGTTTTAAAAACAAAGCTGTCCTAATGACAATGCAGAAAGGATTAGCTTCTTAGAAGCTTCTCAGCCAAAACGAGCTTTGAAAACAGTCTGGCTTATGGGAAAGCATCACTGCCTCGCTTGTCTGGGAGCCCTGTTCCAGAACAATCCCAGCTCAGGTAATGGCTTTCCATTGTTTGTAAAAGAAAAGGCAGGAAAAGTGCCCAGCCCTATCCAAGTTTCTCTTCTGTCAACTGAAAATAGAAATTTTCCTTTTGAGCACAGTTTAAACGTGAGGACACAGTTTAAACGTGAGGACGTCGCAATATAAAAAGAGTTGGAAAATATTTTCAAGGTGAAAGATCACAATAATTGGCCCGAATCCCTGCAACTGATATTTTCAGGCATAGTTTAATATATTTTTAGACCTCCGAGTGACTTCCTCAACAAAGTTAACTTTTCATGCCAAGTCGTTTTGTTTAGTGTAAAAAAAAAAAAAAGCAACTGTTGTTCTATCCCATACCACCTAATTTTTGATGCATTTCTGAATCTGGTGAATATATAAGAGGAAATCATGAGATGTGCTGACACTGGAATGAAACTAAAGACCTCATTTGGGCTTCAGAACCCAGCAGTTAATGACGCCATCACAATGGTTTTACATCCATCATGTGGCCCCCTCAGTTAGAAAAGCTCTTTAGAGATACAGAGAGGGAATGAAATGCAACTGCCTTATTTTTCCAGACTTAGAACACTTAGAGAAATATAACTTGGATCTTAACTAGATTTTGGACACTTTCCAACTGGTTATTTTGGAATAAAGAATGACATGACATAAATCTTTTTCTGGTGTTATTCCCCTAGCCCTTGGTTTTGCATTTTACCTTGTCAGTCTGTGTGTTTGCAAATATGCAACTGTTAGTGCATTCAGGCCAAACTCAGAAGGGAGGGGGCGCAAGCCTGCTCATCTGACCGTTTTGGGGTCTGGGGCTTTTGATTTACTTGCGACTGATTCACTTCTCCCATTCTCCTTGGAATGCCAAATCCATTAATTTACTTGCTCTTCCATCCTTCCCCCTTCCCAGCCCCAGCACCAGGGGAGTGGTAATTACAACAAATTGAGGGGCTTCATTTCCTGCTCAGCCCTCTCGCCACTGCATCCCCCTCCACTGTGCAGACTCAGGATGTGGGGGTGATGGCCTACCTAGTCTTGTTCTCACCTTCCCTTACCTGCAGTGTTTGTTAGAATCCTCCTCTTCTGGGGTGCTCCTTACCTTTTCCTAATCACTTCTGTGACTCAAATAGAATTATTCAGTAGCTCTTCTAAAGAAGTACCTTACACACTTGATTAAAAGCCCAAAGAGGCTTCAGTGACTTTTTTTTCTCCTGCTTGAGCAGCATCTGCCAATTTCCCTGATTTTCCTGCTAATTATCTTTGTGTTAGCCGGAATTCATTTAACATGTTATGGCCCAACGAAGACTGAGTACTGACTGAGGAAATACAGGATAGAGAGTTTATAGGATTTGGCGAATAAACTCTATGTGCTCAATGCACATTCTTATTTAGAAGAGGTGTTTTTGTTTTTAGAAGAAGAAAACACCAAATCAAAACCGCTAAGTCTTGCTTCTGCCATGGCTCCATACCTAACACACAGCCTGGCACATTCCTTTCTCATACTGCGCTCTCCCTTTCCTAAAGTTACATGGCCTTAACCACATGGGTTGACCTTCAGGTGAGACAGCAAGTTCACATTCTAGCTCTGCCACTTCATAACGGAGTGTCTTCGGGCACAACTTTATTTAAGTTACTGAAGCCTTGGTTTCCTCATCTACAAAATGAGGATACTATCTCTCCATTGGGAATGATATTCATCATTATAATATAAGTAAAGGGTTTAACAGAGTACCCAGAGCATAATGAGTACTCAGTACTGGAAGTGGTGGTTATTATTATGATTACTATTGATAAAATTAGAATTGTTTCTGCACTTTATGAAAATATTAGTAGATTCTAACTTTTGATGACCGTTTGCATAAATAGAGAAGGCAACCTTGTGCACAGCTCTCCGTTATTCTGTGTTTAAAGAGAAACCAAAACCATTGGCTGTTTTCAACCTTACCAGAATCAATTTACTATCTTTGGGCATTCCAGTTCAGATTTATTGATCATGCTGTCTCAAGAATTGCAGAGAGATGGACACACATAAACCTTCTCTCATACATGCATTCTGTCTCTATGTACATAAAGTGTTGATTACATTTTAGAATATAGTATAATAAATTATGTCATAGGTAAATGAGAATGAATCCCTTAGGCTGACTCATTTTGAGAGAGAGTTCGCCAGAACAAAATCTAAATGTTACAGTTTTACAAGTACCTACCATTATGGTTTAACCAGTGAATTGGATTTCTGGCTTGATTTCTCTTTTAGATGAAACAGTTATTGAATCTTTAAAAATATTATCAAATTCTCAGTTTTTATACCATTTTTTATCAGAGATTGGACATGCAAAGAGTTTTGGCTGACAAAATATAAAATCTAATTTGTGGGAATACATGAGATTTCTAATAGCTTATGAGATAGTTAAAGATAGTTTCATTGGCTTCACAAGATTTTAGTCTAGCTCTAGATGTTATAATTCCTAAACCAGGTTTTTTCCTAATATATATATTTTTTCTCCATTCTCTCTATATGTATATAGATAAAATATATGGAGGAAGTTATGTGTGTGAATTTATAGGTTTTACCCAAGCTTCTATGATGGGGATGGTTGTGTCTGGTAATTGGATACAGCTAAATGTTAGATAAAGTTTCAGTAATATACCAAAAATATAAAGTACAAGAATAAAAATTCCATTTTCTTTTGTTCCAGGTTCTCTGGGAGATGCTAACAAGGGAGGTCCCCTTTAAAGGTTTGGAAGGATTACAAGTAGCTTGGCTTGTAGTGGAAAAAAACGAGGTAAGACTCCGATTCTCCATTCAGGTACATAGATCAGAAAACAGTATTGGGGTTTTGCAAAAGACTTTTTCATCTTCTTCAAATTGAAAGTAAGTTCACGCTTATGGAAAGATTAGCAGTAGGAGCTAACACAAAGGGTCAAAGTGATGTTATTCCTCATGAATGGACCCTTTACATCTAATTGTTGCAGCTTCACGTCGTGATGCTGTAGATCAAAAATTGTACAAGTACTGTACTAGTTTCTCAGTCTCAATTGTAAAACCTAGGGGTTTGTTCTTAGTGATGAAAGAAGCCATTGCGTCCAAGGTAGGGGAACAGTTTAACTCCATCTCCTGCGTTTAGGACATCTTTTTTACTGGCCGGGAGTTGATATATCTGTAAGAGACCTTCAGCTACTTCAACTTACCTCTCCCAGCAGGAGTCACTATAGTACAAGAAACTGTCGCTTAGATGAGAATTTCAAAAATAAAAGAAGAAAAAATAGTTTCAAAAAAGGGAAAAATTACAGTTTTGCCACCTACGTTGAACACTACATTGAAGATGAGCTCCTCACTGGAATTGGCGAGGCAGTGGCGTAACTGCTCACTTCTTCATGCAGAGCCTTTCCATTTCAAAAGGACTTCAGTGGCGTAAACACCGTTTGTGCTGTGTCCCCAGCCTCGCTTTTCTTCTTCCCACAAATTGAGGCTTTCAGTTAGTTGGACCTATGAGCCTACATCAGAGAACATGGTACATTCATATCAAAGAGAGCAACTACATTTTGAAAGGTTTAAAATTGTGACTGAAACGCACAGCCATGGAAATTCTCAGCATAAGGATGAAGCGTTCAATATCAAGGTATTATGAGAACTTAGATCATGTAATGGAATCACGCAGTTGTCTTTGCAATGCAAAACAACTCTATTTCACAAAACTTCTTCATTTCCAAATCTTAGCTGTGCCCTCTACACAGGGTAAGATTGCAACCTTAGGATAAAATAATTTTCAAAATAGGGGAATATATAGAACTATTTCCCTTTTTAATGCTTTAAAAGAATTGGACTGATCTCCCCAAATGAGTGCAGAACACACTCCATTAATCAAAAAGCTGCTATTGACTAAGAGAAACCAAGTCTGTCTTTTAGATCACATAATCCAGAGTTACTTTATTAATTTGTCCTCCTGAGCTGTTGAAAATGGGTGAAATGTACATGAGAGCTGAACTTGATGGGAGAGAGCTGCCTATTTAAGAGAGATGAAAGGAAGTTATTTGAGAATGTGTTTTTCTCATTGTTTCACAGGAACTGTTCTGTTTTAATTAAATATGATTGTAATTCCTGGTGTGCTGTTAAATCAGATCTCACACACAGATTGACTGATATTTTCACAATGTGACAACCTACTTGTTTCTGTTCTGTTTCTTTTGCCAGTGATATGATTAGATATTTGGCTTTTGGTTTACAAATGAAAATAAAGAAAGTTATTGACCTCCTGTTGACTTTAGAGCAGAGCAATCCATGTTATCTTTTCCCTCTACATCGTTTTAAAAGAAACTACAAGAAACTTGTTTTAAAAGCTAACTGGGCCCTCTAGATATATAGAGGAGACAGAATAATATTTTTAAAATAATATCTCATCAAAAGGATCCCAGAATAGGTGTGAATCTAAAGTACTTTCAAAACAGTGGAGTAGCTGACAAGGATTTTAAAAGCTGAAGAGAAAAATGAATTTAGAAGCTGCCTTTGGTTAGTTGACTTGAGGTGTGGGAATCACCCAGAAGTCACCTTCAGAACCTCCTCAGCGCGAGAGGGCTACCACCTGCTTCTCCCCAATCCTTAGAGTGTACTCTTTTCTTCATAGTGAGAGCTGATGACTAGCTGGTAACTGAGAGAGATTGCTCAAAGACATTCCATATTATGTTTATTAAAAATAAGAGTAAGTTGAAAGAAATTCACATGGTAAAATAAATTTCCTCAACTTTTTAATAAACTTAAGGAAAGTTGGACATTCACTTATTTCCATTCTGCCAATACTTGTCAGAAATATAGAAATTAAGTTTAAGTTTAGTGTCCTTTGTTTTCAGTCAAGAAGGTGATGTCATGTTGTATCACAAATTTACTATAACAAATTTTGTTGACATAGCATTAAAAGAATTCCCTAGGATTTATTTTATTTCACAATAAAATTCAGACCTTGACTCACACATAATTTGTAAAATCCTGTCAACTTCTAATCATTTATTTTGTTTATTTTTACTTTGGAATAATTTGGGTTATTGAGTTGAGAAGAGAAAGCTTTATTTTTTTTCACAGGCTCACAGGCTTCATTTAAATGAAGAATGATATGTTTAAACTTTTAGGAACACATTTTAAGTGTGAGCTGTTAACCCTAGAATGTCCCTAATTCAAATATCAGGGCTACTCTTTTTTTAACCTTTTATCCTGAAAAAATTATAGACCCATAGAAAGTGGCAAAGATTATACACAAAATTCTCTGTAACCTTCACCTAGCTTCCTCCACTGTTGACATAAAGAAAAAGTGTAATATCAAAACCAAAATGTTGACCTTGACACATTACTTTAACTCTAGATCTACCCAGTTTCATAATTTAGAATTGTTCTATGTGCCTGTGGGAAGATCAATATTTTCTAAAATTTCTATTTGCAGATCTTTGCTTCTCAGCCCTTAATAATGAAATATGACCATTAGACAATTACTTTTGTTAATATTAAATTTAAAACTAGATCCATAAAGCACTGTTAAATGTACAAAGCTAACAATGAACATTCTAGAAGGAATGAATTTAAGAGGGCATTTCTAATACATGTTCTAAATGTAACAGATATTGGCCTGAAAACTCAGTTAGTGGTCATTCAGAATGTTATAGCAGCATAATGTCTGTCTTGTTATAACTTACATTCTCAAGAAAATGTATTTTTTTAAGTAGTAAGACTACTCTTCTTGATTAACATAGAAATCCTCAAAATACTCCATTGTTGTTGACTATACTTTAGGGAAAAAATTAACTTAGAAAGTAATTCTTGCATCTTATGTAGAAAATGGTACAAAAGGTATATGACCTTTAAAAAATGCCATGCCTGCTTTAGTGGTTGGGATATATTTCAATTTTAAATTTGAATCTGTTTTACTTTAAATTATTTAAGTTTTAAGTAATATTTAAGTACTCATATCTGGTTATTTCAGAATGTCTTAGTGCATGAGGATGGCCCACATTTATATAATAGAAATTTAAGTATTTTAGATTCTATTTGAAAGTCTTTATTTAATGCACAAAATAATCCATTTTATAAAGTGTCTGAGTGGGGATTTAACTAATATTTGACCATATCAGGTAATTTAAAATAATTATGTCTCCTTGTATAATGTCCCAGATGTGGTATCTAAATGTTTGTCAGTAGGAAAAGATGATAGAAACGATCAACATCCATACCCATCCACTTCACACTTCAATTATTGGAAAAATCTTTTTAAAAGTTGTATTGAAAATATTACCCTTTATGGAAAATTATTTTGAGTTGCAAGTGCTGTATAGTCAGCTGCATAATGGCACTTACTCTTCGTTTTATGTCCCCACTGCAACCATCTAATGTTTTTTAAAAAGTAAACACCTGCTTGAATTCTTGGAAAGTTCAGGGCATTTCAAAAAATACTTTCTGTTTGTGAATCAGAGTTAGAGTGTAGGGTCAAAAATTTATAAACCTCATTGTTTGCTTTGCTCAGCTGAATGGGGCATTTGAATTTTGGTGAAGAGTAAGAGTTCAGGCTTTAGGATATGTTTCAGGATCTGATGTTCTTGACTGCCTCCAGGTGCTTCCCTCCAGTCTTTATAATAAACAAAAATGCCTTAGAAGATTTCTCACTCTCAACAGCCACTAGGGGCATTTCATGTTCTATGAGAACTGCTACTATAGAGTGTTAGAACAGGATGGCTGTACATATAGTCGTTGGTGTATCAGGTTATTACAGTCTATGGGTTTGACCAACACTAAGCTATATTCGGTCATACATTCAAATTGTCTCATTTACCAGTGATAAAATGCACATCTCTTTAAAATGGTCTCCATGATCATTGATGATGAAGATGTTCTCTGCCTTGTATACTTGCTGCCCAAGCTGAATAGGTTTCCTTGTTGCCTATTTGTGTATTTCATAGTTACCTATAAAAGTTCAGTGATAGATTGCTGGTTTTACATTTAGTGTTTCAGTTATTTGCCTTTCTCCTGCTGTAATTTCTTTTAGAGTTGACTCTTTTTATTGCATTTATTGTGTTGAACCTCTCCATTACTGTGACTCCTCTTTGGAGGAACTGTATAAGCAACTTTAACAATTAAATATTGTGAATCAAAATATAAATTTTCACCCATCATTTATTAATCAGTGTAGGCCTTAAATGTAATGTCCTGTTTATGATCATAAATTAACTCCTATGAGCTTTCAGTTAGTTTTTGCTTACCTTCATGAGTAAACCCTGGTGTGTTGTTTTTCTTCTTGGTTGTATAGAGATTAACCATTCCAAGCAGCTGCCCCAGAAGTTTTGCTGAACTCTTACATGAATGCTGGGAAGCTGATGCCAAGGTATGTATATATTTGTTTGTTTGTTGTATTCAGAATTCTGAAGTTCTCCTTGCTTGCTTGACTTTGGGTTTTTAAAACCTGGGCTGATAAAATCCATGCGTTGCATGGCTGGCGTGAGCCCCGGGTTGGCTGTTCAGGCTTCCCCTTGACAACTGCTTATCTTGCTCCCTAGAAACTCTTCATTGCTGTTTTGTAGGCTATTGCAGTGGAGTTGGAAAAATCCCAAAACTTAGGCTTTCATGTGGTTATCACATTTGAGCCCATTTCCTTTCCCTGCAAAGATCATTTTAAGACTCTCACATTCGTATGGAAATATTTATAGATAAAATGATAGGCTAGTCTTGAATTTGCTTCAAAATAAAATAAAGGGAAATGGATGACGGCAGAGGTTAAACAAGATTGGCCATAATAATTTTTGAGGCTGAATGATAGGTATGTGGAGGTTCATATAATGAAAAGTTAAAAAGTAAAAGAGGCCTTTACAGATTAAACATTAGAATAAGAGAGAATTACATTCAAGAAAAAAAACCTAAAATTGTTGAAATCTGTCCAGTTTTTTATAGAAATATATATATGTTACAAACTGATCTTTTAAATAGAGATCTAAGAAGAAAAAAATTAGGAATGAAATTTCTTTCTTAACTTAAACCAGTTCTCCTCAGAACTCCCCCCCCCCCCCGCCCCAAGAAGAATTAATGACAGCATGTAGTCTTCTTCAGTGTGTTTCTCTCGTACAATAGCACAGCCAACCCTGGCGGCAGTGGCTCCTGTGCCCCGTGCCCCACGCACTCCCTGTTGGTTTGACCGGCCAGCACTTTGTTTTGGAAATTTAATGTTAGTTCTGCCCAGCTTTGTACATTTTATATTGGCCTCATAATCAGCAGCTTCAACCTTTGCTATCACTCCTGTTCATAAAATTACCTTCACTCTTCTTAAGTGTAAAGTCCTATATTTACTTAGTATTTTTTTTATTAAAGAACTTCACATTTTTAAATGTTAATATTTGTTGGGTTTTTTTTTTTTAGTATTTTATGACAATTTTGTGTAGATGTTTAGTTGTCTCTTTAGACCTTTTTGTTTTAGTATGTGATTATGCAGAATATGGGGATTTTTTTAAGCGTGAAGAGAAATGCCTGCCCAAAGCAACTAACCTAGTGGAAACTGTAAGCTTCTATTTGCCGACTTTCTCCAGGACATCCTGCCGAATGCTCTGACACCCTTTCTGTGCTCTTTCCTGCAGTTATGTGTCCCTTGTGGCATAAACAGTCATTTTGGCAGTACTTTTCTCTCCGACACTTAAAAAGAAATTTCACCTGAAATTATTTGCATTGGTACAACTAGATCTCTAGCATTGTGATTATATTTCAGAATGCAAAGCAGGTTTTTAATTTCTTAATCAGAAACTCTGCACCACATTAATTAAAATTCTAAGAACATACATTGATAGTGGATTAATTAAGATGGTGTAAACACCTAGTATATTAGGCCCAGCGTTGAGGCCATGAAGTTTGGCATGTTAACATGTTTTATCATGTTGGGGCCTCCCTAGTGGCACAAGGGGTTAAGACACAACCTATGAAGCTATCTGCAGCCACTGCAGCATGAGTTCGATCCCCAGCCAGGGAGCTACCCACATGATGTAGCAGACCTCTCCTGACTCGCCCACTGCTCCCCTCAGCAGTGTACTTCAGTCAGTCTGCCTGTTCTGTTCCCCATCTGTCTCTGGTGAATCTTCCCATTCCCCCTACCCCCCGCCATAGCTCTGGCCTGTACCCCAGTTCTTGTATGCATAAATAAATAAATCTTTAAAAAAAAAACATGTTTTATCATGCTAACACAAGGGGTCAGCTGACCAAAGGAATCTTGTATTCTTGCCAAGTGAAGTATAGAGAAAGTTTTAAATTGTTTTTGGTGCCTAAATTTATGACATTTTGTTCTAATAAAAAACGAATACATGTCCCCCATATCTGAGGTGATGGCATACCAAGCTGCACCCACATACCCGCTGGTTCAATGCTGATCTCCTCCAGACACACCTCGTAGCCCTCCATTCCCTCCTGGTACTCTCTTCCTTCTTTTCTTCGTGTCCCTCCCCCCATCATCATCAAGCCTTCCTGGGGTCTGCCCTTGCCCATACTTAGGACCTTTTTCCTAAACCACAGTCTAGGCTACTGCCTTACCTTGTTTTCAGAAACATCTTTTCTTCCTAAATGAACCACAAGCTCTATGAGTGAATAGTAGTAGTCCTTGTGAGTGTCTCCCTAAGCACCTTACATAAACTTAGTAAGTAAAATGCCCACTTTACTGTTAACTGAACTAATCAGGCAAAGATCTACTTCACGAGAGTCTCCATTTCAGTCTCCAGCTATAGTATGTGATCGGTCAACTGGAAGTTCATGCCTGGCCTATGCACATATATAGAACAAAAATAGTTAAAATATTTTCTTTTTGTTTCCAGCCCTTACACTTTAGAGTATTAACACATAGATTAAAGTATTCAGCTCACTTTTAGAAATATATTTTTGAGTAAGGGGGGGAAATGTTTACAAGTTGGTATTAGGTAAATGTCAGATCATTTGTCAGTGACTTATATCAGGTACTCAGAATATTTTATTAAGAAAAGAAGGGAGTAAAGATGGGTATTGGTTCATCCTACACTGACATTTCTAAATAGTGAAAAAAGGAACTAAAATCATAATTGTGATAGGAAGTGGTATTTATCTTCATGTGATAATATATTTTGAAAGCTTTAGGTCATATTCCTGGTGTCTGTAACTTGCCATCTGTGTGATACCACACAATTAATACTTTCCCAAGACTGACTTTCCTTATGTATAAGATGAAGATAACAAATATAGAAATAATGTATATAGATGCTTAATAAATTGTCCTGCCATGGCTTTTTAAGTAGGTAAACCCCACATAAAACCTAACAGGGACCTACTCCCTTCAGAGGGACTTCCATACGATCCAAGACCAAATGCTGTGTTCTGGAACTGGAATCCTCACAAAATATTCTTGCCACAAAATTCTGCAGGGTTGTTGCTTTTTAAATGTTCACTTTGATCACTTCTAACTATATATTCTAACTATAGAATTAAGGTCTCTTTTCTAAGGATGATTGCCATCCAATTACAGAAGAGTTTCACCTTATTTGAAGAATGATTAAATGTGGAGGAAAAACATTTTTCTATAAAAATTCATCAAGTCCTCCTGCTGCTTTTCCATGCAGAATGAAAATCCTTTATTTGTTGTATAATTACTTCCTATGCAAATGATTAAAACATTTTTCTTTTTGCAACCTGGCCTTTGTGGCAGAAATTAAAATGGGAACTAAGTCAAAAGAAGACAGAATATTTTCCAAATTTCCTATGTAAGGCATTTTCCTTTGTTTATTAGAACACTTAATACACAGCACAGAATTTAGCGACCTACGCCCTCTTTTTAAAAAAAACACACATCCACGGCTGCACATGTGTATGTGTGTCCTTAGAAAAGTATAATCGTGACAGAACTCAGAATAAATATCTCAGTTTTATATTCCTGAGAAATATAGCGTAGGAAGAACTCAAGTCCTGAGAGCAAGCCACCTCAACATTGTTCCTTCTTGTTTTTGTGCTCCTAAATTAAAATGCATGTTTTAATTACAGCAACTGTAATTTGTTCCAAAATGGTGTAATTATGAGGCATGATGAAGAGAGACTGTGCATCATCCTTTTATTATCTTTCTCCATTTCGGCTATAACCTTTTGTCTTAACCTTGGCTAGAACCTAAGCAGATAGGCTGGTGTAGTTACTGCTAGTTAAGGAGAAGCGGGGAGCCACTGCTTTTTAGTGTCTAGTAAACAGTTCCTTACAGTGTTCCAGCACCGATCTCATTGTAATGTGAAATAAACATTCAGAACAATGAAGTTATGATGGCCTTAAAATTGGAGAATTTTTTCTGACGACTGGCTTAGGAAATTTTATTAGTTCTGATATTAATAAGTAAATTTCCCCCTAACATTTTAGTATAAAATGTTTAAAACATACAGAAAAGTTGACATATTCTACAGTGAATGTTGATCTGCCCATCCAGACTCTACTACTTGCCTTCTACAACACTTTCTTTAACCCATAGTTAGGTTTTTAAATAATTTAACTTTTTAGGACTCCTAATCATATGTCAAAGAGAGAATTAATACTTTTCTTCCTGGAAGAAAAACTGTTATTTTTACAACATTAAACTGCATGTTAGAAAAATGTCAGTTTTTTCCTTTGAATAGTTGACTGAAAATAAAGAATATGTTTCCCTAATCCAGAGTGATCTGAAAGGTGTAAGTCAGGACATTGTATATCATATTTCATTTTGTTCTGGTGAGCTAATTACTATGTTTGTGGATTTTCTTTTATATTCTACTTTAAGTCCTGACAAGTGACTGTTTATTTTCTCTTCAGAAACGACCGTCTTTCAAGCAAATCATTTCAATTCTGGAGTCCATGTCAAATGACACTAACCTTCCTGACCAGTGTAACTCATTCCTGCATAACAAGGCAGAGTGGAGGTAGGCGGGCCTCCCCTGGGGTCCTGTGTCCTGACTTTGTGGGACCCATGGCTAGTTGCAGTACAGACAAGAACCAAAGAGCTTAATGATAGTCCTGATTTCTAAGCATGGTATAAAAATTGTTTTTTTTGTTTTAAAGATTTTTGGAGATCTAGTAAGTCCTCCATTTCATAGTTAAGCAGAAAAGAGTGTTGCTCTAAGCTTTGTTGCCTTATCCTATGTCTAAGCATTTGGAAAGAATATTGAAATCCTATCTTCTGAGACAAGAGACAGTTCCCAGACATTTCTCTGTACATACTATGTTAGGAAGCTTCGGCCTCTGTCTGGTGAGAAATAAAAATGCTTTTTCCCTTGACATTTGCAGAGCACTGTATCTATTGGTGGGGAGGCAGGGAGACAACCAAAACACTTTTAAAAGGAAAGTTTTGGTGTCATAAATCCTGTTAGATTTTGTCAATTGTAAAACAAACTTTGTAATGAGACAATTGTATTGTATGAGTGGAAGAAGTAAACCTGGGATGAGATATTTGAGCCAGGTCACGTGATGCACTAATATAAATAGCATGTTTGGGAGCTGACATTATTCCTCCCTGACTCAGCAGAGATTTGAGTAACTTCATCTCTGCTCCTGGTCGGGGTGGTGTAACATGACTCCTTACGCCACCTGCTGTTGCCAAATGAAAACTGCATGCACCTTGAAAATAGGACTGACTTGTTTACTGCTGTCATTAGGCATTTCTCTGAACTTACTGGTTGATTGGTGTTTTACAATAACCTTATTTATTTTTATTCTGTGAAATATCTATCTAGGGCAAGTGAGTTGATTGAATTTTTATATAGGGATAAAAAAAAACTACTATATTCTCTGATCTAGGTATGAGTGACTTTGTTGTAGACTGAAATAATGAACATAACAAACGTGTGTGTAATATTTTTTCTCCTACTATAAAAAATCAACACATTTAATCAGATCACTCCCATTTAAAATCCATATATCTGCACTATTAGGACAAAACCTAAAATATTTAAAACTCGTGAGACCTTCTGTGCTCTGGCCTCAACAGCCTCATTTTCACGGCATCATTCCATCCCTTAAATTCTGCCTTTAGGACCCTCAAAAAAATGCATATTTTTTTCCTTACTCAGAATCCTGGCAATTGTGGTTTCTTCTGTTTAGTACTCATTCCGTTTAAGGGCACACCACCCCTGATACCCACACCCAATCTTAGCTCCTATGTGTCATTCAGATAGCTGCAATAACATGTCCCCAGAAGTGTCTCCTGACTCCAGACCAGATGAGGTTCTGCCCTGTGTGGTCTGACAGCATCTCCTTTGTAGCCACTATTGCTGCTGGATTAATAAGCAGTTCTATAGCTTTTCCTTTAATGTGTATCTCACTGGCTAAAATATAAAGAGTCAGATAATCTCCTTTGTTCATCACTGTAACTGTGGCACCCAGAAGGGGCCTTGAACCAGCAGTTGCTCAAGAAATATTTGGGGAAGGCAACACTGTGGTCATAACAATGTGAAAAGACATTATGATATTACACACAAGAGAATGTGACTATATAAGGTGATTTGTTGGCAGTGATGCCTGTGTTTCTTTAATTCATTCATTCATTCATTCAGATATTCCCTGAGCCTCTGCTGGGGCCAGGTGCCTTCTAGGTATTGGGTGTGGTGATGAGGCAGAAGGTTCTCAGCGCGCTTGCAATGTTCACCGTTACTACTAAATATAAACTTACTCATAACGACTTCATTACTATTTTAATAAGTGTTATGACAGTGGGTGTGGATGTCTGAGTATATAAACATGGAATCTAATGTAGTCTGAGGAGATGATATAAAGGACGATTCTTCTGAAAGGCTATTTAATCCTCTATCTAAAGGATCAGGTGGATTTGAGGATGACTCAATATAATTGAAATAGGGTGTCTTTTTTTTAAAAAGATTTATTTATTTGTTTTGTTTGTTTGTTTGTTTGTTTATACAAGCACTGGGTACAGTCAGAAGCGCGGGAGGGTGAGAGAATTCACCAGAGTCAGAGCAGAGAGTAGAACAGGCAGACCGATGAAGTACACTGCTGAGGGGAGCAGTGGGTGGCAGGAGAGGTCTGTGCGCCATGTGGGACTCTCACCGCCGGCCGGGGATCAAACCGGTGCTGCAGAGGCTGCGGGCAGCTTCGCAGCCCAGCGCTCAACTGCTGTGCCACCGGGGAGGCCCTGAAATAGGGTGTCTTTTAAAATATGTCAATGAAATATGAAAATAGAAAGTTGTAAAGTTTCCAAATAAAATTGTAAAGCCTTCTTATGGCAAAAGCAATAACCATCACAAATGAATTGGCAGGACCAATGTCATCCTGTTAAAATCTTTTTCCCCCTATATGGCTGTCTTTCAGGAACTAGTTAATCCTGAGAGCTGGAAAGAGAAGATATTGATAGATCTTTCCCTGAACCCCTAAACCACAGTTTGAGAAGCAGCAGAATTGTTTTAACTAAACTTGACAGCTGGTTGAAAACATGGGGAAGAATAATAATATTGACTGCAATAATATCAGGGAGCACAGCACAGCTGTAATATATTATGTTCCTACCGGATGCTTGTACTTTTTTTAGATTATCTTTTTTTTTTTTTTTAAGATTTATTTATTTATTTATACAAGCACTGGGTACAGTCAGAAGCGCGGGAGGGTGAGAGAATTCACCAGAGCCAGAGGGGAGAGCAGAACAGGCAGAAGGACCGAAGTACACTGTTGAGGGGAGCAGCGGGCAGCAGGAGAGGTCTACGCGCCATGTGGGACCCTCGCCCATAGGCCGGGGATTGAACTGGCACGCAGAGGCTGCAGGCAGCTTCGCACCCAGCACTCAACCGCTGCACCACTGGGGAGGCCCTAGATTATCTTTTTTAATCCACATGGCGGCCCTAAATTATATCATGGATGCAAAAACCAAGGTCTGAGCAGGTCGGATACCTGCCTAGGTCATGCAAGGCAGAACCCTGGTGGAGCCCGGCGGGTCTGGGTCATAGACCTGGGTGGCTCATGTGCTGCGCCATTCCTCGCTGGACTTGTGGCTGGTGCCATATGCCACCCACTCATCAGCAAGCACTGTTCCCTTGACCACATTCTGTTTTAGTGACGGAAAATATTACAGGGCTTGATCATTTTAGGTTATTAGGGCAAAACCACTGTGTCACTCAATATGCCACGTGCTGAAAAGAATCAAATGTCTTGTCGGCTCATCTGGATATTTCCAAGGACAAGACATTCCGACTGCTCCTCTATTTGTCCTGACTGTGTTTGGTGTCTGAAGCCATTGACTCGTGTAGTCTGATTCCAGTCCTGCTCTGGTGTTTCTGGCTAATGCTTGTTTTCTAGTAGAGCCTCCTCTACACATAGACCAGATGGAGCACTTCGTTTCAGAGAATGTAATGACTATATGGAAAATTCCTTTAAAGCTAAGTTATTAAAAACCACACAAATTCTCTTCTTTCCTTTGACCTGATAAATGATATGTAAGAAACCTAACATCAGACCCTCCCTGCTTTCTGTGTCTTCAGCTTGTCTCTCTCTGGGGATCTGGCAATAAAGGTGGTGAGCATTCAGAGTGGAAAATGTATCATCCCGTCAGTTACGTTGTGTCGTCCCTACCCCACATGACCATGCACAGACCTGAGGAGCCTTCCCTGAGTGGGCACCCGGTGCTATGGTGGAGCATGACACCTGTGTCTCTTGACAAGCATTTCGTTGGCTGTGTTCTTTCTTGGTGACCAAAATACTGTCACAGCAACATGTCTTCCTTAAAAAAAAAATAAAAAAAAGTTCACATTTGCAATTTGGATATTAGCACAAATCATTTAATATGGAATAGTAAATTTAATATAACTACTATATATCTCTCATATCATATACATGATATCGCTGTTTTTACCAAATTGGCATTTGATTGATTGATTGATTTTCAATTTTTTTTAATGAAGTGCCATTGTTTTACATCCTTGTTAACAAATGAACTTTTATTTTGAAGGAAGTCTGTCTAATGAAAGACGATAACTACAGCTCATTGTTAGTATTTTGCACACAGAAAATTGATACTTGTTGAAGGTCAACTTTGGTTGGATAAGTCAGGAAGGGAAAGCTATCAGATGATTTCACTCATCTGTGGACTAGAACCAAAAAAACATACAGAGGCCAAATGCAGCAGGAGTAAATCTTGGACTTTGTGAAGGAATTTATTGGTTACTAGAGGGGATGTGAGGGAGGGAGACATAAGGGGTTGTGTTAGCACCAGTAGTTTAGTGAAGGGTGAGCGGAACACAAGCACATGAGGGAGAGCAAAACTGTAACTCCAAAATTTAAAAAAAAAAATTTTAAATGCAGTGACCTAACAAAACCCTTCTTTTTCATCAACTAAACCACTTAAACTGCATTTTGTAGAACAAAAGGGTGATGTAAATGCACCAACAGATGCATTTAAGGCAAAACAAGGCATCACAAAAACTAAGGAGAAGGAACAACAGGGAGTAGCCACCTCTGTGTTGACCTCCAGAACTGGGTTAATCTCTCAGTGGCACATCACCTCCAACACTGCAGTCAGGTCCCTGAGCATCTGGGGGAGCAGTGTTGGGAAACTAGGCCTGAAGAGGCAGCTTGAGGGAGCCTATTTACTCAGTCAGTGGCTTTTTCTGTGTCACAGCTTTCGGCTTGCTTAAGTGTTGATCTGTTTTCCAGAAGGGCTCAAAATCACAGTGGGCTCCCAGAGCTGGAACTCAAGATGAATCCTTGGCTTAAATCACAAGTGAAATTGAATGTGTTGGCCATTTACCATGATCAAAAAGAACACCAGTGAGCTCAGTATCCCTGGCAGGAGAGTTGAGACATGGTTGGCAGAAGCAACACGTCGGCGGCGGCCCAGCCCGCTCTGCTCCTCCTTTCGCCTCCTAGTCCTTACTGGAAATGGCTCCTTTCATTCTGAATCCTCCATTTGAAAAATCAGACATAAACTTTCCAACGGCATAAAATTGTTGTAAGAAATACCAGGGATAAAATTTGGGTTTGACATTATTCTGAAAGATTGCTGATTTAGTTCCTTTCTTTAGGGACTGTAATATGACATATTATTTTATAATTTTCCAATGGCACCAATAAAAGAGACAGGGCTGACAGCAGATACCTTTACGCTTACCTACTTCCCTTGCCCTGAGGTACTTTTTAGATATCCAGTACAGTGTTCGGTCCAGACTCAATAGCGCCCCCTGAATTGGGTTTAGCTAGTTAACACCCAGAGCCTTCTTGTTTTCATCCTCTTAGTTTTCTTCTACACGGACATTGGAATAACCTGTCTATTTATCTTGATTTTCCCTGGAAATAAAAAGATGTCCTTTTATTACATATATTAATTTAAATCTGTGGGCTCCTGCCCACAGTTAAGGTCTCAGCCAGATGCATGCAGCCAGTAATGCAGGTTTGACTCAGGGGACCTGAGAGCTGCTGTTGGCACCTCTCAGTTGCTAGCCTACAACAGCCACCTGTTTCCAGTTTCTTCCTTCTGCCTTCTTCTCTGTGTGCCTCCACCAGCCCTTCCTTCCCCTGCGCTCTGCCTCTCTTTCTCTCCCTCTCCCTCTCTCTAGTTCTCTTGCTGTCTTTCTCGTTAGTGTTGCTTTTCTCAGGGGCTCTTCAGACACTACAGAGAAAGAGCTTACAGTTTCCAAAACATAAATTTAACTTGGTGACAGAAAAATTCATGCTGAGCCCTCTTACTACTTTCAGTTCATTGTGTGGTATAAAGGGCATTTTTTTTATAACTGCACATACTGTTCCACCTTGTGAGGTTACTCAGCCTATAGAGACTAAGGAGGGAAACAAACACCTTTTAAAATGATTAGAATTAGGACCTCCCTGGTAGTGCAAGGGGTTAAGCACAGCACGTTGAAGCAATCCGCAGCTCCGCAGCCTCTGCAGCACTAATTCGAATTCGATCCTCGGCCCACCAGGGAGCAACCCACATGGCGCAGCAGACCTCTCCTAACTTGCCCGCTGCTCCACTCAGCAGTGTACTTCGGTCAATCTGCCTGTTCTGTTCCCCACTCTGTCTCTGGTAAATCCTCTCACCCCCCCACATCTCTGGCTTGTACCCCAGCTCTTGTATGCATAAATAAATAAATCTTAAAAAATAAAATAAAATGATTAGAATTAAACCTTAATTTAACTTAGAATGCTAGAGATCATCTGACTCAGGATTTCTGACACTTTAAATTTACCTGGAATTCCTTTACTAATTACTAGAAAATCTGGGTTCCACTCAGCCCTACTGAATCATGAACTCTTAAGAAGAGTCCTTGAATTGTGTGTTTCATTGTAGTTTTTTAAACAAACCGTCTAGAAAAGGAGGTTGGGGAACACAGAGGGGAGGGGGACCCAGTGGTCTATCAGTGGAGGATTATTGGTGCTGTGATGGTAGGCGTGGTGTGATAACTTACATTTGTCAAGGAATGAACCTCTACACCTAAAACATACAGTGCTGTAAATCAGTGTTACCACAATAAACATAATCTTTAAAAAAAAGTTTAATTACAAATTTTAGCCTTTAACTTTGATTAGCATCCTGAATGACCCAGTAAGTATTTAGTAACTCTTGAGCAGAGCTGAGACTTAAAACAGTTATTCCTATGTAGGTGTGAAATTGAAGCAACACTTGAGAGACTGAAGAAACTAGAACGTGATCTCAGCTTTAAAGAGCAGGAGCTCAAAGAACGAGAAAGACGCCTGAAGATGTGGGAGCAAAAACTGACTGAGCAGTCAAACACCCCGGTGAGTGTCCCCCAAGTGGTCAGCTTACTTCCCATCCCCTTAGAGCCCTGGCTTAGCATGGAGCATGGCAACTCTCCTGCCTTCCTCCCGCTGCCACCTCCTCACTTCTTGCCTTATGCCTGTGTATTAAAGGGCCTGCATTTATACTCAAGTAGTGCTCATAACTAATTTCAATTAACACGTTGCCAGAAATTTAGAAGAAGAGCTTACCCTACTTCTGGTTCTTTCCCTAAGATCTTTGACTCTGTCAGTGTGTTTGTATATTAGAATTACAAAAATAAAGTCTAATGTATTTTCACACCATCTGTTAGGTTCCAGCACATATGCCTAATGCTAATTAATTCTTTATAGTTCATCAGTAATTATTCAATGAATACCAAGGCAGCTAGCTGTCTGAGAAAGTCTTTGAGGTATCAGAACTTTACCAAGTTTTCCTTGTAAAACAGAGCTATAATATAAATTAAAAATGACATATAAATGATAAGCAATAATATATTTTACCCAATTTAGTGTTGTGATCCTGGATAAAAAAAAGATTGGGAAAAAAGAACAAGTTTCCAATATTTACTATGCCTAGGAATTATCTTGATTTTTCCCAAGTCTTGCATTTAGAGGAATATTGAATTTCTATTTAATGATTTTGCTATTTAAACACTAACCTTGAGCTTACATGCTGATATGATATATTAAAGTCTAATCCAATTTCAGCATTCTTACCTGATTTAAATGATCCATCCTTTGGAAAATTAAGTATAAATTTATCATTGGTTTTCTGAGGTTTCTATATTTTTCCACTTTAAAATCACAGCTAATCATAAATTAAAAGTAAACTTATATATTTAAAATTCATAAATATTCTTCACTTTGTGAGCTTCAAAAACCTTTTCGGTTTTTAAAAGTCTTAATTTCCATTAAGCAACCAATGTCCAATTACAAAGTGTTTTCCAATATCTACAGAATAAAATAGATTGCATCCATTTACAACGGATGTGGAGAAGCAACCCGATATCCAAAACAGGAAAATATAAGATTCAATTTTTTCCAAAAATGAGTGGTTATCCAGGGAATCCCAAAGTAAGAGCTGAATTGCTGCACATGAGGTTGGTTGGCATGGGACACTTAAAAAGGTACCAAGTTGATCAATTCAGTGAATGTAACTTGGCTGTCAAGAAAGAAGTCAAGGGAAGTTTCTTTTCTGGTTGAATTGATACCAACAGACAGACGCAGAAATCACCCTACGGATCTGCACGCTCAGAGCTCATGAGAGGCAGAAAATACAGTCTTGTCCCTAGAACACGTCTTCTGAAGTCTGAGGGTTGGGGTTTATTTTTTTTTTTTTTTTTGGTTTTTTTTTTTTTTTGGAGTATATTGAAATCTTAAGCTATAAAGCACTGCATGGCTTGACTCTAAAGGTAGCGTTATTTTTTTAAAAAAGCCTAAACTACCTATTAAAGTATGCTTTAGAACCTTTCTTTGGTTTATTGGCATTAGTTTTGCTAAGAAATTATGGGCTGCCTTGTGCCCGTTGTTGCTATGAGTAACGTAGTTGTGTAGTAAATAATGAAACACTGTGAGAGCTCAGTAGGTTGTGTGCTTGCGTTTTAACTGCAGAGAAGTTTCTGTGAAGGAGCCGCTCTGAGGGCTCCGCCTAACAATGGACAGCACACAGCCCACCGTGATGAGATTGTCTGCCTTTTTCTCCATATCAGGGCTAAGTTTTCTTTCTTGACAGTTCTTGCTTTTAATGTCTCTTCTGCTTAGTGCTGATATTTCTGAAGGAAAGAAAGTTTGTGCTCAGGTATTTAATAAGTAGCTGTTTTCTTTCATTCTCACATCAGTTTCTAGTTGGCTTTAAATGAGGTTTCTTAGAGAGAGATAAAAATAAGCCCTCTAAAAAGGAGGTGGCTGGAGGTTTACATTTACTATGTGTAGCTTCATTTTAATTATAAAAGTTTAATATATACATAACGTCATTAAAATATTGTATTGTTGGATTTATTTCAAGGACACGATTTACTTTCCTGAAATTAAAACATCAGTTAAAGATAGGTGGAAAGGTGAATTCTCCATACCTGTTTGTCGAGGTTTGTTTTTTTTTTTAATTTTTGTAGTAGTTTGATAGAAAAATTTGTTTATTTTACAAATAAGCTCGTTTGAGAGAGAGACATTTGTTGAGATCTTAAGAATATAATGCGGTGTGAGATAGCATCCATGAAGCAGTAAAAAGGCAACAAAGAGTTCTTGAGAGGATCTAACAATGGAGAATAAATTTGAGAAGCTGGGACATTTCCATGGAAAATAACATCCAGTTTCCAATGTTAAAAAATTTAGAGTAGTTTTTTTTTTCTTCTGTATACTTTTTAGCCAAATAATATGAAATTCTTATTGAAACAGCAACTCTGGAGATCTTTTCTTGGTAGAGTGAGATATTTTATTTTTTTAGACTCTGCTTCAACTTCAATTTTAAAATGGGGAAATTGGCCCAAAAAAGTAATGTTATTCCCTGAATGTAAAGGTTATCAGAGAATATATCATTTGTACATTGTTTATCATAAATTTACTTACATTTAAACAACATTAATGATGTAAGCCTTAATTTGTTTATATCTCAGAAGAGGCAGCAGTACTTTTCTATTCTAAAACTTTACCCCTGAAATGAATGTGAAATGAATGAATATGGAAATAGGTGGGCTGTTCAAAACAATTGCATAAGGTAGAAGAGAATGTCTATGTCCATCTTGAGAAGGAGAATCTCTTGGACAACATTCTGCTAACAGAAAGAAATATACACAGTAGAGAACAGAAGTCACAATTTAAGTTAATATTCCTTCCCTTTCTCCCAATTTCCCTATGTATTTGTATATTTGTTTATAACTTAAATGTTAGACACTGAATCAGGAATTTATCCCCAAGTGAAACTTCTCATAAACTGAGTAATAGTGTTCCATCCTATTTGGCTATACTAAATAATAGATGAAACAAGTGAATTCTAGACTCATTTTTAGTTATAACCAAATACTAATCTAGCTGAAAAGGTAGTTAATGACTCAGATTTCCCTAGACCTGCATGGACTGTGGAACTGTTTTCATGCTTGCCTTAATCTTTCCTTGTTTGATACATGGTTTATTGATTTTCACTGGCAATTTAATCACTACTTAATTTCTTTTTAATATAATGCTTAACTAAATGTTTCTGTGTGATAGTCAAATTGGGAAAAATTAAGAGAAATCTGAAAACTGTTTTGTTTTAAGCCAAATGAAGGCTTAAAACTTGCAACTTTCTTTCTATTTGAAATCCGGCTTGCTGTGGTGCTTTGCAAACTTTTGGTTGTGATTTACTCTATCATTTATAAATTAGGACAAATGCACTGGAGCCAAACCTGCTATTTAATGGGTTCTCACATCATTCCCTACATTCGTTTATTTTACTAATCATTTACCTTCTGTGCAGTAGCCACTAATTTTGTGGTATCTGTTTCCTTTATTTAAATTGGTTCTAATTTCTCTTTTTACTTCTGTCCTTTCTTCCCTGTGATAGCTTCTCTTGCCTCTTGCTGCAAGAATGTCTGAGGAGTCTTACTTTGAATCTAAGACAGAGGAGTCAAACAGTGCAGAGATGTCTTGTCAGATCACAGCAGCAAGTAACGGGGAGGGCCATGGCATGAACCCCAGTCTGCAGGCCATGATGCTGATGGGCTTTGGGGATATCTTCTCAATGAACAAAGCAGGAGCTGTGCTGCATTCTGGGATGCAGATAAACATGCAAGCCAAGCAGAATTCCTCCAAAACCACATCTAAGAGGAGGGGGAAGAAGGTCAACATGGCCCTGGGGTTCAGTGATTTTGACTTGTCAGAAGGTGATGATGATGATGATGACGGTGATGAGGAGGATAATGACGTGGATAATAATAGTGAATGAAAGCAGAAGGCAAAGTAATGAAATTCACTGTTTGGAAAAACAAAAGAAACTTGTTATCTCAGTCTACAAAATCTAGTAAGGAGTTAGAAGAAAACCAAGCACTGCATTTTCAGGCCAATCATTTACATAATAGTCATTTTTCTATTAGTTTTACGTTTGATTTGTTTCTGCTTACAGAAAAATACGGGGGGGGGGGGGAATTAAGCCAAAAAGGTACATTTGATGAATCAACAAATGTGGTGCCTGATTATAGAAATTTGTGATTCTGTATGCAATTTTGGTATTTTTTTTTAGTTACTGACATTCTGTTTTTTTTTAAATGAATATATTGTAGTTTGTTTTTTATTTGATTTGATTTATTCAGTTGTTTAACAAAACTTACATTTTGAACAAGCACTCTTAACTCTAAATCTTCTTTGACACTTGATGTTCTCATAACGTATGACTTTTTTCCCTTGTGGTAATACACTGTACTGTCAGAAATAATTGGTAGCAACTACAAAATCCAACAATAAAAAAATGGAGATGAAAATTTATAACAAATGCCTCTTCAGAAATACCTAAATGCTAAGAATTTCAATACTTAATAACACAGCTACTCAAAACCATACCTGAGAGATGTTCTCAATAATACATGTGAAGGAGAAATACTCTAATTTGAAACCAAACAGCAGATGTTTGCAGGCTTTCCTAACAGTGCCAGCCCTGGAAACTTCTTAACTATAACACACTGTCATGTAAGGCTTACCTTATACTTCATACAAAGAGAGAGGTGGTCTTCCTTCCAGGAAGTGCAAGTGTGGATACAGGCTGGTCTATGCTTTCAGGAAGAAGGTGGGTGTGTGTGTGGGTGTGGGTGTGTGTGCACGTGCATTTGTGTTTTCCAGAGGTATCTAATAATTCTGGATTCTAAACAGATGTATAGAGGGAACGAAATGTTATAAAAGGAATAGCAAAGATCAGTTATCCTCACTTTCGCTAAAGTGCAGGCTGAAAAGACTCCTATTTATATCAAATCTAGCCTTTCAGAGCTGTGTGTTCTGGTCCTTGATTCTGCCAGACTGGTGTTAACGAGAATAGATACAGACACAGATCTGCAGACCTGGCTAGCCAGAGAGATATTCTCAGAATGTTATCACATATTTGTCAAGCTTACTTAAGGTCTAAAACACTGCTTTTAAAAAAAAGAAAAACTTTTTTTCCCCCCAGCCTAAATGAGAAAGTATATTCATTTGATTCTTTAATCAAAGTACCTTTGATAGTTCCTTTAGGGAAGTTTTGAGAAAGATATCATCATAGATCTGTTACCTAATACTATTTATAAGTATATTCAGTCATAAAAAACCTCTTGTGATTTGAAGTATGGTATGCTTCTGACTCTTGCTAAGAAGTGAAAAAGAACCCCAATAGTATACTGTGCCAACTTTATTGGAGAAAAATAACTAATCAAATGGTCTGGGTGTGAAATGTAGAAGAGTCTCAATAGCCTAGTGATAAAGAGGTCCAAGTGAGATCATAACTCAAAATCCTGGGTCCACTTGCTCTGCAATCTTAGGCAAATCATTTAATCTGTGTGTGTCTTCTCAAGCAGAATGGAGAAAAGTACCCACTTCAGAAGACTGTTATGAAAAGCAAATTAAATAATATGTGTAAAGCACTCGCAGAATCAGGCCCGTGGTCTATTAATGTCATCAGTTAAAGTTAGCTACTAGTAATTATGCCAGTGAAAAGACATGAAAAAATAAGTGGTTTCAGTAAACTTCTAGAAAACAAAACTGTCAATTTCAAGTGATACTTGTTTAGTAGTATGAAATGAAATTAAACGTGGAAAACTTTCAGGAAAGATGCAGAGAATGTTCTCAGAATGTAAGCTGTGCAAACGGATTTAATCTGTTGATCTGTTTGACTATGAATCCTGGTAGGTTTGCCTAGTCTAAAGTGTTTGCTACCTTCATCTAAGTAAACACAGAAAAGGTAGGTAAACCTTCCCGCCCTGGAAGTGGGGCTCCCACATAACTAATGTGCTGACTATGCATGAACATAAGAAGGCTGCCTGCCTGTGCTTAGACATAAAGAAGAACTCCCTGACACAAGCCCCAGTCCTCAAGCAGAAAACCTTGGACTGGAACAGAAGGGACAGTTTTCAACTCTGGACTTCCCAGCATGCCCTGGGGCATGCCCAGCAGCATGAAGGAGGGAGCCAAGGACAGTAGTTTAAAAGCTTCTTCCCAGCAAAGACAACATCATTCATTCCACAAATATCCATTGAGACCCTTCTCTGTGCCAGGTACTGTTCTAGGAGCAGCCAAATATCTTTGCACTCATGGAGCTAACATACTAGCGAGTGGAGATGGACAGTAAATAAGACAAATGTATAAGACAATGTATAAACATTTGGTAAGTGCATGCTGAAAAATGAAGCAGGAAAGGAGAAAATGGCACTCAGGGGAGTGTTGTAGTTTTTTGAGTGAGGTCAGGAAAGGCCTCAGTGATAGGGAATTTCTGTTGACTAATTTTAGGACCTGCACTTTTTGTCAGAATGTAAACCTTGCCTCCCACTTGAATAATCAGTAATACGTTTAAAACATATTCTAAATGAATCTGCATTTTTTTCTTAATTTACACATAAATCTCTTGATTACACATAAATAAAATTACATTACTAGCCAAATAAGCTCCAAAGAGAAATGTAATAGGACTCTATATCCAGACCTAGGTTTACCATTAATGAGGTAATATTTCTCTAATCTCTCAACTGCTGCTATTTATCCTCACTAATATTGTAGAGATGGTCATAGATCAATGTCTACCATCAAGAAACAGCAAGGATTTTGGATACAGCAGAATTGATGACCTCAGTGATAAGCTTGAAATTGCTCACCTAGAATTGGACTATAGATAATTACCATATGATCTGGCTATATTACCTTTGGTTCAAATCAGTGTTTTTCTAGAGTTTGGAATATCCTTGAAATCTGAATCACATAAATAGAATTTTAAAGTGACCTCACTCCATCTGTAATAATTATTTGGGAAACTTTAGACTCTCTTCATTTTATTAACTTGAAAAAGAAATGCTTACTACCCATATACAGGATTTCTAACGATGATGTTAACTATACAGCTGCTAATTCCTTTTCTGATCAATTTTTCAAAATAGCAAATTGGTGTTGGATTTAGTTGCAGTTGCTTGACTTACATATGTGTGTATGTATTTCTAAGGAGTTATGAGAAACATAAAGATTCAAAGTAAGAATTGAAACTTAATAATGGTAATAACTGTGGGAACCATACAAATGAAGATACAACTATTTTCATCTTTCTTTATGTGAAGACTCCTAAGGTTGATCATGTAGAATTTGATGATACACTATTAGGCGATCTCAGCCAGGGTAGTGGTGTTTGGGAGTGCTGGGACATGTTTTTTGGTCGTCACTGTAACTGGGGATAGATTTAGTGCCCAGAAACAATCTCACTCAGCAGAGAATTCCATCCAAAATACCAATAGCATTGTCTCCTCATGCTTGGAGATCCTGGCACTTGTAGAGTCCACATTTAATTTTTCCCCTAACAAAATTACCCAAGTCAAAAGATGCACTTTCAGAATTACAACTACTACACAAACTGAATTTTGTAGGTTTGTGGCATTTGTTGTAAATCATCACTTGTGGAAATGGTTTTTCCCCTTTAAGTATGCTGCTGGAAACTTTGTCAAACAGTTAAACTTGCCCCCGGGGCAGAGTGTCACTCTCCTGTTGACTAAATCCACAATAAACATAGAAGGAAAGCATCATTGCGAGAGCTACAACACTGCAAAGTAGTCAGGTTTATTTAAAGGACCTTTTTCCTAACCCTTTCCCCTTTTTTTTTGAAAAATCCTATTTTACTATTTTGCATAAATAACCAATGGGACTAGGTCGAAGGCACATAGCATGTTTGTTTTCGATGCTCTGAAACTGTTGAAGGCTGGTTTTAAGTCTGTGATTTTTGACATGCAGTAGCCCTGTGAGATTTGTAGGCAGAGATATTCAGCCTTGATCCCCATCATAATCAAGGATTTGGGAGGTAGGGGAAGCTTGGGAGAGCTCCTGACTGACTTCCCCTAACACTATGATGTACATGACTATTTAGACTTTTCATTGAGCAGTAAGAAATTTATGAAAGATAATTTTGAAACTTTTTCTGAGTTAAATATTGATAACTTTTTTTTTTGATTCTTGATACACTAGATTTGTTGCAGCTTTTTTGAAACTAACGGTTTCACCATACCACCTATATAATAGAGCATGATTTTTCTATAATCAGGCACCTTTTGCTGGTTCTGATTAAGACTGATTTCCTGTTTAGATTTTAAGCATTGCCAAAGAGAAGAATCTGTTCTATTCTTTTGATTATAGCACAGCCTGATAGCTCTAGATGCGGCATTTCTGTGATAAAATATGAGCGTCTACCAGGAAATCTGGAGGACTAGCCACGCTTCCTCTGATTCCTACTTAGTTTGCACTCTACTGCCTGCGAGCTTCCTGGCATGTGATTATTTACTTCAAAACTAGAATTTTAAGCACCTACATTAATTATTTTATATCGTGTGCAGAGTAGTATATCTTTTCATGTCAGATACAATGCACTGCACATAATGCTTTTGCACTGTTAAAATTTTTGTACTAAATAATAGAAAATATTTATATTCTTTGAGTGTGAGCTTTGAATAGATGGCATTATCACTTTACTGTTTTTTTTTTTAACAAAACCTTTTTCTCAGTTATAATATTGCAATGTTATTCTGAGCAAGCCCAATGCCAAATACCTTGTATAATGTTTGTATGGAATATTAAATTTTTCTCTCGTGTGGTAAAGACTACTCAGTTATTGACTTCATTGGAATTTGATATTCCAGCACAAAGTCCACAATGTATTCAGAAATCCAGGTTGGTGTCATACATTTTGTTTTGATGTGAACTTTTCTTTGCTTTCCTTTGTTCTAAGACTCCATTTTGCAATAAACGTTTTGACAGTAAATCCCATTGTTATGTGTTGCTGTGTGTATTGGATGCTAGCTTGGATTCCCAACATGCTTTGAAGGACTCATTGTCAAGTGTGTACACGTGAGCGTGAGCTTTTCTCACCTGAAATCAATGGGAGTGTAAATAATGAATTTGTGAAGTGATGGCACAGTCGGGCAGTCACAAGGTGGGGCTGTGTTTTTTTTTTTTTTACTCCAAAGAAGGGCAGAGAGACTTAGGACTCACCCTAAGTAGACACATTGATTTCTTAACAAGGTACACAAGGCATAAAGGGAACAGTAAGCCACTGTGTGACTGGAGATCATTAACTTTTACCCCCTGACTGGCCAGATTCAAACTGTCTGGAAGCCTGGCTCCAGCCTTCCCCCCCACTGATCTTTGTGGGCTTGGTACAAAAATCCTGCTGGAGCAAATGCCACCCCCAAGCCAGCGCCTTTCCCTCGGCGATATCGTCATGAGCTGCGCTGAGAGCCAAGAGAATTCTTCTCCTTTTTACATAAAAACCAGAGATGGTGGTTTTGATTAGTTGTTTCACTTCCAACCTTTATTCTGTCTAAGAAATACTTATCAATTTTGTTTAGCACATTTGGGAATCGTATACAAATCAAAACACTACGCATCCCCCCTACTCGCTATAAAAGCCAGCATTGACTCAGGGAAATATTTCTGTAACTCAGTTTGTTGTTTCTTGAACTAATCAAAAAAGTTCCTTATTTCACATTTGTTTCCATGATGGGAAAGGGAATGACATGTTTCTGCAGCTGTATCCAGCTGCCCTGTGAAGAAATAAAAACTTGTCATGAATTTCCTTTGATCAGTTCAGTTTTAGAATCTATCCCACAAGTCATTTTCCTTTCTGCATTATTAAAGCAGGTAAGTACCTTTGATGATTTCTACCTACATCAAGTATTCCAGAGGAGGGAAGGGGCAATTTGGAGGGACTCAGGACACTTGGGGGTAGCAGGGTATATAGAGTAGTAGCTTCCTATGCCCTTGCAAATTACCTTTATTAATATGCATACACAACACATGCATATTTATTGTAACCACTGGGATTTTTTTTAAAACTGTGCTTGGTCCCCAGTGTTGGCTTCATGCACATACAGATCAGGTGCTCCCATTAAGCAGACATGTCCAGCACATCTTCCCTCACCGTGAATCTGTCCACCTCGCCCCAGTTGTTGGCCTTGTTGCTTCTTCTCATCTGTAATCACCTCTCTTCTCCTTGTTCTTCAGTGCCCAGCTCAAGCCATTATGCCTCCATTCTCCCATCTCAGTCTATGAACCCCATCTTTTCCCTGGCATACCCGTAGACATTGAACTCCATACCAGAGAATTAGTTCCATTCAACTTTATTCACTCAACAAACTATACAATAGGCATTGTATGCTAAACATTCTTCTTGGCATTGAGTAAACCAAGATGAGGGTAGCCTTGAACTCTGCCATATGTAAGCCATATATTTTTAATTTAATCATTAAATTAAAAGTTCATTGAGGGCAGGGGTGTGCCTTTCCTAACAGAGTTTTGAGCATGTGAGTCACAACACCTACAGATTAGAAGGATTAATCAACACCCCCCACTGTTTACACTAATAGTAAGTGCAACCAAATTCAATTTCCTTTGTGTAAATTCGCCCACAAAAGTTATTATTTGTCACAGAGGTTGGATGACCCCTTGCCATGTTCTCTCAAGAACAAGCCAACCATTTAAGGTAGTAAATGCTAATGACTATACCACATTCTTAATTCCACTCACAGAACACTGATTTTCTTTTTTCCTTCAAATAATGTAGGCCATTATTAGATAGGCCTGGGCATCTACTGAAGTGAGTGGCTCTGGCTTTGTCAATGGTGCAGGCTGAAGTCATTAAGTCACCTCTCATGGTTGTGCACCTGACCAAGAGGGAGGTCAGTCTAGTTTTAGTTTGAACAGCTGTGCAACCTGGGTTTCTGTCCTTCATCCCTGAATCCTGTTTGGTCTTAAAAATATAATGCAAGGTTAGGCCTCCCTGGTGGCATAGGGGTTAAAGTCTCAGTGCTATCAAGCTATCTCCAGTCACTGTGGCTTGAGTTCTATCCCTGGCCAGGGAGCTAACCCACATGGCACAGCAGATACTTCCTGTCTCGCCTGCTGCTCCCCTCATCAGTGTATTTCAGTAGGCCCATCTGTGCTGCTCCCCACTCTGTCTCTGGTGAATCCTCCTACCACCTTCTCCCTCTGGCCTTGTCCCCAGTTCTTGTATGCATAAGTAAATAAAAAATAAATCTTAAGAAAATATATAATGCAATATAAAAATTAAAAAATATATATGGTTATTTTTAACAGAGAAATGTTTAAATGTCTCATATATATGATGCAAGAGAGACATTTAGTTAAACATGTAGACATTTCCTTGTTAAAATAACCATAAAACTTTTCTGGTTACCAAGTGGTTGCTTTGGAATTTTCATCAATAATCAAGCAATCCTCATGTTGATTGAGAATTCTGAAGATGGCTCTGGTATCTGACAAATGTCAGAAATTCCTTGTCTGCCATGGCCCTAATGTAGGTGCAAAACTACTGTGTGTACCAAGTGCCAGAAGAAGAAGCCCCCAAGATGTACGAAGCCACTGCAGCAGCTCACCAAGGACAGCGAGCTATTACTGAGAGACTGATGCACAAGACTGGCTTCTCTGGGCCATGTCCTTGGGACACAGAGCACTTCCTCTTAAGGTCAGGAGAGTTGCTTTACATTCAGCTTAACCATCAGGCAGAACCAAATCAAGGCAGCAGCCAACACCTAGTGAGACAAAGGGATAAACCAAAAGAAGACAATGGTGTTATTACCTTTTTTTTTTTTTTTCATTTCATTCATGTTTTCCACGCAGCTGCTGCCTTCCTTTGAGATCGGCGCGTGGACCGAAGAGGACGTGGTAAGCTGCTTCTGTTAAGCCTCATTTGACCTGGGCAGGTATTTGCTAAATGTGTCCACAAGTTTTCAATGCAGCTTAAGGTCTTTAGCCCTTTGAAAGTCTTAACTGGGAGACGTTGACATACTCCATGGCATTCTATTTTTAGTGCAGTAATGATTTAAAATAAGGTCTCCAGGACAGAGCAAATCTCTTCACATCTCATTCCACCACCTTATTTGCTCTAAAAGGTATTCCAGGAAACAAAAATGAATTGCGGTTATAAAATTAAAGGGGTGAACCGGAATATCTGAAGAACATACTTGGAAAAAAAATTGATCTTCAGTTTTCCTTAAATTCCAGAGATGGACCTGAGCTGTGGTGGAAAAGAGCTGGTTCAGCAGTGCAAAACTGGGATTCCTCAAACTTTCTTTCCTGCCTTTGGCCTGTTCAAAAGTGCAGTTTCATATCCACCACCTGCACTGGTTTTCCTCAGAAGGAAGGAACAGAGCTCTCAGGCAGGCTTTGAGCTGAAGCCAAAGAAGGTTACAGTTTTTGAGAGAATTCAGACAGACTCTGTTTCATGGAAGTCCTAATCTTACACCCTGGGAGGAGAACTTGAGGGGCACTCCTACTTAGCATCTCTGTTTTCTTAGTGAAAAACAGGTGTGGGAATTCTTGATCAGAAAACCTGGGGACTTATTATGTCTATCCAAGTCCATTTTTTTGGCTCAGGGTATTATTAAATGTAAAAAAAAAAGATAAAGCTGTAATGTCAGCCTTAGCAGGTCCCCAGGAACAGACCAGGTGCCTCAAAATACAAACTCACTACTAGAACCTCAGAAGGTCTGTTTACCTAACTCAACGGGTTTCTGAATTGGGGTCTTTCCCTCCCTGGCCCTTGTACTCTGCTGAAGGAAAACTGCTTTCAGTATGAGCTAACGTCTTAGGCTTCCACAGGGAAAGGAAACTTGGCCCGTGTTGCCTCTACTTCTTCCATTCACTTCACTCTGGTGAGTCTGAGTTTCCTGCCAGCCCTGCTTAATAAGGAAAGAGGACTTAGGATCTCCTTTATTCACAGGCCTGGATATCCCTTTATCTCCAGCTGCAAAGTTAACCCATCTCATATGAGAAGACACTTTTTAAAGGCACTGAACTCTTTTTTTTTTTTTTTTTGGTGGGACCCTCGCTGGCGGCCGGGGAATAAACCAGCTCTGCACAGGCTGAGGGCAGCCTCGCAGCCCAGTGCTCAACCACTGCGCCACCAGGGGAGGCCCAAAGGCACTGAACTCTTAACAGCTATTTTTAGTCATTGCTCTGTGGTTGAGTAGGTTTGAAGCCATTTTAATAAAACTCCAGGGTCAAGGACTCCCCAGAGAATTGGTGGGCTGGGTTTAGCCTCCCTTCTACCTCCCTTTGCCCAGGTAACGGGAGAGGCGATCATTAAACATGTATGAAGTGAAATTCCAAGGCTGAGTGTCACTAGGTCCACCCTCATGCTATTCAGAAAGCTCCATGCTTCCGCCTATCTCACACCGGCCTAGACCAGAGGACATATCATCCCTATTCCTCTCTCCACGACTGTGTGGTCCCTGTTCCTCATACTTTTCCTGGGTTAACCAGTGCCCCTCAACAACTCAGGGAACCATAGGCACTTTTGCAGAAAAGCATTAAAAGTAGAACTTTCTTGAAAAGATTTTTTTAGTTTCTCCTAAATAAGGAGGAACATTAACAGTCCCTCATGTGTCCAAGAACCCCAAAGAGGAAGATTTCCCCAGTATGAAAGCTTGAAGATTTAAAGCTATAAAAAAGAAAAGCTTATATTTTACCTTTGGGGTTGCGCCAGGAGTGAAAGATATTTTCATCTGTTGAAGATTTTGTGTTCTGTTGTTAAGTCTGGCCACTGACCATGTATGACTCTTCAAAACCACATATGTCCTCTCTTTCACAGTATTTTTGGGTTCAGCAACTCGTCAGAAAAGGCAAGTAAAATAGCTTACCTTCTTAATTCATGGAGTTAACTTTGTTTTGGACATGATTTAGTCTAAGTTTATTCTGCTTTCCAATCACCTCAGGTGACTCCTCAGCAGAGATGAGCATCTACGCAAGCTTGTTTAAGGAAAACAACATTACAGGAAAGCGACTGCTTCTTCTGGAGGAAGAAGATTTGAAAGACATGGGCATTGTCTCCAAGGGGCATATCATCCATTTAAAGGTAACTTCAAAGGGGGAACCTTCAGTTAACACATCTTTATTGAGCACATACTAAGTTGCAGACCACGTGATATGTCTGAGGCTGAGGATAGGAACTGACTCCCTGATGGTTATGGAGATTATGAGGAGCAGTGGTCCTAGTTAATAATTAGCTGCTGCCCCCACAGGACCCCTACTCCTCATAATCTTCATAATTCAACAGCAAAGGGGTTATTACCTGACACAGAAGTCACCTGGATATACCTGAATACCCTCCCCATGCCCTCAGAAAGTCTCTGGTCAAATGACAGCTCTAAGATGTGCCACAAAGGAGAGGTGGGTTTGGGATGAGGAAAGGCTTCTGTGAGGAGGTTATGATAGGAGTTGAGAGCTGAAGGACACGGCTGCAAAGGGAAAGAGGGGTTCCAGCAGAAGGCCTTGGTGTAAGAGACAGTGTAGTGTGCCAGAGGGCCTGGAAGTAAGCCAGACTGGCACCTGGAGAGGTGCCACCCGCCCAGGAATAGCAGGAGGTGACATGTCCACTAGGAGTCCCTAAGGACAATGACTGCCCATGGCTTGAGTGTAACCTAAGCCACAGCAGTACTTAAAATCAAGAGAATATGTGTTGAACTTGCTGTCTTCGGTACTTTGACTAGGAACAGCTACTGCCATCTGGTTCCTCTAATCCCTCATTTTTCCAGGAAATCTAACACTTCCGCCAAAACTTCTGTCTGTCAGAGTTTCAAAGCTAAACCTGTTTTCATTGTTGCACTAGTATTATTGCTTTTTGCTTTTGTAGTTTAGCAATGAGGACTGCTTTTTTGTTTGTTTTTTAATTAACCAAGCCAAATAAGAATTGCTGGCATATGTGTGGACATTTTATTAGACAGAGGTCTGTTTCAAAAGAGATCTTAGGATAAAATTAAGTTTGTTCACCAAACCATTTCAAACCCAGTATTGGTGGAGAGAGAGGCAGGCTCAGGTTAGAAAAGAAATAGAAAAAAAAGGAAATCTAGGGCCTCCCTGGTGGCGCAGCGTTTGAGCGCTGGGTTGTGAAGCTGCCGGCGACCTCTGCGGCGCCGGTTCGATCCCCGGCTGCTCCCCGGCCACCAGAGGAGGGTCCCACATGGCGCGCAGACCTCTCCTGCCGCCCGCTGCTCCCCTCAGCAGTGTACTTCGGTCCTTCTGCCTGCTCTGCTCCCCGCTCTGGCTCTGGTGAATTCTCTCACCCTCCCGCGCTTCTGACTGTACCCAGTGCATGTATAAACAAAACAAACAAACAAACAAATAAATTAAAAAAAAAAAAAAAACATAAAAAAAAAAGGAAATCTATAAAAAGCAGCTTCCTTTCCAACTTCTCACCTTTCTAAAGGCTCTAGCAAGATGCCAACTTCTTTTCCCCTTTACACAGTTGCAGCTACCAACATTGATTTTTCTAAAGAAGTCCCCACTGAGAGCCAAAGCAAACCCATCCAAGTCCATCCTATGGATCTTGAATCCATGTAAGGAAACTCCTCACAGCCCTCTGCACCCCTTCACCCACCAGAGGCCATCGCCAATGACAAAATTTAGGTCCTCAATTTTTTTTCCTTCTCATAAGATGGCCAGAAACCTCATCTGAAAGGCTGACAAAGAATTTTTTTTTTTAATTTTATTTATGCACATAAGAGCTGGGGTACAGGCCAGATATGCGGGGAGTGAGAGGATTCACCAGAGACAGAGTGGGGAACAGAACAGGCAGACTGACTGAAATACACTGCTGAGGGCAGCAGGGAGAGAGACAGGAGAGGTCTGCTACACCATGTGGGTTGCTCCCTGGCCTGCTGGGGATCTAAGAGGCTGCGGATTGCTTCATAGTGCAGTGCTTAACCCCTTTTGCAACCAGGGAGGCCCTGACAAAGAATTTAAACTCAATCCCTGGGAGTGCCAAGTCCATCCTGGAAAGCTAGGCTGGTTAGATGGGCAACAGTAGAAGAAATTATTATCTCTAGAACAGAGAAGTCTTGGGGTTCCAAGACAGAAATTTGGTCAATCTTTTCTATTTTGCAGGTGCCAACCAAGATGCTGCCCCCTCCCCACTCTGCTGTCTTTGGGAAAGGGTCAGGAACAATCAGGAGGAAAAGGGGTGGACAGTGTGCTAGCTCACGAAAAGCCATGGTGCCTGAAATATGCCCGTCTTGGCTGAGGACAGTTCGAGTGCCCCTCCATGCTGCTTGTAGTCAAGCAAGCAACACCCAAACTTAGTGATGTTCAGCAAATTCAGTGAATGTCTACCGCTCACCCAGCTGGCCTGTGAACAGAGAATCCTGCCCTCCCAGAATTTACATCTCAGGGAAGAGATAAAATATGGACATACAACTTCACATTATGGTCTTAACAGTTGAGAGAAAGTGAGTGAGTTCTTCCCTCTGCTCAGGACAGGCAGTGTGGGAGAAGCAGAGGGGAGACCTGGTGGTCCTGGAGGTGGAGCTTGGAGCCAGGGCAGAATTTGGAATGTAGAGGCAGGAGTGGGGAAGGAAAGAGCATTAATCTAGAAAGAGAAGGAGTTAAGCAAGAGAGAAACAAAAGAGAATATAAAGAAACATATTAAAAGTTGGTTCTGATAAGGCAACAGTGAGCAGCTGTCTGAGGGGAGCACAGAGGGAACAGAGCTCCTGGGACAAGAAGTGGGGGATGCTGGAGCCAGACCCCAGACAGCCCACCCCAGGCCAGGGATGTGGAATTTGACCAGCTGTGGGGAGCACTGGAAGTTTTGACAATTCACTAAAACTTGGCTGGGGATGTTGCAAAGTAGATTAGGATGGAGGGGTTGGATTTTGAAAGATCAGTTCTGAGATTCTAATACAGAGTCCTGACACCTTACTAGTCCAGTGAAAATCTGAATGGAAAAGCGGGGTTTGCGGGGAGGGGGTGGATACCACGGGTCAGAGAGCTGCTCCAGAAGGAAAGTTTAGTGAAACATGGATATCTGCTGACTGAAAGGGGACCTCAGGGCAGTGGAGAGGAGAGAGAAGTAAGACGCAGAGCTCACATACGGCATATTTACATTTACAGGGCAAATCGATTCTGGAGGAAAGTAGAAACAGACCAAAAGTAGATTACTGGTTCACAGGGCTGAGGGAGGTTGGGACAGAAACTGACTGCTAATGGAGACCCGGGCCCCTTTGGGGGTGATTAAAAAGTTTTGGAACTAGAAGAGAGGTAGCGGTTGCACAACTCTGTGGATGGCTAAATGCCTCTGAATTGCACACTTAAAAATGGTTCATTTCATGGCACGTGAATTTCATCTTAAAAAGAAGGAAAACCCAGCGATGTGTGCATGCCTGACCAGGAAGAGGCTTCTTGCAGCTGGGAAGCTTTCTCTTTGATGGATGCTGTGCCTTCAGAAAGGATAAGTGTGACAAAGGGCAAAGGAAACTGAGCAGGAGAGAGAGGAGAGGAAGCGTCTGTCCTAGGAAATCAGAAAAGGAGAAGAGTATGGTGTCTCAGAAAACAAAGGCTGAAATTGCTGTATGAAATAGAATGTGGGGACCTCCCTGGTAGTGCAGGGGTTAAAGTCTCAGTGCTCTCAAGCTGTCCATGAGTTCAATCCCTGGCCGGGGAGCTGACCCACACAGAGCAGCAGACCTCTCCTGTCTCTCCCGCTGCTCCCCTCAGCAGTGTGTTTCAGTTAATCTGCCCGTTCTGCTCCCCGCTCTGTCTCTGGTGAATCCTCTCACCACCACCACCACCACCCCCTGCCCCCCGCGCCTCTGGCCTAGGTTCTTGTATGCATAAATAAAAATAAATATTTAAAATAAATTAAATAAATAAACAAATAGGATGTTGCAGAGAAGCTAAGCGACACATGCACAGGGCAGACCCCTGCTGGAAGCAGGTGGTTGGGGTGCGGTCAGTGCCACATCGGGATTCCCTGATGCAGCACATCTCCCCTGAGCCACAAAGAGGGAGGGGGCAGCATCTGTGTGGGACCCCAGACATCCTGCATGAGTCTGTGTGTGTACATAAAGGCAGCTGGTTCCCAGAAGAGTAAATCTACCAAGTCAGGCATGTGGGCCCTCCACCTTACTGCCCCAGCCAGGGGTACCGGGCCAACACTCTGCACGCCCTCAGCTCAGCAGTGAGATGCGTGTTTCTGAAAAATAAGTTGGCCGGAGAAAGATTAAAGGGTCATGGAACTTGCTCTGGGAGGGTCCTGCATACATGCTGGGGGCCACAAGGAGAATAAGGCTTCGAGCTGGGCCTCTCAGGGTGGGACACACGGTAAGGACCTGTCAGAGCCTCCTACACACACAGCTGAGAACTGGCCGCCTCTCTCTGCTCTTTCTCTCGGGAAGACATGAGCATGGGGGATGCCCTCCTCGGAGAGTCTCTCAGCCCCTAAATGGCTAGGTCATAGGCCTGTCAGCCGGCACAGCCTCTCCAGCTCTCCTGTCCCTGTTGGCCTGGCTTGGCCGCCTTCTCCCGCCCCTGGAGGCCCCCATGCAGAGGCGCCGCACTCAACAGCCAATAAGTGTTCATTACGTTGTCAAATGTCAACAGCTTGCATTTCACTTTTTTAAAATGCATCTAATTTTTCTCACCTTGGCACTTTTTTATTCTCTACGTGATATGTTCAGTTCACAGAAAAGCTGAATTATAACTGATGAGTATTTTAAAAAATATAATTTAAATTGTCCTCCTTTCGGTTCAGAGTTCTTTGTGCTCCACGGGAAAAGGGAGGGTCGGACACCAAACCACGGAAAAGCGCTTGCAAGCCAACACCCCCTTGAGTGAGATTTCAGCCTTAAGGAAAGTCTCTGGTGATAGATTCAGGTTCTTTGTTGTTTTCCCACAGTTACTCAGGGTGACAACTGCACTCTACACACTAGAACAATAACTTGTCACCACTAGATTCTACCGGTGTTTGAAGAATGGTTTTATTTATTGTTTAGTCTGAGCTTTAACATCTTTAAAAATATCTCCCTATTCCATTAAATAATTACAAACTACCTTAAATGCTTTGAAAAATCAGGTTTATTCTCAATAGATGTTGCATATTAACATCCCCAAGATATTTTATGAACTATATTAAAAAAAAGAATGCCTTTATAGGTGTACAATAGTTTTAATCCTTGGCATTATTGGATCATTAATTAAAGTCGTGCTTTTTTTTTTTTACAGTCAGCCATTGAGAAATTAACCTATGATTACCTAAACTTGTTCCACTTCCCACCACTAATTAAGGTAAGTAAGGTATTTTCTTACTGAAAATATGCTACTTTTATTGACATATGCACCTGCCACATCCACACCTAGATTTGCCAGTGTCGGAAACTATTGTTTGAAGTGAAATTTAATTGTATCTGTCCAACAAAAGACCCTTTGAGTGAAGCTTGGGATGGACATAAACTGAACACCCTTCTTCCTTCAAGTTGAAATATTAACAACACATTTATGATCAATGTTAACATATTAAAAATATTAACAGCAAATGTCACGTGAGTGGCTAGGGGATAGAAGTGTAAGATGCAGGTGAGGATCTCTGGTCTCCCACCTGGCTCTGGAGACCTTTGTCCAACAGGGAACTCACTGCAGGAATTTACACAGTAGAATGGTGGAATATCACTTACATGGGGGGCGGGGTGCCGACGACCAGCCTCAGCAAAATGTTGTGTCAGGAGTCCCTGAAAGGTTGAGAAGGCCTAGGTGAAACTTTAAGGGCTGAAGGGAAGGGGATGAGGTAGTGAGGAGACACTGACACTCATTGAGGTGCAAGTATCTTCTACTGAGGGACTCAGCAGGTCTTTATTTATTCATTTTTTGCAAGCAGTGAAATGACATCATCATATGCATGGAAGCAAAGCAGAAACAATCGGTGCAATCTTTTCCCATAGACTTTTGGCTGCTACGTGCTCTCAGCAAGAATGCAACCTTCAAGGTTATAGATAAAAAACTAAGCCTTACACTAAAACTCATTATTTCAGCTAGACAATTACCTAAGACCGTTGATAGCCGTCGTACACTCCTATCAACTAAAGCCTAAGCATCCAAAGACTCTTCTATTCACATGGCCTTCAGCTGGAGACCAGCTGCTTTTTGGTTATCAGCTAACAGGGTTTTCTACCTAGAAATTTCTTAACACAATTAACTTCATTTAAAAATTTCCCTTAAAAAAATAAATAAATAAATAAAAATTTCCCTAAGAAACTTCTATAAAAGCAAAAGAAGGACTTACTATAAATGTTGTCCTGGATTGCTTGTCAGGCATGTTCATATATAAAAAATTCTTTCCCATTGTCAGGCAGGCCAAATTTACAGTGTTTAATTTTTAAGCAGGTATTTCTTTGTGCCATTTACTTACAGTATTCTATACATATAATTTATTGCCTAATGTACTTTCCGAGAAGTTTTTTCTTATGTGACCAAGAACAAAAAACAAAGGGATGCTTATAGGTTATAGATTAATCTTCAGCCCCACGGTGTGAGGCTCTTTGGAAATCTTCGGCCCCACAGTGTGAGGCCCTTTTTCTTCAGCCCCACGGTGTGAGGCTCTTTGAACTTTGGTGGCATGGTGTGAGGCCCTTTTTCTTAGCTGCTTGCCAGTATCTTACCTGGCTGGGGCAGCAAGGCCCCCTGCAGCAGTGGGGGGGGGGGTGGCTTATTGTTAAAATATTAATATATTTGACATATTTTAAATATTCTCTAAAGGCATATGGCATACTGTGTTATAAGATTAGATTGTTACAACTAGTTCACAGAACTCTTCTCATCCACTAACAACTGTGGTTTTCTATCTCTAAGCCCTTCTGGTTCATTTTGTTCTTCTGCTTGGTCTTCCATCCCCATGTGCTGTCTGACTGACTGCACAGTTCCTTTTTGTTAATAGCTTGTAAATATCTTGGGTGTTATGGACTCTCAAGGTGAAGTGTCATGGTGCATCTGCAAGTACTAAGCACACTTCTAGGTAAAATTGCAAAATGTAAGAGGCATTGTGAAAATTGTAAGACAGTGACATTCAGTTTGTAGAGCATGAGATAAATCATTTGGCAAAGTCCTCTAAGGCATACTATGCAATTTTCCTTGCTTAGGTAATTATAGTTAGTAGCCTAATTCAAAGGACTCAAAAGTTAGATGACAAATAAGAATGAAAAGTTAAGGGGCCTCCCTGGTGGCTCAAGGGGTTAAGACACAACCTTTGAAGCAAGCTTTGCAGCCTCTGCAGCATGTCTTCAATCCCAGCCAGCTAGGGAGCCACCCACATTGCGAACAGGCCTCTCCTGACTCGCCTGCTGCTCCTCTCAGCAGTGTATTTCAGTCAGTCTGCCTGCTCTGTTCCCTGCTCTGTCTCTGATGAATCCTCTCACCCCCCACACCTCTCGCCTGTACACCGGCTCTTATATGCATAAATAAATAAATCTCTTTTTTTAAAAAAAAAAAAAAGAATGAAAAGTTAAAAAAAAAAAAAGCTGAGAAGTAAAAGTACACCCTAGAATAAATGGCACTTGATTTTTTTGTTTCAGGATTCAGGAGGTGAACCTGAGGAAAATGAGGAAAAAACAGTGAACCTTGAACTTGTTTTTGGCTTTCACTTGAAACCAGGAACTGGCCCACAGGTAAATCACATTTAAAGCCTTTGGATAAATTTCCATCTGATTTTCTTTTTCTCTCCTAGAAATTTGTGTTTTTATACACTCCCCCTGCTAATTGTTAACTTGATTCTGAGTAAATTTATAGACTTTATAGGACAGAATTTAGTTGAAAGACTGCCAGCTGCCTCTGTAATCCAATTTAGGATTCATTCAGCAGGAATCTTGTGTGAGACCACCCAAGCCCTCAAGGAAACTCACGGCAAAGGATGCTGGGGCCAGGCAGGCAGGCACAGGGATTGTTTGTGCTGCTCTCTATCACAGCTTCCTGGCTCCTGTTTCTTAAGGGAATGTGTCTTGTGATGTCAAGAGTGAGACAACACTGAGAATGGAGCTGAAGGCAGCATGGCGGCTTGAGTTAATCTGCTCCGTGGAGGGCAGCAGGACATGTGACCAGCACACTTCCAGTCAGGCTTCCATTTTATGTTATTTTTAGAATCTGAAAAAATTGTTTGGCCTGGGTGGCATATGAACTGGAGTCATTATAGGTCTGTGTTACTTTGGATTATCATACATGATCACTTTTATTAACTGAGCACTTTTGTGTCCCAGCTGTACAGCACTGAGGTGAAGATGCTATTTTCCAAATGAGGGAACTGAGGCTCGGAAATTTTGAATAACCTGCCCAAGAGTTACTTGGCCATCAGGTAGCAGGATTAAGATTTAAGCACAGGCCTCTCTCACCCAGAACCACGCTCTTACCTGCTACACTAGTTGCACCTTTCTTTCAAGGCAGCCCAGAGATCTTTAAATGCTACGCCCCACAATCTGTAGCCATCGGTTCTGTAAGATTGGGTGGCTCTTCTGGCCACTGGCCCAGGACTAATTAAACCACACTTACCCCAGACCTTTGCTGCAAGCAGTGCTTGGGAATGACTGGGAACTGTTGCGAGGGTGAGTTTCACATGGGGCTTCAAAGGATGCTCTTTCTAGACACCTGATGGAGAAGCTCCCTGGCACTGCTGCAACTATATGGATGCATTTTTTGAGTGGAAATCTTCACCTCCCTTGTTTTGGCCACAGAACTCAGCTGAGCGGAAGTGGCCCTCACCAGGTTTCTTGTACAAGAATACTTCCTTCTCCCTCTGTGAATACGTCACTGTCTATTCATTCCTGTTAGAAGCAGCAACAGAAACAGGGGCAGAAGAGTATGTTCTTCTCTCTCCAACAACAACCAGGGCCTTTGCACCCTGAGAGTCTGTAACTGTGGCTTCCTCCCCCCACCATCACCAAGTCCCCGTGAGGGTAAACAAAGTGCACATTTTAATTTGCCTTCTTCAGTACTCTTGACTCTGTGGCACTTAAATTATGAGAGTACTCTGTGTTTAAACCTTTTTATGGCTTGTAGGTGGTAAAAAAAAGAAGGAAACAATTACCTTAGAAGAAACTTGTCAAGAGCAGTATCAGCTAAGAAAGTAATTTTCAATCAACAGAAAAATGACTTGTTAATGTGGAAAACTAAAAAAATACATTTTTTGGTAAAAATCAGAAGCTATAAATGATATTGGTGACCAAACACAATGGTCTGCTTTTGACCATAATTGTGTATGTTTCTTGAGTGATAGGATATCCACCAGGCCCAAGATCGCCACAACTTTTTGATGGTTTGCCGCTCCTGGTCACCCTGCACAATTAATTTCAGCCATGTACTAGCAGACTTACTGTTTCTGGCTCTGTGCTGGATACTCAGAATACAAATTTAGAAAGTACAGCTTCACCTTGCAAGGATCTTGTAGCTTATGGGAAGAAATAGATAAGGTCAATGAATGGTTGTGAAACAGACTGATGGATTTTGTTCTTTAAACATCATGTACATCAATGGAGCACACTGGATGGATGGTAAAAGCAGAAGCAGAAAGGGGGCAGAGGAGGATCTTGAGGTCTTGGTAGAAGTGATGCTTTCAATTTATTGGTATATCTTTTTCAAATATCTTGCAGACATTCTAAATGAAAACAGCATAATGTTTAAGATTTGTTGAAGCTGAGTGGTGAATATTCAGGTGTCAATATTATTATATATTCATTAATTCTTTTGGGTATCTTTAAAATATTTTCATATTAAAAATTTTTAAATAGCAATGTTTAGAAAAGTGGTACTTAAACTAAAATTTGAAAACCATTAGAAATTATTAGGTAGGGAGAAGCCCTTGAAGGCAAAACAAATAGCATATGTAAAAGTTCAGAAGCAAGAAGCCAGGAAAAAGGGAGCTCTTGTTGAGGCTAATTTCTAGGGGACCTCACAACTCAACTGGAGCACCGCAGGCTTGGGGCACCTTAGTGCAGAGAAGGAGGAGTGGTGTAGTGGGAGTTAGGGCCAGAGGTGGCGGCAACCAGGAAAGGGGCTATTGTCTGTGCTAAGTGACAAGTTTAGAGTTTTAAGCAGGGAGTGAATAGGATCAGGTTTATGTTTGTAAAAGATATCTTGAAACACAGAGGAAGAATTGGAAAGGGGCCAGGCTAGCGTGGAAAGGACCTGTCAGTGAGCAGTGCAATCAGGGGAAGGGGACAAAGAGCGGAGGCCGCAGCAGTGACCTAGATGCATGCGAGTCCATGCACACTGAGGGAACTGAGCCCGCGGTGTCACTCACCCGGATGGAGTGAGACAGAGAAGGCTGGGTGTTGTGTGAGGTTCCTGGTGTGGGCAGCTTGGCCGATGATGGTCTAACGTAATAGATCAAAATGTGAAATATACACTGTGAATTTAAGAGAAAGGTGCCCAAAGTACAAGAAATGACTGGAAAGGGTGAAGTTCATCAGGAAAAGCTTTTTTAGAGGGATGAGCTTTGAAATGGGGCTTGAAGAGGTTCATGGTCATTTGCAAATAGTTTCTGAATCTAGTGTTTAAAGCTTATACTTAGAGAGTACTTCTTTCTAAAGAGCTCACGTTATTTCATAAATGTCATCTCATTTATCCCCTTGGCATTTCTGTGAGAAGCACAAGGCATAGTGTTGTCATCCCTGATTAGGAAACAGCACGAGAAAGTGTGTCACCAGCCTCGGGTAAGGCAAGGATGAGCTGAGACCAGAAATTGTGTCTTTGTTATTGCCATGTATTAAACATGTGCCAGCTCTCACACCTGAGCGGGATATTTGAGCCACGTGTAAACTTTCATAAAATAATCCTAGCATAAATTAGTGTCTCGTTCTAAACAGCCCTACCCAGACATGCCATTCTATTTCCAAGCATCTTGAAATATTTTTTCACAAATGTGCTTTAAATTGAAATTCCAATTCCCCACAAGGAAACCCTGTTACCTTGACCCTTAAAGGTAGAACCCTAGAAAAAAATGCATCCCTAACATCCCAATTAACTGAGTTCTCATAAACCCATCTTCATGAAAAAGGCGAAACCTATACCCCTGTCTGCATGATTAGATTAGAATACGTCTTTTGCAAGAGAACACTGAGCTTTGGAAGTTCTCATCAAATCTGACTTTGCATATGAAGGAGATTTGCTTGACCATTTCACCTTTTCTTTTACAAATAAAATGAAAGATGTGGTCTAATGGCAGCCACAGAAATAACATGTGACAATGACTGGATCATGAATATAGTAGCTGTATTTTCCCACTGCCTCTGCAGAGGCCCCCAGGCCAACTACCACTTGGAATTGGCTTGTCACAGTCACTGGTCTACTAGGAGGAAACAATGAAAATATGACTTTATGTGATATATATGTGTGTATATATATATATATATATATATATATATGAATAAACAGAAAAAAAAAGCCTTTTATCAATAAACCTGTCAATCTTTCCTTCTAAGAATTCAGATTAAATTCCTTTTTTTTAAGTTTCATTTTATAACCAAATGGATTATTGGCACAGAAGTGAGGCTGACAGATCTAGCCGAGGGGTGACCTAGCCACTTGCTTCTGTGTGCCTGCTGCAGTGGTCAGGAACCCCAGTAGTCAGGTCCCCTGACACAGCTACCCTGACCAGATGCCACCCCCTTATACACCTAAGGATTTGATGACAAATGAAGGTCAATGGCAGAAATTGGGTCTTTCTCAGAAAAATGTTTCCCATTTCAGGGGCTTGAAGTACTTCTAGTAATGATTATTTCATTCCTCTGCCCAGCACTATGATGAACACTTTACAAACATTTTTTTCGTGTAATTGTTGTTAGCACCCTCTATCACTGGGGTGTTGCCCTCCTCCAGAGGCGAGGTCAAGTTCCATACCCAAAGCCTCATAAGGGCAGATCCAGGGCAAGAGCTCAACTACCATGTTATTCCTTTCTGGGAAGCATCATCATCCCCAAAGTAGGTAGATTGGTAATGAGAAGACAGGGCTGTTTTTAATCAATTAATACTAAATGGCTGATGTTTTTATTTCATTTGAAAAGTGCCTTATATAATCTACAGCTTGTCACTTGGCACAAAGGGACTTCCCTTTATTATGAACATAGTAGCTGAAGAGAGCAGACACAGGCCCCTGGTAAAACCCACACAGCCAGGCACCAGGAAACCTGAGATAAGCAGAATCAGAGATAAAACTGACAACAGTAAACAACTTCAGCAGACCTGCCCCCAGCATAACAGTTCCAGCAAACCCCCTCCAGCAGAAGAGACCCCACACATACACCAAAAATTCCAACAGTAGCCTAACCTTATAAAGACTCTTGGCCTAAAGAGAGTCATCAGAGCCTCCCCGGTGGTGCAGCGGTTGAGCGCTGGGTTATGAAGCTGCCCGCAGCCTCTGCAGCGCCAGTTTGATCCCCGGCCACCCGGCGAGGGTCCTGCATGGCGCGCAGACCTCTCCTGCCGCCCGCTGCTCCCCTCAGCAGTGTACTTCGTCCCTCTGCCTGTTCTGCTCCCTGCTCTGGCTCTGGTGAGTTCTCTCACCCTCCCGCGCTTCTGACTGTATCCAGTGCTTGTATAAATAAATAAATCTTAAAAAAAAAAAAAAAAAGAGAGAGTCATCACCTCACGGACTTTCAGTAAAGCTCACCTCAGTCTGATACTCTTGGGCTCCTCTCTTTTCTGGTGCCAAAACCTGCGACTGACCTCCTCTCTTTTCTAACAGTGGCTATAGTCATGGAAAAGACAGCGCCCTCCAACATCTTCTGCAGCTTCATGCGTTCCCCAGGGTGACAACCACACTGAAATATTCAATGGCATATAGTCTATTATTATATCTCTTCTAAGCTCACCAGTCAGGAATATTGATGCTCAAATTGTCTAGGAATAAACTATCAATTCACCCAGCAGTTTTCGTGCTACGACCTTCTTGAGCTTTTGTGTCATAAAAATTAGAAGCAGTCATGAAGGAACCATGGAGGAGGGGGGCATCCATTCTTTTTTTTTTTTTTTTAATGCTTACAAGAGCTGGGGTGTAGGCCAGAGATGGGGGGGAGAGGATTCACCAGAGACAGAGTGCAGAGCAGAACAGGCAGATCGACTGAAATACACTGCTGAGGGGAGCAGCGGTTGAGACAGGAGCGGTCTGCTGCGCCATGTGATTAGCTCCCTGGCTGGGGATGGAACTGCTGCTGCAGATAGTTTCATAGTGCTGAGACTTAACCCCTCTGCCACCAGGGAGGCCCACGGGCCGTCCATTCTTGAGAGTGCTGGACAATCCTGGTGTGCTTCTTCCCTCCTCTTCCTGGTGAGGCAAAGGAAACCGATTGAAGCTGGCTCCTTCAGGTCTAATTTAATTCCCTGGGGAGAGAAAAGACTGGGTCTAGGAGACAGGGCAGAGAAACCACATCCTGTCCTCCCAATAATCTGGCCCCAGTGAACCCTAAATAGAAATAGGCTCAGATTCCAGCTGCCTCCTTCCAGATGAACATCACTTCTGATTTTTTTTTTTTTTTGAGAGGTATGTTGAAGGGGCAAGCAAGCCAGGAAGAGAAGAAAAGAACATTTTGAAGAGGTAGAAGTAGTACTGACCACCTGCACTGGAACTGAGGCTTTTCCCAGAGGCCGTTTCCTTCCTCCTTCACACTGGCATGGTTAGCACCTGGCCCCTTCTCCTGCTGCCACCCCAAGAAACTCAGTCAGTAGATCTGCTTGTCTGATGGTTTCATCTATAGGTTAAAAACACTTTTTTACAAAGACTTCCCACTTGTACTGTGCTTTTAGGTCTTTATTAGATTGCTTATGAAATGTTGCATTTAATAAACTTAATTGAATCTCCAGGCTCTTTTTCAGAGCACTACCAATATCAAAAGCTGTCAAATAGGGCTTTTTCCCCTATTGTGTAATTTTTATAAGTGGATAGATAAACATGAATAAAATAACAGGGCACAAAGAAAGAGTTTTGTAAGGAAGTAAAATGCCAACACCTTTTGTAAATTTTACAACAGCTAAAAGCAGTCCTTTTCTTTGATATGTCTTGGGTTTGTTAAAAGTTCAGAGTCGGGAATTTCACTTCCCATAATCAGCTATTTGGCAGGGGGTAGGGTATATGTGACTAGACATACACACAATTGTGTTTGTGTACCTAAGCATACAGCTTGCAGTGGTGGGTTTCTCTAAGAAATACCAGTTTTTAATTGACAGCAAAGATGCAGTTCTTCAGAACCGACTGCATGAGCTGTGACTGATTTCTAATTAGAATGTGGCCATGTACTTTGTCAAACAGGTCAGACAACCATCTGCAGAACTAGATCAGAACTACTGTGTACTTGCTGATAGATTGATAGTCCTGTGTAGAAATGGTACCAGAAAATATCTAATAGACCTGACTTATGGTGATAGAAGATTTCCATGGTGTAAATATTCCCACCATGGCCAATTTCAAGTTACAAATCTGACATCACTGATCTTGAAGTTGGGAAGAGACATGATTAATAGCTCGTGAAAGCTGGCTCCAGCAAACTATTGGATCACTCTTAGTCTTCTGAACCAAGATCATGAATTCCCTTTAAATTAGTGAATAGCAAGGAAATGTACATGATAAAACATTGATTTGAATCAATTATTTTTTAAAGATTTATTTATTTATACATACAAGATCTGGGGTACAAACCAGAGGTACAGGGGGGTGGGCAGGGGAGGGGGACCGGGATGAGAGGATTCACCAGAGACAGAGTGGGGAACAGAACAGGCAGACTGACTGAAATACACTGCTGAAAAAGCGGGCAAGTCAGAAAAGGTCTGCTGTGCCATGTGGCACAACCCCTTGCACCACACCAGGGAGGCCCTTTAATCAATTATGAATACCTCTATTTTTGGTTTCCTTTGTTATATCTAAAAGTGTAAAACCAAAACTGAAAAAATCACATTATTCCTCGTCTCAAAGGGAGCTGTAGCCTCCCAGTAAACCCCTTGTTGGCTTGGAGTAACTTCACCATTGACTCATAGATACAATGACAATATTGTAAGAGTCAAAAATTGCAAAAAAGTAAGAATAAACTTATAGGAACAGGAAACAATTTAAATTTGTGACTGTCTTTTAAAAATGTTGGAACAGTCATTGTTAGTGACTCCATGATAACAGGCACAATTGTTGATAATAATAAAGGAGATCTTTGCTTTTAAGAGCAGGTTCTCCAAAGACTGTGGGGATCACTGTGAGTTCTGCAGACAGAAGACCACCATAACTCACAGTGATTTGTGTTTTTTGAACAAAAATTAGGTCTGAGAATAATCAAGTGTAAAAAAGGCAGATTAGTTGAAAAGAAATTGAAAGTATCATGTTGGAAATGCAAAGCTGTATAGCAACCATATTAATCCTGTACATCAGGGACTGAAGTGAGAATGCTCAACTATAAACACTGCTAACTAGGCCAGTATTTTATGAAAAGTTGTATTTTTTGGTGTTACCTCTAGTGTCCTAGGATGTAGAAGGGGAATTCAGTAGGCAGAAGAACTGTTTTTGTATTTTGAGGGTTCTGGGTGAAAGTTATTTATGTCTTATTTCCAAGTATTAGAAAAAAAATTGTAAGCAGCAATTAGATAAGCCAGACCACCTTCTGTAAATGGTAACAAAACCTAGCCTGAGATAGATTAGGTTCTTAATTATTCAAAAATCTGTAGCAGAAGAGATTCTTCTGTCCAAAGAATTCATTTCCGAAATGAATACCTAGTACCTTCCAATTTCAAATACAGTGTTAAGAAAAGCTTTTAAGCATGTCAGCTGACATCTGAACCATTTCAGGTAGTCAAGTGTGTAATGCATCATATGAAAGTATGTCTCACTTGATTTGTTTCTCTTTATTTTAACATCATCCTGAAGTCCCCTTTTCATACATAACTCAAATAACAGCCCTCCCCCCAAAAAGGCAATATAACAACCTTATCTCCACTGGTGTCTAGTTGGCACCAATCTGCCCTGACCTTAGACACAAGCCATTGTTAAGGGTATAACGCATTTACATATTTTGCAATAAAACATCAGTTATTTGCATTACTGTGTCAAGTTTTATTTGATTCTTTCACCTAAAAATGACTCATTTTCCTTTCTTGTATTTTAAAAACCAACTACTCTAAGCTTGTTTGAGAATAATCAAAAATTGCCCATTTAGCTAGAAGTCATTTTCTTTTCAAAAGGCAAATGTTATTTAATCTTTCAGCTGTTCATTGTGCCATCATAAATACTTTCTTTTCAGCACAGTTGTGGGGACTGAAATGAGCCCACTAATTGCCTCCCATTTCGACTGACATGTGGTGGTTTAGTGGAAAGAGAACACAGCAGGGAGAAGGAAATAGGAGGCTGAGAAAATGAGAGCTAATTATTTTCCCTGCCTCATGTCAGGCTCTGTGTCAGCCTTGTTTTTACAAACTGGAAGGTTTAGCACTAAATAAAACAAACTGGCGTCATGTTTTTATATACTGGCAGTGTCATGGAAGCAGCTGCACATCTCAAAGACAATATAATGCCTGCGTTCGCATGGACACCATCTGACAGACACTGTGAGCCACGGCTAATGAGGACATCACAGTGGTGCCAAGTGAAAGGTGCTGAATTATGTATGATTCTTCATCAGTACAGCAATAGTCCTGTACATCATTATGAGACATTGTTTTGCTGAAGAGATTAAAACATTCTTAGTTCCAGACCCTGCAACCTATACATGCTGAAAGAGGTTATTAATGGAATTTTTAGGGACAGTTTCTTGTGGATTTCTTTTTGGTTGAAAAACAAATCTCGTGGGACAAAGCCGTGATGGGTCACGACACTGTATAGATAAAGAAGAGAAGCAAATTAACCATACTTGCATTATCTTCCTTTAAAAAGCAGCATAATAAAATAGAGTGGAGCGGGGTTATACATAATGATAAATAACCCAGGTGCTATCATGGGATGTTCCACTCTCCTGCCTTTAAAACAGCGGGTTTCAGCAGCTGAGCAAGATAATAGTGATGCGTGGAAAGGAGCCTTCGGAGGCCTAAATCATCAACATCTTACTACTTTTAATACCAGCATGACCAACATTTCTATCATATTTTTATTTCATCTTGAGTTACTTCTTACTCTTCACAACAGTCAATCGCCTGCCAGGAGACTGTTTCTCTTTCTTCCCCCACCGTCTTGAATCTTAGAAAGTTCATCCCGACCTCTATATTTTATATATTAAAATGTTTCCTCAATACAGGTCTAGTCAAGGTGGAGGGACCTCTGCTGGACTCCTGCACAGTGCTTTCATTCTTTGTTCCTGAAGGAGGGGTAGAATAGTGGCATGGGGAATTTAAACAATCAACTTCTCTACTTTTAGACTGGGCGTGCCCGGGACTTTAATTCCAATCCAAGCACAGCTAAGCGAATTTACTGAAATTCTACATTTTTAAGACTCAATCTGCTCATCTGCAAAATGGGGGCAGCGCCATAACAAGGTCAGGCTGTGAGAATGAGTAATGTGGATACAGTCTCAAGACAAAATGCCCAGTGAAAAAAGACATATACACAGCACACTATAAAATTCTGACTTTGTGAGATCCTAGAGAAGGAAAAAAATGATCAATTGGTGATAGAAATTGGAGAAATTGGTATCTCCCGTTGTGGTGGAGGGAATCAGTGGGGAAAGGACACAAGGGAACTTTATTGGGGCGGGGGGGTGCAAATGCCTTGTTTGTTTGACTGGTTATGTTGGTATATACATTTTTCAAAATTCATTGAACTGGGCCTCCCTGGTGGCACAAGAGGTTAAGTTTCAGCAGTATGAAGCTATTGGCAGCCACTGCCACATGAGTTTGATCCCCAGCCAGGGATCTAACCCACATGGAGTAGCAGACCTCTCCCATCTTGCCCGCTGCTCCCCACAGCAGTGTATTTTGGTCAGTCCACCTGTTCTGTTCCCCACTTAGTCTCTGGTGAATCCTCTCACTCCCCCACACCTCTGGCCTATACCCCAGTTCTTGATCTGCGCGCCATGTGGGAAGCAGCCGGGGATCGAACCGGCGCCGCAGAGGCCGCGCGCAGCTCGCAACCCAGCGCTTTATACCCCAGTTCTTGATGCATAAATAAATCAAAAAACAACAAAAAAAAAAAAAAAAACAGAATTCATTGAACTGTGCACTTTAAAAATCTACACATTATATTGTATGCCTGAATAAAAAATACATGTTAAAAATATTAATGACACTATGCTTCAGATAAAGGTGATCTGTAAGAGTCTGAAACCTTGAGTTTGGTATCTGTTTCCTGATGAAATGTCTCAATTGGCCCTAGATTTTAATAATTTATTGTGTTCAAATTTTGCAATAAAAATTTGTAGGAAAAAAATGGAGAGGGATTTTTGTCTCTGCAGTGCTCAAAACTTTAAATAATATTTAAATTTTGATTTTTGGGCTATCTTCAATCTCTTTTTCTATTTAGAAATTTTACCTCTTTTATTTCTATTTTCTTCCCCTTTTTTGTGGGAGGGAGAAGGGATATCTATGTTTGGCGTCACTTGTTCTAACTTGGAACTCCAAAGAATTTTAAACAGCTTGCAAAGAATGTAATAGTGATTTCTCACAAAGAGATACTTAATTTAGCATTAACTGAGTGTTGTTTAGGATTTTTATCTTCCCAGTGTAAGAGTTGCTGTTTTGTTTGGCCGGTAGTCTTAATTCAGAAAATTTTTTCACATAATTGGCAATGCAAAGCAGTTCAAATGAAATACTTTCTCATTTCCCATTAGCCACACACTTGCTCCTAAATTTAAAAGGCACATTTCTTGGGTACCCAATAGAATTGCCATTTTTTTCATCAGTTTCAAATGCAAAAATTACCCTCTCCCCATCAAAATTCCCTAAATTTTTTGTAGTTTTGCTTTGCAGATTAGTAAAAAGGTTTCAATGACTATCTTTTCTACTCACAGCCCTAACAAAGAAATTCCTGGTACCCAATTCTGCTCCTATGCCAGTTTTTCTTTCCTATTAATCAGTAGTTAGCACTCCATAGAATTGTGCGTCCAGATACAAATGTGAACAGTGGGAATGCCTTCATGAGTGAGAATCTAGTTATAAAGTGAAAAGTCATGGTAGTCAGGACCTGTCCCCATGATTTTTCAACTAGACAGGAACTGGTTGTTTCTGATGTGGACCGTGGAAATCATGCCTAGCTTAAGCCAGGGCTGGAGGAAAGTGTTTGTGATTCAAATTCTAGCCAAATCAATCAAGAATAGGCATGTACAGAGAGTGGACTGGTGCCCTATGCACTTCTAACAATGATCCTTTTCAGAAATGGAGCAAAAGTTAGTTATGTTGGAGTTATTAGAAACTTAGTATTTAATCCTCTCCATGGATCCCTATGAAGGAATTCATCAAGATAACAATTTGTTGACTTTCGAAGATGGTACTCTTTTTGACTGTATTTTTTTAAAGATTATTTATGCATATAAGAACTGGGGTATAAGCCAGAGGTATGGGGCAGTGGTGGGGGAGAGGGGTGAGAGGATTCACCAGAGACAGTGAGGAGCAGAACAGGTGGATTGACTGAAATTCTCTGCTGAGGGGAGCAGTGGGCGAAACAGGAGAGATCTGCCTCGCCATGTGGGTTGGCTCCCTGACCAGGGATTGAACTAGTGCTGCAGTGACTGCCAATAGCTTCATAGTGCTGAGACTTAACCACTTGGGCCACAGGGGAGGCCCTTTTTGACTGTATTTCTGATCTTTGTTTGGTAAGATCTTTTTTTGGTAATCACAACAAGGAAATGATTAGGATCCAGGAAAGACTGAGAGGCTTAAACCATCATGGTTTATTTCTGAACTCCACCACTTGCTGTTGGTGTGATCTTGATCAAACAGCCTTATCTTGCTACCCTTCATCCAGTATAAGGCTCTCTGATTGTCAATCACGTTTCACGGCCATTGTTCCTCCAGACATCTATGACACATGGCACCTTACCCCTATTAGTAGGGCTGTGTCAGGATCTGTTGAAGCCGGAAAGGGCAGAATTGATATTCTATCACCCATCTATTTAAGAAGATACAAGTTTACGGATGGTCTCAATCATAGCAGAAATCTAGAAAACGTAAATAAGGGGCCAGGAAAAAGAATAACTATAAGAAAGAAAATATCAAAATCAACAAACAACTATGAACCAGAGACACTCTACCGGGGGGTGGGGGGCGGGGAAAGGAGGGATTGGGGTCAAAATAAGGGGGTTGCAATTGTATGGGGAATATAAAAATTAAAATTTAAATTAAAAAAGAAGATACAAGTTTATTCCTTCTATTTATTTCATAAAACCAACTGTTACGTTAACAATTGACTGCACCTTCTTTTTCCCAACATTAATAATTTCCTGGTACCAGAGTTGGTGACCTCTGGATCCCCAAACTGCTGCTAAGTAAGAAACTCTGACCCAACCTGATTGCTCTGGCCAGATCCCCATTTCCTTAGGTCGCTGCTGGCTGACTGGCTGACTAGTCTAACAGGCTAATTGGAGCTGTGTTGGTGACCAATATTGGTAAAAATAATTACTCTTTTTTGAGCTCTTAATCTGGGTCTGGCAATGTGCTGGCTACTTTATTTACATCTCATTTAACCCTCACACAATACAGTAATCTACTTGTGAATAAAGAACACTGATATTCAGAAAGGTTACATAATTTGGCTCAGGTTGTGGAGGAAGTGGCAACATGGGATTGAAACTCAGGTAGCTGGACTTGAAATTGACTATCGTTCCCCTCGCCCCTGCTGCTCCCCAGTAATGGCTTCATGTATAATCCTTTTCTATATTGTTTCCATTTTAATAAGGAATCTTCAAAGCTTTAAGCCAAACAGGGCCATTTCAGACCACCAGGGGTGACTTGGTTTTGGAAAAAGGATCCTTTGAGGCCCCCATGGGATCCCTCTGAATACAGTGGTGTCTGCTTTTGAATTATGCCTGTCAGGACTGAGAGTTATTTGCAGGCGTCCAACATGACCCTTGAATGTTTCCGATTCAAAAATCAATATCCACATTTCTGTCATGAACATCAAACTAAAATCAATAATTCACCCTGGAAAAAGTTAATGGTTTTTAAATCAGAGCCCACATTCCTGCTATCTGATCCCATCACTAACAGGAGACTTAAAGGTGTCAATAGCACGTGTAAATTTTTATATTAAGGTTCATAAATATGTAGACTTGTTTCTTGTAGTGATATTGATGATTTCATTCATCTTATTTGTTATGAAAATCTTTTCAATGACTGATTATCACAAGCCATGTCAACATCTATAGTTGAGTTCTAGGGAATTAAAAAACTCACGAAAGTCCTTTTCTGTGGAGAATGCTCGTTGACTGCTTAGGATACGCTAGGTAGAGTATGCCTTCCCTAGGGAATACCTCAGGTCATTTGAAATGGAGCAAAATGTAAAGCATTCCATTACTTTATTTGCGGATTACTTTTCTTAACCAGGCAACAACGACATCACAGAATCTTTAAAACACCTAGGAGTTACGTCAGTCGACTGGCAGATTGAATAAGATGAATGTTGTGTGTTCTTTCTCACCTGGTTTTCTAACAAGCAGACCTACTTTTTAGTGAGATGGATAATACACTCCTTGTCTTATAATTTCTTTGATTCTAGTTTTATTGCTTCTGTAGCTATCTCCTTTTATGGCTCAGATATAAACCTTTCTTTCAGATAAGAGAATGAGATAATTTAAAAAGTAAAAGGTCCACAACCCTATTACGTGGGTCCTTCTTACTTTGGTGAACAAAGAAACAGTTGCTGAGGTGGATCTATGGGCCCCTTGCTTTTTTGATTCTATCAACAAAATCTTCTCTGGTCCTTCCCCCCTCCTGCCTGTTGTCAATATCTGGTTGTATCATAGAGCCCTGAACCCCACCACGAGTCCATCCTGCCACCCCATCCAATTGCCCTTCCCTGCTGGCATCTCCTACTCTGTGGTATTAAAATCCTACTTTCACCACTTATCGGCCAGGATACTCTAGGAAAATTCCTTAATCTATCTGAGCCTCATTTTTCTCACTCACCTAAAGGAAAAAATAAACCTTTCTTGCAGGACTGTGATGAATTCAAGGAAACTAACACAGTGTAAGTTACCCAGCCACCTGCCTAGAGCAGAGTACTTTCACGAATGTGAGTTCCCTCCTGCCACCCCTTCTCAACACAGCGCTTCCCTGAGACCTGTGCCGCAGGGTCTGACTTGGGGAGGGACTGGCTTCAAGGAGGAGTACTCAAGTTGTGAGACAGAAGGGCGAAGCAAAGGAAGCAAAGGGAATTGAGCATTCATGCAGTTTGAGGTCTTTCAGCTGTGCTTCTGACTAGCTGAATTCCAAAATTTGACAGCAAAAAAACTAAGTAAACTCGTCTTCTCTAAGAGTTTTCTTTCCAGCCACTGACTTGAGAAGGCCCTTGCAATTTCAGCAAAGAGCAATCGGGACTCCAGACAGCCATTATGCTGCCCAGTTATCTCAGGGCCCATGTTGCTGGGAGAACAGTGGCTCCAAACAAAAAATACTGAGAGATTTGTCAATTCTGAGTGACTAATTTGACCTGTGTTAGCCAAGAAGTAGGCTTTTACGTTATTGAATAGAACTTTTCTTCACTAATTGGCTCTCCATCTTGTGAATGTGACTGGCTCAGAGGGTCGCCCCCCTCAGGCCTGGGCTCTGTGTGGTTCTGCAATTCATGTGGAAGCGTTCCTAAAACATTAGGCTCCCCCACCTTGCTGTTGAAGCCAACAGGTTTTCAACAGCCTCTTTGTTAGTGCTCTTTCATAATAATTTTGTCTGAGCTTGCTCAGGAAACATTCCAGGTCTACTCATAGGAGAGAATTTTCTAGTTTCAGTGCCTGAGGAGCTCAGTACATTATCCTTAATCTCTAAGACTCCTTCTTTCTTCAAATAATATAAGCAAGAATGTGAATGTATGGTCCAGGGTCAAATTTGGTGCAGGCATAGGTTTATTTATTCTTTTAATTGGATACACGGTGTTTATCCTCCAACATTTTTTCTATTAAATTTTTTACTATTTATACAACTGTGAACCTCATAGACCTACCTTCTAGAGTCAACCATTAACATTTTACTCTACTTGCCCTATCACTTACCTGTCCATCTATTCCTTTAGCCACCTATCAATCCTTATATTTTTATGCATTTCAAAGCAATTTTCAGACATTAGTATGCTGCATCCCAAATACATCAGTATATTAGAGTTTAATATGAAATGTACACATCTCAGGTACATATTTGCTTATTTTGACAAATGCATACATCTGTGTAACACAAACACTATCGATAGAGCATTAACACCTGTAGGAAGTCCTCTCATGTCCCCTCCCAGGCAATTTCCATCTGCAGAAACTACTATCTTCTGAATTTTTCCTGCCATAGATTAGTTGTGTCTATTCTAGAATGTCATATAAATGGTAAGTTCTTTTTGTGTAAGGCTTCTTCCAATCACTGTAATGTTTGTGAAATATATCCGTGTTATTACATGCTGAGTGCTACTCCATTCTATGATATACCACAGTTCATCCATTCTCCTGTTGATGAACACTAGGCCTGTTTCCGAGTTTTGTTTGTTTATTTATTTACTTATTTTTATAGATTTATTTATTTATGCATACAAGAATTGGGGTACAGGCCAGAAGTGTCGGGGGTGAGAGAATTCACCAGAGACAGAGTGGGGAACAGAACAGGCAGACCTACTGAAATACACTGCTGAGGGGAGCAGTGGGCGATCAGGAGAGGTCTGCTGCACCATGTGGGTTGCTCCCTGGCCGGGGATTGAACTCATGCTGCAGTGGCTGTGGATAACTTCATAGGTTGCATCTTAACCCCTTCCGCCACCAGGGAGGCCCCATTTTGTTTATTTATTTTTAAGATTATGCCAAACTGCTAAGAGCATCCCTGTGTAAGTCTTTCTTAATTTCTTTTTTTTTTATTAAGATTTATTTATTTACGAATACAAGAACTGGGGTATAGGCCAGAGGTGTAGGGGGTGAGAGGATTCACTAGAGACAGAGTGGGGGACAGAACAGTGGGATCCACTGAAATACACTGCTGAGGGGAGCAGCGGGCGAGAAACAGGAGAGGTCTGCTGCACCATATGGGTTGTTCCCTAGCCGGCAGGAGATTAAACTCATACTGCAGTGGCTGTGGACTGCTCCATAGTGCTGTGCTTAACCCCTTGTACCACCAGAGGAAGCCCTCTTTCTTAATTTCTTTAGGGTAAATACCTAGGAGTAGAATTTCTGGATCATAGTTTATAATAAAGTTTTACAAGAAACCACCAAAACTTTTTTCAAAGTATTTGTTTCCTTAACATTCCCACCATAATCCAGGAGCTCCAAACCCTAGCCGACATTTGATGTTATCAATCTTAACCATCTGGTGGGGCGGAGTCTCATTGTGGTTTTAATTTACATTCCCTTGGTGATTAATACATAGAGCACTTTTTTATATTATTAAACTTGTGATTTTACTGCAAATTTAATTAACATACCATCATTTCAAAATTGAGAGGTTTTTACATAGGTGATTCCCAGCTTTTCATAAAACATTAAAGAACCCAGCAAATATGAGCTCTTGTTTCTTTCCACATGGGAGCAATCACCAGAAGCTGAATGGTAGCTGGCTTTCCAAGGAGGTTTCTCTTTAGTTGCCCAGTATCCCTACCCCTCTTCTTACCTCGCCAACGCCTGAACTAATTATCAATTGCCAGACATCATCACATTTGCAGTATTTCCTGCCCATTAAGAGGTAAATGAGCTATTTCTCAAGATGTGTCATTATCAATATTGGAAAAATGAAAGATCAAGTGGACCTTATATTTTAAAAGAGTTTTCTGTGTCAATGAAAAAAAAAAATAGTCCTACAATGTTTAATATGTAAATTAAATGGGTCTATTTGAAAGATTACAATTTTAGACTCTAAAATCAAACTGTCTGATTTAGTTCATTTTAATTATCTGCCTGGTCCCTGTAGGATTTTGAGTTTGCAACTCCAATAATGGAACACATAAACTGATAAATTATGTCTCAAGACTACACTAACTGGGAGCTGTTTAGATATATAAAGAGATCTAATTTCACGTCCTTTACTGAAAAGGAGGGAGGTGAATCATTCCACTAATACTTCATTGAGAATACTTCAAGTGTTATAAAATATTGCAACTAAAGAAAATTGTTTCATTTTCTTAAATTCTATCATTTTTCTTTTAATTCCAGGATTGTAAGTGGAAAATGTATATGGAGATGGATGGGGATGAAATTGCAATAACCTACATCAAAGATGTGACATTCAACACTAACCTACCTGATGCAGAGATTTTAAAGATGACAAAGGTAGGGTTCTATTTACGGCTTAAAAGCTTTTTTGAATTCACAAATATCAAACAAAGACATTAAAATACCCCAGCAGTGTACTTTTGTGCTTGTCGATGCTCACATCAGCTCAGCCTCAAGCTGGCTGTTGAAAGGCACATTTTATTTAGCAGACTGAGATCATAATAGTTTTTTGTTAAAATTCCACTTATTCTGTGAGAACTAAAAAGTATTGCAATAAAGTATCCTTCACTTTTTGTTATTTTCTTCTACATTTCTTTATGCTTATTCTGTCATTTATTAAAAGAAAGAAAATGCTATGAGGAAAATATTTACCTTGGATTTGGGGTCATTTTAAACTTATGAAATGTATGAAAAACTAGTAAGGGAGAAGGTTTTCTTGGTTGTGTTCAGTGTCTTGAAGGACTGACATGAGGTTACTCATGAGGCACAAGTTGAAGTCTTAATGGCTTCCTTGCACCCATTCCTATGAAAACGTGGAATGGCCAGGGAGTATGTTGATGCCTTAGGGTCCATACAGAAGTGTGCCCGTTAGAACACTGAGGAAAGACTTAAAGAAATGCTTAGCTTCTCCTCAAAAAAAAATTCTGTCCCCATTCTACTGAAAGTATACATGTGAGACTTCTGATGTAGAAGGTCAATGGCTTTGGGTGAATAACCTTGATGTCAATAGCACCTTTGCCCTGAACTTCACATAAACCATTGAGCCTCTCCAAGATGTCCATAACAGACCTTGTCAAAATGTTTTATTTGACATGAGGATTATTTTGAACTGAAGTTAATCAAGGCCCTGCAGGATCCCTAGAAATATCTACTATTCCCTTAATTACCTAGCTGGATGAAAATTAGGGATATTACCCAGAATTAGGATTTTTACCAGAACTAAGCTGTCAGAAAAACCTACCTATACGATAGGGCAAGCATTTAATTACAGAGCATCTGAAAAGGAATTGCTAAACAAATAAATCTTTCCTGCTAAAGGGTCTTAGGCCTGGTGCAGTAAATAATCCAATGCAATTGTAAATAACAAGTTTGCTTACTTAGTAAACCTTTCCTTAGAGAGCTTTCCATCTAAGTTTTAACTTATCTAAACGAGGTTACATTTTAACAAGGTTGGACAGCCAGCCAAGCTGATTTATCTCTCAAAGGACATCCCCAGATGTCCATCTTTCCCCCTTTGTCTAGGAGTTTTACATCAAATATTTGTGCTTGCTAACCAATGTTATCAATGTAAGATGGTTGTGTATAAAAGAAACCCTTTGTCTCTACATTGGTGCTCAGACCTTATGGGACTGCCCAGGTCTGAGACCTCATGCATAAGTAATAAAGCTTCTCCTAACCATGGGCCTCCCCGGTGGTGCAGAGGATTGAATGCCTCACTGTGAAGCTGTCCTCAGCCTCTGCAGCACGGGTTAGATTCCCGGCTAGCCAGGGAGATTTCCACATGGCACAGCAGCCCTCTGCAGTGTCTTTGTTACAGGGCAGCCCCAATATAAAATGGTCTTGAGACCTAGTGCGCATATGGTTGTTATAGGACAGGAGGAACTTCCCCCTTTCCTGGGGACCACCCTGTTACATGGTGACCAATGCAAGGAAAGTTACTTTGGGCTGGTCAACCACGGGTGTAGCTTAGAAACCACGTTGGGTGCCAAACTGTTACAGGGCAGCCCCGATATAAAACGGGTAGCCTGGCTGTGGGTCCTCACCCATGCGCTTAAAAGGGACTTAATAATACTCCACTGCAGGCACACATAAAAGGTTAATAAAAGGTTTATTTACAAGGGAAGGGGAAATGAGGAAATGTACAACTCAGGGAGAAATAGGGAAATAAAGTCTTAAATGCATCCTACCTGTTCCGCCGACCTGGAAACCCAATGGCACTCTGAGAGCTGGCCACGAGCCAAGAGCCATGAAGCCAAAAAGCCCCCCCAAGACCCACATGTTTGGTTTTATACCAAACCTGGCTGCTTAACTCCACCTTCAGGTTCCAGCAACCTTCCCTTTGGTGGTGATGGGATTTGTCTTTCCCAATGTCCTGATGGCTTTGGTCTGGATTGGGGGGTGGAGTCCACAAAGCCTGTATGGAATTAGCTTAGGACATCCTTTTCCCCCTAACATCTTCAGTCCTTCTGCCTGTTCTGTTCCCCACTCTGTCTCTGGTGAATCCTCTTATCCTCCCGTGCCTCTGGCCTGTACCCCAGCTCTTGTACAAAAATAAATAAATCTTTAAAAAAAAAAAAAAAAAGCTTCTCCTAATCTCACCATTCCTGATGTGCTGCTTATTCTTCCCTTGCCTGGGTAAAAGGCTAGAATTTATTTCTGCAACACATCTGGTCTTCATCATATAAGACATCTTCTCTTTGTCCTGTGATTTCCCCTCCTCTCTCCTTGAAGTCCCAGGCCTCTACCCCATTCCTGAGCCTAGGATATATACTCTCATTTGCCTCACTTGAAATAGAATTCACAGCCATGTAGATTCTCCATAGGTATGTAATTAAAGTTGTTCTTTTCTTAATCTCTCTACTGTTAATGTTATTGCTGGACCAGTCTGAGAAGAACCCTAATGGCTGGGGGAAATTTTGCCTCTTCCCGACACCATTATCTAGTCTGGTACACTATTAACCATGTATTTGGTTTCAGTGAAGAAAATGGGTTGGTAGCAAAGACCCAGGCTTCAAACACAAATGGGGAAGTGAAAAGAGACTTCCAAGCCCAAAGCATTAGACTTGCAAATGTGTTTCCTTCACTGGCGTAAGATTGCTACACCCAAGTCCTTTTCATTTACAAATATTCATCAAGTAGATCGATTTGATTCTCATTGTTGTATTCCCCAGAGTACCTGGGAGTTAATCCATGGTGTTACTTATCTGGGAAGGTTATGATGTGGTTGTAGTTTTCCCTTATTTTGTTGTGACATATTGTGTTTTGGTGTCTTGAAGAAAGGACAGATAACTTTCTCTTTCCTCCCCACCTGTATGGTCTCCGGTTGCAACAGTTGTTCATTGCTTCAGTGTCATTTAGAAGCAAGATTTAAGTCATTGTTGCTAACAGAAGGAAGTTGCTCAGAGCAGAAATAACAGAACTTGTTATAAAACCACATGCAGGTGTTTCTGCTATAATGTGGTATATGCATTTCTTCAGAACCATGTCCTAACACAAGATCACATGCCAATATTAACAGGGCTTGTAGGAGAAATAGGATTGGAGCTAACTGTTCAAAATCTATGGAACTTTTTTACTAGCAGAAACAACAACAATTCTAATTTAAAAAGCAAACAAACAAAACCCAGCCCAGTCAAATTTCTACCATATTTGCTTTGTATCCAGCTCACCACCAGCCAGTCAAATTTCAGCCTTAAACCTGGAATGAAAGGGGGAGTGGGGCCTCCCTGGTGGCACAGGGATTAAAGTCTCAGTGCTACTGCCAGCCACTGCTGCATGAGCCACTGTGATATGAGTTTGATCCCCAGCCAGGGAGAATAACCCATATGTGCAGACAGATCTCTCCTGTCTCACCCGCTGCTCTGCCTGTTCTGCTCCCCACTCTGTCTCTGTGAGCCCTCTCTCTTCCCCACACCTCTGGCCTTCACCCCGGTTCTTATATGCATAAATAAGTAAAAAATAAATCTGGGCCTCCCCTGGTGGCATAGCGGTTGAGCGCTGGGTTGCGAGGCTGCCCGCAGCCTCTGCAGCTCCAGTTCGATCCCCAGCCACTGGCAAGGGTCCCACTAAATAAATAAATAAATAAATAATTTTTTCTTTTTAAAGAAAGGGGGAGTGGAGAAGGGTGGAAAGTCACTTCTAATAAAGACTATTTTCATCAAAATTTAAATAGGGTGGAAAATACAGTTTTCTCAGGAGCACTTTGATTTAATATACTGAAGAAATGTGGCCACAATTTCACCTACACACACAGTTTTGCCGAATAGACTGAGAGAGTAAAAGTAGAGTGGTGGTTGTGTTGGGGGTGGAGTCCACAAAGCCTGTATGAAATTAGCGCAGGACATCCTTTCCCCCTAACGATTGGAGCCACAGAAGCAGCCACAGCTCCCACTCCATGCCTGGACCTTCTCATATTGTTGAAGGCTTCTCTTCATTGTGGGGAAGCTTTCCACAGATGTTTCAAAACATTAGCATGAATGATGACCTAATGATAGGTTTGAGTGATATTGAATGCTCTGTCAGTAAAGAAAAGATTGTGGGAGACCAAGACTAGCTGTTTGCAAATATATGAAAGGCTGTCTCATAAAAACCACAACCCCAAACTCATGTGGTGAGCAGTACATGCGAGCCAACATAGCTTCCGTGGTAATTGGACATTATGCCCATTTGTCAGCTCCATGTGCACAACTGACCTCAAAGAAACCTATGCTGTAGGAGAGTGGGCTGTATGTACTATGGCAAGAACCCATCCTGACTTCTGTTTTTCAGCCCCCGTTTGTAATGGAGAAGTGGATTGTAGGAATAGCGGAAAATCAGACCGTAGAATGCACTGTCACATATGAGGTAAGCTCGGTGTGGGTGGGGGTTGGCGGGGAATGGTGGCTTTACCTTTCATCTCTTTTATTTATTTATTTATTTGTTTGTTTGTTTGTTTGTTTGTTTTTAATAGAGGCATGTTTTATTTATTTGTTTGTTTGTTTGTTTGTTTGTTTGTTTATACATGCACTGGGTACAGTCAGAAGTGCGGGAGGGTGAAAGAATTCCCCAGAGCCAGAGCGGGGAGCAGAGCAGGCAGAAGGACCGAAGTACACTGCTGAGGGGAGCAGCGGGCGGCAGGAGAGGTCTGCGCGCCATGTGGGACCCTCCTCTGGTGGCCGGGGAGCAGCCGGGAATCGAACCAGCGCCGCAGAGGCCGTGGGCAGCTTTGCAACCCAGCGCTCAACCGCTGCACCACTGGGGAGGCCCTACCTTTCATCTCTTGATGGGGATTTCTTTGCTCCCTCAGAGAGCTTATAATAGATTGGGAATGAAATTGCCCAATATGAACATGGGAAGATCAGTATGTATATATACATATATTTATACATGTATATGTATATATTTATACACACACACATATTTACTCTAACAAAGCATTGGCAAGGAAGAAAATAGGTTGATGTTGAGCCAGTAATTCATTCATCGCTGAGTGGTTAAACATTAATGCAAGTCACATGATATGTTAGGCACTGGGGAAGCAGACAAAAATCACAATATTTATTTAGCTTCCTCAGCCAGTGTGCAATGCTTATGGAAGAGGCACCTGAGAAATAGCATTGAATGTCACAGCATAGCTTGCAGAACACAAAACTTAAACAAAAGAAGTCAATTGGTCTTGGGAACTGAAATCTAAACTACTCTGGAATCTATTAACCAGGTTCCATGACTCAGGAAAAAATCCTGTTTTTAATCACTGCACAGTGACAGCAGCCAGAAGTCACCTCTGCCCACTCAGGCAGGTCTAGAGACACACCACATCAAATTTTTTCTCCCTCACCTCTCTCCTTCCTTACTTTCCTCTTCCTCCTCTCTCTCAGACTCCATGACGATATGTCACTTGTGTCCACAACTGTTACTTTTGGGTTTCTTAGACAGATTCGCAAAACCTTATTGAATCCTAAGAGCTTCTTTATTCTCATTTGTCACACCTAATAAAGAGGGGTTTCAGGACTAGAAAGTGGGGTCTCCTGATTGAGTGTCCTTTCCTTTTTCTGATCCTGATTCTTAACTCCATCCTGTCTCTTTTTTGTATCTGTTATGTACCCTCCTTGGGGGTAATCAGTCCCACGAACCTACCCACACTGACCAGTTACCATGATTAGCAGGCATATTGTTGGGGAGAATGGCAGTGATTTTCAAGTATCCAACAAATATTACTTTTTCAAGTACTATTAATAGAAGAAATTATTTTTCACATCTTATTAAGTGAAGAGGTAAGTTGAGATTTGCCAAAAGCAATAAATTCTAGGAGAAGACAATCACATTTTTAATTACTAGAACCCATTAAGGGATGGAGTGTCATGCTCCATTAAGGAATAAAGTGGTTAATATTTTCATTTTAATCAAATTACCATTTTTAGGCAAACTGAACAAATATTTTACGTACTGCATTATGGTAAAGTTCTAAGGATGTAATAACCTGACTTCCTTTCTTTCCTGTTTTACAAATGTATGCATGTTTGGCCATGAGTTTCTCTCTTTTCTTTGTAGAGTGATGTTAGAACTCCAAAAAACACAAAACATGTCCATTCAATTCAGTGGAGCAGAATGAAACCCGAGGATGAAGTGAAAGCAGTCCAACTTGCCATTCAGACATTAAGTCTCAACTCGGAGGGCAACCCTCGGAGCAGATCTGACTCAAGTAAGTTAGATGACTAGACGAGAGTCCAGAAACTTAAATCCTTACACCAGGGGTAAGTGCCAATCTGTGAAAAGACGTGGATTTCTTTCTTTTCTTTTTTTTAAGATTTATTTATGCATACAAGAGCTGGGGTGTAGGCCAGAGGTGCAGGGGTGTGGGGGGAGAGAAGATTTACCAGAGACAGACTGGGGAGCCGAACAGGCAGATCTACTGAAATACACTGCTGAGGGGAGCAGTAAGCAAGACAGGAGAGGTCTGCTGTGCCACGTGGGTCACCTCCCTGGCTGGGGATCAAACTTGGGCTGCAGTGGCTGTGGATAGCTTCATAGTGCTAAGACTTAACCCCTTGTGCCCAGACATGGATTTCTAATACAATACTACTTCCTTCTAATTTTAGAATATTGGCTTTATAAACAGATTATATGCAAAGTAGTATCTATGGACTTATAAATATGAGCATATTATAATAAATTTCAATTTCTGGATAACTATGAAAAAAGATGAAAATTAATGATTACATATTATTGGTAAATAAAAGTATGTATGGGTTTTTCTATACCTATATGCTTAGTTTCCAAAAGTGTACCTGTAGAAAAACATATAAATCTTCTTCCATATCCAGCAAACATTTCTATAAATGCTTATCACTGAGACAACTTCTTGAATCGTGAATGCCATTGAATACATCAAAGCAAAGGAATGAAAAGGAAGGAAGGAGCAATGGAGGGAAGGAGGGGGAAATATGATGTACAGTGGTGGTGGTAATTATGAATGATATCCAGAAACACTTTAGGGGCCTCTTTGATGGCACAAGGGGTTAAGCACTATGAAGCAATCCGCAGCCTCTGCAGCACGAATTCGATCCCTGGCCGGCCAGGGAGCAACCCACATGGCACAGCAGACCTCTCCTGTCTCGCCCGCTGCTCCCCTCAGCAGTGTATTTCAGTCAGTCTGCCTGTTCTGTTCCCCACTCTGTCTCTGGTGAATCCTCTCACACACACACACACACACACACACACCACCACCCCCCCACACCCCCCCACCCCAGTATCTCTGGCCTGTACCACGGCTCTTGTATGCATAAATAAATAAATCTTAAAAAAAAAAAAAAGAAACACTTTAGGATAATAATATAGAAGGTCAGCTGATTTGCTTTTAAATTGGTCATTTTTGGCAGTTTCAGGGGAGAGGTTCTGACCTCCACCTTTGTAAGTCCAGAAACTCTGAAAAACCCAGAGTTAGATTCTACAGGACTGCAGCAAGCTAACGAATCCATAGGACATTGATCCATAAATCTGTATCAGAAGATTTGTTGATGGCACAGAAACAAAGCACCCTCAGTAGCACCCTGGTGCTACTGACTTAGGAGAATCTAGTTGCTGTTTCCTCCACTGTAAGGCCTGGCGTGCCAAGCAGACCAGATATTTTTAAATGTCCACTGGCTATGTGCCCAGAAGCCCTGTTACTATTCAAAATCCACCAGTGAATTCTTTGATAGCATGCTGGGTCTTTCTTCCTCTCTCTCTTTTTTTTTTTTTTTTTCCAACAGAATTGATTTGGTTATTTTTTTTCATGAATAATTATAAGAAGACATTCTGACCACCATGATTGGGCTTGACTGAGTTTTTACCAAGCTCTCTCAGCCACAAACACATTTGCAAATATCTCTTAGGGTGTGCTTTTTCTACAAATGACTAACCTACGTAGCAGGGATTGAGTCCCACTGGCTTCCCTCTCAGAAGGCACTCTGTTTCCAAGTTCTCTTATGTGCTAATTCAACCACCTTGTCTTGCTTCATGCCTTTAAAGGCTTCTTACTGAATTGATTCATTTCCTCTTTCTAAATAATTAATATTTCTAGGGCTCATTTACTTCTGTGGTGTTTTCATAGTGAGGATCCTATTTGATCACACAGGTTGGTGAGATCTGGAGTGGTCTTCTTTCTCTACTTCTGCTGTGCTTTTCCCTTTCACCAAAGTCTGCTTTTCTGTCTTCCAACCCATGTGACACAAAATAGCTGCCAATTCTTTCCTCATTTATACATAGTTCAAATCCCACTTTAGAGTCACCAGATAGACACTCATCAGTCCTAATCCCAGATTTGCAAGACCAAGGAGCTCAGCGAGGCCCACCACGGAACTCTGAACCATACAGACATGATTCAGGCCCAAGGGAAGCTTCCGGGTGTGAGGAACTTGATTACTCACTGAGATACAGCTCACTAAGTGGCTCTTGTTAATTAATCATTTTCTTCTGCTATCACCTCTTGCTCTTTGCCATGAAGCTTCATTTTTCACACAGGAACATTTCTTATTCCTGAATGCCAGGAATCACTCCTCTGAAGGAAGGAGCAGTCAGCTGTCCTTCTTCCAAACAATCTCTAGCTGCCTCAACCAATGGAACCCAGTTTATTCTATTTGCATTTATGATTCTTGAAGATTTAAAAGTGCTGTTTATCGAAAAGTTTTTTGTTTACTAAACATACCCCTGCCATCCAAAACACACTTCCACAGCAAATTGTAGAAATGAAAACATGGGGTACGGGATGGTAGGGAGAGGAAGATGGAGTCTGGATGCAGAAAGACTGATCCACTGAGTGGCCTGGAGCAAGTTGCTTGACCACCAAAGCTCCAGCCTCCTCATTTATAGAAGTAAATTTTTAGTATTTAATTGAGAAGAGTATTGGAAAGACTAAATGAGATAATGTTCTAAGCAAAGCCTATGGAACAATGCATATAGCATGTATTGAGTGCAAATACTCTTATTTTTAAAAATGTATGTGTCACAATAAAGGAAAAATCCTGATACCTAGGATTTCTATGAATGGGAAAGCTTAAAGCATCCCAAACAGGCTTATGAATTAGCACGCTGCTTTACTGTGGCTTAAAGGATGCTCATTTCCATTTCTTGTGCAGGTGCCGACTGCCAGTGGTTGGATACTCTGCGGCTGCGGCAGATCGCATCCAACACCTCTCTGCAGCGCTCCCAGAGCAACCCCATTCTGGGGTCGCAATTCTTCCCGTTCTTCAATGACCAGGATTCCTACGCGGCTGCGGTGAGGCGGACCCAGGTGCCCATCAAGTATCAACAGATTATACCTATAAACCAGTCCAGAAGCTCCTCCCCTACTCAGTACGGACTAACCAAAAACTTCTCTTCTATACATCTCAACTCCAGGGACAGTGGCTTTTCCAGTCTTAATACCGACAACTCTTCCGAGAGGGGTCGATACGCAGGCAGAAGCAGGACCAAATATGATCGGGGTAGTGTGTCACTCAATTCCTCTCCTAGAGGACGGTACGGTGGGAAAAGTCAGCGTTCCACGCCCTCAAGAGAAAGATACTCTGGAAACTTCTATGGTGTTTCTCAGTCTGAACTCAATACTCAGCAGTCACCTGACTTCAAGAGAAGCCCGAATGATCGCCGTCCATCCAGGTCCATCCCAGGGATGCCTTTGCACACTGAAACTGACACAAAAGCCGCTGAAGAAGAGAACAAAGTCAGCGAAGGGGGATGGACAAAAGTGGTTTACCACAAGAAAGCCCACAGGCCCACTCCTGCCAAAACTAACAAAGAGCGAGCTAGAGGAAACTATCGCGGAAGGAGAAACTTTTGATGATCTGAACTAGATGAGTTTTTCTAAAAGAGCTTTTTTTTTTTTTTAATTAGCAAAAAAAGACAACTATTGCATTTATTGGATTTGGGAAAGATCTAATTGAGACCAAGCTAAATTTTGGGCCAAAATCATGGATGTGAGTGGCCCAAGTGATGATAAATAGACTTACACATAACTATCCATACTTCCCCTCAAAACTCAAGTTTTAGAGGCAGAAACATGCCATCATTTTACCCTAACTATAACCTTCTGGTTAGTAGGCCCCGGGCTAGGGCCAGATGATGTGGTAGCACTGGTCCTGTGTGCAAACTTTAGGGGAACACTAAAAAGAACAGCAATCAAGATGAATAATATTCTAATGCTGTGTTCAAATAAATGAAAATTAATGCAAAACATCTTTGATACACAGAAATTCAAAATTCTAGGTAAAGACAGAATCAGCATTCCTGATTTTTACTTTTGTCTAAGGTTCCAATATGGAGTGGCACGGCACTGTTACTGATCTGTGTTTATTTAAAATGTGACATTTTATTCCTCGTGAATTTTTTTGCATTAATTTTGTTTTAAAAAAAGGTTGCATTGGATATTAGTTATTTTGATTACTGAGGGATTTTTTTTTTTTTTTTTTTGCTTGTTTGTTTGTTTTTTAATGCCCTCTTAAATTTCACACCCAAAGCAAGCACCTCACTTGCCTTTCTTCGGTCTTGACACCGCTGGTTTGTATTTATTTTAGTAAGATATTTGGGTTTTTGTCATGGTCAGAACTGATTTGGTTTGTGATTTTCAGGCAATAAAGAGGTTATTGAACTTAATGTTGATTATGATGCCTCTCATTCATTAACTTCATCAGAAACCAAAGATCTAAATTGCCTAGGAGATCTATGGTGCTTTCTTTCCCTGAGCTTCCAAGTATGCTTTTGAATATTATTTCCTACATTTTACCAAAGGAAGAGCAAAGAGGGAAAATCACCGTCCATACGGACCTCTTAGAATATCAGAAATTTAAAATCTAAAACAAAACAAAACAAAACAAAACCAGACACAGGGCATGATAATGATGTCACAGGCTCAAAGCCAGAGAAATTTAAAATTACCAACATCCTTGTTAGAGCAAGACAGTAAATACCATCCTTGCAGCAAGAAAACTCTAAGCAGCTGGGGGTAAAGAGGTAGCCGGTGCGGGTGGGAGGAAACTGCCTGCAATTTAGGGCAGGAATTGTAGGATCCAACTTGTGAAATTCTTCATATTTTACAAATCAGGTGGCAACAAACTTACATGTCAAGTAAATATTACTTTCAGTATATTGAGAGCCTGTTCAACATTCACTAACCCTGAATAGCAAGTGTCCTTTACCCTGCCTAGTATTCTCAATGCTCTGTAGAATCGAGTGACACACTGGTAATTCTGTGGGGCTGAGTTCTCTTTTAATAGAAACCAGTCATCAAGTATGTGCGTATATTCTCAGAAGATCAGATGCCCGGCTCTGACACAGTGCACGAGGCTTGGTGGAGAGTTTTATTCGAGTAGCACCAAAGTCAAGGTTATAGGAAATAACCCTTACAAGGGAAGCTATGACCTAAGTGTCAATTCAATGCTTTGATTTTATAAATCTTATTATTTGTCATCTGCGTTTACCAGCAAAAGCAGTGAGAAATTCTGAAATCAAAGAGCTCAGCACTCTTCCATCGTGGATAACCACGTTCTCTAAGGTTTTAAGCTCTGCTGTGATCTCCAGTCATGAAACATAATCAACCACAGTCTATTTTTAGTTATTCCATTCTTTATTTGTAAATTGTTTTAATTTAAAGTAAATTGGACTAATACAAAAAATGTTCTCTTAAGAACATATTTCTTCCAAATAAGCAATAAAATATTTTTTTGATTAGATTTTGTGATAAGTAACTGAACACAGACTCTTCACTGAGTGTCTCTGGAAGAAACACAAAGTAAGGCTTTAATTATTAAACAAAAACGTGCAGTCTGTGAAACTGTTTAAGACTCTAGTTTGAAAGGTATTTCCAAGTGATTGCTTGTTTCATGCTGTTTTCCCCTCTTCTTGCTTTCTTGGGCCATGGACTAGAGAATCCAAGCTGGTAGCAAAAATGACAGACTTATCTCTGCCCTATTGGTGTAGTAGCAAATCACAAAAATGTTATTCCAAAAGACCAGGAAAATGACCACTTTGTAATATCTCATGGAAAAACTACCTGTCAGCATCTATACTTCCAGTCAAAACTGAAAATCTGGTCAAAAAGGGATAATAACACTTGGATGTTGTTTCTTTTTCTCTCTTTTACTTAATGGTGCTTATTCACCAAAAGTTGCTTGTCAAGAACAAGGCAAAAATTAACCTGATTTTTGTTTCCATCAAACTAAAGCAGTTGCTAAAGAGGAAGGACTATATAACTTGCAAGCACCTGAAATTACTACTTCTGAAACTGGTATTTAAAAAAAATTTTTTAAGGGTATTTTAAGAAAAAAAAGTGTGGTAGAGCTGGAGATTATCAAGAACTACTTTAGAAATAAAAATAAACTGGCAATTGTTTTCAACCAATTCATGAATATAGTTCATAAAAAAATCTTAAAGCTATTCATCGTAAAATTTAGAAAAGTAAAATCTGATCCAGAAAATTTAAATTAAGAAACAATAACCACAAAAGAAAAATCACAGAGGCAAGTGATGGTAAAATCTGGTATAAACCAAAAAAAAAAAAAGAAGAAGAAGAAGAAGAAAAAGACATTAAAATTTTCATTGTAGGACTCCCTAGTTGACCAAGGGGTTAAGACGAAAACCTATGAAGCTGTCTGCAGCCTCTGCAGCACAAGTTTGATGCCTGGCCAGGATGCTACACACATGGTGCAGCAGACCTCTCCTGTCTCGCCCGCTGCTACCCTCAGCAGTGTATTTCAGTGGATCTGCCTGTTCTGTTCCCCACTCTGTCTCCGGTGAATCCTCTCACCCCCCACACCTTGGGCCTTGTACCCCAGTTCTTGTATGCATAAATAAATAAATCTTTTCTTAAAAAAAATGGGATAACAATTTTATTATTTTGGACAGAAAGTCAGGAAATTAAATTGACATAATGACTTTGACTCCATGGAATTTTTCCTTGACAAAAACATTTCTTAATAGTTATATAACATTGATCCAAATATTTTATTCATAGAGTCAAAAAGTCCTTAACTCATAACAGCTAGATCAAAACACCTAGTAGTTCAAAATGGCCAGGTCAGAAGATGCTGGCCATAGGTCAGGCATTCTGACTTAACCGAAGCTTTTCTACTTCAGATGTATCAAATTATCTTACAAGCCTTATAAGTACCTTCTCTACAATTTATCATTTCACCTCAACAAATCAATACGATATGGCATACTTCTGAAACTGACTTTCAAAAACTGCTCTGTTACAAGATACTGTGATTTGGTTGTACCAACTTGTTCAGCATGCTACATTACTGAAACTTTAAATTATTGACACTGTATTTAGGAAGTTTATAAAATCCCTGTCATTCTTGGATTTGAGAAACAAGAGTTCAGACAGGGTGTCCCAGGAAGTTAGAGCATAACATCTAGACTCAGTTCTGTTTATTAGCTATTGCTGGAACTGGTTGGTTTATGAGATTGTGAAGGTTGAAAAGCCAAATCACAAATCAAAATTGCCAAGGCTTTCATGTAACAGGCACCAGTGACTTCTTAGTCCTTTCCCTTTGACTAATCAGCTAGCCAAATAATGCATGACCGAATCAAGAGAGTGAGAGAATGAAGGCTGTGACCTCAGAGTCCACTTAAAACTAAAATCAAGATTTATTCTCCATAGCCAATGCCCCACTTAATCAATTGTCCCAAAGAAATTCCTTTCCTTCCTCCTAGATGAATCTCACTCAGCCCTCAAGGTCCAGCTGACATCCGACTTCCCCCAAGGCCTCCCTCCAATGGCCCATTCCCCATTCTGTTCTCCTCTTGGGGACCTTTATCACAGTCTCCCGTACACCATCACTTAATCCTTGCCACCCCACTCCCTTGAAGGTGCTCTGTGAGAACAGTGCATGCTGCCCAAGAACTTGATGAAAAGGAAATAACACTAACCTCTGAGAATTCAATCCCTTGCAACACCCGCCAGGCCTGAAAAAGTGTTTGTAAATCAGATTAGAGGTATGAACATGATGGTGTGGGCTTGGGACAGTCAGAGGGGATAAGTGTTGGAAGCCCAGAGTAAGGTGATCCACCAAAGAAAAGGTTAGCCTGCTAGGTCTTTACACAGCATATAGTCTGCTGTCTCACTCATAGAGGCCCTAGAGTTTGCAAATATTGTCCTGTAGAGTCCCTCCCAAGTGAAAATCCATTCAGTCTGAGAAATAGACGCCTGTTGTGGAGATGGCCACATGCTCCAGCTGCTGTTTACCTCTTCTGCATCACCATTTGCCTCTCCCCACATGAAATACCATTTGTAGACATATTGGACTAACACCATGCACTCTCTGGTCTCCAAAACGTTTACTCCCTCCATCCAGCTTTCCCTGCATTGTCTGGTTAAGTCAGCCTTCAATGCTTAGCTAAGATATGGCTACTTCCAGGAAACATCCCTGAACCCCAGGCCTGAGTCAGGCCCTTCCTTAGGTGTTTACCTTTTGGTTTCTCAATCATATTATCCCCCTCTGTGGTAATGGTCCCCAAATTTGCTTGTCTGTATGCCTCACTACTGCAGGGACCGTGCCTATCTTGATCACCGATGTATCTATAACACTTAGTTGGTGCTCAATCTATTTGCTGGATGAATGCATTAACTGGTTCATTTATTCATCATGCTAACAAACTATCATATCATCTGGATTCTTGTTCTAATCCCGTACTTATTAAGTGACCTTAACAGAAGTTTCTAATCCACTGTAGAGTTATATTGCTGGTATTAAAATAATTGCTAGTCTGAATCTATGCATCAGTCTCTTGTGAGTTTTGTCACTGCGAGCTGGCCATGAGCACAACTCTGAAACACTTATAGGTTTGAGGGCTTATCACTGAGAGCCAATTCGGGGTGTACCAAGGGCCTCAAGAGAGAAGTGTGTCTGTTTTCCCCAAGAAACAGCCCCTTGTATCATAGTGAACTGTTCTCACTTTCTATTTTGAATTTCTACCTCTAGTATAACACTATAAATGCAGGCTTTCAATCAAAAAATTGTCACAGGAATAAGTAAGAATAGAAATACTACGTATTTTCAAGAAATTGACAACTAGATGTTGTCATTTTAGACATTTATATAATCTTACTACATGGTTTTTTCCCCCTAAGGCTCCAAAATTCTTTTCTTTTAATGAATATCATCTGTACCTAATCCCGTCGCCCTCTGCTGTCCCACTATGACTGTTTCTAAAAGTACATAAAGTTTTACTGAAAGTCTGACCTGGCAATTTTACTTTCTTGTACCCAAAGACACCAGGCACACTTTTGAAGCCAGATGATGCCTGTTGGGGCTGAGACTGGGGGAGGTTTAGTGTTGGTGCAGGGACAATTCAAGATTTGTCAGCTGGTTGTGGCTGATTATCAAGATGTCCAAACTGGCTCCTTTGCTATGTGTAAGCAATTTAATTTTGTGCCTAATTTTAATCTGCAGTGTACTGTATGTCTGCATCTGCTGTGTTAAAGCATTCATTAGCATTTAAAGGGGGAGCTGATGGTATTGATCACTCTTATTAAACCAAAAACAATCATGCAGCAGTATCTGATGAGCATTCTCTTCAACCACTGAAGTCACAGCCAAAGTTTATGTACTCAAAACACCGGCAGAAACAGAAAATGTGATTTTAAAGAAGGGAGATTAAAGTGGCATCTGTTATATGCATTTATGGTTTGCTACAACCCACCCCACCCCCAGCTTCCCAGATTATGAGCTTTTTTTCTTTTTTCCTGAATTTCTCCTACCAGGCGCAGAATGATTTTTCAGTGAATTATTGGATGAGTGAATAAATTAAGGAATGAAGGTGAACATCCAGTGCATGTTAAAGAAGCACTCTACAAGACCAACTATAATTTTTCTTATAGACTTTATAACAGCTATGTATAGTAAGTAAAAAATCACCTTGAAATGTAGTAACATAAGAATAAATATCTGTTATCTCAGTTTCTGTGGTCCAAGAATTCAGGATGAGCTTATCTGACTGGAGCTGCATTGGGTTTCTGAGGAAGTGTCAAGTTGTTGGCTGGAATACACTCATCTGACAGTTGCTAGAGGGTCTGCCTAAGACAGCTCTCTTACATGGCACTGTCTGTCTGCAGGAGACTCAGCTCCTCCTCATGTGGATCTTTCCACATGCGTAGGTATCCTCAGGAATGGCAGCTGGATTCCCCCATTGATGCCAAAGGGGAGATGAAAGTGTTAGGGGGAAAGGATGTCCTGAGATAATCTCATACAGGCTTTGTGGACTCCACCCCCACTCCAGACTAAAGCCATCAGGACATTGGAAAAGACAAATCCCATCACCACCAAGGGGAGGGTGGCTGGGACCTGAGGGTGGAGTTGGGCAGCCAGGTTGGATATAAAAACCAAACACGTGGGCCTTGCTCTCTCTCTGGCTCGCGATCGCTCGCCTCCTGGCTTCATCGCTCCTGGCTGGTGGCCAACTCTCAGAGTGCCATTTTGGGATTCCTGATCGGCGGATCGGGTAGGACTCATTTAAAACTTTGTCTCCCACTTTTCTCCCAGAGCTGTACATTTCCTCATTTCCCCTTCCCTTGTAAATAAACCTTTTATTAACCTTTCGCGTGTGCCTGCAGTAGAGCATTGATAAGTCCTTTTAAGCGCGCTGGTGAGGACCCACAGTCAGGCACCCCGTTTTGTATCGGGGTTGCTCTACAACAAAAGCACAATGTCTTTTATGGGCAAGTCTCAGAAGTCACACACCATCATTTCTATAATACCCTACTGTTCACACAGGTCAGCTCTACTCAGAATGAGAGGGGCCCACACAAGGCTGTGAATACCAAGAGGCGGGAATCCCTGAGGAGTCACCTTGTAGGCTGGCTACCTCCACAACAGGAACATCTCTGCTCCCCAATTAATTTGATGTCTTCTTTTCTGAGCTTTGCCCTTTCTGCTTGTTTAACATTTTCCCATGATCTATATATTGAACTTGATCACACTTCAATGAGTGTTAGAGTAAGAAGGCATTTTGAAGACCATCACCAGAAGTTCAATTTTAGAGATGTTTTGGTTTTAGAGATGAAGAAACCAAGCCAGTAGGGGTGAAGTTTTGCCCAGCTGCTTGCCCATCAGAGGCAAAGGCAGAGCTCCAGGCCACCCACCCGGGGTCTCCCCTGCTCAGTTCTCATTGGAACTTGTGCTTTGTGAAATGTTTAATCACATGTGAAATTGGTGTTCATGAGGTCTGGCAGCTGTAAATTAACACTTATTTTATTTTGGTGGCGTTGAGCCTTCTTGGGTCTCCATAGAGATTGGGGGAGTCTTTGTGGATTAATAGGTGTGACTAAATGCTTCCAAAAACAAAACATTGAGGCAATTATGTTTCTTCTTTATTTCATCAGGCCTGTGTTGGTTTCCTCTGGACTTTGTGGTGCTTCAGAGAGAGCACTTATTTTACAGAACAACTATTTCTAGCTAAGTTGTCTGTAAGTACATCTTAAGGCACAGTTCGGCTGAGCAAATATTTGCTGAGCTCTCACCATGTGTTAGGCCCTGGCCCTGTGAGCCCTCTGATTTCCATTGTTAATTCAGAAGCAAGTCTCTGAGGTAGTGTAACAGGGTGGTCCCCAGGAAAGGGGGAGGTTCCAGGTTCACTGTCCCACCCTCAGGGACATCATTTTCCCCCTAACAGTAGGAGGAATTGTTTCCCTGTAAACTAGATTAGAAACTTGATAAGGGCCTCCCTGGTGGAGCAAGGGGTTAAGACACAACCTATGAAGATAACCGCAGCCACTGCAGCAGGAGTTCAATCCCTGGCCAGGGAGCAATCCACATGGCGCAGCAGACCTCTCCTGACTCTCCTGCTCCTCCCCTCAGCAGTGTATTTCAGTTAATCTGCCTGTTCTGCTCCCCGCTCTGTCTCTGGTGAGTCCTTTCATCGCCCCACCCCCACCCCGCACCTCTGGCCTGTACCCCAGTTCTTGTATGCATGCATAAATAAAATAAATCTTAAAAAAAGAAACTTGATAAGAAAGAGATTGAAAGATAAAATGGCAAAAGAAAGCACTCATTTTGCGAGACAGGAATAATTCCTTCCTGCCTGCTTTGCCTCTCTTTGGTTCCTTCGCCTATACATTTCACCCTTGCCTGGGGGACCTGTGACTCTGAGCTTGAAGTTCTCAGGATTCAACATATCAAATTATTCTGTATCTAAAAAGTGTCTCTAAGTCTCTAATTCCCGCTTTTAATACTCAATAATGGCCTTTCCTTAGAGCAAAGCAGTGTCTCTTTTTATCAAAGAAATAAGCGTAGTGAAAATGAGAGATTCAATGCTAGATGGCTAATTTTTAGTAATACCATAGGTTCTACCAATACAGATAAAGTTCCAAAGATGCGCAAAAAGAAAACTACAACTCCTACTTATTTTACTGAGAGTTCACTGTAAAAAAAAGTCTCATTCTAACTAGCTCAACCACAATTACATTTATTGTATTGTCATATAAAATATTTCATGGAAGAAATAATTCTGATTAGAGTTAATGTTTATTCAGTGATCACTAGATGCCAAGCTCTGTTTTAAGTAAGCCTTTCCCTCATTTAATCTTCACAGTCATCCTGATGAGAACCAGTCTATCATAATCCCCATTTTACAGTTGAAGAAACTGAGGCACAGGGAGAAGTTATCTACCTGCCCTAGGTAATTCAAGATGCAGCTCTGCAACAGGGTAGGGCCCCACAGACTAGTGCTAGAGGGGTGTCAGAATTCAGATGCCTCTGAGGGCCTGGATGAGGTTCCTGCTCCCCCATTAATGTAATTCAGCTACCCCCCCACCACACACACACACATGACTGCTGCTTTCTATGTCACTGACCTCTGAATTTTGCTGCTCTTCCATATTTTGTCTTTTCCAGGCTTCCATCACTCATGCTACCTACTCAACTATTAGGTACAGCTCTCACCTTTAACTGGTACATTCTTTCCATGTTCCTGGTGTCAAAGTCCCAAGAGAGAGAATAGATTTACCAGGTTCACATCGTTGAGACAGACGAGAGAAGTCACTCAGAAGTTGCTCAGCAGAACTGAGATTGGGTAGGTACCCTCCCTGGGTCTCTGGTTTATGAAGAGAAGAGCATGAGACATTACTTAGGATGTAAAGCCTGGCCATCTAGGCTGCAAGGGGTCATAGAGTCAATCCTCTTGGAACAGGGCATGGGCATACTTTTCCAGCACTTTGTTATTCTCTGCTGTCTAACCTATGCTGTCTGCTAGAAGGGTATACTGGAACATATTTGCTAAATTTAATAAGTATTTTTATGTGTCATTTATGAAAACTATACCAAGAAAATGACACAGACAAGAATTTTTTGCTTTTTGAAAAAGACTAATTGTAAGTAGCAATGTTGCAGAATGCGTTTTCAAGAAAGGGGGAGAGACATGGCAGCGCAGTGAATGGTGCCACTTTCTGCACCCCCACTTACATGCACCTGCCCTGGTTTACAGGTCAGTGTGCCATGAACTACATTTACTGAGCAGGAGACCTACTGGGAACTAGGGGCAGAGTTGAGAGCCAAGTGAGTTATAGAGCACAGAAGGCAGATGGGCCCTTCGACTCTTGCTTTTCTGGTTTCAATTTGCCCCCAGGGACTTGCTGGAGGGACATGTAGAGACTTTTGGAACAGACATGTAGAAAGTACCTTAGACTTGTAGAGAGTTTTTAGATTTTAGCTGCCCCGCTTCAGGCCAACCTTGTTTAGCTACGCATTTGTCCAAGAGGGGATGGATAATTTTGGAGATTTCATTAGGAAACTATTGTAATGTTAGGAAAATCCTTTCTTTTCTCATTGTGCACATCAATTCTATTAAAGGTCCTTTACACTGAGAATATGCTTTCTTTGCCCTTGTACACACAAACGACCAGACTCCTTTTAGAGTGGACACTCCTTAATAATTTGGTGTCCATGTGTGCTCCTTGTCACACGCGTACAGTATTCAGTTTCTCCTTTACTCTCACATCACTACCACACTCATAACACTCCGACATGAGATGTGTGGGGTTTTTTCCCTCCACACCAAGCAATTCTGTGATCTGTAGGACATATTTGCTACCCAGTGCAAGTTTGTACCTTTAAGCAACATTTCTACTCCCCAACACCAACTTATCAGTTTTGTTTTGCTTGATTTTTTAGACTCTCTATATAAATGGGATATACAGTATTTGTCTTTATCTGAAATATCTCACTTAATATAATGTCCTCAATGTCCATCCATGTTGTTGCAAATGGCAAAATATCTTTCTTTCTCACGATAATATAACATAATATAATATAATATGTGTTTGTGTCTATGTGTGTACGTGTGTGTTGTGTGTGTATAAAACACCTTATTTATTTTTTATCCATTCACCATTGGAGGGGTGTGTGGTTTCCATATCTTGGCTATTGCAACTGATGCTGCAATGAACTGGAGTGCGTGTTTCTCTTCAATATCCCATTTTCACTTCCTCTGGGTATATACTCAGAAGTAGAATTACTGGGTCATATGGTAGATCTATTTGTAACTTTTTGAGGACTCTTCATATTGCTTTCCATAGATTTCCAACTTCTTTTTCCTGCCATTTCTCTCTTCCATTATCTCTAGTAGCAACAATTACCACTACAATTGAACTACAGCTCACTATGTACCAACTGTTTACAAACATTATCTCCTTTAATGTTTCATTTGACTCTTTAGATCGTGAGTTGCTTCAGGTTAGTTTTGTTTACTATCTTTAGTTAGGCAGCTTTCCAAGAAGAATGGTTGCTGAGGGTTGATAAAGAGTGGCATTTTCCAACTGAGTCAGGCTATTGTATCCCTTGTTGAGATCAAGAGTTAATGATACTTGTCCACTCATTATCTTGAGAGGTTTTTGTTGCTGTAAAGAGAGTTAGTTCATTTTGCTTGGGGTAAGACTGTGTCATTTGATTCTCAATAAAAGATGCTTTCCATTCTAGTAGAAACCTTTGTTTTTCACATGTTTGCCTGGGAACTGCCTTCCTCAGTCAGGTTCCCTGAAAGAAAACACCCTCTTCTTCTCTCAGTCCATCATTTTTACGTAGACAGATTCTCAAGCACAGACAGGAAAGGTATCAAATGTGGCAATTCTCTTCCTTTTTGCGGTGGGTACAGTCAAGCTAGAGATACTGGGCCCCAGAGCCGGCAACGCCAGTGATGCCCTTATCTCTGCTCTGCAGAGGTGAGGGAATCTCCCTGGCATTCTTGGAAAACTACCGTGCTATCAATTTGGGGTGCAGAAGAACGTAACTTTAATCTTTAATTCAGGTTGTTGTGGTCCCATTTACCATGTTGGCACTGCAAGAGTGCTTTCAATCACAGTTACCAAATATAAGAATAAACCTGGTAAGGGATGAAGAAGTTTTCCTGAAAACTTTTAGGGTCCTTGACAAAGACAGATCCTGACAAAAATGGGAGAAAAGCATACAAACTTGATTGAATTTTTGCATGTATATGAAGATTTCATAAGAGAATGAAGATCTGAAGAAAAGACCAGAGGACGAGCTTTTATACTTTGGAGACAAATGATAAATTTGTGGACAGTTGGGGCCTCGCTGGTGGCAAAAGGGGATAAGTCTCAGACTAAGAAGCTATCTGTAGCCACTGCAGTATGAGTTCGATCCCCGGTGAGGGAGGTGACCCACATGGGGCAGCAGACCTCTCCTGCCTTGACCACTGCTCCCCTGAGCAGTGTATTTCAGTCAATCTGCCTGTTTGTCCCCATTCTGTCGCTGGCAAAAACTCTCACCCCCACACCTCTAGCCTGCACCCCAGTTCTTGTATGCATAAATAAATAAATCTTTAAAAAATTTGTGGACAGTTGACAAGAAAGGGATTTGACCTAGAGGTAATCTATCTACGGTTAGGTAGTCATCATTTCCTTAACTTGGAAAAAGTGTGTTTAGCAAGTTTTGTCCACAGTGGCAGGGCTCAGGGGAAATGGGCTCAGAGAGCCCTTCTTAAGTTGGCTGGATGAATAAATGAACAGCAGAGAGATTAGTAGGAGAAAAAGCCCAAAAAGTGAAAAACATACACATGGAGAAGTTAAATGGTTGTAAAACCTCAAGGAAAATGAAGCAGACAAGGGAACCTGTGCTGAGGAACCTGGGGCATCAAGGAGCAAGAAAAGAGGAAATTTCACATGAAAACAAGAAGAGGGTGACCTCAGCTTCACTCTGAGAGTAAAAATGAGCTACTTAGAGAGAGAGGAACTGTTCACAGATCAACTTACACCTGGGTGATAACCCCCAGTATATGTTCTTCTAGGTCACAAAAAGAGGGCCTCCCTGGTGGCGCAAGTGGTTAAGATGCAACCTATGAAGCTATCCACAGCCACTGCTGCACAAGTTGGATCCCCCGCCAGGGAGCTTCCCACATGGTGCAGCAGACCTCTCCTGTCTTGCCCACTGCTCCCCTCAGCAGTGTATTTCATCAGTCTGCCTGTTCTGTTCCTCGCTCTGTCTCTGGTGAATCCTACCTCCCTCCCCAATCCCACCCCTGCTTGTACCCCTGCTCTTGTATGCATAGATAAATTAAAAAAAAAAAAAAACAACTTTAGGGCCTCCCCAGTAATGCATCAGTTGAGCGCTGGGTTGTGAAGCTGCCCGCAGCCTCTGCAGTGCCAGTTCGAGCCCTGGCTGCTCCCTGGACACCAGAGGAGGGTCCCACATGGCACGCAGACCTCTCCTGCCGCCCGCTGTTCTCCCCAGCAGTGTACTTCGGTCCTTCTGCCTGCTCTGCTCCCCGCTCTGGCTCTGGTGAGTTCTCTCACCCTCCTGCTCCTCTGACTGTACCCAGTGCTTGTATAAATAAATGAATAAATCTTTAAAAAAAAAAAAAACACTTAAAAAAAACCCTGCTTGCTTCTTCAATTAGGCAAAGGACAAAGGACAAAAAGTCTTTACTGTCTTAATTTAAAATAATCTGCATTCTTTAAGTAATGGTAATAGACTTCCAGAGCTCCCAAGATTTCATTGACCTTTAATTTACACCAAGGTAACACAAGACCTACTTTGGCCATATTGAGAAAGGCCTATCTGACCCTTTTGAGGAGTCTGACTCCATAGCAGCTTCCCTGGATGCCTTTTCTGAGCCACTGACAAGAGTCCAGTAAAAGGAGAATGTCTATCTTGCCGCTAGGCAGTAAAATGTGATATTTTTCTGCATTTGCAACTTTTTATTGCCTTCATTTCAAAATAATTTTTATGTGAATGAGGTATATTTTGGGGTGACATATTCTGGTTTTCTTTAGTATTCTATTGAACCTATAGGAGCTTAGTCAGACTCTATGCTAGGCTCTGTTATCATGAAAAGATGCCTTCTCTTAATTGGAGAATTGGCATGAATCCCACTAACTTGTACTTTATTATAAGGGAGATTTTTCCTTTTAATTTTACACATATTGCAAAAGAAGTTTTCTCAGAAGATAGCTATTCCCTGCACACCCACTGCCGATCATTCTGTTATATGGGATGGTGTCTTGAATTTTGTTAACAGGTTATTTTATTAAATGCAGTCTAGACAGACATACCTAAAAGATATATTTGTTTTTCAGTCCCTAGTGTGGATGTTAAATATCAAGATGGAAAAGACTGACTGAACACTGATTCTAATTTAAAAACGAATCATTAAGAAAACAAAAACAAAAAAAAGCAATGGTTTTCAACTCCCTCTTTTTCAAATCATCATTCCTGAGTTTGCTGATTACAGTTGTTTGCTAGACATTTAGGGCAGGGAGGTCCATGCCTAAAGAAAATTAAAAGGTCAGCTATACCCAGGACCCCAGGAAACACTTTGCGGAGCTGATAAAGTGCAGGGGGAACACCCCATTTAAGAGAAGAAATAGTCGTCCACAATTCCCTTGCAGTTGTTCTTTCCAGTACTGCCTACCCGGACCTCTTTCTGGGCATAATTTCATCTGTGTCTAAATAAATTTTGCTTTTGTTTCTTCTAAAGACATGGCTACGAATTCTTCTCATACCCTGGTCAAGGACCAAGGAACCCCCAAATCCAGGAACCCCATACTAACAGGCAAAAGAAGGAAGATAAATCCCACCACTTTCTTTACTTCCTTGTAAATTTGCCAGAGTCAGTGGCATCGGCATGGAGAAGCCCTCAGGTTGCTGGGCCCATGACTGAAAGAGCTGGCTCAGTCACTACGGTAAATAGTTCTTCCAGGACTATTGGGTTTAACTCGAAGACTAAGACCAAACAAAATAAAGATCTCTATTTTTTTCTTGAAAGGTCATTCATTTTGAAGGCCTTTTTTTTTTTAGATTTTTAAAAAAGATTTATTTATTTATGCATACAAGAACTGTGATATAGGCCGGAGATGGGGGTGGGGGTGAGAGGAGTCACCAGAGACAGAGTTGGGAATAGAACAGGCAGACTGACAGAAATACACTGCTGAGGGGAGCAGCGGGAGAGTCAGGAGAGGTCTGCTGCGCCATGTGGGTAGCTCCCTGGCCGGGGATCAAACTCCTGCTGCAGCGGCTGCCGACAGCTTCATAGGTTGTGTCTTAACCCCTTGCACCACCAGTGAGGCCCTATTTTTCTTTTTTTTGGTCACCTGAAGGATAGCAGAATGCTCTACTCCAACCACATCTCATTAGTAAAAGGAGTGTTTTTTCTTTTCTTCTTTTTTTTTTCTGTATTTATTTTTTTTAATTGAGATAACACTAGTTTACAACACCGTATTATAACTGAGAGGTATTGGATCGATAACTGTCACCACTTCTGATAACTGTCACCACTCCACCCCACCACCTAGACACCCACGCTCCTTCCCCATCGTACACTGCGCTCCCTCCCCAGTTGCTCCCCATCCTCCTCCTCTCCCTTGGTAGTTTCAATTCTACAGTCAGATTTCTGGGGTTTGTTTTTGATTTGGTTTTGTCTGATCCTTTGTTTTGTTTCTCTATTCCATGTAGGAGTGAAACCATCTGGTATTTGTCTTATAAGAAGTATTTTGAGCTCATTAGTTTTAAGAAATTTCACATGCTGGAGAAGCTCTTAAATATGAGTAGAAGTTACTTTTTGGTAAGGGAAATCTTCATTTATGAAGTAAGTTTAGAAAGGGGCCCTGGACCACAAAAAGAGATATTACCAGAGATAACTTTTTCACTTAAAGGGTTGACCTGGTGGCAGGCCAACGTTTGTTTACCAACCATTCCTCTTCTCACCGTCCCATGATTTGCTGCCCCTCCCTCCTTTGAAGCTCAGATCCCTGTAAGTCGCCCATGGCAACTTTTTGAGTCTCATGTCTTTTGGAGACTCCTCTGTTCTAGCTGCCACGTTCAGATGAGGGGGCCAAAAGCTGCCCCCTTACTTCCTGTACCACCTAAGCTGGTCTGGATAATGCCTGTGCTGTGCCAAGAACTAAACTCTGCCCCAGCTGTCCCTCCCAGAGGCTGCTGGTGAGGGGGGGTGGAGCTGAGCAGCCATTTTAATAAGCCTTTAAAAAGGAGTGATGCACGTGGACTTGCTCCCTCTTTCTTGCTGGACCTGCTGCGCAAGGCAGCTATCCCACTGAGGAGCAGAACATTACACATGCCCCACTCCAACCCAAGGTGAGGGACCACTGATCTCAAGAGAGGCAGGCTCTCTCTCTGCCTTTCCCTGACAACCAGGATAACTTAGCCCTTATCCTGCTTACCCTTCTAAATTTACTAACTCCCATATTTAGCAGTGTTCATTTTCTGATTCCTCAAGATCTTTTAATCTTTTTCTTTACTTTTTTTTTTTAACACAATTATCTTCTAAGTCTCTAGAACTCTTGTTACCGAACGCCGGCCTCAGTTTCCCTCAGCCAATAAAAGGAAACTAAGTTTGAGGAAAAGGAAAGCGGTTTTATTTGTCGACAAATGAGGAGGGAGGCAGACTCATGTCCGAAAAACCACCGTCCTGCTCTTAGGCAGTGGGCAGGAGTATTTATACAGGGGGAGATGGGTAGGCATCCGTGAAGGGGAGGGGGAAGGGGTCCGCACAGAGACAAGTGGGCGCCAGCTCAACAGGGAGATGGATGGGTGTCAGCTCATTCATCTTAAGGGAAGGGGAAGGTGTCAAGGCACAGAGACGGGTGATCGCCAACTTGTTTTCCTTAGGGCGAGGGGGAAGGGTCTACAGGGAAACCGGTGGGTGCCAGCTTTTTTTTTTTTTCTTCCCAAGGGGAGGGGAAGCTGCAACAAATGGGAAAGACAAGTCATCAATCCTGTTAATGCTAGATAAGGGGAATTGCAAAAAATGGGGGAAAGACAAACTTGTTAACTGTATCATAATCCCCACTCTCAGTTATGACCTTCCATTTCTATGGGAAAAGGGGCGTCGTGTCATCTGGCTGCTTCCTGCTGAACAGGGTCGTCGTGGTGGGGGGTTTACAATGGAAGGCCTGCACTTATTGGTGCCATAGTTCCCGACATAATGTTAAGGTCTTGGTGCTGGTGTGGCAGCGACAAGATATACAACACAGCGTAGTCCTAAATGTAAGAGGGATTACTTTTTCTCTTCCTCAAGATGATGACATTAAGGCTATAGCCCTCACTGGAGAGGACCAGAGAATAATATAGTTACGGAAACATAATTTTTCTCTACCCTCATCCCAATTCTGTAAAATAGTAAACCAAATCTAATTTTAACAATTTTCCCTATATTTGCATAAACTCATAGGGCAGAGTAAACAAGTAGAGTGTTGCTGGCTTTGTTGAAAATTCCACAGGCCTTAGCGTGAGCTTTTTAACATCCAGTCCATGCCGGCTTTATCAAAGTCACAGTCTCACCAATCTTCACCTGAGATTTCCTCTTCTCAAGGTTCCCAGGACTTTTTCCAGGGTTTTCCTCAGTCCTGTCCATGGAGGCAGCTTCCTCATTTTTCATGGAGGTCTCTGGAACCCAGTAAGCAAGGTGACAGGATCTTCTTGGCTCGCTCTTCTCAGCTCAGCATGGTTTATTCCCAGAAGAATTTCAATCAAAGCCTTTTAACAAAACATGTTTAATTTACCAGGTTAAGGAGAAATAAATAAAATTCCCTATTGAGATTATGCAAAGATAGACATTGTCCTGAGAAGTACAAATATTGCTTATAAATTTTTGGGATGAGACAAGAGAAAAGCAAATGCTTCAGTTTGTTCATAAAAAGATGCAAATTGTCATTGTTAAGATCATAGCCCAGCTTAAAGACAAGGTTTCTGGAGACCCAAAAAACCAAAACATTAAAAACTAATTTTTTTTTAAAAAGTCATGAAATATTATTCAAATCTTCCTCAGTGTACTTTCCATATATTAAGTCTCCATCTTCTGTTGGTAATTTTCATAAATCAAATTTTTATAGGCTCAGTAGGTCTTTTCAGTTCCAAAACATATCTATGTTGTCAGTCTCTTTTTGTGAGTTTTTTTTAAAGACAAAGCTCAGCAAATAAACTTTAGAAAGAACAAAAACTCGAAAATGACCATACCTAAAATCATGGCTTAAGGTAAAAGACAAGGATGTTTGCTCAATTTTGTGACACACATACACATATATATTTCAGTATAATCAGAACCATCCAATAATATTATACCAGAACATACTAGGTTTTAAAAATCGCATATATTTTAGAACACTTTAATCAATTTTATATATGCTGAAAAGGTATAACTTTTTCCCTCAATGACAATTTTTATGAAGTTTTAACATTTCTAGATTGGTCCAATGTGTTTTAGCATTTTGCTATAAGGAAAATAATTTATTAAGAGTCCTAAGACGCATCAAATAATTTTACTTGATTCAAAAAAAAACTTTACCATTTCTGAAATTTGACTCCAAGAAAAGTTTCTTCACAGGCTTAATAATATATACAGATTTTTATAAACAACACTAAGGTACCCAGAGTGATAACTAGAGGTTTTTAAAAGTAGATATATTTTCACAGTGCTCAACAATGCTGACAGGACTATATTTTTCAGTTTACCAAGTCCAAGGGTAAAAGAGAACCAAGATTTCAGATTACCTAAACAGTTTTTAATTTGTCATCAAGAACTAGTAAAAGCAGTTTAAGAATACTTGAGCCTTTACTGCAGATGGAAAAGAAATTAAATTTTGGCTTTACGTAAGTACACCACTGATAATAAATTTGAATATTCCTAAAGCAAGTCATTCTAGCACATAGCATTTTACTAAGATACCTCTCTCAGATCTGCAAAGCTTTAACACCTTTTTTTTTTCAAGATAGCTATTTTGTTTTGACACTAAATTTTTCAGACCTTTAGCATATTTTTTTACATACATATCTTAACACAATCTCGCTTTATTTGCATTTAGAGTTACAACATTTTAGTTTTTAATTTTTAGATTGTAAGACTGTTATAGAAGACTTTTGTCTTTATTTATGCCCACAGGCCCAGAGATCTTTTTCCAAAGTTCAAGCCCCAGCAATTAGGCAATAGAGCATCCATTGCCCCAGCAGAGGCACATTCGCACTTTAAAGCAAGCAGGGAGTACAGAAGCTGGAGACTCCCAAGAGGTCATCTGGGGCACACAAGTCAGGCGCCTGGCCAGAGAAAGTCCATCAGTCACTCCTGAAACTTTAGTCCACTCAGGCCTTGTCCCAACAAAACCAGCTAATTAACAGGCAAGCCTCACATTTTTTACTTTAAGACATTGTTAGAGCTGTTATGCTATTATTCCTTTGTACTGGATAACTCATACATAAACACATGTTTTATTTTTTCCTGGATGATAACAATAAAGTTTTGTTTTCCTACTATAAGAAGCAAAAATACACCAAAAGCTCATCAAGCAGTCAACAAACTTTCGTTATTAAACTTAGTAAATCCTTAGTTTTATAGGAAAAATATACCACCATTTAAATAATGATAAGAAGAACAGAGATACCAACTGTAGCTCTAGTTTTTCTTAGGATACGAAGTTCAAATTGCAGAGTTATAAATGAAACAAATTTATATACCAGAGGTTTTTTCTTTTTTTTTTCCTTGGCTAGGACAAGGAAAGAAAATCAATTAAGTTGCTTACCTGGGGAACAAAGGTATTTCTTTCAAGGTAAATAAATAGTGGGCCAGTCTTTTTAGAAGAGAATGTTATCAAAAAGAAGTCCAGCTATAAACAAAATCACACTTATCTCTGTTAACATAGACCAGGTCAATATTTTTTCTTTTTTTTTTTTTTTGACCACTCCAAATTTTTTAAAACACATTTAACATACAATAAAACTTTTAACTCCCAACATTATAAATCTAAGACATATGTGCTTTAATTAAACCATTACATTTTGAACGAGTTTTTGTTTACCAAAAATTTTAGATCGCGATCTCAAAATTTGGGTTCTTTTCTATTAGAATTTATACAGGCGCCATTTAAAATGATTTTTAACACAGTAACCCCCAGAGACAAAAAAACACAAAGGCAAAGACATAGACACAGAGATCTCTTTCATTTAGAATTTTGGCCATTTGCACTAATTTTTAGAGTATTATTTGGGACAGCCTTTTTCCCCTAACAATTTTACCAATATTTCTGACAACACTGACAACAATTATTAATTTGCTTTTTAATATCTTTTCTAACTAACTCCTTCAGATAAGAAAACATTTCTCAAGTTATATTTGTAAGAATGCCCCTTAGGTTCTAAAGAAAGTGGGCATAAAATTCCCTATCAGTTTTCTAAGGCCACATATTCCTTTAAATTCCTAGAAGAGATATTGGATGGGTAGACAGTTTCACCAAAACTATATCCCTTTCAATACAAAGATAGACTAATTCCTAAAACAACTTAAGTTTTCAAGTTAAGTTGATATAGCCATCTAAGTTCTGTTGGTTTTTGTTTGTTTGTTTGTTTTTGTTTTAATCAAGGAGGTTTCCAATAAGAGAGATGGAAGTTAAAGTCCTTACATGTTCTAATAAGCATCCCATTTTAATCATTTTAAAACCTCTAGAACCCAAGATTGGAACCATTTTTAAAGACAAGCATAGAAAACTCAAATTGCTTCACAGAGTCCTAGTTTCTCTTGACCTCACGGGTGAGGCCTGGTCCTAAGAAAGATAGAACATGGGCCATGAGATATACATGGGCACGAGAAGGACAGCAGAAGAGGCAAATTAAGATCTTAACTTGGCAGCTTATTTGTTCTTAGATTCTTACTAGAAATTTGATAAGGAATATTATTTACAGAAACCTACTATGTAGTTGATTAGTAAATTGATTACTTTAAGAGACTTAGATTTTCAAGGAAACCTAAAATTTTATGGTCAATAAGAAGTTTAGAAATTTTCCAACCAACTAGCAAGCTTCCTTTATAGCTAACTAGAAAGTCCAAAATAATCTTGACAAAACCATCTGAGCCTGATCCCAGAAGTCTCAGCACATGATCAGAAAAAGCCTGCAAATTTAGAGGAAGAAAACACCTCCTTAAAGTGGAGAACACTCTCTTCAGCTTACTTTACATCCAATTATTACAGTGACTGGTAAATACTGAGTTAGGTATCTGACTAAAACATAAAAAGCAGAAAAATACCAAATTTTTAAATTATCCAAGACCTGATTCCAGATACTTGCTTGAATTCCTTACACAGGCACAAAGATCAGATTCACAAATCTATTTGCATAAAATGGGGAAAAGGTAAGGTAAGACAAGAATAGAAAAACTGAAAAAGAGGTGTCCACAAGACCAAAACCTGGCTCACAAAATGCCAAGAGCTGGAGGCCTGGGTAGAAGGGATTAGCATAGCCATTGACACAGCTATGGAAACAAGATCCTCAGTCTCCAATGCCTAGATTACAAAGCATAACACCCAAGCAGGTATAAAGATATGGAGATTGGGCCTATTGTAGAATTGGGCCTATTGTAGAATCTCTGGTCACTTTCAGATTCTACATAATTATCCAGAATCAGCAACTAACCCGAAGGCTCACAAGGGGCGAATCCCTCCCAAACAGAAGACAACTATATCCGTTCAATCTCTGCACAGGCTCTGGAGAGCACTCTCTGCCCACCTGTGCCTAAGTAGCTTCCTCTTTTCACCAACCCTCTCCCTCTGCAGGGCAGCAGCCTCCCTGCCTGCCCATGACCTGTCTCTCTGGGCCTCTCCTCACTGACCTCCCTCAGTGGAGGTCACTCTCCTCAAAGCCACCCACCTGCAACCACGCAGGCCTCTCTCAGCAAACCTGTCCCTCCTGGGGCAGCTGTTCCTGCCCGCTTGTGTCTCCTTTACTTTCCTTGTCCCCTTTCCCTAATAAACCTGCCCTTTCAATATAACTAATGTCTCTGTCTCGTGGAGAAACTGGCCTGGGAAGCTTGCTGCAGGTCCCTGAAACAGGAGCTCTGGCAACACCTTTCCCATAGTGAACCAAAGACCCCGCACTCCAGACCCACTAACTCCAAAAACAACATCAAGTAGAAGTCCTAGTCCAAGCCCAGTTTCTCTCTGGAACAATTACAGTCCTTCCAGCCATCTGCCAATGTCCTAGAAGAGTCAGAATAATCTTAGGTTGCCTAAAGCCAAAGCATCTGGACTGACACTGAATGTCAGGGTAAGATTTTAGCAGAGCATAGATAAAAGGAGCTCACAGGTGAGCCAGCCAAAGTGGAAAAGGAGAGTATATTGCCTGGCTCTTGTGCTAAAAAAAAAATCAGTCTGTTCCCCACAATCAGTTTTTCCTGGGCTCCTGCAGGGAAACCGTGATAGGGGTTGCTTCTTAGACATAGGTTTGTAGCTACAGGTCGACCACTTAGTTAATATTTTCCCCAAGGGGCTTTTAGATGGAACAAATACGGCACCTCTCATAAGTTTAACTAAATCCCTGGCTTCCAAAAACAAACGGGAAACTCCAAATACCAAATACCAAATAGATATCAAGTGACAAAAACACCAAATGTTTCCCAATTCCCACTCAACCGGGCCTAACACACCAAAGAGCGCTCCAAATTGAGGGAGACTCATAGACTCCCTCCCAAATGAGGAGACCTGAACTCCCTCCGCGAGGGGACTCAGATTCCTCCCGAATGTGTGAAGGCCAAGGTCTTGGCGTGCACGCCAGGGGAACTTACACAAACGCCAGGGGACCGCGGTTTTCCATCCAGTTTCCATCTCCTCAAAGGTAAATCCAGGGTGCAGAGAAGAGCTGTGCCTCTCCCGAGGAGGACTTGGGAAGTTCCCCGGAGGAAAAAGAACTCCGGCAGCTGCTGGGACTCTCCCTCATCCTCCTGGAGAGAGGGCGCTCCCTCTCAGCAGGAGGGTCAGGATGCCACCCGGGATGCCCAGGCCCCTCTCTGAAAGCACAGGCCAGCATAGATAGGTGAGCCCTGGTGCGCAGCAGCAGGCAACAGCTCCGTCAGTTGGAAGTCAGAGTTGGGGTTGGGAGAGCCGAAGTGGCATCCACCTCCTGGCTGGCTCGCCAAAATTGTTACCGAACGCCGGCCTCAGTTTCCCTCAGCCAATAAAAGGAAACTAAGTTTGAGGAAAAGGAAAGCGGTTTTATTTGTCGACAAATGAGGAGGGAGGCAGACTCATGTCCGAAAAACCACCGTCCTGCTCTTAGGCAGTGGGCAGGAGTATTTATACAGGGGGAGATGGGTAGGCATCCGTGAAGGGAGGGGGAAGGGGTCCGCACAGAGACAAGTGGGCGCCGCCAGCTCAACAGGGAGATGGATGGGTGTCAGCTCATTCATCTTAAGGGAAGGGAAGTGTCAAGGCACAGAGACGGGTGATCGCCAACTTGTTTTCCTTAGGGCGAGGGGGAAGGGTCTACAGGGAAACCGGTGGGCGCCAGCTTTTTTTTTTTTTCTTCCCAAGGGGAGGGGAAGCTGCAACAAATGGGAAAGACAAGTCATCAATCCTGTTAATGCTAGATAAGGGGAATTGCAAAAAATGGGGGAAAGACAAACTTGTTAACTGTATCACTCTCAGGGCTGAAGCCAGAAGGTTCTCAAATCAGATGGCTTCAGTTCGAATTCCAACTCACCATTTTCACATTTTGACATTGTACTTAACCCCACAATTTCAGTTTCCTGAACAGCATAAGATAATAGTAACCATCTTATCTCATCAGGTAAAGTGCTTAAATCCCGAAGAGCCTAGATAAAGTAACTATTATTATATGTGATCAATATTATAAAAGCAAAATATACTCCATGAACATTTGCAACTCTATCAGAATATCAGAATGGCAAACTGATTCTGTTTCAAATTATAATCATCAGAAAGTCATTAAATGCACAATCAATTGTCACAGCAAGTTAGTCTCTAAAGTAATTTCTGCAAGTACCTTATTGGGAGTTGAGTTGCAGAACATTATTCTCTGCTGTAGCAAAGCTTGCTTTAGGGGTGTCCAACAAACTACAATAATAACTAGTTGGCTTTACCATCAGTCAATTTCAGTCACCTCAAATGTGTTTGAATGCCGAATCCCTTATTATTGGTTTAATCCTGGATTTCCTCTTCTATCTTCTGCCTCCCCAGTAGATGTCGCCACTCATGTGGTCGTACCAGAGGGATACTAGCCCTAGCACTCCCCACAAGGGGAAACAGCAAACTATTCCCTGGTCAGTATATAAGATTTGCTAGGGTGATGGAAGGACGCAATATTCCCCAGACATTCTTGTTCCTCCCGCCCCGTGAGCAATCTCTCAAAACCAGGATCTTTGTGCACCAGCGACGGTAACCATGTGCTACCAGGTTTAAGTGAGGCTGCTGAAGATCAAACCTTTGCCTTGAACTCTATGTCTTCCAGAAATCCACCTACCAAGGATACTGAGGACTGGACTGCTTCAAAGACAATGGTTTGAATTTTTATTTCCATAGTAAAATGCCTTCTGACCTAATTAATATCATTGCTCTGAGCTAAGAAGGCCAGTTGCTTTATTTGCTAATTAGGAGGAAAAAACCTGAGCCAGAAAGACCTCTTGACATTTCATTTAATAAATTGAAATAGCCAAGTTCCCCCGAAGAAGGTAGAGATCAGTAGGAGTGTTTTGTGATGGACTGCAAATATGTGGAAGCATTTTTTTTGGTTTTGTTTTTTATATTTTTTATTGAGTTACCATTAGTTTACAACACTGTATATGACTTAGAGGTGTGGGATTGTTAGGGGGAAAAAGGATCACACCCTTTACATGTCTGTTACCATACTATACCCACCATCAACCGTAGTTCTCCGTGTGGAAACATTTTTGTCTAATTTTTTTATTCTAGTAAACTTCCAGAGTGCTGAGAATCACATCCTTGGTTGTGACAGGTTGGAGGTTATGTGGGAGGAGTTTTATATGTCTAAAGTTAATAACAGTCTGTGGAGATTATATTTAACTGTGTATAAACATCTGGTACAGCAAAAACAGAATAGTCCCAATGTTAGACCCAGCTGGAAAGTACCAGGAGGGTTTAGCTAAAGATTGCCAGAGCAGCCCATTGTCCTTCCACCATTCTTACGTAAATTACCAAGGTAGGTGATACTTCACAACTGGCTTTCTGACCCTCCCTGAGCATCCAGGCTCACTGAGAGTTTAAGTGTCCTTTCTCAAAATTTCCATATTATTTTTTGTCTGACATTTACATTCTAACACTTGATTTTATAATTTAAAAAAACTATGCATATAAGAGTTGGGGTGAGGCCAGAGGGGTGTGTGTGGGGTGTGTGTGTGTGTGTGTGTGTGTGAGAGAGAGAGAGAGAGATTGAGCACGTGAGGATTCACCAGAGACAGAGTGGGGAGCAGAACAGGCGGAGTAACTGAAACACACTGCTGAGGGGAGCAGCAGCAGGTGAGAAGGAGGGGTCTGCTGTGCCTTGTGGGTAGCTCCATGGCCAGCCAGTCATTGAACTGGTGCTGCAGAGGCTGCGGATTGTTTCACAGTGCTGTGCTTAACCCCTTATGCCACCAGGGAGGCCCCCAATGTCATTTTTTAAAAATATTTTATTTTTGCATAGAAGAACTGGGGTGTAGGTCAGAAGTGTGGGGGTGGGGGTTGAGAGGATTCACCAGAGACAGAGTTGGGAGCAGAACAGACAGATTTACTGAAATACACTGCTGAGGGGAGCGGTGGGCAAGACAGGAGAGGTCTGCTGTGCCATCCATGGGTTAGCTCACTGGCCAGTGATTTAACCTGTAGGCCACCAGGGAGTCCCCAGATTACATCTTTTAGGAAGAAAAGCTGACCAGAGAGTAGATTGTCAACTGTGATCTCACCAAGAGCAGTGTTTTTCAAAATCTTTATATGCAATTTCCTATACATTTTTTAATTTAATATTTTAGCATAAAATATTTCCCTGTGATTAAAAACTCAATAGACAACATTTTAATTGTCACTTATGTGATATTGCCTTTTTAATAATTTCCCCATCACAAGCATTGAACTTTTTTCTAATTTTTTCTAGTTATAAATAATACTGTAGTGAACATCTTTGTGCCCTCATTTTAGGGTAAAATTCTTAGTATAAATTCTCAGAATGTGTGAAGAAAAAATGAAAAAAAATTAAAGAACAAGCAAACCCTCAGAGACAATCCACACTGGTGATCAGCAAACTTTAGTTGTTTCAGATGGCCGGGAGGGCTTGTTAAAACAGCCTGCTGGGCCCATCCTCAAAAGGAAGGATTTAGCAGGTGGGGTGGGGGGTGGGACAGGAAACTCATTAGCATTTTAAACAAGTCTCCAGGACTTTAGTTAGGTGTAGATCAGAACTGAACTTGGAGAACACTGATATAAGGCTTAGACAGAGAAAAATTGTCTTGAAGCAGAGAAGAGGGCAAGTTAAGAACAGTTGAGATTGCAGAGATATTTGTTAGGTGGAACCTAGGAGAGAAATTGCATCTTTATTGCCAAGTGAAGTAGGAAGTGGAGTCCTCAGCCAAGAGAGGTAAGAGCAAAGTGAGTAATGTGATGAAAGTGTAACAGGGTGGTCCCCAGGAAAGGGGGAGGTTCCCTGCCCCACCCAAGGGAGGGTGGAGCTGAGCAGGAAGAGGAGAAGCTGAAGAAGAGACTGAGGAAGGAAGCAGGATGGAGCCAGAAGGAGCCCTGGAGGAGGCATATGGAACCTAGAGACACGTGAAGAAACTGGGCTTGTCTTTTGGTCATGGACTGGGTGACACAGATGTGGGTGAGACCCGTGGGGAGGTGACCATGGCAGCTTTTATCTTGATGTTGATTTTGCTCTTTTCTTTCCGGGCTTGTCTGCTTGTTTCTGACCCTTTGCTGTGGGTCCCCACTGGAAGATGCTTTAGACTTGTGGCAGGCTTTGGGGCCTTGTTCTGGGCCAATCCCATATGGATGGACTTTTACCCACGAGGGGACGGGTAACTTTGGGTGCTTCATTTAGAAACTAGACTCTTTGCCTTACCTGTATTGTTTCCTAATTGTATTAAAGTTCCTTCCCATTTAAGTCTCCTATGTTTTGTGTTGATGCGGTGGATGGCAGAACCCATTTAGAATAGGCAGGTTTGTGGGGTTTGGGCTGCCCCTCTCCCTGTCCTATAACAAAAGGGGTTTGGGTAAACCTTGGTAGGATTTAATGAAGGAATTAACTGGAACCCTATAAAGCATTAGCTAGTGGTGTTTGAGAATCCAGCCTAAATAAGACATTTTATTTAATTTTTTTTTTTCAAAGGGAGGGAAAGTTTATTGCGCCCCGGGCGGACCTCACAGACCCAAGGTGGGGGTCAGTGAAGCCGCGCCAATAAGACATTTTAAATTAAGAATGATGCTCGGCTCCATCAATATATGATCTGTAACCAGAGTGCTCAGCTGTCAGGACCAAGAGAGAGGGTTGGGAGTAGGGGGAGGGAGAAAGGCAGCAACACAAGTCGGGAAGGCGCTTGAGAGAAATTGAAGCAATGGGTCTGGAAGTCTGGGGTAGAGATGAAAGCACTGAGCATGCTGACTGACTCACCAGAGGGCAAAAAAGGAAAGATCAGCCAAAAAGGACAGCAGGTTTTGATAAACTATACAGGAGGCCTTGTGGAAGTTAGTGAGACTAACAGTTGCAGGGATAGCGATTGTACTTGAATCTTGCGGTTAGAGTAGAGCATTCTGTGAATGGAACTGTTCTGAGGTATGAAAGGAATTTGGAGATCTTTGGAATCCGATTGCGGTTAAGCGAGGTTACGGGGTTCCCCGCGGTTCCCCACCCCCACCCGTAGCCTGGGACTAGAGGTCCCGGTGTGCTGCTGGGAACCGGGCGGAGCGGAGCGCCAAGGCGCGGAGGTGGGGGCCTCTTGTTCCTGCAGCCAGACCTGTGTGCTGGTACTGCTGGGAGAGACAAGAAGGAGACTCTTGGAGGAGGGACATGTAGAGACACTCGGAAGAGACCCAGGGAGGCCGAAAATGGCGGCTGTTCTCTTGTGGTATGTCCTTTTGTCCCAGCTTTCTGGGACCTGCTTCAGATCCCCTTTCACTGCCAACAGAAGGTCCCGTAGACTTGTGGCAAGCTTTCAGGGCTTAGTGGCCCTGCTTTGGCCCAATCTTGTTAGATTGGGCATTTGCAATGTGTAATTTGGGGTGTTTTGTTCAGAATGTCCTTCCCTCTGTCTCTCACCCCCTACTAAAAGTTTTTTCACACTAACAGTCTCCTTTGCCTTTGTGTGCACAGGTAGTCAGACCCCTTTACAGCATGCAAGTTTGAGAGTCCTGGGTGCCCCTAATCTGAAGGTAAGCTGTTTTATCTTCTGAGGATAATGACAAATCCGGGCCCCCCTGGAGGCTGGCAGATAAAAGCAGTGCCAGGGGATCTTGGAATGGAAGGCTGATGTGGTAGAAGCTTCAAAAGGGTTTTGCATGAAAGTGGGAAGCTGATGAACTAAATAAAATCAGTGCTGGAGAGCTAGAAGTCATAAACCATCTTCTCATTTCTTTTTTTCTTTAACCTTCCTTTATTTTTAAAAGATTTATTTATTTATGCATTCAAGAACTGTGGAGCAGACCAGAGGTGTGGGGGGTGAGAGGATTCACCAGAGAGAGTGGGGAGCGGAATAGGCGGATCTACTGAAATACACTGCTGAGGGGAGCAGCGGGTGAGACAGAAGAGGTCTGCTGCGCCATGTGGGTCACCTCTCTGGCCTGGGATCGAACTCATGCTGCAGTGGCTGGCAATAGCTTGATAACGCTGTCTTTAACCCTGTGCCACCAGGGATGCCTCCCATCCTTCTCATTTCTTGTAGGTGAGGCATGAGAAGCTGATGGGTGGCATGTGGTTTTGCCAGGTGGCTGTGACAAGGGTCAGGTCTGACAGGAGTTACAGGTGTTGAAAGTTGCTCTGATCCTTCTCTAGTTGGGGGAGGGGGGAAGTTGTGTAACAAGTGTTCCCATGGGACAGTTTGAGCCCTGCAAGATTGGTTTTGGCACAAAAGAAACTTAGACATCTTTCAACCAGGATGGAGGTTCACTAGGAGACTGTTGATGCATTGGTGTGACCACTGATTAATTTCTGTCAAGCTAGAGTTGGGTCCTGCTCTCTCCCCAGGACCCCTATTATTCTCTGGGTTCCTGGCAACCATTGCCAATTGGTCAGAGTTTGTGCTGAAAAATGAAACTCCTGTCATTCTTGTGCTTAATGATAAATAGCAAGCTCCTGTCCTCAAGGATCTTAGTGACTGGGGTGAGGACTGTCCAGGAGATGAAATACTCTTGATGTGGGCTTGGAAAATGAATAGCTAATTAACCAAGTCAAGAAGTATGATAGAAAATGCCCTCAGAGGACCTTTGTTTTTGAGGCAAAAGCCCTTTGAAGCAGTTTCTATTTCCTCTGAAAGCTAATGAACTACTTAAGACAAATCCTATTGTTTATCTTTGTTTGCTGTCTCTGGCCTACTTTCTGAGGAGTTAGCCTGGGACTAAGAGAAGGAGAAGGGGGACAGAGGGAGACATTTGCGGGTGGCCTTTGGTCTGTCTGTGGGGTGTGCTACAGACTAGGTTTGCCTTTGCAAACTAGGGCAGCCATGCCTGCAGGGTGGGTCTAAACAATCAGAAATACATGACTCCAGGGCGTCATTGATTCTCACTCTGCCTGTGGGATGATCAGCCTTTCTTGTAAAGTGAAGACACACCCAAACTACATATTTGGATTAGAAATTGTTAAGTAGAGAAGGAATCTGAAGAGAGGGGGAAAAGCAGGAATGTTGGACGTGAGAGAGATGTACCAAGAGAGTGTGTAGATAGAGGAGAGCACCTAGAACAAACCCTCAAGAGAGGGGTGTTTAATCAGTGCTTTCTAGGCTAACTTCTGTAGAGCGGAAAGGTTTCATTTATGACTCAAGTCAAACGCATATAACCACAATATGAATTTTAAGGGGAATCCACAGTACAGCAATATAAGCATATAATTAAAAAGGGGGTATGTTAGGAACCCCTTGGCCTGTTACAGAAAGACTGGTGATTTGAGTGGTCAAGCCCTACCTGGGAGTTTTTGGTAGCCTTCCCGATGCTGAGACAGGGTGGGTGTGGGTGGTTACTTATAAGAGCAAGAGTCCTTGATGGTGCTTGTCAAAACCTGGAGAGGCTTCAGAACTATGGGAGTTCAAGAAGTAGCTCAGATTGACTTAGACTATATTTATACCACTTTTCAGAGGCATATTATCAAGACCACCTGTTAATTATTTTATTTAATTTTTAATTTGGGGGTTACATTTTTGCTCTTCCATATGTGCATATGTTCTATTCACCCTTCACCAAATCACCCATGCCCAACAACCCTACCTGCCTCCCTCCCCACCCCACCTATTCATTTTATTTTTTTAAATTTTTTATTTTTTAAAAAGGTTTATTTATTTGTGCATACAAAGCTGGCGTGCAAACCAGACGTGTGGGGGGTGAGAGGATTCACCAGAGACAGAGTGGGAAACAGAACAGGCAGACTGACTGAAATACACTGCTGAGGGGAGCAGCAGGCAAGTCAGGAGAGGTCTATTGTGCCATGTGGGTTGCTCCCTGGCCAGTGGATCGAACTGATGCTGCAGCCTCCTTGCGGACAGCTTCATAGGTTGCGTCTTAACCCCTTGTGCCACCAGGGAGGCCCCAGCCACCTATTCATTTTAATATAGGTAGGGCCTCTTGGCACAGCCAGGATTTCTCTGTCCTTGTCTTTTCCATGTCCTGTTAACAAGTGATTGCTTTTTACTTGATAACTTAAGTCATTCTATCTCAATTGCGCCCACCTTTCTGATTTTTGCCAACACATAGAATATTTGGATTAGTCAGGATATTCCAATATCAATACATAAGACAAGTGTAACTTAGCTTGCAGAAGAAACAGAGATAGCCAATCAGGGAAGGGCTACATGGCTTACAAGGGAAATGTGGCCCATTCTAAGTCCCGTGTTGGAAAAAGGAAAAAAGAGAAGAACAGAATGTAGATGGTGAATGGAATGAAAGAGGAATAAAATGCAGGCGAGTCACTGGACAGAACCAAGAGCTCAAGGCCAATAAATAACTGGGCTATTGTATTGTTATATTTTCATTCTGTAGCAGATGGCGAACTATTGAGGAATTGCAAGTAAATTTTAGGTGTGTTAAGATACTTACAGGCTGGGAAGAAGGTGGGTGGGTGGGTGAATTGGTGGTGGTGAGACTAGAGACAGAGGTAATTCATTCGGTACATTTCCTTCATCTCCTTTGGTTTTGTCCTTTATTTTCTCCTTTCTCACCTTATGTATAGGAGACTTGAAAGGTCTTGTCCAGAGATTAAGCTTTTCCCAGACTGTGGGTTGATTTCTCCTTTCCGACTGTCATTTCTGACATTTGTCAGAAATGAAAGTGACAAACCTAGCCCCTTTCTCACTTAAAGAAAAGAAGACTCCCTAGCTTTTAGCAAAAAGGAGACTGTTAGAACATGGATGTTATTAGTGCAAAGTGCTCAGCCACCATGGATGTTAGTAGTAGTATAACCCAGAAGCTCTTATTTGGCTGTGCTGGCATCACCAGGCATTTTTAATCTTAATTCACTCAACATCTACTCTATATCAGTGTAGGAGAGGTAAAATAATTTTCCCACTAATCTTCTAGGCTCATGACTGAGAGTCCCCTATAGTGAAAAGACAGATTAACAGAAAAAAGAAAACAAATTTAATTACTTTTGTACATACAGGAGTCTCACAAAGATATGAGGATGAAAGAAGTGACCACAGCTGGAAGTTTTTATAGCTCTTAGACAAAGAAACAATGAATTTGTGAAGAATTGATGAGACAAAGGGGTATTGGTTAGTAAATGGTGAAGTAAGAAGGTTTGTTTGTTTATATAGCATTGGCCCTGAATTCTCTGCTTCTGGTGATAAAGATGCTTTCTACCTCACTGCTACAAGGAAAATGATCTTTTTTTTTTTTTAATTTTACTTTCTTACATTGTTGTTCATTTTTGTACAATATTTAATTTCTCCTTTTATAGTTGCCATAAATCTCCCACTACCACATCACCCCTGAACCATCACCATCGTCCCTTGTGCTCTTCCCTCCCCTATTTTGACCCCTCTCCCTCCCTAACCCCTGCTGTATGCTCAGATCTATAGTTTGGCTGCAAGTTTTGTCTTTTTTCTATGACCCTTTGTTCAGTTTCCCTATATTTCTCCTACGATTGAAACCATCCAATATTTTTCTTTTTCCTTCTGACTTATTTCACTGAGCATAATTCCTTCCTGCTCCATCCATGTTGCTGGAAATGGCATGAATTTATCTTTTTTTGATTGCTGAGTAGTATTCCATTGTGTTTATGTAGCACCTCTCGATCCACTCATCTGTTTTTGGAATTTAGGTAGGAAAGTTATCTTTTTTTTAAAAAAAAAGATTTATTTATTTATGCATACAAGAGCTGGGGTACAGGCCAGAGGTGTGAGGGGTGAGAGGATTCGCAAGAGACAGAGGGGAACAGAAGAGGCAGATTGACTGAAGTATACTGCTGAGGGGAGCAGTGGGTGAGTCAGGAGAGGTCTGCTGCACCATGTGGGTAGCTCCCTGGTTGGGGATCGAACTTGTGCTGCAGTGGCTGCGGCAAGCTTCATAGGTTGCATATTAATCCCTTGCTCCATCAGGGAGGCCCGGGAAAGTTATCTTTTACTTGGAAGATTCATCTTCCTCCTTTCAGGGGAACAAAGGACAGTGTCCTTGCTCCCGATGTTTCTCTAGTATATTTAATTCAAAAATAATTAATATGCCAAAATGGCACATTTTGGAGTGACATTCTGAACCTCTGCACCAATCATGGAACTAAGATAACAGCCAGGAATAATACAAACAGGGTCTTTGTGTTGCATCGAGCAACACCACATTGATGAAGACACGGGAGTTGTGGAGCAGGCTGCACAAGGCAGGATGCTGCTGAGAGCAAGATCCTGGCCGTTTTTATGGATAGAATAATCACAGAGCATCAGCCACGTGTGTTAGGAGGACAAGGAGAAAAGGATGAGTGAAACTCAGGAATGTCGTCTAGGGCTTGAGGGGACATGAGTCTGCTGACCATATTATCAACTTGATGACCAAGTGTTGTAATCAAAACTACACCCCAGACCCCAGGCCATAGTCCTAATCTTATCAAAAAGGCATTCCACTGATCAGCTTCCTGGGTCCCTTGTCATACATTGATCCTCGGCCCCCAGGCATTCCCAGTCATACCTCCTGATATAAGAGGGAGTAAGTTTATGCATCCATCCTCAGCACCCCGGGCGTTCCAGGTCATACCTCTTGATGCATACCCTTCCCAGAGTGATCAAGCTTTCTGTTCTTGATTGATATGAAAGGCACCTTGCAAGGTTTGGCTCCTATGGCTGATTGACCAGTTCTGAAGGGCAGTTCTGACCTTGTATAGGAATGCAGAACTGCAGGTAACCATAATGGTGGCTGAGCAGGCCGCTTAAGTCTAGCAGCTGCTTAAGTCTAACACACCCACACTTTGCACTTGTAAAATTTACATTTTGGTAGGCCATATTTGTGTGTGTCTGTGTTGAGAATAGTAGGTGAAATAGACTGTAAGCAAATATCTGAAATTTCAGATTCTGAAGTAGGGTCCAGAGACAGGGCACAGTTGGGTTTAGGGGAGGCATCTGAATGTAATATAGGGCTTCGGAGAGTTGGCATTTGAATGCCAACTTACATTTGAAGGTTGACAGAGATATCTTCAGGCAGACAGAAAAGTTTTGTGCAGACCTCATATTAGTTATGAGTCCAAGCTTCTGTGGCTGGATCTCATTGAATAAGGGCATCGCTGGTTTAGGATGAGATGGAGGAAGTAGGCAGAGGGTGGAGCATACAGGACCTGGAGAAGTAGAAAGCTAATGAAGGACTTTTGAAACAGGAGAATGACAAAATCCAAGTTACTTTTCTAAAAAAAAAAAAAAAACTTCTCTAACTCCTGTACAGATATAATTTAGAAAGTCACTGGGGTATCCAGAGAGATGATGGTGGTTTAGACTAGAATGATAGCAGTGGAGATAGAGAAAAGTGGATAGATTTGTGATATACTTGTGGAAGTAAAATCAACAATATTCGGTGACAGATTGGATGTGGGAAATAGACAAGCCAAGAATAACACTTAGGTTTTTAGCTTGAGCAATTGGGAAAACGATGATGACATTTACTGAGGTGGAAAATTTGGAGATGAGTGGATTTTGAGGATGGAGTCAAGACATCCATTATTGATATGTTATATTCAAAAGGACATCAAGTAGCTGGCTTAATATATAAGTTTAGAGTTTGGAGGACTAGAGATAAAATAGTTGGAGTTAAAGGATATTAAAGGCACCGCTGCCTATGAATTCAGATTATCTGTTCCTCAAAAACAAGCTGATAAAATCCTGTTTGTGCCAATTTAAGAACATTTCATCCCTTGTCTATCTTCCAGTTAATCTTCACATTCTACAATCACTATTATGATTTCTACTGCCATAGTTTTATTTTTCCTGTGTTCTAATACTATATTTTCATCATCCAGTTTAAAGTATATTTCCCCTAATGATTTCTTCTTAGTCTCATGCATTATTTAGATATGTGCTGTTTAATTTCCAAATGTTTGAGCTTTTTTTAGATATCTTGTTGGTATTGATTTCTAATTTAATTATCTTATAGTCAGGGAACATGCTATGTGCATGTTCAATTTCTTGTAACTTATTGAGACTGGTGTCATGACCTGGATTAAAGTGTATTTTAATGAATGTTTTATTTCCTCTTGAAAAGAATGCTTTCTGGGGGCCTCCCTTGGTGGCGCAGCGGTTGAGTGCTGGGTTGCGAGGCTGCCTGCAGCCTCTGCAGCACCGGTTCCATCTCCAGCCACTGGCGAGGGTCCCACATAAAAAAAAAAAGAAAGAATGCTTTCTGTGACTCTACAGTTGCTGGATGAAATTGTTTTTATAAATATCAATTAAGCAATGAGGTGAAATTGCTTAATAAGAGTTTTCAAATTTTTCATATACTATTTTTTTTTTTAAGATTTATTTATTTATTTATACAAGCACTGGGTACAGTCAGAAGCACGGGAGGGTGAGCGAATTCACCAGAGCCAGAGCGGGGAGCAGAGCAGGCAGAAGGACCGAAGTACACTGCTGAGGGGGGCAGCAGGCGGCAGGAGAGGTCTGCGCGCCATGCGGGACCCTCCTCGGGTGGCTGGGGAGCAGCTAGGGATCGAACTGGCGATTCAGAGGCAGCGGGCAGCTTTGCAACCCAGCACTCAACCTCTGCGCCACTGGGGAGGCCCCACTAGTTTTGTTTTTGGTTTTATTTTTTATCTAATTCTATTACTTTTTGAAATAGAGGTACCAAAATCTCCCCAAGTATCATTTATTTAAAATTTTATTTTATTTTTTAAAAGTATTTCATTTTTCCTTATCTCGTTTTGGTCTTTGTAGTTCTCCCACCACTGTACTCCCTTTGAACCATCACCATATTCCCTTGTATTCATCCTTCCCGTTTTGCATCTCCCACCAGCCCCTTTGCTGTATGCCTCAGTTCTATGGTCAGCTGCTAGTTTTGACTTTTTCTTGACCTTTTATTTGGTTTCTCTCTATTCCACATAATATGTGATACCATCTGGTATTTATCTTTTTCCTTCTGACTAATTTCATCTAGCATAATCCCTTCCAGCTCCGTCCATGTTGCCACAAATGGCATGTGTGTCTTTTGTGATTGCTGAGTAATATTGCCTTGTATAAATATACCACTTTTTGATCCATTTGTCTATTTTGGGGCATTTGGGTTGTAAAATCTTCAACTATTGTTGTGAATTTGTTTCCCCCTCTAATTCCATCAGATTTTGTCTTAATGTTATTTTAAAGTCCTATCATTGGGTTCCTATATATTTAGGAATGACATCTGTTCCTGGTGTAATCCCTTTATCATTTTAAAAGATTCCTTTTTATCTCTGGCAATGCATCCTGTTTTGAAATCGAAATTCTCTGATATTAATATAGTCACTGTTACTATTTTACACTTACCATCAACATGCTGTATCTTTTTCCTCTCCTTTTACTTTTTAAAGATTTATTTATGTATGCATACAAGAACTGGGGTACAGGCCAGAGGTGTGGGGAGTGAGAGGATTCAACAGAGACAGAGTGGGGAACTGAACAGGTGGATTGACTGAAATACACCACTGAGGGGAGCAGTGGGTGAGACAGGAGAGGTCTGCTGCACCATGTGGGTAGCAACCTGGCCAGGGATTGAACTTGTGCTGCAGTGGCTGCGGAAGCTTCATAGGTTGCGTCTTAACCCCTTGCGCCACCAGGGAGGCCCTCCTTTTACTTTTGATGTAATTACATTTGATGTAATTACATTTGTAATTACATCAGATATAATTATTGGTATACTGACTTCAATTCTGTCATTTTGCTGTTTTTGGGATTAAATCAAAATCCTGAAAACCACTATCCCTGTGGGGGTAGGGGGAAGTGATCTAAGAGGGATAGAGAGCCCACATGTTCATCTCTGAGTGCTCCTGTGGTTCTAAGAGATAATTTCTGGGTAACTCTTGAGTTTCTCTGTTGTTTTTCTATCATTCCTTTTGAGCAGATCCCTGACACATAGCAGGAGAGATCTGTAAAATTATCCCCTTGCAGAAAGGTCTGTGGAGTTTAGTGTCTAAAGCCACCTCACTGTGAAAGAGGAGAGTTGAGAGGCTACTTCTCATTGGTGTCTTAGAAACTGAAAATCATTTCATCATGACTACTGAGACTACTTCGAGTTAGACAGCATCTACACACTAATAGGTCCAGAGACCAATACTCTCCAGTATTCTCCAAATGCAAGGGCAGCAAGTTTTTGTGTTCTCAGTTATCTCTCAGAAAACATGTCCTTTTCAAGGGTCAAGAATTATCTCTGAAAACATTTCTGTGTTATCTAAGCATTCTCATTGCAGGTGTTTGATCTCCCAGGATTCTAGCATTTGGAACTGTGCCTTTTGAGACTATGATGGATATGGCAAAACAATATTATTAGCTTTAGATAGTTTTTCTTTAAAGAAAATCAAAATGGAAAAAATGCTTATTTAGTGCATCCCTGGTGGTGCAAGGGTTTGTCTCAACACTATCAAGCTATCAGCAACCACTGCAGCACAAGTTCGATCCCCGGGCAGGGAGCTAACCCACATGGCACAGCAGACTCTCCTATCTTGCCCACTGCCCCCCTCACCAGTGTAATTCAGTAGGTCTGCCTATTCTGTTCCCCACTCTGTCTCTGGTGACTCTTCTCATCCCCCGCACCTCTGGCCTAGACCCCAATTCTTGTATTCATAAATAATAAAAATAGGGCCTCCCCGGTGGCGCAGCGGTTGAGGGCTGGGTTGCGAAGCTGCCCGCAGCCTCTGCTGCGCTGGTTCGATCCCCGGCTGCTCCCCGGCCACCGGGGGAGGGTCCCACATGGCGCGCAGACCTCCTGCCTCCCGCTGCTCCCCTCAGCAGTGTGCTTCGGTCCTTCTGCCTGCTGTGCTCCCCACTCTGGCTCTGGTGAATTCTCTCACCCTCTCGTGCTTCTGACTGTACCCAGTGCTTGTATAAATAAATAAATAAATCTTTAAAAAATAATAAAAATAAATCTTTTTTTAAAATGCTTTTTCATTCATCTATAGTTACCATTTCTTGTGCTCCTTCTTGTTAGTACATGTAAATTTTGTGTGATGTTATTTTGCTTCAACCAGAAAACTATTTTTTGTACTTTTCTACTATTTTTTAAAAAAAATTTTTTAGATTTATTTTTATTTATGCATACAAGAACTGAGGTGTATGCTGGAGGTGTACAGGAGTGAGAGGATTCACCAGAGACAGAGTGGGGAACAGAACAGGCAGATTGACTGAAATACACTGCTGGGGGAGGAGCAAGTGAGAAGGGAGAGGTCTGCTGCACCATGTGGATTAGCTCCCTGGCCTGGGATCAAACCCAGGCAGTTGTGATGATGGTGCTAAGACTTAATCCCTACACCACCAGGGAGGCCCCAGCTTTTCTACTATTGATGGACTTTCTCTCATGGTACTGATACATACAAAATGGCTCCCCGTAGGCCTCATTTTTTAAAGTACTCTCATTGGGTATTGAATTTTTAGAGAGTTTTCCTCTAGCACTTTTTAAATGTTATTCCGTTGCCTTTTGGATTCCATTGCTTCGAGTGAGAAGCCAGCTATCTTCTTAACATTATTCACTCACTGTATGTGTGTGTGTGTGTGTGTGTGTGTGTATATATATATATATATATATATATATATATAGTGGCTTATTTCAAGAATTCCTTGGATTCATCCTGTTGGAGTTGACTGAGCATTTTGTGTCTGTAGATTGAGATTTCTCGCCAAATTTAGCAAAATTTCAGCTATTATTCATTCAGATTCTTTTTCTTCCTTATTCATTCTCTTTTTTATCCTGGGATTTCAATTACATGTATGTTGGTTTGCTTGATATTGCCTCATGTCACTGAAAACTTTTTATTTTTTTTCCTCTTTTCTTCCAATTGCATAATTTTTATATTGATCTGTCTTCATTTCACTGATTAGCTGCAGTCTCTTCCAAAGCTCATCCTATAAATTGTTCATTTCAATAATTGTACCTCTGGTTCCAAAATTTTTAATTTATTCTTTCTTAGAGTTTTCATTTCTCTGTTGAAATTCCACATCTGTTCACCCATTATGGCTGATTTTAATTACTTGAAAATAAATTAAGTCCTTTTCTGTTAATTCTGGCATGTTTCTACTTGGTACAGCTTTTTCTTGACCATGGATCAAATTTTCCTGTTCTCCACATGTCAAATTTCATAGTTACACTAGACACTGTCAATGACATTTTGCAGACTTTGGTTTCTGTTACATTTCTTTGAAAAGTGTCAAATTTTTGTTGTATAGACCTTTAAATTATTGGCTGATTGCTTTAAACTTGTCAAGACTTTATGATTTTTCAAGGGTTTTTACTAAGCCTCTGTTTACAAAGCCTCTTTATTTTGGTATCACTCAAACGTCAGACTCTGTCTCCCGTCTCTCATGCAGTGGAGAAGATCTGACTTATTTATTACTCAGTTCCTTCAACATTTTATTATTTTCCATTGATGTCCTTAGAAGATCTCTACACTTGCATAATACAAGGGCCAACCAAATACTTGCCTGGGATTTGGCAACTTTTCTTTTTCCTGCAACATCTCCCTGGATTTCTAGTCCTTCTTACAGCTCCAAAATTCTAGCCTCTGCCACCTCCAGTCAGTAAGGCTATAGATTTCTGCTTGAGTTCTAGCTGCCACATGCTGAGCAGATGTGGGGTTATCTATATAAACATGAATCTCATCCAGTGAATGTAGTCCCCCTTTAAGACTTGAGATCCTCTCCAGTTTTTGCCTGCTTTTGACTCCTCTCCAGCATTTCCAAATAGTTGTTTTGTTACATTTTGTCCAGAGTTTATAATTGTTATCTGTGGGAGTTATTCTAGTACTAGCTACTTTGCCTTTATCAACACCAGAACTCTCAGTTCTTTTTTAATCCTTCTAATTATATCAAGAAAAAAGCCTCAGACTCAAGTTAATAATATTATTTAGCATAAGAAAGTTTTTGTCTTATGCAGGAGAAAACAGGTCTCAGATATTGGAAGACAATACATCTAATGAGAATTTAATAATTGCTTTATATTTTATCCAACTATCATTATACTGATGGTTAATTGTACTGCTTTTCCATTTGTAGTTATGATTTTGTTTTATACAGTATTTTAAAAATGTGAGTTAATATAAACAAAACTAATAAGAGTTAATGGTACGGGATTATACCATTATGACAAAATATGAGGCAGTGGTGCTGGGATGACTGAAGTTAGGAAAAAACTGTTCAGTAATATACTTCCTTTGACCATGAGACCAGAGTGAATGGCAGGTCTGGAGAGAGGAAAAGTCAGGACAGGAAATATAGATTAGAGAATTCAAAGGCTTAAGGCCTTCAGTCCAGTGCCATTGTTAGAAGCAGGTTTTATAACTTTTATGTAAAAGGTTGTTGAGAATTCTAAGAGGTTCTATCTTTGGTCCCCTGAGATGTTTTTATCCTTCTAGGTTGTTAACTTTTTAAAGAATCAGTATAACATGTTCAATTCCACTTCTGTTATGTTTTTTATTTGATTTTTGCTTTCTATTTCCAACCATTGTGAAGGTAGCTTTAAAATACCTCTATAAGTTCATTTGTTTGAATGTCTCTGATGAAACTTCTTCAATTTCAGAAATATCTATTGTTACTTTCTTTTTTTCTACATTGATCTTGAACCTGAGGAGAGTTATAAAATTTTCTTTTTTAAGTCATATGACTCTAGTCCTGGATCAGGTCAATATCACCTGAAAAGTAACACTTTTGATATCCAAAGGATATAAAGAAAATAAACCCCCAGGGAGACAGCATTGACTAGAGATTAGAAGAAGGGGCTGTCAGGATGATAATCCAATTTAATCAGCTATCCTTTTTCTAAACTCTCTGCTACCAGTCCTTTCTACCCTGGCTTTTTAAGGGTTGGTATGACACCCTGGTGGTAATACTTATTTATATAATGAAGGCACAATTTTATTTCCTTACGTAACTAGGTTTTAGTCACTCCACTGTGGAGTAACTTTTTTTTTTTTAATTTATTTTGAAGATGGGACTGAAGAAAAAATTCCCAACAATTGTGGTAAGGGCATCATGGACATGTGTACTACTGTCTTTTCTAGCAGATCGTATGCTATAATAGAATTGCACTGAAACACACACTTTGGGATATTTAAACAACAAATATTTTTTGATGAGATGTCAGTGGTCATTTGTATCAGATTCACCTGTGTATAACCTATTTTTTTTCTATTGCTTTAAAGATTTTTCTCTTCATATTTGGCTTTTATAAAATCTGTTAAAGGTATCACAGATGTGGTTGTCTTTGTGTTTATCCTGCTTGGGATTCGCTGAGCTTCTTGAATCTATAAATTTGGGAAACTTTCAGGTATTCTTCCTTCTAATATTTACTTTGTGCATTAAACTCTCTGCTTTCCTTGTAAGTCTCCAGTTTCTCTAATACTAGAATTTTTATATTGTCCCATAGGTGACTTAAGTTCCCATTCTATTATTTTCCTTCCCTTCCCAATTTCACCCTCCTCTGTTCTTCAGATTGAATCATTTCTAATGACCAATCTTCGTGTCCACTTATTCTTAACAGTATCTCCAATCTTCTGTTAAGCCCATCCATTAGATATTTTATTTTTTACCTATAAAATTTCCATTTGGTTCTTTTTATTTTTTTGTAATATTTTTTAAAGATTTATTTATTTATGCATACAAGAACTGGGGTACGGGCTAGAGGAGTGGGGGGGTGAGAGGATCACCAAAGACAGAGTGGGGAACAGAACAGGCAGAATAACTGAAATACACTGCTGAGGGGAGCAGCGGGTGAGCCAGGAGAGGTCTGCTGTGCCATGTGGGTTGCTCGATGGCCAGCCGGGGGATCGAACTCATGCTGCAGAGGCTGCGGAAGCTTCATAGGTTGCGTCTTAACCCCTTGCGCCACCAGGGAAACCCCTGGTTCTTTTTTTTTTTAATCTTTGATTTTTCTGCTGATACCTTTCTGTTTATTAATTACAAGGTATTTTCTTCATGTCCTTGCATGTAGTTTTAGGTGTTTTGCAATCTTTACTTGGTTTCTTCAACATCTGGGGATTCTCGAGGTCATCAGCATTGATTGATTGAGGTCAAGTTTTCTTTTTTATCAGATGTCTAGTGATTTTTGGCTTTTATTCAAGACATTGTAAATACTCATCATTGAGCATCTGGGTTCTGTTCTATTCTCCCAAAGAGCCTTGATTGTTCCTTTTGGCAGGAATTTAACTTGACCAGCTTCACACTCCAAATTCAGAATCCCTTGCAGTTGTCAGTAGCTGAAGTTTCTATTTAATTCTTTTAGCTTTGTACAAACTTCTTGGTTTTGTTCTGCACATGTGTAGTCTAGGAATCACTCAAAAATTTGGGCAGAACTTATGTTCAGAGTTCGAGGCTATCCCTCTATGACTCTCTCTCTTCTGAAATTTTCCCTTCAGTTTTCAGCTTTTGTGGCCACTTTAAACTGGTTCTTTAAGCCAGCAAGAGTGCAGATTTCTATTGGAGATTTGGCCAACTTGGCTGGTGCCAACTGAAGTTTGCCTTCAAATGAAGTCATGGGAAACTCACACAGAGCTTTCCCTTCTTAAACTATAAATTCCTTCTCAGTTACAGCTTGCTTTTAGCCACCCTGTAATGACTTCAAGAAACTGATTTTTATATATGTATTTTAAGATTTATTTATTTATGCATACAAATGCTGTGGTACAGGCCTGCGATGCAGGAGGATGAGAGGATTCACCAGAGACAGAGTGGGTAACAGAACAGGCAGACTGACTGAAACACACTGCTGAAGGGAGCAGTGGAGCAGCGGAGCAGCGAGCGAGACAGGAGAGATCTGCCCCGCCATGTGGGTTGCTTTCTGGCCAGGCGGGGATTGAACTCACGCTGCAGAGGCTGGGGATTGCTTCATAGTGCAGTGCTTAACCCCTTGCGCCACCAGGGAGGCCCCTGACTTTTATATTTTTGCAGGAGCGTTTGTCTTAATAGGAGCTTCTACTCCATTATTATTTTTTTAAAGATTTATTTATTTATACAAGAACTGGGGTACAGGCCAGATGTGCGGGAGGGTGAGAGGATTCACCAGAGACGGAGTGGGGAACAGAACAGGCAGAATAACTGAAATACACTGCTGAGGGAGCAGTGGATGAGACAGGAGAGGTCTGCTTCGCCATGTGGGATTCTCGCTGGCCAGCTGGGATCAAGCCTGCACTGCAGAGGCTGCGGACAGCTACACAGTGTGGCGCTCAACCTCCTGTACCAACAGAGAGGCCCTCTACTCCATTATTGATGCAGAACCTCAGTAGCATTTTTTTCCTTTCTGGTATTTGATTTCATTCATCTCTACATCTTTGGACAATATATTTTAGAACTTTATAACTGCTCGGTGTTTTTTTTTATGTTCAAGCTTTGTATTTTGAATTTTTTAAATTCTGAGATAATTGTAGATTCACATGCACATTCGGAAAAAAAAAGAGAGATATCTCAGTACCCTTTACCCAGTTTCCCACAATGATGGCTTTTACAACCAGGATATTGACATTGATATAGTCAAGCTATAGAGCATTTCCATCACCACAGTTTTCTTCATTGTTATCTTTTAATAATTATGCTTACTTCCCTAGCCCCTAATCTGTTTCCCATTTCTATAATTTTGTCATTTCAAGACTCTTATATAAATGAAATCAAACAGTATGCGATCTCACAATCCAAATTGTTTTATGTCTCAATTGTTTGTTCCTTTTTATTGCTGAGGAGTAATCCAAGGTGTTTATATACCATACTTTGTTTAACCATTGAGTCATTGAAGGATAGCAGGATTTTTTCCAGTTTTTTATATTATTAATAGAGTTACTATGAAAGTTCATGTACAGGTTGTTTCTATCGTTGACTGTAAAAACAGAAATGTTCCATTGTGTAATGTCCCTCTTTTTTTAATTTTCTTTGCTCTGCAGTTTACTTTATCTGATATTAATATAGCCACTCATTTCCTTTTATTAATATTTGGATCATTTTTAGCTGATATTTTAAGTGAATTTCTTATAAGCAGTAAATAGTATATAGTTGAGTCATGTTTTTCAGTCCACTGTCATTCTGTTTTTTATTTTTTTAATGTATTGATTTTTTGTCTTTTTGTCTTTTTTTTTTTTTTTTTTTTTTTTAGATTTCTTTATTTATTTATACAAGCACTGGGTACAGTCAGAAGCATGGGAGGGTGAGAGAATTGACCAAGGTCAGAGGGGAGAGCAGAGCAGGCAGACTGATGAAGTACACTGCTGAAGGGAGCAGTGGGCAGCAGGAGAGGTCTGCATGCCATGTGGGAGGGACCCTTACCCAGTGGCCGGGGATCAAACCGGTGCTGCAGAAGTTGCAGTGCAGGCAGCTTCGCAACCCAGCGCTCAACCGCTGCACCAGCAGGGAGGCCCTGTCATTCTGTTTTTTAATTGGTGTATTTAGAACATTTACATTTAATGTAAAGATATACTAAGGTTTATCTATGTTATTTTGTCATTTATTTCATATTTTTGTTTCTCTGTTTTATTTTTCTTCTTTCCTGTGTGTTACTCAAACATTTTTTGGAATTCGTTTTGATTATATTTTTGGTCTATCTCTCTATGTTTTTATCAATGTTTGCTCTAAGTCTTGACAGTATCATACTTATCACAATCTATGTTTTCTTTTAAAAATTAAAAAAAATCTTATTTTTATTTTTTAATCTACTGTGTTTTCATGTCACAAGTTCAAGTGAAGTATAGCAGTTTTCTCTCCCTTTACCTTCCCCGTTTATGATAAAATTGTCTTATTTCTTTAACATAAATTTAGAACCATATTAGACAGTTTTAAGATTTTTGTTTCAACCATCAAACATAAATTGGAAAGTTCAAGAGGACAAGGAAAGTTGTTGTATTTACCCATACTTTGTGTGTGTGTGTTCTTTCTTCCTTTTGATATTCCAAGGTTCCCTTCCTTAAGTTTCCTTTCTGTTTGTAGTTTCCTTTAACCATTCCTTTAGATAGATCTGGTCACTGCAAATTCTCATGTTGCTTCATTTGAGAATATTTTCATTTCCTCATCTCTGAAGGATATTTTTACTGGATCTAGGATAAAGGGTTGACAGTTTGTTCTTTCAGCACTGGAGAAATACTGTGCCACCTCATGGCTTTTGTTTTCTGATGAAAAATATGTTGTCAGTCATAATTGTTTTCCCCCATTGTTAAGGTATCATTTTCTCTGGCTGCTTTCATGTTTTTTTTTTGTTGGTGGTTTTCAGAAGTTTTATTATATGTTGGCATGGATTTCTTTTTTTTTTTTTAAAGATTTATTTATTTATTTATTTATTTATTTATTTATATAAGCACTGGGTACAGTCAGAGGTGCGGAAGGGTGAGAGAATTCACCAGAGCCAGAGCGGAGAGCAGAACAGGCAGAGTGACAAAGTACACTGCTGAGGGGAGCAGCGGGCGGCAGGAGAGGTCTGCGCGCCATGTGGGACCCTCGCCCTGCGGTCGGGGATTGAACCGGCGCTGCAGAGGCTGCAGGCAGCTTCGCAACCCAGTGCTCAACCGCTGCGCCACTGGGGAGGCCCAATATGTTGGCCTGGATTTCTTTGGGTATATGCTATTTGAGGTTTTCCCAGCTTCTTGTGTTCTTTCCCCACCCACATTCATTCTCCTTTAATACCAGGAGGGCATTGTTATGAATGTTAAATCCTTTATTATGGCCCCACAAGTCCCTGAGTCCCAGTTCATTTTTCAGTCTTATTTTCTTTAATACAGATTGGTTAATAGCTATTACTCCATCTTCCAGTTCACTGACACTTTCTTTTATGCCCTCTAATCTGTCGTTGAGCCCATCCACTGAGTTGTTTTTTGTTTTTTTTTTTTAATTAATAAATTTTATTTTTATATTCCTCATACATTTGCAATCCCCCCATTCTGACCCCAATCCCTCCCCTCCCGCCCCCCAACCCCCCAAAAAGTGTCTCTGGTTCATAGTTTTTGTTGATTTTGATTTTCACTTTCTTATAGTTATTCATTTTCCTGGTCCCTTATTTAAGTTTTCTAGATTCCTGCTATGAGTGAGACCATCCGGTATTTTTCTTTTTCTTTTTGGCTTATTTTCCTGAGCATGATCCCTTCCAGCGCCATCCATGTTGCTGCAAATTGCATGTGTTTATCTTTTTTGAATGCTGAGTAATATTCCATGGCCAACCGGGGATCGAACTCCAGCTGCAGTGCCTGCAGATAGCTTCACAGTGCTATGCTTAACCACTTACGCCAACAGGGAAGTCCATCCACTGAGTTTTTTTTGTTTGTTTGTTTTGTTTTGTTTATACATGCACTGGGTACAGTCAGAAGCGCGGGAGGGTGAGAGAATTCACCAGAGCCAGAGCAGGGAGCAGAGCAGGCAGAAGGACCGAAGTACACTGCTGAGGGGAGCAGCGGGCGGCAGGAGAGGTCTGCGCGCCATGCGGGACCCTCCTCGGGTGGCCGGGGAGCAGCCGGGGATCCAACCGGCGCTGCAGAGGCCGCAGGCAGATTCGCAACCCAGTACTCAACCGCTGCGCCACCAGGGAGGCCCCTATCCACTGAGTTTTTAATTGTATTTTTCAGTTCTAAAATTTCATGGTTGCTTTAATATCTTTGAACAGTAATTCTATCAGAATCAGGTAACTGTCATTTTGATATTGGCATGTGTGAACTGTCTTTTTTTTTCTTTTAGTTTGAAATCTGTCTGGTTTATAGTATAATAGGTGTTTTTCAGTTGGAATCTGGACAGTATTTGTTATGTTTTGAGACTGCAAATTTTATTTAATTTTAATAATCAACATTTGTGAAAAAAGATGCAGGCGCAGCAAGGTCTAGTATAAGGAAGGGCAACTGTTCAGGGTTCAGAGTAAAGTCTGAGGCAACCCTCACATTTATAGATACTGTAGGTAAAACTTTGTAAAGCATAATTTTCCGGTTTGGGTTTCCTTATCCATGGAACAGATGAGCAACTGTTTGCTATGAAAATTATCTTTGGACTCATGGAAGATGTTGAATGCACAATTCTGGACCCTTTTCATAGTCTCTAGACTGAATTTAGTTTTTTAGCCTTGGTGGCTGCTCGATACCATGTGGCCCTACGTTTGCTGATTATATAATAAGGAGGCTTAGAAATAATTTTTGATTACAGGGGAAAATTATCTAAAACTTGGAAACATGGCAAGAAGATAATTGTATGAAAAACTTTTTTATTATGTGTATCTTTAATGTAATGCCAAAGCATTGTCTAGCAAGGCCCTGGAAGACTTACATGATTTTAGGGGCCTCCCTGGTGGCAAAGGGGTTAAGACGCAGCACTATGAAGCTATCTGCAGCCAGAGAGCTAACCCACATGGTGCAGCAGATCTTTCCTCCATCACCTGCTGCTCCCCTCAGCAGTATATCCGCCTGTTGCTCCCCACTCTGTCTTTGGTTAATCCTGTCACCCACCACATCTCTTACCTGCACCCCAGCTCTTGTATGCATAAATAAATAAATCTTTTTTAAAAAAGACTTATAGGATTTTATAAGGAAATGAACTTTGTTTGCAGAATTTATTAGGAATTAGATACTTTACAGTTGTACCAAGGTGATAGGATATGATGATCTTTTCTATTAATCCAGAGACACCAATTCCCCCCTATAGTCTAGACAGATATGACCTGGTGGTATGTTTTCATGAGTCTCGTTATTATTCCTCATGTATCTTTTACTTGAGCCATTTAAGGTGAGATTCTATTTCTGTAACCTGAACTGTCTCCTGGGCACCGTTAGCTTGTTGATCCTAGTAAGATCTCTAAACCCTACCAGAATCTTACACTGGTCAAATGGCAGGATGTCAGCTTTTTCTCTTTATTTTTCTAGGCATCCCCAAAAGTAACCCTCTGAAAAGTAATGGGTCATCCTAATCAAATTGTTTTTAAAAGCAACTTCCCCCATTTTTCAAATAGCATATAGAGCTCTGTAGGCTGAGTCTCTCTATCAGTCACTCTGGAATTTTGTATGTTCCAACCCCCAGAATTCAATAAATAAATGGAAAGAAACTTGAAAGCTTATTACTTTACCTTCCCATACAGGACTTATGTGGTGGGGTGAACAGTGGCACCCCACCCCCAAACAGATGTCCTCTCCTAATACCCAATCTCTGTAAATGTGACCTTATTTGGAAAACGGTCTCTGCGGATGTAATTAAGTTACACTCTTGAGAAGAGACCATCCTGAATTATCCAAGCCCTAAATCCAATATCAGGTGCCCTTATAAGAGACACAAGAAGGGGCCTCCCTGGTGGTACAAGGGGTTAAGTCGCAGCACTATGAAGCTATCTGCAGCCACTGCAGCACAAATTTGATCTTTGGCCAGGGAGCTGACCCACATGGCACAGCAGACCTCCCCTAACTCACCCGCTGCTCCCCTCAGCAGTGTATTTCAGTCAGTCTGCCTGTTCTGTTCCCCACTCTGTCTCTGGTGAATCTTCTCACTCCCCATCCCTCTGGTCTGTACCCCAGTTCTTGTATGCATAAATAAGAGACACGAGGATAAGTCACAGAAACAGAAGGGAATGTGATGTGAAGATGGAGGTGGAAATTGGAATTCTGAAGCCACAAGCCAGAGATTGAGTACAATCACAGGAGGCAAGGACAGACTGTCTCCTAGAGCCTCTGGAGGGAGCACTGTCCTGCTGATATCTTGCTTTCAGAGTTCTGGTCTACAGAACTATAAGAGTAGACATTTCTATTGCTTTAAGCCACTGAGTTTGTGGTAATTTTTATAGCAGTCACAGAAAACTAAAATACCATCATAGCTAGGCTTTTAGTCTCTAATCTGAAAAGAGGAATCCAAATAGAACCAGCGAGGCCGGGCTCTCATGCCAGAGGTGGGATTATCATCACAGTTCCAGTGACAAACTAGACTAAACTCTCTTAGACTCTTCTCTGAAAGACAGTAACCAGAATAACCAGGCTTTACCAATTCCAATTAGTATTCATTACTCATGTTTGTATTCCCCCCAGTTCATATGCTGATCACTCCCCACAATGTGAAGGCATTTGGAAGTGGGCCTTTGGGAGGTAATCAGGCCACAAAGATAGTCCTCATGTGTGGGACCATAGTGCCCTTATAAGAGACATGAGAGAGAGCTTGTTTTTCTGTCTATTCTCAGCTAGGTGAAGATATAAAGAGAAGGAAACTATCTGTACACCAAGAAGCAGACCGTCACCCCACACTGGATTGCCAGCAACTTGATTGTGGACTTCCCAGCCTCTAGAACTATGAGAGAGGAAAGTTTGTTGTTTAAACCACCCAATGTATCGGACACACAGGGAGCCCCTTTGAAAGTTGACATTACCCCACCTGGCTTTTCTGGAAGACCTACATTAGTGCCTGCTTTTGCTAAATGAGAGAGATCCAAAAAGGATTTTAACTTTTAGAACAGAAGGTGAAAAGTGAGGTTTGTGTATGTTTTGCAGTATCTGTCTTAGGGCTGCAGGCACCCTGAGCAGGGAGCGTGGCACTGCTGAGCTCCTTCCCCAGAACCGCTGTACGCAGCTGTGTTTCAAGCATAGCTCTCCAGCTTTTATTATTTGATAGTGTTATTTTAGGTTTTATGTGGGCCTGAGAATGTTCAAAAATTTCTCCATATAAATTAATGATAATTGCTTCTTTGCTTTACACCATTTTGGTTTACGAAAGATTTCATAGGAATCCCGTACTTTTGACTATCAGGGAAAATCTGTATTTGTTAGGGTAACCAGAACTAAGATACCAGTTTTTGCAGTTTAAATTTTTTGCAAGTTTTGGACAATTCTCCAAAGAATTGTTCTGAATTAACCCAATTTTCTTACCAGCCATTTGGTCTCTTCTGTTTCCTTATAATGTTGCTCACAGACAGCTTTGATGTGCTGTGGACTCAGAGCCTCATTTTATCTTCAGTCTTACCATTGACCAGCATTAACCCCTGGCATAACAGGAGATTAAACCAGGACAAAGAAAGTGATCAGCTCAAGTTCCTCTTGCGTATATGTATGTGTCTATGGGGTCACTAAGGTATTATGGATCAGGGGTCCCATGTCCAGGTGTCCAGTTTGCAGTGCCTGGGAGCAGGGGAGCATTATCATGTGGCATGAAACATGGTACATAAGCTCTGCCTGAGTTAAACTAATACCCATGTTTCATTGGTAAATATATCTTCATTTTAGTATTTTACCTATGAAATGGAAATAATAATCCAAGCCTGCCTCCAGGGTCACCATTAAATGAGTATAGATCTGGCATATAGCAAATGCTCAGTAGATTTTAGCTGTATATATTATTGAGCCTGATAAGTCCATAACATCCCATTCCACAATCCCAAAGATGCCCTAGACTAACATGATTCAATTACTTTTCCAATCATAAACTCACATTCCTGTGTCTAAGAGATGATATCCAGAGATGATATCATGGGGCTCCCCAGTCGTAGCACTCAAAACTTGCTGGCAATAACCATCCATGTCTAGTTGTGCTACAAGCCCTTTGTGCCAGCCTACAACCCATGGGATAAACTGAATCTTTAACCACCATCAACATTGCTGATATTATTGAAATATTTAGTATTTAAATATTCATTAAAGTATATGAAAGTAGTAAAATACTGAATATATTGGTAAGTATGTAAGTATCTATTACTGGAATGAGGAAATTTAAAAAAGAAATGTCTAAGAATTGAAGCAATATTAGGGCTGAGCTCAGTTTACTACAAGCCTTGTGCCAACACACCAGATTCCTTGTTGTCCTGCCTTACATTAGGTGTTAGGGCAGTCCTGGGCATATAGTGGATGTTTACAGACACAGACAGGACACTAATATGGGTGCTTTCTTGTACTTTTTAAAAAAATTACCCTAATAAGATCTCCCTGGTGGCGCAAGGGGTTCAGTCTCAGCACTATGAAGTTATCGGTAGCCACTGCAGCACGGCAGTCACTGTAGCACAGCAGTCTGCAAGCAGGAGTTCAATCCCTGGCCAACGAGCTAACTCACATGGCACAACAAGACCTCTCCTGTCTCACCGGCTGCTCCCCTCAGCAGTGTATTTCAGTAGATCCGCCTGTTCTACTCCCCACTCTGTCTCTGGTGAATCCTCTCATACCCCGGCCCCCATATCTGGCCTATACCCTAGCTCTTGTATGCATAAATAAATAAAAATAAAATAAAATTAATAGTAATATAATTCCAGCTGGAGACCAATATTCTACTTCTATTTCTAATTGCTATTTGATTATTGGGATCATAATCATTCTTTTTAGGTTTTGGGGGGGGTTATTAATTTTTTAAAAAAATTTTTATATCATTGTTCATTTTTAAACAATATTTGCTTCCCCCACCCCCTCTTTTTAGTTTTTCATAAAAATGTCAAAATATATCTCCAAACTTACACCATTATGAATGTAGCTCATTGACTTGTTTCTGAGGATGTCATGGAGATTCTTTTCTTCTTTAGTCCTACCATTTCACACTCTTCCTTGCTCTGAGCTCCTAAATCTCTCTTCAACCAGTGTCACACTTACCTCTTGTTCTAGGCTTACCCGAACGATATTAATTTAGGCCCTCATCCTTTCTTGTCTAGAGAGTTGTTGATGGCTTCCTAACCATTTCCCCTCATTCCCATCCTGCACATTCTTCTTATGGCTGCCTGAGCAGTTTTCCTAAAATGCAAACTTTATTACATTGTTCCTTTACTCAAGACCCTGTTGCCTATATCATACAATGCCAACTCCTTAGGCCTTTCAATTCTAGCCTTAGACTCCTGTGATCTGCTCCATCATTTCTCTTGTCTCTTGTACCCGCCAGTACCTCTTCTCTGCTCCCCTGCCTGCTGGGCCTCATCAGCAAAGCAACTTGCTCTTACCACTCACATCACGTCATCATGCTCTCAATTGCTGATGTTTGGTGACAACTGTAGTTACAGATGCTGCGACAGAAAAAGCCTTCCTTCCATTTCGTAATCCTTTTTTAGGTCCCAAGGGGAGTTACTCAGGGAGATTCTTTTCTTCTTTAAACCTCAGGCGAGAGAAGTTTTATGAAACCCCATTGGAGGCCATTAGAGTAGAGTCATTGTGTACCATTCCAAATACCTCCTTATTAATTCTCTTAAATAGAATTAACAGGCCCTACTGTAATCTGTGTTTAATTTTTTGAGCACTGCTGGTCGTCTGGTTTTGAACTGTATAGGTCAATGTGCATACACAGCCTTTACCAACATCTTGCATTTTGTTCACTCTAGAAATTAATCTACCCTTAAACTTCCTTTTAGCTAATAGTTAAACTTCCTCTCTCTGCAACAATTCTCTTTCTAAAAAATGGCCAAAAGCAAACAGATCTGATCTGAAAAGGAAATCATTGACCTGGAAAACAAAAACAGGACAGTTTAGAATATGTTGCCTATACAATGAACAGAGATTTTTTTTTTCCCCCCCACATCTTTTTGGTGCACTATGCCAGTTTCCAGAGGGAAGACAGTCAAAAATAAACAAAAAACTCAATTAAAAACAAATTACTCGCTAAGTGCAAATTTTAAAAAATGTTTTAGGAACAAGTTGGAGGGGAACTGTTAGCTTATACTTATAATTCAGTTTCCATACTATTGTTACTGATTCTATAATTAAAACTGGACTTTATTTCATCCAGTGTTTAATGATGCTTTAACACCAGCAGTTAAATATCTCACAGTGGATAATGCTCATCCATGAAAAACCAAAACCAAATTATTTTCTCTTGTTATAAATGGCCAGGTTTGCATTCATGTTTCCATACTCCTTTCCCTAGTCAGGTATCAGATGTCAGCAAACTGACCCTGCTAAACTGTGTTGACATATGATCAAAAGCAAACACACCAAATTGGTTTGGAGAGGTAGGATTTGTGGACTAAACTGAAGGAGGGTGGTAATGGGCTGGGCCCTCCCACAGAGTGGTTTCTGGCAAAGGAGGGGTAACTTTAAGCCTTTTATGTTTCTTGCCTTTGTGCATCCTGAAAGCAGGCACCAGGGAGGTAAACCTATAATTAGAGGGTTATTTAAAATAGAGATTTGTGACCTGACAGACTGTAACCTGTCTGTATTCACAAACACAGAGAAAACTCCAGCCCTTTGTCCTCAGGTATGTACGGCTTACCAGAAGGTCTCTGGTTTAGAGCTATCGGGTTGATGTTATACAATGAGGGGAGGAAGGGTGTGTGGGACTTAGAGCAACACATCTCCTGGGACATTAGCTTTGTTTAGAAGTCACATCTAGGAATGATACATCTTACTAGCTATTATGTTCTTTGCCTTTTAAAGCCAATCATCTTGAGTTCAAGTTTGACTTCAGTTCACCTCTATTATAAAGTGCTGAGCACTCAGAACCTCAGGGTCAAGTTGCTAACTTAATAGGAAATGGAACTCTTTGTGTCAAGTGAATAAAAGCTATAGGATAACACACAAAACCCCCATATGTTGTCATTAAATTGGGTCTTTCTCATACTAATCTGTCTGATGTTAATTTGATTGCCTGCCCCACTAGCCTAAGAAGAACTCATGTGAGGAAGGGAAATTTTCCTCTTCTCCCAGATACCATCCATCACTCAGGTCCAATTAACTCTCCTTTCAAAGTAAATATTGTAAATCTGACCACTTTGCCTTGTCCCAGCCATCATTTCCTCTTCCAGAGTCTTCTAAAGTGTCTCCAGCTTCACTCTTGCTCCCCTTCATTTTACTGTTGTCACAGCCCAAGTGGGGTGGACAGATTGGGTCTTTTCTTTAATTAAAATCCTTCCCATCACACCTGGGATAAACTTCAAAGCTCTTCCCATTGGCCAGGAAGGCCCCAGGTGTCTGACCCCTCCCTGTCCCTAATTCTGTAACCAGTGCCCTAGGCTGCTTCTGTTGACTGTCTTAGAACCTTTGAACCAGCTGTTCTCTCTGCCTGAAGCCAACACTTTCCTGGTTTCCCTGTGGTTTCCTCCTCCCTTTATTCAAGCTCTTGATCAGACAACACCTCTTCAGGGAAACCTTTCCTGTTTCTCGTCTCTAAATTAGTACCTCTTTGATTTCTTATCCCATTATCCTGCTTTTATTTTAATTTTCAATAATTATCATGTCTGAAATTATCTCATTTATTTATTTTTGCTTTCCCACTAAAATGTAAACTCCCTGGCCTCTGTGTCTGCAGAACAGAGCCTGGCGGCAACCACTTCATAATCCTTGGCTAAATTTGTGAGCATCTTATATGACACGTGGACAGAGCCTCGAGGACAGTACCTTGAAAAGTTTGATGGTGAAACACAATATGAAATACACATTTTATATAACGCGCGCACACATCACACAGAAGTTTCAGGAAATAACAGTCATACTATTCATATTCTATTTCCAAAACTTAGAAGAAAATATGCTAGTTTCTACCCCCTGAATTGATTTTACCATCTACTTAATGCGTTCTAAATTGCAGCATGAACGACCATTTTAAGATGTATCTCTGCAAGTGATTTTCTTAATACTCCTGAGTTACCCTTTGAAGTTAACAAATTTAAACTGCTAGTACCATTGCAGGAGTTTCCTCATATTCCTACCAACTGCTTGTCTTATCAGGCTTTTACATTTTTGCCAATCTAAGTGAAACACATCTCCTTGTTTAATTTTCATTTTTAGACCAGAGTGCTTATCCTTAAACAAACATGTAAACCAAGTTATTTTCTAGGGCCCCAGGAGGACTAAGAATTTTCCTATCATATCCTTTCATAGGGAAAAAGACTTAATCTTCTCCTACTTTATGCCTTCCACAGTTTCAAAGGGTTTTAATTTTAGTGGCACAAGATTGTATTCCCAAGGACACAGTACTGACAATTTTAGTTCACTCACTTTCATATAGTTTGTTTACTCAACAAATGTATTGAGGATCCCCACCCCCACCTCCTGGAGTCTACCTTTGGGGACAGTCCTTGAGTTACTTTTGTCCCTTGCACTGTGGCACAGTGACCACGGTCAGGCATGTTTTACAAAAGGTGGAAGACTGACCAAGTTGCTTCTAATTCTTCCAATGCACTGTTCTGCATTTTCATTTGCTCCCAGGTTTTTGTATTCAGTCCAGCTAGAGGGGAACGCGGTACTCCTGCATACTCTCTTACCGCAAAGGAATTATTTCTGACAGGAAAATTGAGAAAGGGGAAGGTATTTATGTTTTCATTTCAAGCACTTGTTTTAAACGTAAGGTTATAATTAGGGTCTTTTAAAACAACCAAATTTATTCTACTATCTAAGAGGAACTTTTCCCTGCTCTTTTACTAAACAGAAAAAGTAAAGCTCCACACCTTATTTCATCGGAATGTCTGGCTCGATTAAAATGGCAATGAAAACTCTCTCACTTTCATTCTGATTTAGGTAATTCTAAATTCTAACGGAAGAAAGATCCACCAAGTCACATTAACAGTCTCTCCCTTATATCCTTGATAGCTCTAAAGACTTATCCCCTACGTAAAGCTTTACTAGCAACAGTACCTCCCCCCTCCAACTTAAACCCCAAAAATCTTAATGAAAAACACTTGGCCTCCAGAGCTTTTTGGTAAGAAAGATCAGGATTTATTGCTTCAGATAATGGTGTGGTTGCCAGATAAGAGCCGCTACTTCCAGGACAGTGAGTGAATCAGCTTCGACACGGGTGCAGTTGGTTTTATTTAAATTTGTTTTTAATGAAAATACTGTAAGCGGCACACCACAATGAAAGTGCTAAATGCAGGCCACTGGGCGTGGACTCGCCTTGCTCTCCATTCCCCCCATGTCCACGTTTCCGTCCCCAGCTCCAAAATTCATGCAAATCAGCTTGTTAACCCGGGGGCAATACGAACCTTTTTCGCGCCACTCGGCCAGGTCCACACAGCAACGTAAAGAGAACGGTCCCGGCACCCTAAAAGCGCCACTTTTCCAAAGCGGATTTTAAGAAACTCCGAGGCTAGTAATGGACTTCACGTTATTTTGGAGATCGCATTTCGCGGGGGGTCCGAGCGGGTCTCGCGCCCCAGCGGGGCGTTACCACAGCTGGCAGGACCTGCGCCCCAACGCGGGAAAGCCCGGCCGGGGCCCCGCCCCTCGGGGCCCGGGTCTGCGCGCCCCGCCCGCGGCCGCGCGGCTCCGGCTGCTCCAGCCCTGCGGGACGGCGGCGCGCGCTGCGGCTCCGCTCTCCCTGCTCCGACCGCCGACCAGGCGCCCGCCGCCAGCATGGACGCTCGCCGCGGGCCGGTGAGGGCTGGGCGGGCGCACCCGCGGGGCGGGTGAGATGGGTGCTGGGCGCGCGCACAGTCATGCCAAGTCCGCGGCCCGAGTGCTGCCCAACTGGTGGCCGCCCGGGGCCGCCGCTCCCTTGAAGATGAACCCCGGGTTCCGCGCACTGGGGTGCCTCGGAACCGGGGGCCGCCCCTGCCGGGTCTGGGACGGCTGGGAGAATTGAGCCGCTTTCAGGATGGTGAGCGGCCCGAGGCCACGTGCGCCCGCGGTGCACGTGCGCTGGGGGCCAGACGGCGGCCCGGGTGCCAGGCCCCTCATTGTGTCCGCTGCCCGGAGTCGATCGGCGGGGCGCCCTGGGGAATGCTGCCCCCTCCCCCTGAGCCCCCTCCCCCCAGCTCCCTGAGGACTTGCCGCGCTGCCGCCCTGCCCGGCCCTTGGCTCCTCCCGGGCGCATCTGGGGGCTTCGGGGGCCACTTTGGCGCGCCTGCTTTTGCCCCGCTGCGCTGGCTGCAGCATGTAACTGCTGAGGTTGGTGCATTTCGGGGTGAAGGACTCACAAATTGGCCTCTTTGAAACTTAGAGGGCACACTTGGGAGGAGGCGCCTTTAGTCGCGGGAGGTAATTAAGTTCAGTGGAAGGACCGAGTGGCCCAAACTGTGGGCCCACCATTTGCTCCTTCCTCACACCCCGCCCCACCCGCCAGCCCTGCTCGCGGCCGCATGGGGTTACCCCCAAAGGAACGTTTCTTTTTACTTTCTACGGAAACCGGAACGGAGGGTCTGCAGCCGGAGAGCTGAGAAGAGGGGGTTGGGTGGGCATGGAGGGAGTGGCAATGCTTGAAATAAGTCTCAGAGGAGAGTGGGGCGCCTGGGGGGCAGGGGAGAGGGCGTGGTTTCAGAACCAGATTTCCCGGGCGGGGCTGGGCGGCGGCTTGTCTTGCCTTGTGTGGCTGGGACGTGCCTGGGTTCAGAATTGGGCGTTCTTGTGACCTGAGTAATCCATTTCACTTCTGAGCCTCATTCCCCTCGTTCGTTAAGCGGGAATAATAATGATGGCATCTTTGTGGCAAGGAATAGAGCATAATGTGAAAGCATATTTAATGCCTGTTCCGCCTAGTAAATGCCGGGAAAAAAAAAGTTCGTCTGAACTACAACTATTTGCCGTGCTTCTATCAGTCCTTTGCTCCAGATGTACATTTCCCTGGTAACAAACTGTTGGCAAGTGCTGACTTGTTAAAAAACCCAGCGTGTATTTCCTGACAGGTTCCATTAGAATGCCTCCCTTGAGGCTGTCCTGGGCCTCTGACTGCTTGCGGGTAATTCCTGCAAAAATTCAAGGAACTGTTTTTGGGAGATTGCAGACTTGAGTTCTCTTTCCAGCCCTGTGATCTTGGGCAACCTTATCTCACCTCCCTAGAACTTTGAATTTCTTCATCTGAAAAGTGGGTGGTTTGTGAGATCTCGTTCAATAGGTAGTAGCCCTACCTATTCCACTTTACTGCCTTTCTGTAACGAGAAAGGGCAAAAACTTCCCAAGATGATTGAGTAGTCTATCTAGGAGCAGAGGGTGTTTGGGTACTATCATCATGAAAATAGTTTTATATCTGAATGAAGTGAGATGTACAACAGGGAGGTCAGGACTGTTACTTGACACCTCGCATCTTGGCATTATTTTATGGGACCATACAAAGCAGAACTTGCCATCGTGAGGACTGGCACATAGTACTTCTGCTCTGCCATGGCCATACTAAAAATGAAAAGAAATCTCATTCCATATTTGAAAATGGCAGAATCTGCTGTTCAGGGTTTTGTGTGAGATAGATGCCAATTGCATTTTCTGATGAACAGTGTTGGCAGTTAACTGTGTAAGAATGAAGGAAGAACTCTCATATCCACAAGTAATGTGTGCCTTCTGGAAGGATTTCTGAAAACTTATTTAGCAAGGGCTCTGCAGAAAGCTGAACTTCAGGCCAGGTTAATAGAGAGCTGAAGTGGAATCAGGCATTCTACCAGGGTATGGAATGCTGTTTTGACCTTTAACTTGGCTCTTTGTACCATTTGCTCACTGGGTTGATAGGTTTGGTTTGTAAGGACTAGAGCTGAATTCACTATACCCTTCCTGACTGGAACGAGGCCTTTTTGGAAGCCTGCCATCTTGAAGTAGAGGTCCTGCCCAGGTTTTGTAGTTGGGAAAATTAGCATCACAGTACATCGCTTAAAGCTACATAAAAAGACTTCATTAGCTTGATTTTGGCTAAGGGAGAAAAATCACTCTACAATTTTGTACTTTCAAAATTTCCTTTTAGAACTAGTGTTTAATTTTCAAAAGGGTGGGGGGTGTGGGTTTTAGGAGTTTAGCATTAAACTCCTTAAGGAGCTGAGTATAAGGCTAAGAGCTTGGGGGCTCTTAAGCTAGGTAGAAAAGGTAGCTCTAGATAGTTGAATAGATTGACGAATGTCATTACAATTTTTCTGCAAAGGGATCCCATTTTAGGATTTAATCTGGTTTTGAATTTTTTGGTAGCAGTTGTAAATCCTTGTTTTTTCTTTGTAGAGTATTAGAAATGGACCTATCTACTCGGCTGTTTAAACCTGCTAAACTCAGAAAAGATGTCTTTAGTTAGGTACTATAGTAAGCATCCTATTTAATAGCATTGCCATTTCCATCTACAGCAAAAGGATCTCAGAGTAAAGAACTTCAAGAAATTCAGATATGTGAAGTTGATTTCCATGGAAACTGCGTCATCCTCTGATGACAGTTGTGACAGCTTTGCTTCTGATAATTTTGCAAACACAGTAAGTGCTGCCTGAGAATAAACAGAATTGAGTCTGCAGTGCTCAAAATGCCCCAAATGCTTTGTGCGTGATTAAAACTGCTTGCTTTTTGCCTACATTTCTATACAGCCGTTATGAAAATACAGTATGCACTATAATTTCATTTCACTTTTTGCTGTGGTTCTAGGTAGTAATTGTTGGAGATAGATTAGCTACTTATTCTATCCTTTTGAAATGTCGCCTAACCTAACATGCCTGATGATTTGCCATAACAACTCAGAAATCATTTGTAAACCTCTGAACCATTTTTCTTTGTAACAAAAGCTATTCTCTTGTAGTGCTCTTGTAAATGTGATTTGCTCTCTGCACGGTTTATGGAAAATTGGTTCTTGAAACAGAAAAAAAAAATGCACAACCACATTTATTTATTTATTTATTTTACAGAAACCTAAATTCAGGTCAGATATCAGTGAAGAACTGGCAAATGTTTTTTATGAGGACTCTGATAATGAATCTTTCTGCGGCTTTTCAGAAAGTGAGGTGCAAGATGTATTAGACCATTGTGGATTTTTGCAGAAACCAAGGCCAGATGTCACTAACGAACTGGCCAGTATTTTTCATGCCGACTCTGATGATGAATCATTTTGCGGTTTCTCAGAAAGTGAGATACAAGATGGAATGGTGAGTTTGAGAATTTCACCAATATCAAAAAGTAAGGGACCTTTAGAGGCATGATATACTTGCTTAAATTTTTTATTCTTCTAATTTTCATTTTAATCATGCCAGAAGATTTTGTTGATCTTTGGAATATTTTAAGAATATTTTCTTTATGCCTCAAAGCAGTTTTTACTAACACGCTCCTACTTGTAAATCTTGAAAATTTGGTAGACTTAGAAAATCTTGCAAACTGGTAAGATAAAATTGGTCAACCTCCAGATTTCTTTTGCCACAGAAACTTAGCCTAATCAGCGGAAGCACTGATTCCAGTTTGTTCTCAGGATTAGCTACTTTTGTATTTAAATGCCCAGTCCAGTCTCTGATCAGGGCTGGTCCCCACCACGGGACTTATGCCTGCATCTAGAACAGGTGATAACTCCTGTACAGGAGCTTGAATGTGGATAATGACAATAAGCACTCCTCCTGCTTCCACTCTTGCTCTTTGGTTGGCTTTTCCTGTGCACACTGACCTGCCTTTTTAAGCTCTGTCATGCTCCTCAGGCCACTGCTGCTGCTGCTGCTCCTGCACATTGGTCCCACTCTCCCCTTGCATGTTTTCTTGTTAGCAAGACTTTGTCAACAGAGGAAGCAGTGTGTTTATAGTTGGGTGGCAAGTGCCAATACTGCGCATATTTTTATAGCTAAATACTATTCCATTGTGTGAAGATGCCACATGTTATTTATCAGTTGATAGATGATTGGGTCGAAAGATGTGGGCTGATATCATATGCTAAGAAATTTCATATGTAAGTTTTTGTCTGCACATACCCTCAGGTATATAATAGGCTTGCTGGATCTTGTAGTAATTATGTTTACTTAGCCTTTTGAGGAACTGACAGATTATTTTCCAGAGTCATTGCCATTTACATTCCTGCCAGCAGTGTATGTGAGTTCTAGTTTTACCATATCTTTGCTCTAGTTTTACCATATCTTTGCAAATACCGTTTTTTTTGCAGTTCTAATTTGCAGTTCTAATTTGTATCTTCTCAGTGGCTAATTTTTATTTTATTTCAGGCTTATAAAAAGTGGGTTAGAAAAGTAACCAGAAGAGTCAGATTCATAAAGAGAGAAAGTAGGATGGCCAGGGGCTGGGTGGAGTGAAGAGTGAGGAGTTAACAGGCGAGGTGTTTCAGTTTGGGATGATGCAAAAGTTCTGGATATGGATGGTTGAACATAGTGTGAATGTATTTAAGGCCACTAAACTATACACTTAAAAATTGTTAAAATGATAAATTGTGTTATAATATGTTTTACCACCCAAAAAAGTAGATTAGAGCATTGAGACACCTTTATTATAGTTTCGTATTGCTATAAGCATGGAGACCATGTCTGTCGGAGAACACATAATTTGTTCCTATAGGAAGTCTTGAAATTCATAAAAATATTTTTAAAGGAATTAGAGAGTAGGGTTCTCACATCTTAAAAAATAACTTGACAACCACCAGCCTAAGGGCTATGAAGTAGCTTAGAGCCCTGTGACCTGGGTAGACTGTGTAAGTTCATTTACACTCAGATTGTCATTTGTAATTCCTGATTTTGTTACCCAGAACTGTCAGGGTCCAATTAAAATTTATTTGATGCAAGTGTCTTTTGTTCAAAAAGGATTTTGAGTGTCCTGTGCTGGCTGTCGTCCACTGAGCCTTATTAATGACTCACTGCTCTGGTTAACTAGAGACCACCTTCGGCCCGCATGGGCTGCAGGACCCGCAGCCAGGGCAGACTTGCTGGACAGCTCCGCGTGGCCATGAAGTTTCCAGCTCGGAACACCAGGGGAACAGCCGCCAAAAAAACAGCGGTCCCTGAACCCTTAGAGAATTCTGTGACCGATTCCAATTCTGATTCAGAAGAGGAAAGCGGAGTGAATTTTTTGGAGAAAAGAGCCTTAAATATAAAGCAAAACAAAGCAATGGTAGGTGTCTGACCTTGAACATGTTAGAACTAACTCTTCTCAGCTTTTCTCTAAGTGACTTTTTGTGCTTAGAGAATTATTTTCGGTGTAACTGTAAAGTCTTTACAATATGTGCTTTAAAATGCATTTTCCCCCTTTAGCTTGTAAAGAAATCGATTAAAGTCTTGGTAAATGTGTAGGGGAAATCTGAAGCTCTTTGACATATGCTGCTGTAATTTCCAGAAGTTGCTCATTTTCAGCAAATTCTCCAAACTAATGGTTTGTTTGATTTCCTCCCTTCTTAGCTGGCAAAACTAATGTCAGAACTGGAAAGCTTGCCTGGCTCATTTCCTGGACGGCGTTCCCTCCTAGGCCCCCGTTCAGTAAGTGCGAATCCTTGTTGTATAGTGTTTTGGGCAGGTGGGAAGTAGATTCGTTATGATATTTTAAAATTCAATTTATTATTTGGTATGGTCTTCGAGACACAGAGGGATCCTCCTGGCAGATCTCTCCCTGGCATCCAAGGCAGGTGTGGCCCCTGTGCCCTGCTGCTGCAGCATCATACCCCTTTGACTGCACATCTCTTCCCACCTAGGCTAAGCCCTTACGGACAGGGAATAAAGGTTGAAAAAAATCTTTTCTATATTCCTAGCCTGAGCACGTTCCTCCTCTATGGCAGATTCGTAATGGTCGATCTTTTTAAAATCTGAGGGGAAAAAAAAGAAAAGGCTATTTTCTTAACCAAGTATGGTATCATGTGATTATATTCTGAGGAACTGAACTGGTACAACTCAGAGGAATTTGTGTGTCTGCTTCCTTTCCCCGCCTCTCCCTGAGGAGAAAGGAAAGAGGCAAAGAACAGAAAAGGAAAGCAGTATATACATTTCTCTCTTGCGCAGTATAGAAACAGTGAGTATGTCTCAGGGCTTGAATGGTAGTGGAAAAGTTTTGGAAAATGACGCCCATTATGTGTTTAAAAAGACTAAGTAGATCATCTCAGTTTGAGATAAACTAGAATTAGTGCTATAAAGGCAGAATTAAAATAGCTATGTCATTTTGGGGGCCCGTTTTCTGTTCATTAGGAAAAGCAAAAAGGAAATAGAAAATAGACCTCTCCTTTTGAGGTGCTACTTCTCTTCATTTTGAAATCAGTGGGTTTCGTAATGTATTTTGTCTAGCAATCCAAGACGCCCCGGAGACGTACCTTCCCAGGCGCGGCTTCTCGGAGAAACCCTGAACGGAGAGCTCGCCCTCTAACCAGGTCAAGGTCCCGGATTCTCGGGTCATCTAGCACTGTACCCACAGAGGAGGAGGAGGAGGAGGAGGAGGAGGAGGAAGATAAGTACATGTTGGTGAGAAAGAGGAAGACCATAGATGGCTACATGAATGTGAGTGCTCTGATTTTGTGTGTGCTATTCTGATTTATATCTTCTGTAGACCCAATATCAGGTATACAGGTACATACTTAGCACCAAATGATTGTATTAAATGTTTTTTTCAAGCCATTCAGAATTGTTAATGTCATATAAACCTATTTAATGATTTTGTTTGCAGTCAAGAGTCAACTTTGACTATTTTTTTAATCGTAGGAATTGTTTTCCATCATGTCCCATTATCCTATGGTAAACTCAATGTCTTGCTCCCTCTCCAAGCTGAATTTCTGTGAAGAAGTTACAAATCCAAGTCTCTGAGATCCAGAACTGGGGAGAACCAGTAAAGACTCTGTTCCTGTGCTTCTGTCCTGCAGGACGAGGACATGCCCAGAATTCGTCGCCCTGGCTCCATGACTCTCCCGCATGTAATTCGTCCAGTGGAAGAAATTACAGAAGAAGAGTTGGAGAATATTTGCAGCAACTCTCGAGAGAAGATATATAACCGTTCATTGGTAAAAATCTCTAAATAATGTCTGAAAATGTAACAGGCATAACAGAGGAAGGATAGCGTTTGTCGTTAGAGATTTGCTAATACTCTAAAGGTCTCAGGGTAATGTGTGCCAGTGTGTTTTTTCATACGGGAAATTGGTATAGTCGCCCTGGGTTTTAGCACTCTAGTAAGTTTTTGGTAGTTTTAATCTTTTCTCTTGATTTAGAAGTTGATTTAGTTCCCCACATGGTTGCTATGTATCTGTTATGTGTGTCTACCTAGATGGCTGCAGGGCACGTGGTATGGTGGCATGCTAAAGATAAAGGATTTGGGCAGGTGTTTTGGCATGCAAAACCTTTTCTCACAGGGAAGTAGTTTTGCTATTAGTTATTGCAGCTGCCAGTTGAATGAAATCACTACACTTGTGATACTTCACATGCTGTGTGTATATGTAGATGTAAATAGGAATCAAAGACAAAATGTCAGACTACCCACAAAGGACTATCAAAAAGTTTTTCTTTTTTTACTTGCTTGTTATGTATAGGGATCAACTTGTCATCAGTGCCGCCAGAAAACTATTGATACAAAAACAAACTGTAGAAACCCAGAGTGCTGGGGAGTTCGAGGCCAGTTCTGCGGTCCTTGCCTTCGAAATCGTTATGGTGAAGAGGTCAGGGATGCTCTTCTGGACCCAGTAAGTGCCTTGAGAGGGTGGTCTCCTGCAGCTTGAAGGTCAACTCTGAGCCTGAAGACACCAGAAAACAGGGCATCAGTAGAAAGCTTGGAGTTACCAGTGTAGTGAGGTGTTCATTTCAGGGAAGGCAGATGAATCCTTATTGTTGGTGCTGCATAGATGTGAGCCCCTTCCAGAGTGCTTAGGGGTTGGGCCATTCAAGGGATGTTCATTCTCCATCTATCCCTGGTAGTTGCTATGGCATTTTATTTGCTGGGTTTCCCAAGGGAATGTTAGATATGCCTAGTGGATATTAACCATGTTAATTTTTTTTTAATAAAAAAATTAAAAGATTTAAGTGCAATTAATGATACCAATCTCAGAGGTTAAGTAGGAATAGATGAGTGGAGCAGGGGAGGAGAGAATAAGGTCTGAAATAATTGTGATTTTTCACTGTTCTTCAGAACTGGCATTGCCCTCCTTGTCGCAGAATCTGCAATTGCAGCTTTTGTCGGCAGCGTGATGGGCGGTGTGCGACTGGGGTCCTTGTGTATTTAGCAAAATACCATGGCTTTGGGAACGTGCATGCTTATTTGAAAAGGTAATGTTGAATTTTCTTGCTTCCACACCTAGGTATTTACTTAAGTGTCTTAATAAAAAAAAATGATAGAAATCAGATAGTGACTGGGGATTGCCAATAGGGCCATGTATGTGTGTGGCTCAATTTCAAGTTAGACATGAAATTGTCAACTCAAAAAATTATATGGTCTACAATATTTATTGCAGCATTATTTAAGATAGCTAGGACATGGAAACAACTTGTATGTTCACTGACAGAGTATTGGGTCAAGGAGATGAGATATATCCACACAATGAATTACTGTTCGGTCATTAGGAAAGATGAGATGTTGCTATTTAAAGCAAAATGGAGGGAGTTTGAGGGAATTACTGTTAAAGTGCAAGTCAGAATGACAAATACTGGACATTTGCATAGCAGACAATTCAACAAAGCAAAATTCTTATTAAAGCTATCAGAAAGTAATAAATGAATCAAGGTTTCTGACGTTAAAAGGGGAGAGAGGCAGAAAGGGACAAAGAGGCCTAAATTATACTTAAGACTGGACCCTGTATTTATGAGTTGTAGAAAGAGTGAATTAGGATTTCACAAGAGAACTCAGGCTGAAACTATATTCTGATACGTTTTCCTTTTCTCTTTCAGTCTGAAACAGGAATTTGAAATGCAAGCATAATATTTGGAAGATCCATGGCCTGCCTTCCACTGCACAAATCTTCCTTGTTAAAGCTTTCAGTTTTGTTGTGTGATTGAAATCTGAGCAAATAAGTTTAGTGAGCAGTGTGTTTTATAGGAAACTCAGATCAAGTGACTCTCTTTAGACATGCATGTGTTTCTGAGCATCATGGAGGTAATTGCTGGCTCCACTTTGCCCTCCTGCTGTTTCTCCTTGGCTTTGCCTCACTCCTCACCCCATAACATCCCCCCCGCCCCCGTTTCCGGTGGTTCTGTCCCCATGCATTGTTTCTGAGTTCTTTTTAAATGACAGTTTTATGAAAGCACGTTTGATTTCATTGGTGTTGAAATAGCCCTGGAACCTACCCATAAAACCAAGCACTTAGAAACACAGTAGTGGTGTTAACCAGCTACATTTACTGAATTCCAGAGACCAGCCTTCTAACTTGTTTCCATGAAGACAATGGATGTGATTGAGTTTTAACAGAATCAAGGCACAGAAGTCTTAAAGCAATGTGGAAAAATTAGGTAATTGTTGGAAAGTGGAGTATATCCTTTTGGATGTCTCATGAGAATATTCCATGTATCGTGCTTCCTATGCAGGTTGTCCCACTTGAGACTCAGTTGCCGCTGATTTCTTCCACCATGAGATTAAGTGCTGCATCTGATGCACACACGAGCCGAAGGCGAGTGAGCATTGCTGCGCTTGAAATCATTATAAAAAAGACATCCTGGGGCATCAGGATGGGGAGGCTTTGGGAATAGGCAGATTTGAATTGAAGCTGTAAAACTTGAATTTAACTGTTGCTTACCAAGTTTATTTCAGTTCATATATAAATAAATTCTTGACCATTTTACCTGGAAAAACTGATTCTAATACAAGCGCGTGATTCTTTGAAGTTTTTGCTTTCTTGAAGAAATGATACACTAGCACAAGACTCAAGTTGATATCTTAAGCACTTTTAGAACAGTGAGATGTGCCTTTTTAGAGATGGGAGACTTTCCACAGTTGAACTTCAGATTTTGGGCAGACTTCATGTGCCATCTCCCTCTGTCCCTTTGTATTAATCAGTCATTTGCTGGAGATGGGATCTGAGTGCTGGTGTGTTAACTTTGCATGTGCAGTTGCTGCACCTATTTGGTATTTGATGTGAATTGGACTTCAGATCAATACAATGTAAATAGAGCTTTTGATCTGTAATGCTTTTTTTATACAAAGGTTTTTATTTTAATAATAAAATGTTTTGTTCCAGTTTGTCTCCTTTTTGTGCCTTTAGTATTAAGCCATCCTGCGCTACATCTTTATTTTTTTCTTGAACTTCAGCAAAAAAAAAAAAAAAAAAGCCACTTTGGCCTTGTCAAGAACAGCAACTAGCTCAGTGATAAGATTGTCGTTGATGAGAAAATCAACTGAGACAGCTCTGTTGCAAGCTAAAAAATATGTGCCTGTTTAGTTTTAAAATGTTTTCTTTTCCATCACCATTTGCCAACCCAAGAACTAATAGTGATTTCACAACCCCTTTTATCAACCTTCCGAATGTTTATGAAAGGCAGAGTGTGCCTGGAGGCCTGCTCTGGGACTGAGAAGACAAAAGCAGCATGGTCTAAAATGTTCAAAACCCTGTTTAGAGGAGAAATTGGCAAACTGCAGTCTTTGGGCCAGATCCTGTTGCAGCCTGTATTAATATGACACATGGACTAAGTATTTTTTTTTATATTTTTAGAAGGTTAGAAAACATGTGGCAATAAGGCAAACAAAGCCTACAGTGTTTATAATCTGGTGCTTTACAAAGTTTGCTGACTCCTGCTCTAGACTTATGTAAGAAACTGTGTCTATCCCACACATTCATTAGAGAAGACTGAGTAAAGTTACACAACTGATATTCTGTGTAGATATAAAAGTAATGGGTATTTTTATAAATTCTTGGGGTCTTAACCCAAATTGTAGCCCAACCCTTTAGGTATACAGTTGGGAAAAGCATTAATGTTTAGAGCTAATCAAAATGGGTGGTGGTTTGGAAAACATTTGGTGTTTTAATATTATGCAGCGGAATTTATGTGGTTTTCATTAAACATTGACTACTAACAGTTGATTTTGAAAACTTCCCCTTAAAGGGTTTATAATCTAGCAGACGGACAAAAACCTAAAAGCATGCTAAATAGGAGTGAAAGGAGGAAAAGTAAATGGCAATTTCCATTACCAGCCATTTCATAAGCATTTCATAACCATAAGCAGTGGGATTTGTACTCTCGTTTTGTGATGAAGAAAGCTTAGGGCAGTGACTCAGTCTTCAGCCTTGACAGCGTGGGGTCCCTGAGCTTTCTCCTATACACCCCGCTGCACAGCTCCCGACCTCAGTTTTGACAATTAAATGTGAAATAAGTTTTCTAGTAGATAATGCTATAGGAATTAGCTTTATGGCTTGTCCCTCCTAAATAGCATAGCTGATCCAAGAAACTTGGATACAATCTTGAGCCTTGTGTTCATTGTCAGATGAAAGTCCCTCCTGATAATGCATGATTGTGGCCCTTGCTCAGTGCAGCTTTTTAAATAATTTGCCAAAAGAAGGAAACTAGAATCGGTTAAGCACCTCCTAGGTGCCAGGTAACAGTGCTCACTACAGTATATATGTTAACCCTTCATAACAGGTATTCTAGGAATAATGACACTTAAGAAGATTTAAGTGCACGTATGTTCTAGCCCAAAAGGGATACTTCTGATTGACCTTGCTCCCCCCTTGCTCCTGGAGAATTTTCTGCTTTTTGTTAGTGGGTTTATTTATTTAATGTGTTCCACTGTTTCTTAGCTGTGGTAAGATCTAGAAACTTGGTCTGATTCAGAAGCAATCATGATGCTTTAGAGTTTGTGTACTGATATCAGAAGTCTCATACTATGCTGTTATCTCCCTTTTTGTATCGTTAGTGGCCACTGCTGAACATTTCTATACTTTCTCTTTCCTTCATTAATCAACTGAAAACTACTAGGTAGTTTGTACAGAAAAGACATTAAGGACTTGATTTTTAAAATCAGTTTTCAGAATCAAAGGTCTTTTAATATCTTCCAATGGCGGGGCCTCCCTGGTGGTCTACAGGTTAAGTCTCAGCGCTATCAAGCTATCACCAGCCACCGCAGCATGAGTTCAGTCCCCAGCCAGGGAACTAACCCACATGGTGAGGTAGACCTCTGCTGTCTTGCCCGCTGCTCCCCTCAGCAGTGTATTTCAGTCAGTCTGCCTGTTCAGTTCCCCACACTGTCTTGGATGAATCCTCTCAACCCCCACACCTCTGGCCTAAACCCCAGTTCTTGTATGCATAAATAAATAAATCTTTTAAAAAATATATATGTATAGGGGTCTCCCTGGTGGCGCAGGCATTAGAGACCGCTATCAAGCTATCACCAGCCACTGCAGCACCAGTTCAATACCCGGCCAGCCAGAAAGCAATCCACATGGCGCAGCAGACCTCTCCTACATCGCCTCCTGCTCCCCTCAGCAGTGTATTTCAGTAGATCTGCCTGTTCTGTTCCCCACTCTCTCTGATGAGTCCTCTCACACTGCACCTTTGGCTTATATCCCAGTTCTTGTATGCATAAATAAATCTTAAAAAATTATATATATATATATATATATATATATATATATATCATCCAATGATGCCTAGCAAGGAGTTTTTTTTTTTTTTACATGAACTATTGATTTTTCAAATATTAGTATGTTTTGGTTCACTGCAGTTACTTATACCCAAATTTTGGCCCAGTGGAAGCCTCTTCTTGTTGGCTCCTATATCCTTATGTAACCCCAGTGGCCTATGATAGTTTCCCTTGTTTTTGGCAAAATGAGGCAATCTAGACTTACTTTATGTATTTCCTGCCACAAACTTAGACTCAACCATTTCTCTAAAGTGCTTTGTTTTCAAAACACATTTCCATATCTTATCTACCTATATATTATTACATGTATGGATATCCATATACATAAAACTTTACCCATTACAATCACATAATTATATGAGTAATGTTGTAATTTAGCTAATAAAATCATAGCTTTAAGAATAACATTGTTGCTAAAATAATGAAAGCAGATGAAAAATTTTTTGAGTCCTTAGTGTAAATCCTTTGGTACAGTTAAATTACTGTGTTTCTGAATCATTCCAAGCAGTTCTTTATATGGTTAAGCCACCCACTTGATATTTTGTTATGTTCACTTATTTTACTTTCCTTTGGACTTTAAAGACTGTGTTTTTTAAAATTAGGATTTAATTTTGTTTTATAATGATATAAAATAACATTTTCAAAGTCAAGTTTATGAAATAAAATGTTTTCAGAGAATTCTAGGGTTTGTCTTTTATCCTTCCACCCTGATCCTTCTCTTCCTCTAAAGGTGAACATTTATGGAAATTTTATGACTTAGACTTTGGTTTTTAAAAATATAAGCAAGTATATAGCGATATTTGTATGCTTGTGGGGACTTCCCAGATAAATGGCAGCATACTACTCAGGAAATCTCACTCCCTTGCCTTTTACATTTAATCTAAGGGAAGAGAGAAGCAATTTAATTATACAAAGAATTCTAAAATTTACGCACATATATAAACATGGAATTAAAATTTAAAGTTATAGAGACAAAGATATTGTGAGAAGTATTTTTTTTTTCTCCTACTCAAACACCCAAGTACAGATTGTTCTGGGAACTTATGCTAAGGAAGTAAAATTTTCTTCTCTTGCTTGTTTAGTAGGCAAGCCAGATCAGCAGTAGTTTGGTTTTCTCTCCATTTAATTACACATTTTTAAAATAGGCTGAGCTTCACATTTGTCTTCTAAATTAGATAGCTCTAAATATTTCTCAATTCTTGAAGACCATCCAGTATGGCTTTTTATTTATTTATTTATTTTTAAAGATTTATTTATTTTTGCATGCCAGAGCTGGGGCACAGGCCAGAGAAGCGGGGGTTGAGAGTATTCACCAGAGACAGAGTGGGGAACAGAACAGGCAGATTGAATGAAATACACTGCTGAGGGGAGCAGTGGGCGAGGCAGGAGAGGTCTGCTGTGCCATGTGGGTTGCTCCCTGGCCGGCCGGGGAGGCCGGGGATCGAACTCAAGCAGCAGAGGCTGTGGATTGCTTCATAGTGCGGTGCTTAACTCCTTGCGTCACCAATGAGGCCCCAGTATGGCTTTTTAAAAATAATAATCACCACTGGAGCTTGCCTGGATTTCCAAGACTTGACCATTTTGAGTATCCTACTGCTTAAGGAGGAAAAATATGTAAATAAAATTCCTTTATGCAAATGTTTCCTGCAACACTCATTGCCAGCCAAATTCTTGTAAATCATGATAAACAGATGCTACTGAACTAAATGACTAAGTAAAATTATGGAGATAGATTCTATTTGTCTTATTTCAGTGTTGGGGAGGGAGAAAAAGATATTAACTAAATTGTGTCTGCATGATGATTAGGGCAGACACCAAGAATTATTAATTTTATTTTAGCAAGGTGAGATGTGAGACTCCTAAGAATTGGAGTCTTAGTTTTGCTTTACCAGAGAAGTGGGTTTGGGAAATAATCCAATGTGGAGCTTGCTAGCAGTAGTTCAGTTTTCTGCTACTGTTTAGGTTTTTGTCACTTTGTTCCTCTTGACTTTTAAAGAAAATTGAAGTTCACATTACATAATATTTACCATCTTAGTCATTTTGAAAATCTGTAATTCTGTGTCTTCAACACATTCAGTGTTGTCAAGTGATTGCCCCTCTATAACTTCAAAACATTTTTATCATCCCCTATCCCCAAATAAACTAAGTACTCATTAAATAGTCATTCTCTCTCTCCTGAACCCATGGCAAACCCATCTGCTTTCCGTCTCTGGATTTGCCTATTCTGGAATTTGAATGGCTTTTTTTATGTCTGACTTCTTTCACTTAGAATAATGTTTGAAAGGATCATGCTTGTAGTAAGTACCTTCACTCCTTTTTATGGCCAAATAATATTCTAGTGTCTGACTACTTCAGTTTATCCACTCATCAGATGAAGATTTTAGTGGTTTTCACCTTTTGGTTACTGTGACTAGTGCTGCTATAAACATTAGTTTACAAGTTTTGTTGTCTTTGAAAACCTGATTTCAGTTCTCTTTCCACCTAGGAGTGGAATTACTGGGTCATAAGGCAACCTTTTTTAATTCTTTGAGCAAGTCTTTTTCACTTGCTTGTGTTCCTTAATACATGATAGTATTGTCCCAGCAACATTTGTTGAAAAGACTCTTCTCACTGAGTGATCTTACACCCTTGCTGAAAATTAATTGACCATAGATGTATGGTTTTATTTCTGTACTCAATTCTATTCCATTGATCTTTATATCTATCCTTTTGCCAGTAGCACAATTTGATTACAGCAGTTTTGTAGTAAGTAAATTTAGAAGTATGGTCCCTCTAACTTGTTCTTCTCCAAGATTGTTTTGATGACCCAGGGTTGTTTGCAATTCCATATGAATTTTAGGATCAGCTTATCCATTCTACAAAAATGGAAATCAGATTTTTGATAGGGATTGCATTGATTCTATAGTTCAATTTGAGGAGTATTGCCATCTTCACAATATTAAGTCTCTTAATTCATGAACAAGGAATGTCTTTCCATTTATCTTGGTCTTCTTTATTTCAACAATGTTTTATAGTTTGTCATCTCCTGATTACATTTCTTCGTAAGTATTCTTTCTGTTACTTTTGTAACTGGAATTATTTTCTTAATTTCATTTTCAAATTGTTGCTTTTATGTTGAAATATTACCCCTTTTTGTATATTGATGCGACTATTTTTTTTTTTTTAAAGATTTATTTATTTATACAAGCACTGGGTACAGTCAGAAGTGCGGGAGGGTGAGAGGATTCACCAAAGCCAGAGAGGGAGCAGAGCAGGCAGAAGGATCGAAGCACACTGCTGAGGGGAGCAGCGGGCGGCAGGAGAGGTCTGCGCGCCATGCGGGACCCTCCTCTGGTGGCCGGGGAGCAGCCCGGGTTCGAACGGGCGCTGCAAAGGATGCAGGCAGCTTCGCAACCCAGCGCTCAACTGCTGCACCACAAAGGGAGGCCCGATGCGACTATTATTTTTAAGGGAATTGTTTTTTCCATTATTGTATCCTCAAAAACTTGCTAATTCTTTCGCCTACTACTCCCATCCTTAAATTAGCTAGAGATAATACTTAACTTTGACTGAAGTATTGGGAAGAAGGAAAAAAAGCTCATATTCATTATATTTAAAATTTTACTATTTTATTTTTGCTCACTATTTTGATGGTTTTCAAATGTCTTATATAAAATTGAAATTTCATAATTAAAATTTTCCATAATCCTCTACTCACAGGTACATAGTTAAGAATTGCACCACTTAAGGATATGGAACATGAGCTTGAGGATTATTATCATTACTAAGATAGTGCTCTCCTTATATTTTCTTTTCTTTTTTAAAATCTAAATTTTGTAATATATTTAGAAATATCAATTTAATTACCCTATAAGAACAGTACTGATTTCTTTTTTTCCCCATCCCTTAATACTAATTTCTTTATATTTATTTGGGATAGTCAGTATTAGCAAGTCTTTTTCACTTTTTTTTTAATTAAAGTAACGTGCATTTGATTTTAAAAAATGCAATAGATATTGAAAGATTTATAATGAAAAGCAATGGTGCCTTTTCCTGCTTCTCCAGAACCCCCTCTCTAGGGGGCAACCACTTTAAGTTCATAACTTATAACACATACTTTTGAGGGATAACCTCCATATCTCAAATATTTTCTAACATTTCTTAACTTATCAACTTTAGACACTTTCCATTATCCACCTGACCTCGTCTCCCCGTTTTCTCCTTATCCCTCAAAGCCTGACCAGAATAAGCACTTTGGCCTCAGTTATTAAGAGCATCTGCAATTTCCTAAGCATACGTGCCAGGTTTTCTTTTTTTTTTTAAAGATTTATTTATGGGGTACAGGCCAGAGGTATGGGTGGTGAGAGGACTTAGCAGAGACAGAGCAGGGAACAGAACAGGCAGACTGACTGAATTACATTGCTGAGGGGAGCAGCGGGTGAGACAGGAGAGGTCTGCTGCGCCATGTGGGTCACCTCCCTGGCCGGGGATCGAACTCAGGCTGCAGTGCTGCGACTTCATATCTTGCACCACCAGGGAGGCCCCTGTTCCAGGCTTTCTACTCTAAAGTTGTCCTTTTAATCTTTACAATAATCAAATGAGTGAGTTTGCATCACTCTGCTTTAAGGATGAGGAAGCGGAGGTTGAGAGAGGTTAAGAAACTTGTCCGGGTGTAGGAGGTTGCCTTTTCTAAAATGGCCACAACAATATTTCTGGCCCCACTTGCCTTTTGCCGAATCTTCCACTCCCTCTTGCCTTGGCATCTGTTTCCCTCTTGAAAATCTTGTGACTGCCTTGAACAGAACACTGGACATACTGCTCCTGCGAGGATATATAAGTCTGGGTTTATGAAAGTGAAAGAGATTCTTACTGTCTCTCTTCCTGTGGGGTCTCCCCCTCACAATGCAGTTGTGAGGAAACCCAAGCGCCATGAAGGAGGTAGGTCCCCAGGTAGGTTTTCTGGTAAATAAACAAATTAGATCCCCACCAATAAGTGGAAGCAAACTAGGTCTCACCATCTTACTAGACAGGTGACAACATAAAACTTAAGATGACTCTAGACTTGCAACTGTTGAATCACCTTTATCCTTCTAGTTTTCCAGCTAGGGCCCCAGAAGAAGTAAATTAGAGATAAATTGCCACCTCTATGCCCTATCCAAACTCCTGACCTACAGAATCCATCAGTGTGACAAAAGGTTATTTTGTACCACTACGTTTTGAGGTAATTTGATATGCAGCAGTAGATAACCAGAATATCGAGGCCCATATGGTGAATGACCTGGGCTTGAAATCTGGGCTTGAACCCATGTCTGTCCACCTCCAAAGTCACTGTTTATAACCACAAGTCACTAGAGTCTGTGAAGACCACTCTTTTGGTTTGTGAGGGCTGTCATAACAAAGTACCTCAGACTGAATGGCTTACACAATGGAAATTTCTTTTTGTCCAAATTCTGGAGGCTAGAAATTTGAGATTAAGGTATTGGCAGAATTGGCTTTTTTTGAAGCCTCTTTCTTTAGCTTGTAGATAGAGATCTCTCCACCTGCCTTCACATGGTCTTCTCTGTGATTGTTTGAATAGGCTCTCCCCCCCCACCCCTCATTTGACCTCATTTTACCTTAATTACTTCTTGCAAGGTCCTATCTCCAAATACGGCCACATCAAAACAGGAGCTTTTGAAGGACACATTTCAGCCCATAGCAATTACCATAGGGATCTGGGTGTGTCAGAGCTCTGCCTCCTATCTCCTGCCTGTCTCTACTTACCTTAGGGCGGTGGTTTTAGACCATGGCCACACATTAGACTCATCTGGTAAGTTCAAAAATTAATAGTTATATCCTGGCTGTGTCCCAGACCAGTCGCATAGGAAGCTGTGGAATCAGGCCTGGGCATCAGCAGGCTTTAACAGTCGCTCTGTGATCCTCGTGTGCTGCCAGGGTTGAGTATGACCTGGGGGTGGGAGAGAGGCCGGACGAGACCAGTGGGCCAGGAGGGGTGAAGGTCACCTGGAGCAGCAAATTGCTGCTCTGGTTAAAGGAAGAGAAATAATCACAGTCTTGATACATTTCACAGTAGCTTGGGTGTAAAAAGAATGGGGCATTAAGTGGAATAAAAGAAAATGTTGGGAAATATCCATCCCACTAGTAAAAAAATCTCAACACATAAAATTTGCAGCCAAAAAAAGGTAAAGCAGGAAAGCACAATGGAAGTGAAGACAAAGCAGAGTTCGGCGCTAGTATCCTGTGTCACAACCGGGGTTTCAGGTTTGACTTTGGAAATGTATTGACTTGGAGCAGAATTTAGTGACTTTTATAAAATGCAAAAATCAACTGCCAGCTTTATTGTTCAGCCTGGGCGCCGCTGCCACATGTCAGGAATCACAAGTCTGACCTCCTCTCATAATCAGAAGTCAGAGCAGCACCACCCCCTCCCCACCCCCAAATAGCCTCCTAGGCACAAACACTGAGCAGACCCCTGAGCAGACTTTTTCCTTTTGATTCCCAGCCTTCCCCTTGGGCTGTTTCTGGTGCTCCATGTTGCTTGAGAAATGACGCTGCGGATGTTGCCTATTCCTGAAGTCATTTATATTGGTATTACTACAGTAAATTCTTTATGAAATAAAAATCAATAGTCACCGACATCCTGAGTAGTGAGGAAAATAATTGTTTATGGCACTCAGCTTAAGCTGTTCTGGTAATCACGTTGAAAAATACAATATTTATTCATTAGATCAAATTTAATGAGGCCTCCTGGCAGTAATTATAAAAATTACTGTAGCAGTAAATTACTAATGAGTTGTGATGTGCTTCCTACCTGTGAAGAAGGACTGGGGGTTGAAAAAGCCTGCTACCCAGATGAGGATGGAGGGCGGGAGACGCAACCCGGCACTGCTCTCCCACCCAGACAGGGAAGGAAGGATCAGTGTCCCCAGACCACAAAAGCAAACGAGAAAAAAGACCAAGGACAACTACGGGAGAAGGGGGGGATTCTTGCAGCTGTGGGAATGGGATCAAGATTAGAGCATTCTTTTCCCAAAGGTGAGCAGCATCTCAGCCACACGGAGTTGCTGGTGTGCTGGGGTCACCCAGGAGCACTAATGTGATGCCTGGGAAGGACAGAGCTTCTTATTAAGGCTGAGAAATGATTCCAGACACATGCTGCCCTTCAAGTCTGGGGTCTGGACTCTGACCGAGAAGGTTTGCGTTCTCGGTGTCTTCAAAACCTTCAAAACCAGCCGTTGAGCATGGCTCCCGCTCTGGCGCAGGCACAGTGGCTGGTTTTACAAACTCCCGGTGGGGTGGGGGTGGTGGGGCTCTTCCTCTTCTGGAGAAGCAGAACTGGCTGGACTTTTTGCACTTCTATTTACAGCACGGAGCTAAGGTTTGTTTTTCCCCCTAAGGATGCAGGTAGTTAATGTTGATTGAGGGTCTAAATGTAAAAAAGTGAGAAAATAGTGATCTCAGGACAGGCACAGTTTTTTCAAAAAATACATACACAGAGAGAAGTGAGAACATGGCCCCCTGACCAGGTATGGTTGGGGAGAGGTTGGTTTTACAGTTTTCTGGATCGACTCAGACTGTTGGTACCTGTCTTGCCCCATGGCAGAGCTACTGTGCCAAACAGCCTTTGTTCCCCAGACTGAACCAGGGCCTGAGGATGAGGGACAGCCAGGTGAGGGCCTCCCACCTGCAGCAGCGGGAATCTGGTACCAGCAGACACGCCCCTGAAGCCTCAGCCTGGCGTCCCCCTCAAAAGCAGCGTCTGAATAGAGGCAGGCTGTCGTCTGGAGTGACAGCTATCTATTCAGGTAGTGGCTGCTATTGTCTCCTCACTTGTAACACCAAGAGAATTTTTGTTTAACTTTAATAATTCTGACAGCATCTTAGAATGTCGTACTCCAAGTGGGTTCAACCCCTCCTCTCACGGGGAGGGCACGGTGACATTAGAGTGTACATTTTTTTCTTTAAATTGCAGATGCCTTAAAATTAGATTGTCAGGTTTGTTGGCTTGTCAGACTAAAGTATCAAGATTGTCACAGTGTATTATATCACTATAATATGATCATTGTACACGAAACTAATGAGTAATATTGTACTTAGCGGTGGGACTGAGTCACATTAACATTAAAGGCGGTGAGCAGCCTCCCCTTTACCCAGGAGGAGAATCACAGAAAGACGGCTACCCTGAGGGAGTGGACCCGAATTCCTCACCCAGGGAAGGTCCAGGAACCCAGGGAAGGTCCAGGAAGGGGGCGGGGGGGGGGGGCATAGCAGGGGCAAGCAGAGGGCTGTGTAGGAGAGACCTGAGCAGAAGAAAGGCAGGGGGTCCTCAGGGAGTCTGAGTGCACCCTGATAGGCGCTCAGAAAAAGGTAGGAAGGAGTAAATGTTAACAGTGAGTTTTCTTCACAATTAGGATCACCTGAGGGTAAACCAGAAGCAACTTGAAGAGAGTGTTAATTGGGCAGCTGCCTTGCTCAAGCGCCCATTGGCTAGTCATTCATTCACCAGGTGTTAAGAAGCCCCACAACATACCAGACACCAGCCAATTGCCAGCACCCACAGCATGGGTACCAGGCACAGGCCCCCTTGTAAGGCTCCCAGCGCAGCCATGCAGACATCGAACAAGCCACGCCCGAGCCAAAACCCCGTGTCTGTGAGGGGTAAGTGCTGGGAAGGGAAAGACCTGACTTATTTTGAGAACAGGATCGTGAAGCTGAGAACTCACTGAGGAGAGCTAGATGGGAAAGGCATGGGAAGCTGCATTCCTGGGTGGGAGAGGCTCAGAGCCCAAGGAACTGATAACAGGTCAGGGGGACTGGAGAGGGCAGTGGCCCATGGTCATCATATTGTTAGGAGAGTGGATGCTTGTGGGTCAGAGTGTGTATACCGGTTGAAGAATAACAGCTGCTACACCAAATGCGAGAGCAAGCAAGTATGGACTTACTGAAGCAAGAGGAGAGAGCTCCTGACAGCAGGAGGGGCGCAAGGGAGGATGCCTGTTTCCTCCAGCTCTCTCTCTGACTATATCCGGTCAGACTTCCTGTTGCCCAATGTGCCAGAGTATTGAGTAGGCACTAGGTGTTCCAGAAGTTTCATGTGGTTGTTTTCCTGTTCCCTGGTTATCCTGTAGCCAGAACTTACACAAAGTTGTAGCTGGCTCAGCAACATTTCAGTACAACACTTCTATTTTCCTGGGAGCCGCTTTGTTCCTTCTGTTCATATATTGTTTAAAATAATTGTCCCGTGGCTCAGCCTTTCCCGTTCCCCAAGTCCTCTTTGGTCTCTCAGTTCCTCTCAATATGAAAAATGTGGCCTCTGGCATGAGATAGGCCTGGGTTTGAGTTTGAATCAGTCGACCTCTCTGAGTAGTGAGGGAACATAACACCATCTACAAACCCGCAGCAGGCCCTGGCACGCAGTGGGAATTCAGTGCCTGGAAACAATCATATGGTGGAGAATCCCATACTTGTCCCATGGTAGACGGGCTTCAGGGGCAGGCACAGATCCACAAAGGCATAGGACGGCCTGGAACTCTTCCCCATTTTACCTAAATTAGGATGTAGAAGAGAACAGAAGAGTAAGTACATACATTGATTCAGGATCACACTCTCAAGCCAAAAAATATCTCCTCCTACGGTAGATTAGCTGGCACTCCAGAGTCTGAGTGATGCCCCTTCGATTTGTTCAGTACACACACTGCACAACAACACTCAGAAGCCCTGGATCCAAAGCACCATTCTTTGCTAGACTGCAAAGAGATCAATTCAATGTCTGTGCTTTTTCCTAGGCTGGCTCCTCCTGTGCCTACCATACAGAAAAGCTGTTTCCAAAACTGATAGGATTTGTAGGATTTATCTTTTCTGAAAGATGCGTGCATATTCCTCTCACTAACGTTATTGCAAGCTGCACTCCTATTTGAAGGAGGAAATTTCCCCACAAGAACTGCAAGAGAAGTTAAACATTTGTATCCAGAGCCCTCCCAGTAGTCATCGATATGAGTGTTTAGGTAGAGTTGGCTCTTCGCCACCCCTGAACTCCATTTCCCCAACTCGAGAGCAGTTTGATGATAAGTAAAATGAAGTGCTAAAGCGCTTCCTCAGCTCTCCTACCCCAGCGCACATCAAAGGCTGGTTGAGATTCATTTTGTGTGGGTGGGTTGTGAGCATCTTAATAATGGATTAACCTGGGTCTGGTATTCCAGGAAAACGTTTTGGTTAAACACATATTTTATTCCTCTTGTCTTCTTCATCTATATCTTCCCCTAGTTATTCTTGATTTTAGTCATTGCCGTTGAGGGTATAATGTACATCATTAGTATTCCTGCTAGGTAAGACACAGTTTTTTCCAACCTGTACTTCCAGAAGATTATAAAGCTCTTACTTTCTGAGAATTTTTGCCTAAAGGAAAAGCACTCACTGATGGCTGGACTGAGCTTTGTAACCAAAATGGCTGAACAAATGAGATGTGGGAATTCTAAACTGGCTTATCACTTCAAAATGCATAAACCGGGGAGCTGTGGGGTGAGGGGGCCGGGGAAGAAGCGGGAAAAGAGCAGAAACTGGCTGGAGACTCACCAGTCCTGCCAGGGGCGGCTTTGTTGGCCTGGACTGTCTCTGGTACCAGAGGGCACAGGCACATTCTCACGCAGCTCCACGCTCCCTTGCCTGCAAGCCTGCTGCCCCCGAACTCTTTTTAGAGTGCCAGGTCTAGTGTGGCTTAAAGAGCCATCTGCAGAGCCTGCCACATGCACATGGGCAGCTCTTTGTGGAAGCTGCTTACTGGGGGTACTTTAGAACTCAGCCTCTTTGTCCCACAAACAGCACACTTCTGTGGGTTTTTTCCCCCTAAATTGAGCCACTCCTGTCCCTAATTGTGTCACTCCTGCTGTCACCTCCTAGCCATCAGAGCCTGTGGCATGGCTCTGATTGTGTGGCAATGCGTCCTTGAAGCGTTCTTTTTGTTGTGTTCAATGGCTCTCCTTCAGCTCACAACACAGTGGTCGCGACGGTTTCCTAGGGTCACCCATTCTCCGCTGAGGACCAGCCCAGAAAAGCTCAGTCGTAATGAACCGGGCTTCAGACGGACAGACACACACACGGGCTTGAGAGCCCTCCTGGCTTCGGCCACTCTAACAAGATTTTGTCATTTATGGCTTTTGCACATTGGAAAAACTTTCATCTCTGAGTTTCTATGGGCTATAAATACTTGGTAGGTTAAAAAGGATTCATTCAGAACATGAAATAAACACAACCTGGCACGTACACAGCAACACACCTCAACGGTACCCTTCAACTTCTAGGCCAGAGCGGCAGGAATCCCTGACAGGGTTTCCTTCATCTCCATGCTCATTCAGTTCCCTCCCGGGCTGGACACTGCTCTGGTTTATGACCTCTTTTGGTTGGATATTTTCCTAATGAGGCAGGAGGATTAGGTCTCCATGTTACTTACACCTTTTAACCACGGACTGAAAAACTGTTGATTTAGTTGGGATTCGGGAAATTTCTACAATGTGAGGAAAAACATGATACGGGGTTTCTATCTCGACCACAAATCGAGAGGCGAGTCTGAGAGAAGGGGCATTCCATCTTGACTCTGAAAAGCCACCATGATCCTGGTTATTGTGGCTTAAATTTTTTGTAACTATTATTTTTGCAGATTGTCAAAGAAATGTGGAATTGTGAAAAGATGAAGACAAATTTAAATCAGCCATGTTTTTCAAAGGCTATGGCTAATCTCTTGAATCTATGTTTTTCTTTTTGTTTTGATAGAGGTATAAAAAATACATATAGACGTGCATGTCTTGGTGTTTTAATGTTTAAAAATAGTATACATCCATGTCACCATCATCTGGGTCAAAATATTTCTTGTGCCAAAGCAACCTCTGTCTTGTTCCTCTCTTGGCATTGTGTGGGCCAGGTTTTGGTCTTGTGATGCTTCCTTTAGGTTTTCTATTCTTTCCTCCATCACTGTGAGTATCCTCTCAGAGGACTCACCCTCATCATGTGTCATGTACATATCACACCGTTACGCCTGCTTTTCTCTCTTGGTCATTACCCAGTTTGATGTATATCAGACATCCTTACAAAAATGGAGTGAGCTCTTCATACAGTGTTACAATATAATCTCACTCTATATAGTATAATAAAAATGCAAAATTTATTGTGTAACATTTCTTATATAATGCTATATGTAATGACACCAATATTGAATTATATATATCCAAATACATAGAAACTATATATTTAAATATAAAGTAGTTATCACTTTATATGTCAATCACATCTCCCATTCAGATTCCACACAGATAAATATTTAGATGATCATCACTTTATATAATCCTCTTCTATGTCAATAAATATAAAACTAAACAGTCATGCATAATGGGTACAGCCCATTATTAGGTCTAGCATCATTTACAAACTACTTCCCTACACATGGACATTCAGTATTACTTGCTTGCGATTGTATTTTAAAATTGCCATTAGGGTGACATCTATGAGCAAACTTATGGCAGAAACTTTGCAATCCTGTCTTGCTGTTATGAGTAGTTTCAAACACTCCTACATGTCATCCATTTCTCTCATCACACATTTGTTCTCTCTCAGGTGTGCTCTCATCTTTTAGCACATGCTGAAGGAATGTGTGTGTGTGTGTGTGTGTGTGTGTGTGTGTGTATTCTATGTGACTGGTTTTCCAGATGTTTCAACATAACCCAGTTTGGAACAGGAGACAGAAAGTAGTTTGGGTCTACATTGCTGTGTCGAGACTTTATAAAAAGTCATTTAAAATTCCCATCAGTTTTCATTTATTCCCAGATCATTCTATTCATTCCATTCACAAAAGCAATTAAAAAAAAGTATCTACCTCCAGCCCTCTGAGGCAGTCAAGTTGTTGTAATGTCCCACTTCCATTTGACTGGAAAGCACTTCCATGAAGACACACAGAGCATTTCTCTCTGTTCTGATGCATGAATCGTCCAGCCCCTGTTTCTCAGCCCCAACCCCTAGGCTTTTTGTGTAATACTCCACGCTTTTCATTAGGAGTTAGATTCTCTTGTACAAAACACCAATGCTGTGGATTGGCACGTCTGTGGAATTTTCAAATCAGGGGTTCATTTTCCTGGTCAGTTATTTAATTTATTTTTAAAAAACATCTTTTATTTTCAGTTAAAAAGACAAGTAAAAATAATTCTCAGAGATTTGTGTTTCGAGTAAAAGGGATTTTTATTAGGATGTTTGTTTATATCAACTCTACAGAATTCTTTTTAGTCTAGAAGCCACAGGGATTACTATTTCTTTGTCATGGAATCCCTAGATCTTTGTGGGAGGCCTACAAGAACCAGTTTTTCTTCCATTTAAATAAATTCAATTCAGTTCACTTGCATTGGCAGAACACATCAAAATCTTAATTTTCTCAGCCAACGAGAGCAAAGTCTGGGAGTTTTTTAAACATGGATTTTTTAAAACCAATTTTTTCTGACCTGGGGCGGTGGTGGTGGTGGTGGTGGTGGTGGATGGGTGCCACTTCTCCAAAAGCAATAAAGGCACATGATGTTTCTCTCCTGAAACCCTTCTTGGCCAGGAGATTATGAGTGAGTAAAAGAAAGAAAATCTTACTCCCTTAAATGAAATAGCCAAGCAAATAAAACAATTGTTTTGAAATATTCAAACATATTTAAAGTAAAAAATACAAAATAAAAATTGGTCTCCCATGGTTCTATTTCCTCAGAGTTAATTATGGTTAGTAGTTGGCATTTGTATCATGCTTTACAAACAAAAGATGGATTGCTTAATCCACACTATGATGAAAGAAGCTGTTTTCACCCCACACTTTATTGGACAGCTCTCTCCAGCAAAGTGCAGAGCTCTAGCTTGTCTTGAATGGCGGCAGAAAATTCCACAGCATGAATCCCTATAATTTATTAACCACTTTCCATTACTGGACATCTAGAATTCCTACAGGTTTTTCTATTTAGAGGCCCATATGTTGAATCAAAACGTCTCACCTGTCCAGTTATAATTCTAGACACAGATCTTTAGCTAGGCCGGGGGACAGTCACAATTGGTGGTTGATGGTGATTTTTGTCAATTTCTACTCCCTGAAAAGAAGACACAGGGCAATCCACAGCCAGTGATTGGCCTGCTTGCTCAGCTTAAAAATTTGAATGTAAAATATCTTTCTTTTGTTCCATTCCACCCTCCTTCAATTCCTTCTTCTCTCTTTCCTTCCAGCCATACTCCTCTGGAAGCACCCCCCCCCCCATCTGAATGGGGGAAAAAGGGTTATAAGAGAAAGTTCTGGGCTTCCACTAGGCTCTCCTACACAAGCTCACTGGGGAAATGACTGCATTATTTTCTGGCTCTATGTCCTCGTTTTCTCCCCAAGTTCTCTGGTTTGTTCTGCATCTAGGCTGCCAGTCCCAGTGGCTGAAAGGTTATGGTTGACGCAACTTAATAGCAATTCCACACTGAACCCAGCATTTCTAATTGGAACAAGGTGCTCCTAAGCCAATCGTAGGGTTTTTTTGAGTCTTCAAGTTGGAGTTCCCTCTCCTTTATCGACAGTAACAGGGAGCCTCAGGAAGCTGCAAGCTGAACATTACACAAAGGACGCTTCCTGCTTGCCCAGAGCCCAGAGCCCTGAGTGTTGTGCTAGTTCTGTCAGCCCATGAAAAACAGACAAGATTTAGGGAAAACGGAAGGCTGTTTACTAGAACAAAATACACGGTAGTTCACGTTATATATTTTCTCGAGGGACACAGTGACATCCATACTGATGGACTGTCGGCAAGGCCCCTCTCCCCAGCCAGGCCTCTGTGATGGATCAGTCGGCTCAGGCAAGTGTCAGAAAGATTATCAAAAGAAAGAGCTGTCTGTAGTTGTTCCCTTTCTGAAGAGATTGACAACTCACCCTAACAAAGGGAAACATTAGTGTGCTATTTGCGTCTCCAAAGAGACTGTGATAAGATGACTGCGATAAATGGTGGGGGTGGGAGGGAGGTTGCCAGAAAAACACACAAGGTAGCTAATAGTGAACTGCAAAGAAAACCTCAGTTCCAACAATTGAGGAGGCTTGTTTATTTTAAGAAGGTGAGCTGGTCTGAACCACGAAAGTACCCATAGATGTCTTAGAGCATTGTAAGTTCCCTAACCTGTGCTGTCAACAGCTTCAAGAGAAATATCTTAACTATAAGGCGCTTTCCTGCCTTTTCGTTCCTTTCTCAATTGCCTGACTGGAGCCACTGATAGCTTGCATGGGAAGACACAGAATACTGGGGAGTAGAAAGGAATTAGGCAAATCTTCTCCCTCGGCAGAGTGGGGTGTGGGCTGAGTCACCCCAGAACAGGGGTTTGTGTAGTCACAGAGGGTATTATTTTGAACAAACCAGATGATTTTGAGGGTATTCACCTAGGAAACTGTCCCCTAGAGAGCCTTTACCCACAACAGCAGGCCCAATGTTATCCCTTATTAATGACAGGGATGGTACCAATTTCAGAACATGGCCTGATCCAGCCCTGTCAGGACCCGGCCTTCCAGCTGCACATCTTGACTCAGTGAGCAGCCTCCACCATGACCTGCAGAGCAACAGCAGCTTGTGTGAGTGGGAATTGGTGGCAGCTTCCCATCGTTGAGATGCAGGAGTAGAGCATGGCACTCAGGTCGCGCTGGGATATGAAATGCCCAGACAGGAGAGTGAAAGCAGCACCTGCAGGGAGCAACTATTTTCTCCTTGCTGCTGACCTGGCATTCTCACAGCATTCCCAGCTTCCCCCCAACTCCATGCCAGTGCTCCTGCCCATGGAGACTCCAGAAACCAGACTGTGTAGCAGGTGGGAGGACTCTGCTGGCCTGAGCAAAGGTGCTTCTGCCTCTCAGAGGCCCTGCTGCAGGAGCCCAGCCTTGGGACTGGCTGTTTTTCTTGGGTATTGTAGGAGTGCAAGGGAAAATACCCCTACCCCTCTAAGTTCTTCTGGGACTGATTAAGTAATCAAAACAGCATCAGATGGGGGTGGGGGGTAAGTTTAGAGAAGAAGTTAATAACACACAGTCAAGGAATCTACATAGACTGAGGATCCCCTTGTCAGTTGGGGAGAAGAAGGCTTACACTGAACTGAGGAACGGGGTAGAGTCTTGGAGCATCAGGGAGAGAGGAACAGGGCTTCATATGATGAGAAGAGGGTGACTCATGTTTACCCTGCATATAGATAGGTGTCTCAGATAAAAAGATCTTGTCTGGAGATAAGCCAATATCTGGATAGTATTAAAAATTTTCATTCTTCTGGGTAATTAAGCAGTAATAATTATTTCTCTGATTGGGGGGGAGCAAGAACTTCTTATATTCCAAGGTTAACTGACCTTAGCTTGAAACAATTGGCATGCCAAAGAGGCACCTTCTGAGGAAGCCTGTTTTGAACATATGGGGTGGGAGGTAAGGGCAGGGTAGGGCTGTTCTGAGCACCTTCAGGATCCTCAGAGTCTGGGCCTGGAGAGGGTCCTCAACACAATGCTGGCTGAACTTAGCTGAATTGGCTGTCTGCAGAGCTTCATTTAGCCTGGATTGCAAGGACAGGATTCTGACTGAACTTAGGTCTCTATATATCCCAGTCAAGGCCAAGGATCTCTGCCACCAATTCCCACTCATATATAAGCTACTGTTGCTCTTGGAATTCATGATGGAGGTTGCCCACTAAGTCAAGATGTATAGCTGGAAGATCTGGCCCTGACAGGGCTGGAGCAGGCCATCTCTGAGCCTGCACGCTGTAAGTCACATAGGCGCTTACCAGATGGGAAATCCCACTATAACCTGGTGCTGGTAGAAAGCATAGCTAAGGTCATGTACCAGAGATAACAAGGAGGGGCGGGGGCTGTCTGATTTCTAAGTTCAGTAGTTTCCCTTCTCTGCAGGTGGTTTTTACTGTTACCTCTTTTTGATGACCAACTTCACTAAAATTTTTATTTTTAATACATACAAGAACTGGGGTGTAGGCCAGAGGTGTAGGGGTGAGCGAATTCACCAGAGACAGAGTGGGGAGCAGAACAGACAGATCTACTGAAATACACTGCTGAGGGGAGCAGCGGGTGAGACAGGAGAGGTCTGCTGCACCATGTGCGTTAGTGCCTTGGCCAAGGATGGAATTCATGCTATAGTGCCTGGGATAGCTTGATAGTGCTGAGACTTAACCCCTACACCATCAGGGAGGCCCATACACTATAATTTTTAAATGCCATACTGTCTCTGAAGACTCGAGGCTATTTGAATCACTGTGCACTTAGCCTTTAACCCCCATGTGGCTTACATTTCACTTAAAGCTGTTCTCTTAAGGAAGACTGGATGGGAGGGCTACAGCTGGCAATGAGACAGGCTCTGCAGTTGTGTATTTGTGGGTCAGGGGGAACAACATGGTCAGTTATGGTAGCCAGGCACTCATCTGGTACCTGCAAAGACAATGTGAAGTCCTTCCCAGCCCACAAAGGAGGCCAGGTACAACCTGGGCTCACCACATTCAGGTGACCCCTGGGAGAGAAACCAGCTCCTTCTCTCTGGGACCAATCTTCATCTTTCAAAGGCTTCTTGGATCTGTCTGAGCAACAAGAGTGCCCACATCACAATTATGTCTTCTTGTCTTCTTCATGACTGGGGACAACCACAATTTTTATACAAAATTCAGCTCTACCTTGTCTACTCTAAGCAACCTCTTGATTCCATTACAGGTTATGGGCCCCTAGGAGTGTTGGGTCAAACCAGGAAATTTTCAGGAGAGCTTACATCTAAAATAATTTAGAACAAGTAGTTGAGGTAATAACAAGAGGACAGAAAGCCAGAGAAGAAAGCTCTTGCAAGGACTGATGAGAAGGAGGGAGGCAAGTTAGACAGAACAAACAGGGACACTGGAAAGACAAGAAAGGTGTGTATGTTAGAGAAGGGGAGGGGGTGTAGAGAGAAGCAATAAGAAGGTCAAAGGCAAAAAATCAAATTACTTCAGCAAAAACAGCAATAACCCAAACCAAACAACACCAAAACTGAGAGAACAGAGTCCTGCCCCAAATTTTCTAAAGTCAACAACACCCCCAGGTTATCTGACAATGGTACCAGGTGGCTGATGAGACCACATAGAAGAGTTAATTCATGTTACTCTAAAAAGTCAACCTTTGTTTTATAAACTAACCCCAAAGTTCAAAGAGAAGTGTAAGGAACCTAAACTCATGCAATCCAACCTCCTTGTTCTTTAGCTGAGGTCTCTGGGTGCCCAAACTGTCAAAACTGACCGAGCAAACATAAAATGCAACCCTAGTTGCAGATACATCACTTCATTTTAACCAACTCTGTGACCTCGATTTTGTTGTTAATCTTTGAAAAATAAAATCTACCCTGGAGTTATTGGAGTCTATTTTGGTCAATAATGGACAACTAACATAAGAACACAAATTGCGATGATCTGGGCATTATATTTGATCAATTTGATGCACACACAGGAGATTATTGTATAAAGTTAATCATGAGGAAAAATCATCACAAACAGATGTAAGCTCCTTTTGACTTAAAACAGATTATTGAAAAGAAAGCATAATTTGACTAGTATTGCCTTTCCTTCATGTTCTGGAAAGTTACAGAGAACCATCCTCTATTCTAGTTAGAATATTAGATATAGAGCATGTATGTTAGGCAGTTTTAAAAGAACATGCAGAAGACTCTTGAATGTGAGGAAAAACATGTATTCTAAATATTTTTGGAGTTTTATGTGGTAAATTAGAATGTGTGTGTTAGTTTGCCCTAGTCATGTCTGAATATGGTGTCATCTAAATTATACATCAAATGAAACTTTTGGATAAAAAAAGTCATATTCAATATTGGAACATGAATCAGCCAAAACTAGGCATGAGGTACATTACCCTGGAACTTTGGAGCAATTTGACTCTTGGAAAGCAACAAAAATTGTTCTTATTGGGAAGAACAGGAAGAAATGAAAATATCTGGTGATAGTTACAAATGATTTGTTATATTGAGATCTGATTCTCTATCTTAAGCAAAATTTCTTACATGGCTAGAGCTTATTGAAAATACAGGGGAAAAATCTTTACAATTTCAAAGAGCAGTTTATGTAGTTTGATTTGTTTTATTGGCTACTTTTTCTTTAAACTGTAAAGCCATTTCCTGCTTTGCATTGGTCAAATTAAAGGGAAAAGAGAAATCAAACAAGAAAATAGCTATGTTAAGTGAAATCGATGACCATACAGAAGAACCACACGCTTTGCCACTTTTGTGAACAATTTACTATCTCTGCCTGTGCACGAACATTTCCCTTGGACCACTTTCTTATTTATCAACTGCTGCCGTTCCCTCAGCAATGAAGGGTGCCCAGACTGCAGAACAGACTTCCCAATGTCATCATCAGGAAGTCTGCCTCTACCTGAGGCAACAAGGTGTAGGCAGGGTGGGGACATTTCTGAGGCTGCCTTTCATCCCTGAACTGAGATCAGGAGGCAAGCCACCCCTCTAACCCTGGTGGGGCGGGTAAAAACCCACTGCCCATCCAGCTCCCCTAGCAAAACTCTGGTTATTTTCATCATCACTCACAATAGGCACCCCGATCTGATGTGCAAGCTCATGATCCAGTTGTAGCTGCCAGGTTGATAATGACCCAACATTTATAAGGCAATCCGTGCACAGCTCAGTGAATCCATATCATTAAAACAACGTGTACGGAACGCAATTATGGATCTTTCATTGACAAACATTCTAACTGGGCTACTGCTGATTCTCTGTACTGTCGTTTAGCTGAATTGTTATTAAATACAAACATGGTCTTTTTTTTTTCTTAGGGGCACATGTTCCCTCTGTAATCTTTGAAGCACTGTCTCATGGTAAAACATTATTATTCCATTTGTCCCAAATTAAGCAATTTAATATTTTAGAAAAATACTTTCTCTTATTTAAATGAAAACAAGTAATGTAGTTTGCAAAGTAAAAGGCAGGGTTTCATCTTTTAGACAAAAAAAAATTAAAAGAGAGAGCAAAAGAAAGACATGTATTGTCTATGTAACAATCAAAACACTCCAATAAAATAAAATAAAATCGTGGTATCATAATAATGAGTTCTCTTTCAAATGGTTTGCTCTGAACTAAATTGTGTTCTTTATGTAATAGAATGACAAATGGTTTAATTCAGTATCAAATATTCATGAGCTGTAAATGTGCTGCATCACCAGAACGGGTGCAAAATCATAAACAAATACTGTAGCTGGAGCAGAGAGGGGGGCTAACGGAAGTGGATGTCTGGACAGGTTTTCAATGTTATTGTGGCTTCAGTGTGTGTGTGTGTGTGTGTGTGAGCACGCCCAAGAGAGAGCGCGAGAGCGAGAGAGAGCACTCTCTTCCTAACCATTCCCAAGTATGGTGTGGTGAGGGCGGGACAAGAATCTGGATGTGGATTTTTTGAGTCCTTCTCAGGTCAGAGGCTTAAAGCAGATCAAAGATTAGACCTCGGTGTGACAGAAATTTCTAGACATTTCAGAATGGATCGTAGTAGTATTTCTTCATGAGAGAAGATAGTATGTGAACCGGATCATTACAAATTAGAATGGTTAATTATCCTGAATCTAAGTTTAAAAATGAAGTAGGTTCTGACCATTCTGTGAGCTAGATCACCTTCCACATCCTCCACCTGCCCAACTGTCTGCCCTTTACATGGCAGGACTTTGTGGGGACAAGTGTGAGGGGTGAATAGAGATTGCAACCAGAAAAACCAGCTCTGTTTGGCAGGCTCTGAGAGGATTCTGAGGCCTCCCTGAAACAAACTGATTAATTTAAAATAACAGATTTCTTCCTTTGGCCTCAACCAAACCCTCTCAGTGCCACGCAGTTCTCTCCCTCCACCCCTCCTCTCTTCCTCACCCCTGAGAGTGTTTGCCTCACGGCCATGAGACAAGCACTCAGAAGGAGAGGGGACAAAGTGCAGATTCCATTTGCCTCACAGCGGAGCAGACACCACTATTTCTCAGCTGCCATGTACAGACTTTTCTAGAACTCTTGAGTTCAGAAAAGGTTGAGTACCACGCAGAGCTTGAGGCAGTCCATTAGAAGAATTCTGTTTCCATTCCTGTAAGCAGTCATTTGGAGTTGCCTAAGAAATCTTAAGAACTCCACAAAATTGAAATCAACTCTCCCAAATGCCATGAAGAGTTTTTAGTTATTAACTCTACCATCTCCTGTTAGCTAAGCTCATTTGTTTTCCCTCCTGAGAGAAGAGCTCTTGCATCTAATCACACCTAATCTTTCTGCAAAGATGTTTTCCTAAAAAACTGTGTAAATCAAGTTTTTGTAAATCTAATCATATGTTTTATGCATCAGGGGAACTTGGAATGTAAAGGAAGCTCATGGTGCATCCTTCTGTAAAATGAAGATTTGCTCCCTTATTATTCATTTTTATAAATCTGAATAATTATTCATTGGGTTGAAGGAGGTATGCCTTTATTTAGGTTTTTGCATCTGGTGCCTTTCCATTTCTTATTTTCAATGAGCCCCCAAATGGGCACATATTGCACCTTTAGAGGTAGGACACACAGCAAACGTATTCTCTGATTCTAAAGTCATAAAGTGCCTCCAAATTCTTTGCCTGAGGATCATAAATTGTTATCATTTGATTGGAAAAAAAAAAACCTTGCCCCATCCTGCATGGTAAAGTCAGATAACCATTTCAGAAACCTCCTTCCTTTTTGAAAACTAAAGAGTTCTCAATTTCAAGTAGGATGGTATCTATTAAAGCTTTATCACAGAGGAATTCTGCAAATCGAGGGACACTAAATTAGCCACTAGGGATCCTGGAGATGTGGTTTCTGAAGATGCAGTTAGAAAGGAGGCAAGGTTTGCTGTTCCTTTGGCAGAAACCACAGGGTCCCCTAGTAAGGAAAGGTTTAGCAATCAGAGCTGAGTGAAACCAGATCCCCAACATTTGCACTGTAGACTCCACTCCAAGGGGGAAGCTTTTTTGAAGTATTTTTCCACCCTCCATCCCCTGGATCCCAATTAAGGGAAACATTTTTTTTTTTTTTAGTCATGTCTTTTCCCCATGTTAGAGAAGCAAGGCTTCACCCCTCCCCCATTTCTTCTTTATCTCATTTAGATGGGTCGGATATTTGAGGAATGTAATTTTATTATGAGAAACGTGCACTACAATGTTTTAATTTGGGAAATTCTCCAAACCTAATTCCCCAACTTGAAGGAGTTCAAGTCTATCTGCTAGGCAAACTGGAGTATCTTTCAGTAAAAGTGAAATAGTCAGAGGAAGTAAGAAACGCAAATGGCTGACATGGATGTCAGCTTAAATCCTTGGAAAAAGGCACTGCATGAGAATAAAGCGGCTGACCTAGAGCTCACTCAATCTGGGTTTCACATTCTCTTGCAGGAATAAAACAAATCCAGGCAGGGTAAAGAAGTGACTTGGATTCCAGCAGGGGGAGCTCTAACTCTGGAAACCCGTCACTGGTCAAGGAAAGCTATTAATCGTGTTTAGACCTTTCCAAGTGGTTCAGCACTCTGGTTACAGAGGTAGGTGACAAGACCCATAGGTGATGTCGCTGAACTGGAAACAGAGGTCACCCTTGGCACGGTTCCTGGCCCAGGGAAGCAGTTAATACCTCTATGGAAACAGAGCTGACTACCTCCCAGGATAAAAGAGGCATTTTAGGAGTTGGTGATATAATCCTTCCAAAGGCAGAAAAGAAAAGCCCCCTTTTATTCTCTTCTTTCACTTCCTCCACCCCAGCACAACTCTGTTTATCTATCAGAGACTCTGGTCTGATATGACACTTGCAAGATACAGTGACTAGGGAGGGGGAGCGACCCAAGGCGTGCAAGCTGCTGGTGGTCAGGATGAACCAGATCTCTTCATCAGCCGGCTTTGGGTTGCTGCTGGGTCCCTGCTGCTCTCAATCCAGGTACCTAAGAGGCAGAAACAGAAAGCTTAATCTGTCAATACATCAGAACCAAGAGACTCCACTTGCCACATCTGTCTGCTGGCAGCATGTTCTACAGACAGAGGAGAAAGCCCAGGAAAGGGTAGACACAACATAAAACCATCCCAGCCCATGAAATATCTGAGAAACAGAATGGCCCCAGCCACACTGGCCAAGCTGGATGGCCCTTTGCTGTCCCTAGGGAGCACTCCGAGTATATCAGGGTACAAAAACATTTCTGCAGTCACACAGTTTGAGAAAGACTGTATACACATGCACTCCCCTCCCCCAACTTTCAGGGCAAGAAAGCTTATTATAAGTTCTAGGAGTTCTACAGCTGAAATGAACAAATAAAAACATCCACTTGATTTTCTTCAATCTAGTATTTCCATATTTTATTTGACCATGAAATATTTTTTTCCCTCCCCAGAGAATACTATATGCCAGGCCCTTGGATACAATGGAACACATTTGGAGAAATACTAAGTTTGGATAAAAGAGCAAAGTTCTAGGGATGGAGAAATTCAGAGCCAGTTATGAATCTAACTGGCTCTGAATCTAAGTGCTGCTGTGATTTTTGACAAGTCACAGAGCTCTCTGGGCCTTAGTTTCCTTTTCTGTTAACTGATAATTTTTCTCGTCCTACATATCGACTTGGCTCTGGCTGGAAGTGGAATGCCAGATGTTTGCACATATTCAGAGCTTCTACAATGTGTGCTTCTGAAAACGGAAATTTACATTGAAAGTAAGTTGTAGACTTTTGTCTACAGCACAAAGAAATGGACAAAATCTTATGACAAAGGAGGACAAATTCCCCTCTTTGTACTTTGTTTATAAGCTACATGAGACCTGTGGCTACTTCTGTTACTTATGTAACGCCGCAGTAACCTATACAGTAAGTAGCTGAGAGCATCCTTCCCGGCTTTTCATGTCAAACTGCAAACATTTTTTGTTTGTTTTAATTCATGTAATGAATGGATTTTAATTGTTGACATTTATTTCAGATTTTAGACAGGGTCTCCACCATTGGAAGAACTTACAAGTGCCTTCGAGGAATGGCATAAACCAGAGTGCATGCTGGTGAGAGCTAGCGGTGACATTAATGACCGGTGCAAGTTGGAAAGTACACATCTGAAGGTTCATTTTTTGGAGGCTGTAAGGGACGGTGGGTGGAGCGATCAGGTTCTCTGTGATAAAAGGGCCTTTTTGCTGTTTCCACCATCCCTGCCTCTCTTTGGGAGTGAAAATGGCAAAGGGAAATAGTGTACCCTTGAATGCCTTTCCTTGGGGAAGCTGATCATATCCGAAGGAAGATGGGGTGTTTTGCAGTGTGATACTTCTGGACATTCATCCTGCTCATGCACCCTCTTCTGTGTGCCCTGGAGCGACACAATGAACAAATCCAGCAAATGTCAATGGAGCACATACTATGTGCCAGCAGTTATTCCCTTCAGTGGCGGTTTAATTCTGGCTCTTCTTTGGAGCCTTCCCTGACATTTCCAGCCTTGACTGCTATCCGCTCAATGCTAGACTGTATAGTTAGGGGTCACACAATTATTTAGCAATGATTATATCCTGCTATTTTGCTATGGTTTCTCCTGAATCCCTCCCTAAGCTGCACAAGAGCAGGGCTCACATCCTCACACTCTGGCTTACCTGTGGTGCCTCTGCAAGCTCAATTCACCAAATCACAGCAGATCATAAAGGAGTGAGGGGATCCTTCAGACAACAGGTCCCTGCACCTGGGGGTAATAAAATGTGCTTTTGAGCCAACATGTGTGCTCGGTGGTAGGTGTCCGCACTGTGCTCTGTTCCGCTCTCCTTTTCCCTTGGTTTCAGAATGAGAGGGTCTGATGTTGGATTTACTTCTCACTATTTGCCATTGATAATGTTGTGTATTCAGATTTGTTGAACTTCACAGAATTAAGTGCCTTCTGGGTGGTCTGAATTCATCTCCAAAGGCAGCTTCCACTGATGTGGTCTTTTTCCTGACTCTCTGTTTTCCTAGTTTGTGTCTAATTATGAGGTTTTTAGTCAGTTCCATGAAGCCACAGATGGCACCGACACCCCAGGTGGCCCAGAAGAGGATTTGTGGGGCTGTGGGGTCTGGGCTCCTTCAGAGAGACCTGCAGGGAGCTCGGTGGTGTGGATGGGGGCATTTGTTTCTGTCCTTCACATCTCCCCCTGCCATCCTTGAGCCACCAGTGAGAGCCTCTGCTTCCACTTATCCTGGAGTCCAACGTAGGTGTTCCCTGCTGCAAGGTCATTGCCTAAGTGGGTGAGGGTGGGGGTTGATAAGTATTTATAGTAGGACCCCTCCCAAGTGTGTACTTGCAGGAAAAATTCATCCCAAATATAAAAGGCTGTCACACAGACTGACATGGCTAGTCTTTCTGAAATCTCCCAAATTGTAACCTTTACACAGCATTTTTACAATTTACAAAATACTTCTACACTCAGTATCAGTAGAACCATCAAACAGCCAGGTGAGTTGGGGGAGTGGTGGGGAGGCTGCAGCACATCACCCCACAAGGCACAGTAGCAGTGGCAGGGCTGGAACCCGGTTCTGACACGCTTGTGTGTGCTTTGCTCGTAGCATGGTTATTTGACACAAGTCCCTCATCCTCTTAGCCGCTAAGAAAATGTAGTGGACATGTACTGAGTTTGAAAACTGGGGCAGAAACTATCTCTGCCCTTCCCCAGTGGGTGGACAGCTGTGATAATGAAAGTAACAGCTCCCTGTCTTCAGTCCTTGTTATGTAGGGAGAACTGTACACACATGATCTCATTGCCTTAGTCCACTCAGGCTGCTATAACAATATACCACAGACGGCAGGATGTGCAAACAACAGACGTTTATTCCTGGCAGTGCTGGGGGTGGGGATGTCTGAGATCAGGGTGCTGGCTGGTTAGGTGTCTCATGAGAGTCAGCACCCTGGATTACAGAAGGCGACTTTGAGCTGCGTCCTCATGTGGTGGAAGGGGCTGGGGAGCTCCCTGGGGTCACTTTGTAAGAGGGGTCCCCGACCTAACCACTCAAGGCCCCATCTTCAATACAATTGTATTGGGGGATAGGTTTCAACATAGGGATTTGGGGAGGGTCACACAGACTTTCAGTCCGTAGCAGTGATTTAATACTCGCAAGTAATACAATACTCACAGCTACCATCATCGCCGGCTACAGGGGAGATCAGGGCAAGGTTTCACAGTCACTGGCTGATGCTGCTCAGATCAGAAGTTGTGTTTTGTCTCTATTAGCTGTGATTATTCGGTATCAGCCTTGGTTATTGAGAGGTTTAAATGTGCGCATTTAAAGTGGGCACACAAGTGTCTAGCTTGTTAGCCTGAACCCTGGCAACTCACCTTACTCTCTGGGTCTTTCTCTGCACCCCCTTGAGTCTAGGCATGTAAGCATGCCCCCTCCCTGTGTAGATGTTCCCTATAATGTAGTGCTTTGCATAAGTCTGTCCTCAACAAATGTTCATTGAGTTAATTGGAAATCAAAGTTGGGAGTGAGGAAATCAGGCTGCTTTCTAGCAGGTGGAGGAAAGAAACGAAGACCCAGACAGCCATGTCGCAAAGTTTGCTGGAGTTGGGCTTGGAGCATAAGGAGACAGCACAGTAATGCCTTTCATCCCCACCCCTTGCCTCCTGGTTCTCTGCCACCTCTCTGGCTGGCCCTCCTTGTTCTCCTGATAGGTGTCTCTTTGTTCGCCGTGTTGCTAAACCTTGGGGTTCCGTCAGCATTGATAACTTGCAAATCCCTTCCACGGCACTGTCCCTCTTCCTGCAGGTGCACTTATATCCCCAATGCCTGCTCAGCCTGGAGTCCCACACCTCACGTGTAGCACATTCCGAATTCATTATTCTCTTACCCTATTTAGCAGCTTTTCATTTTAAATTCATTTGAATCACTTCAAATTATGATGGTTTTATTGGAAGGATACATTTGTGAGAGAACCTGCAAAAACTGAAAAAAAAAAAAAAAAAAGAAAAACAAAATTAAAAAGCTAGGTCTCAGATGAAGAGAAACCATGGCGTAGAGAAGTGAGGGCCCAGAGCTGCCCTGGGAGCTGCCTGGCTGTCATCACTGACCTACTCAGCCCTCCAGGTTCTGCCCCACTTTACTTGCTACTGTGTGGATGGTGCATTCACTGATGTGCTCTGTTTTACCTCCTAGCTTCTATTAACTTTCTTCCTCACCTTGCTCAGAGTTTCTGTACATCCTTGGCTTGTCTTGACCCCTCCCAGCTCAATTTGAATCTCTTCATTCAGCCAGCGTCAGCTCCACCAAATCTACTGACCCATCTTCTTAGTAGATAGAGTTCAGATTTGAGAGAATTTGATTGTCTAGCACATCTTTTCTTGCCAGATGACTTCCGTCACCATTGACCAGCATATGAATGAGCTACAGTTGGGTCGTGAGAGCACTGACCCAATCCAACCAGCTGCAGTTGGCCCCTGGGCTGTCTTTCTTCAAGTTTTTCCACAACTTGAATGTCCTTTGCTAATGAAAGAAGCCAGTGACAAAGGATCACAGATGTGTGATTCCACTTCCAGGAAGTGTCCAGAATGGGCAAATCAGTGGTGACAGAACATAGACGAGTGCCTGCATCTGGTTGGAGGAAGGCTGGAGAGTTGGGGCTGAGGGTGACAGCTAAGGGGTATGGTATTTCTTTTTGAGGTGATGAACATGTTCTAAAATGGATTGTGGTTATGGTTGCCACCACCTCTGTGACAATACTAAAAGTCGCCGAGTTGTATACTGCAAATATGTGAATGATATCTGAGAAAAGGAATGTTTGAACGGCAGTTCTCCTTAGGAGGAACTGAAGACACGATGGGCACTGTATCCTCCTTGACTGTTTATTTTAGTAAATTTTGCCAAATCCGAACTCTGACTCTCCCTTCTTCTCAGCGTCGTGATCACCTCCCGCCCTGCTTCCACCGTCACTGCCGTAGCTGAGCTTCTACCTGGGTCAGCCTCCTCTGTGCTCCAAAAGCATCTCACACATGAGTCTGGGCCCATTATTTTTCCACAATTGGGGAAAAATAATTCTGGCGAGTCTCTGGGGGGCCATTCGCCTTCATTCTCAGCATGCTGCCTGAGGCAGTGGGTACCCCAAAAATGTTTCTTGTGTGGATGACATGACTAGAGAGGGTAGGGGGATACATAGAGGTGTATTAGTGATGCCTCTGCCCAACACTACTGACTGCTCCTAGAAATCTCACCAATTACCTAAAGTAAGTGTGCCAGTGGGGACTGAATGAGGAATGGGTGGGTTACTTACCAAAGAATAAAATGCAAGCGATGTTGATACTGTGTAGTCCCTACTGTTGCTGCAGTTCTGGGGCAGCTGGGATAGTTCTAGAGACTCAGTTTTTGCTCGCTGTAATCTAAATGGAGTTTTCTGAAATGTCCTGTGCATGAGATGCTCATTAGATCCAGTGCTTAGCAACACAATATAGACTCGATGCTTCCAGCCCTTTCTTTTCTGTGTCAGGCCCTTGGCTGAAAGACTTGGAGTGGAGTGTAAAGGCAAGAGGGTGGGAGAAGGAGAAGCGGGGAAAGGAATGGTCTTCTCAGAGAACAACGATTGATTTGAAATATGAAACATCTTATTGATAAAAGCAAAGCCCAGACGGAAGGAAGCGGTTTGATATAGCACACTATTTGAAAAAAATCATGTGCATCTGTTTAGCACAATATACAACATAATGACAGCAATCTTCCCTGTTTGTATCTATTCATCTGATTATACAGAGTAACAATTCTTTTAGTTACACATTTATTTACCCAGGGATTTTTTTAATGGATAATAAGTTAGTAAATCAGATAGCATGTGTTCTGGATAATACTTCAGTAAACTGTCTACCACACAAGACAGTTGCAATTCACATTTTAGATAATATCCAATGTTCCATTAATACTCACAGCACAATGTGAAGCTATGAGCAGCTCTTCAAGAAGGACAAAGCAGATTTTAATGATTATTTAATACTGTTTGATCTAGACACATATTATGTTGAAAAGCTACAGATTTCAGTCTTGCAATGCACGGCAGATGTAATGAGAAATGTGGATTTATTTGAAGTAGAATCCAGTGGCCTTCTTTTGATGCAGTTGCTATGGCTGTTTGTGCAAAAGTTTCCTGTCTTTGACCCAGGATACATTATGAGTTTTTTTCTGACTGGTGACAAACTTGAACCCCCAAATATATATTTATTTTCCCCCATGACATAGTAGTGTATGCTAAGGAAGAAAGGGCAGTATTTATTTAACAGAAGTCATTAAAATAAGATAAATGTATAAACAATTCCTTCTCTCTTTCTGAAGTAAGTACTAAGTCAACATGATTTCCAGACTATGAAGTGGCCAGAATATTGCTGTTAAGACTTGAAGATGGAAAAAAAACCCCATCTAGGAGAAAATCTCGCCACTTCTCACCTCCTCACCTGGCTGTCCGGAAAGCACACTTGCGGCAGGTAAAGACAACCTGTGACTTAACCAGCAATGTCTGCTTGCAAATATTTACTTCTCACAGGCCCATGGGGCTTCTGAAGGTCTTCAAAAGGAGGCCCATGGTGGCCTTAAGATCACATTATATATATTATTTAAAAAAATTCCTGGGTTGTGTCTCATTGCATGGTGCATTTGTAGGGGATCTCTGGAAATGGACACCAGAACCATCATCTCCCAGCAATTCCTTGAACAGGGAGCGTTGGCAGATATCTCTGGGCTGCTTCAAGGAGTTATCGCCTAAATGGGGAATAATCTACACATTCGATTTGATCAGATATTGACAACGGCAAGACCTTTCTTCTCCTCCAATGGTGTGACTTACATGGTGTTGTTGAGTATGGACCATTCCTCCTGAACATGACATTCACACGGGGCTTTCTCTTGCAGATTCACACTAGACAGTGCCTTAGCCAGGTATTGCACACATGGAAGTCAACTTCTTGGGGCAGAATAACAAGACAGTGGATATCTGAGCCCCTTTCTTGAAATATATTAACAAAATAAGATTTGTTTCAGAGTATTAAAAATGTTGAAACTATAAAGAGAAAGAAACTGGCATTAATGAGTATCTACCACTTACCAAGCATTTTCCACGTATTATACATTTTCCATATTGTACCAACCCCATTAAAAGAAGTTAAATGGGGTGTCTGTACCGGTGTGTCTCAAATATGACTGCACAATAGTTTCCCCTGGGAGTTAAAAATGTGTGGCCATGCCTGCTTCTTGTCCTGAGATTGTGAAGAAATTGGTCTGGGTTGGGGCAAGGTCTTAGTGCTTTAAGAAACTTACCCAGGGGTTCCAATAAGCATAGGGTTAAGAATCACTGGGTTACACCATACATCCATGAAGCTACAACTCCACTGTAAGTCACACATTTACCTGAACCAAATAAGTCACAATCCATGGACATCATGCCATCTATACTGAAGGACTTGGAAACAAAATGTGACTGTCCCTGAACACAATTATTGATCCTTTCTTGAACTCCTCATGGCTTAGGCATTCCAAAGGGAGATTTCTGACTATACTTGATTTTCTTTTTCCATGCTGATTCACTAAGTATCTTAATATGTTGAGGTTGATCTATATTCTGGCAGCACTTTTATTGTATGAGCCCCATTAAAGGAAGTCAAGGAAAGAAAGGCTCAAGTGAAGCTGTGTTAAACATTGGCTAAAGGTTTAAAACCTAAGCATTTCTAGTGGTTTATTTCTTTTTTTCTTAAAGATTTATTTATTTATGCATACAAGAACTGGGATACAAGCCAGAGGTGTGGGGGTGAGAGGATTCACCAGAGACAGAGTGGGGAACAGAACAGGCAGATTGACTGAAATACACTGCTGAGGGGAGCAGTGGGCGAGTCAGGAGAGGTCTGCTATACCATGTGGGTAGCTCCCTGGCCGGGGATAAAACTCATGCTGCAGTGGCTGAGGACAGCTTCATAGGTTGTGTCTTTTTTTTTTTTTTTTTTAAAGATTTATTTATTTATTTATTTATACAAGCACTGGGTACAGTCAGAAGCACGGGAGGGTGAGAGAATTTCACCAGAGCCAGAGCGGGGAGCAGAGCAGGCAGAAGGACCGAAGTACAATGCTGAGGGGAGCAGCGGGCGGCAGGAGACCCTCCTGCCATGTGGGACCCTCCTCCGGGGAGCAGCCGGGGATCGAACAGGTGCTGCAGAGACTGCGGGCAGCTTTGCAACCCAGCGCTCAACCGCTGCGCCACTGGGGAGGCCCCATAGGTTGTGTCTTAACCCCTGCACCAACAGAAGGCCTCCAATTGTTTATTTCTTTTGTTTATTTTCATCATCTCAAAGCTCTTCTCTTTTTTTTTTTTAAAAGATTTATTTATTTTTATACAAGTACTGGGGAACAGGCCAGAGGCATGGGAGGGTGAGAGGATTCACCAGAGGCAGAGCAGGGAGCAGAACAGGCAGACAACAGAAATACACTGCTGAGGGGAGCAGTGGGCATGACAGAAGAGGTCTGCCACACCATGTGGGATTCTCGCTGGCCGGCAGTGATCGAACCCGCACTGCAGAGGCTGCGGACAGTCTCACAGTGCGTCGTTCAACCCGCTGTGCCACCGGGGAGACCCTCAAAACTCTTCTTTTTTTCTCTTTTTGTGAATAAATGAATGATTTTTTCCCTTACATCATTGTAGTTCTGACATCAAACTCTTTTTTATAAAGATTTGTTTACACATACATGAACTGGGGTACAGGCCAGAGTTGTGGTGGTGGAGGGTATGAGAGGATTCACCAGAGACAGAGTGGGGAGCAGAACAGGCAGACTGACTGAAATACACTACTGAGGGGAGCAGCAGGCAAGACAGGAGAGGTCTGCTGTGCCATTTGGGTAGCTCCCTGGCTGACTGGGGATCCAACTCATGCTGCAGAGGCTGCTGGTAGCTTCACAGTGCTCTGCTTAACCCCTTGCACTATTAGGGAGGCCCCTGACCTCAAAACTCTTATTGATTAAGGGCCACCCCAGTGGCACAGTGGTTGAGCGCTGGGTTGCGAAGCTGCCCGCAGCCTCTGCAGTGCCGGTTCGATCCCGGCCCACGGGCGAGCGTCCCACATGGCGCGCAGACCTCTCCTGCTCTCCTTAGCAGTGTCCTCCATCTGTCTGCCTGCTCTGCTCCCCGCTCTGGCTCTGGTGAATTCTCTCACCCTCCTGTGCTTCTGACTGTACCCAGTACTTGTATAAATAAATAAATCTTTAAAAAAAAACACTTATTGATTAAAATGTGTTTGTTTCAACAACTAGAATCTAGCTATTTTCCTGGCAAGCTGTTATGATGCTGTAGAGGTACACTGTGTGGATGAGAAATGGTGAAACTCAAGCTTGAGACATTAAATGGGACTCTCATTTGAATCAGAACTAACTTTTCACGTAACATTTTGCTTCTTTGGTGTCACACATAAGATGTATTTCATAAGGCACAGAAATCTTTTTTAAAACAATAAACCAAATAACCTATCCTTAATCCAAGAGTTAAACTATGTAAACAATGTGGTTATGGTTGGAAATATTAATACTTATTGGAGGAAATAATCCAAAATGCTAACAATAGACATCCTTGTCGATTAGAGGTACATGTAAAATCTATTCAGGTTAAATCCAACACTTTCTAGATTTTAAAAAGCTGTTTATATCTGTGATCCCATTTATCATTTTCTTCTGAGATAATGGTTCTGGGTCATTTTTTAAAAGTCTTTTTCTGTTCCTTTCTTTTAAAAAATGCATCTTAGTTCAATGACTTTCTCTAGTAAAAGTCTTTTATTTTAAACATATGGGGATTGAGATTAAAAACATTAGCATTTTTACTGAAAATCCTTTAAAATGAACAAACATGCTTCCAAAGCTTTCTCAGACTTGAATTCCTTTGAAATACTCTCTCTGTATAGATATACATATATGTACATATATATTTAATCTAATTCTGATTTCAGATTTTATTGAAGAAATGAAAGTAGAAGCATTATATACGGTTTAACAAGGGAAAAAGTGAGTGAAAATAAGGAGACTTAACTCCTGCAAAAAGTTGTTCGACATCACCAAGTATCAGGATTAGGGACGCAAACAGAGCAGCCAGTATGTCTGTGATTGATCTTTGTCATGTGACTTGAGCATATGATTTCTTCATTTGCCTCAATTGTTTCATCTGCAAAATGGGGCTCACACTTGGTAAATTCCTGACAGATTTGCTGTGAGGTATTGAATAAGTAAATAAAGTGTTTAGAGCATCCCCTGGCACATATCAATACATGGTAGCTATAATAATAAAGCGATAATTATAATATATAGCAATCAATAATTATGGATAGATTCTTGGAAACTATCTCTTTAAGTGAAAAAATGTATAAGGAAACCCATTTTAACATAATTGATGTAAACAAGAGTTAAGTTTCTATAGCATATTTCTGGTCACAAAAACACAACCAAACTTCTAAATAAAGACCCAGAACATTTTAATTTAAAGCAGTCATTTGCATGCATGCATGCATTCATTCATTCATTCATTCATTTTCAAACCCCTCCCTACCCTTATTCCACATCAGAGTCCCAGGTGGCCATAGTCTATCCCAGATGCTTGACCCAACCCTGGACAGGATGCACTTCCACTCAGTGTTACTGGGACAATTGAGCCACACCAGTGAACCTAAAGTGTGCATCTTTGAGGTATGGGAGAAAACCCATGCAGACTTGGGGGTCCCCCTGGGAATCCATTGTTTTTCCTCATCAACCTTATAACAAAATGGCTTTCTTGGGCCTCCCCTGGTGGCGCAGGCGGTTGAGCACAGCACTGTGAATTTGTCCGCAGACTCTGCGCTGCCGGTTCTATCCCGACTGGCTGGTGAGCATCCCACATGGCGCAGCAGACCTCTCCTGTCTTGCTTGCTGCTCCCCTCAGCAGTGTATTTTGTCAGTCTGCCTGTTCCGTTCCCCGCTCTGTCTCTGGTAAATCTTCTCACCCTCCCGCGAATTTGGCCTGTACCCCGGTTCTTGTATGAATAAATAAATCTTAAAAAAAAACAAAAAACAAAAAAAGAACAAAATGGCTTTCTTCGAGGACCTACTGTATACTAACTAGCATCGTAGGAGACTTCTTGCAAGATAATCCCCAAAGGTGCACAGCCACAGACTTCCAGCCCTGGTTTCCTCCTCCTGTTCCATGATCCTTGTCTTGGGGAATCTTTCCTTCAGCCTGCTCTGGGAACAGAGGGTGTGTTGAGGGGAGTTGGATGCTTTGTATGAGACTTCTCAACCCACCACAGCTTGGAGTCTTCTCAGAGCCCATGAACTCTGAGGGAATGCATTTCTTATATCTCTATCAGCTTCTACTTAACTACCCCATTAAATCACAACTCTCTTTCTAGCAAAATTAAATATTAGAATTAAAATCATTTTCAAAATTACTCCTCATATCTTCCCTTATAACTTGGACCACATTTTGAGTGCACGCAGTTAATTACAAGGCATTCTTTTCTTTGGCTGTGAGTTCAGATGTCTTGTCTTCATTACAGAACAGTCCTGTGTAAAGCCCCAAATCGCTCATATTTCAGTTATGTCTTTTGAGTCACTAAGTAAATTATTCTTAAATCATTTATTCAGCACGATTAAGTGGTCTTTAGTTTTTCCTCTGCACCTTGGTACCCTTTCTGTCCTAAAGCTAATATTCATTTTCTCCTTAAAGAAATGCAATAGTCCTAAATGATTGTTTCTGCATCTTTTTCCCCCTTTATAGATTGTTCTTTTAGTGACTCCCAGTGCTGGCCTTGCCATTTACCATGAATAGAGAAACTTAAATATCATTGCCATGTTTGTGAAGAGGGCTGGTAATTCTGATTAGTTATAATTAAGCCATTAGACCAGGAACCAAGGAAAAGAAAACCTTAAAAATGTTGGAGGGGGGCCTCCCTGGTGGCGCAAGGGGTTAAGATGCAACCTATGAAGCTTACCGCAGCCACCACAGCACAAGTTCGATCCCCGGCCAGGGAGGTGACCCGCATGGCATAGCATACCTCTCCTGACTCGCCCGCTGCTCCTGTCAGCAGCGTATTCAGTCGATCTGCCTGTTCTGTTCCCCACTCTGTCTCTGGTGAATCCTCTCACCCCCTAAAACTCTGTCCTGTGCCCCAGTTCTCGTATGTATAAACAAATAAATATTTAAAAAAATGTTGGAGGAAGCTCTCTTTTTATTAGAATACAGATTGTTGGGTCTGGGTGGAACTCAGAAATAAACTGGATTTATGGATTATATAGAAGCTCCATCTTTAGCAGGTTAAGGAATCTCCACTCAGCTTTCCATAGTGGTTGGACCAGTTTGCACTTCCACCAGCAGTGCAGGAGAGTTCCTTTCTCCACATCCTCGCCAACATTTGTTGTTGCTAGTTTTTTTAATATGTGCCATTCTCACTGGTGTAAGATGGTATCTCATGGTAGTTTTGATTTGCATTTCCCTGATGACAAGTGATGTTGTATGGGGACTATAACCAAGAGGAAAATGCATACATTGTGCAAAAATGAAAAATGATGTAAAAATATATAAAATTAAAAAAATAGAAAGAAATTGGATTTATCTAGGCATTTCTTAAATGATGAAAAAAGATCCAGAGGGTTACTCTTCTTGGCCGAGCACCATACCACTAGCTAATGGTCAGCAGAACTGAAGTCTGGACCTCCTAACACCTCCTAGAATAGCTTCTGCCCTTTCCTCCCCCTTCCTCCCTTTCTCCCATCTTTCCTTCCCAAAATATTTATTCATGCCTACTATGTACTTGTTTCATAATAAACAAGAGACGAACAGTGATTTATTTTTGGAATAAAAAACCTGGGCAACGTATGGTCTGAGAAGTAGGACACACAATAGACACACAAAGCAGACTGCTTGAAATGAGAACTACCCTGGAAAATCTGATTTCTGTGGGCACTGTCTCTATTGCTTAATGTTGTCATTGTACCATATACCACATCACTTTTATGTAACCGTGTAGAATCCCGATCCAAAACAAGGCAAAAGGAACCAAAGGAGAGTAAGAAAGTACATACATTCTGGAACATACGCAGAGAAGGAACTGCCTCAGATGTAATTCAGCAGACGATTAGTACACTGACATTTTGGCAATATTTCCAGGCATTTCCATAAATCCTTTTTAGATTCTTCTTCCCTCCAGCTCAGCAAGACGGTCACATTTTCGCCCCTGGCCTCAGACAAACAATAGTATCCAAATGATATTTAAGAACAACCTCCCAGCAGGACAAGGGAGGCTCAACCCGCCTCGGAGAAAGGAAGGTCACCATATGCCCTGTGCTCTTTGTGTCCGGCCTCGCTGCCATTTTACAGCTGCCTTTGCCTCTTTATTTTACTTTGGGAGACAAGAGCTGGACTAAAACGCACAAAGGGGATATAGGATTAAGCATCATCTTCCATCTCTCTTAACCTGTAACATCTTTCATCTTAACAAAGGTGGGAGGAGCCCGGGAGAAAGATGGGGCTAGCAGGAGGAGGTCGAGGAGGAAACTCAGCAGACAATGGGGAAGGGGAAAGAGAGATCTTTTTAAAACTTGCTGTCCCTCTCACCGCATTCTTTCTTCATCATACAGAAGCACCATCTGTTCACGGGCTTGACGCGCTTGCATTTGTTTTCCATTCAGTAACAGCTTATGTAAGAAGCAGATTATGAAGTGAGCAAATATGCCGCAGACTGGACGAGCAACTGTACTTTGTTCCTACCCCTTAAAATTTTTTTCTTTTTAAAAATTGTATATATATTTTTAACATCATGTTTCATTTTTGCACAATGTATGCATTTTCATCTTGGTTATAGTCCCCATACAATTCCCAGCCCCCTTGTTTTGATCCTACTCCCTTCTCCGCCCCCTGTGGTGTGTCTCTGGTTTATAGCTGCTTGTTTTTTTTTTTTTTTTTTTTTTTTTAGAGGCATGCTTTATTTATTTGTTTGCTGGTTTGTTTGTTTTGTTTATACATGCACTGGGTACAGTCAGAAGCGCGGGAGGGTGAGAGAATTCACCAGAGCCAGAGCGGGGAGCAGAGCAGGCAGAAGGACCGAAGTACACTGCTGAGGGGAGCAGCGGGCGGCAGGAGAAGTCTGCACGCCATGTGGACCCTCCTCCGGTGGCCGGGAGCAGCCGGGATTTCGCAACCCAGCGCTCAACCGCTGCGCCACCGGGAGGCCCTATAGCTGCTTGTTAATTTTGATTTTTACTTTATTATAATTAGTCTTTTTCCTGGTCCCTTATTTAGGTTTTCTAAATTCTTTCTAAGAGTGAGACCATCCTGTATTTTTCTTTTTCTTTCTGGCTTATTTCGCTGAGCATGATCCCTTCCAGCGCCATCCATGTTGCTGCAAATTGCATGTGTTTGTCTTTTTTGAATGCTGAGTAATATTCCATGGTATATATGTACCACATCTTCTTGATCCAGTCATCTATTTTGGGGCATTTGGGATGTTTCCATAGCTTACCTATTGTAAATAGTGCTGCTATAAACATAGGGGTGCAGGTGCCCTTTTGAATTAATGTTTCTGTGTCCCTTGGGTGAATACCTAGGAGTGGAATTGCTGGATCATATGGAAGCTCCATTTTTAGTAGGTTGAGGAATCTCCACACAGATTTCCACAGTGGTTGGACCCCCACCAGCGGTGCAGGAGAGTTTCTTTTTCTCTACATGCTCGCCTTAAAACTTGATCGAACACAAAGTGAGCTCTGTGCGGTCCCAACCATGTGCCTGGAGCCCCAGCCTTTATTAGCACTGCCCATGTTAATTAGCCCCTTTGTGCTACAACCTCTCAGTGTTTATGAACTTCGTATAAACTTTTTTTAAATATGCATTTTTAAAAGTATCCTGAAATATTTTCAATTTCTTTCCCCTAGCATGCTGGCTTAATGAGAGCACAGGGAGCTTACTCTCTGTTTCTTGCCTTATTCTCCTTTCTCTGGTTAACTATAGAATCAACTCTATTATACTGACATTTTGGGGAAATTTTGGCAATGTTTCCAGGCATTCTCTTAAGTATGTAGACTTTTTTGACCATACTTTTAAAACTAACAGGTAGGTGTCAGTCACAGGAGAATTGGTTTTAGACATCAAAATATACATTTTTCTATCTCAAAAAAAAAAAATCCAGATACCAAGCTCTTCACCATGCGCTTTGGTATGTCCCAGCCATGTGACTCTCATATGCAGAAAGCGTCACATATTTCATGGAGCTGAAATACTCAAGATTACATTCTCAATGAAAATTGGTGCAGCCATTATGGAAAACAGTATGGCTATTCCTATTGCCAGCCACTGTGGTACGAGTTCCATTCCTGGACAGGGAGCTGACCCACATGGTACAGCAGACCTCTCCTGTCTCACCCACTGTTCCCCTCAGCAGTGTATTTCATTAGATCTGCCCGTTCAGCTCCCCACTCTGTCTCCGGTGAATCCTCTCACCCACTACCTCTGGCCTACACCCCAGTTCTGTTAGGGGGAAAGGATGTCCTGAGCAAACTCCATACAGGCTTTGTGGATGTCACCCCCACTCCATAAAGACACTAGGAACTATAAATCCCATGATCCCCAAAGGGAGGTTGTGAGGACCTGAGAGCAGAGTTAAGCAGTCATCTCTCTCTCTCTCTCTCTCTCTCTCTCTCTCTCTCTCTCTCTCTCTCTCTCTCTCTCTCTCTCTCTCTCTCTCGGCTCATGCTCTTGGCCAGGGAGCATTTGGTCCTGGCGGGTCATTTGGGATTCTATGTCGGTGGAACAGGTAGGACGCATTTAAGAATTTATCTCCCTCTTTTCTCCCTGAGTTGTACATTTCCTCACTTCCCTTTCCCTTGTAAATAAACCTTTTGTTAACCTTTTTGTATGTGCCTGCAGTTTAATTCCCCTTAAGCGCGCAGGCGAGGATCCACAGTCAGGCAACCTGTTTTATATCTGGGTTGCTCTGTAACAGTTCTCGTATACATAAATAAAACACATAAATCCTGGAATCATTCTGTGAAAACAGGAAAATTTATAACCAAATCCTTTCTCCCCAGTGCTCAGAGCATGAAAGTTTTCTTTGGAACTTTGCAAACAGCTCAGAGGAGATTCAACCCAAGGGCTTGCCTTGAAGAACACTGTGGGGTTCAGTGGCAGCTCTACAAGGTGGATCAGTGACATTTTGACATTTATATATATATTTCAAGATTTATTTATTTATTTACACAAGAACTGGGATACAGGCCAGATTCGCAAGAGGGTGAGAGGATTCATCAGAGACAGAGTGGGGAACAGAACAGGCAGACTGACGAAATACACTCCTGAAGGGAGCAGTGGGTGTGACAGGAGAGGTCTGCCGCGCCATGTGGGACCCTCACTGGCTGGCTGGAATTGAACCAGCGCTGCAGAGGCTGTGGACAGTCTCACAGCAAGGTGCTCAACCTGCTGCACCACCAGGGAAAGCCCGATATTTTGACATTTAAACATCAAACCACTGCTTAAGAAAAATTTACTGTTTTTTTTTTTTTTTTTTAAAGATTTATTTATTTATTTACACAAGCACTGGGTACAGTCAGAAGCACAGGAGGGTGAGAGAATTCACCGGAGCCAGAGCGGGGAGCAGAACAGGCAGACTGAAGAAGAAATACACTGCTGATGGGAGCAGCGGGCGTGGCTGGAGAGGTCTGTCGCACCATGTGGGACTCTGGCTGGTGATCCAACCGGCACTGCAGAGGCTGCGGGCAACTTCGCAGCCCAGCGCTCAACCGCTGCGCCACTAGGGGAGGCCCAGAAAAGTTTACTGTTTGGAGTAAGACACGCAGGTACGGATCACTAGTTCATCCTTGCATTTATACATTTGCATTCCCAAATGGTACCTAAGTAGAGATATCATTTGTCAAAAGAAATGTAATATTTAGCTAATGTGCCTTTAAGATCTAGGAATATAAATTGCTATTAAGTGTATTCTTTATTTTTCTTAGGAACTCAGTGAACATTTAAACCCTCTGGTAGAGAAATGAGTGAGATTAGGCTATTTAAACTTAAAAGTTGAGCATACAATTCTGGCATTATAATATATTCTGTACATACCATAAATTACCTATACATCAAATTACAGAAATGCAATAAAGAAATGTCAAGTCTAGACCCTCAGTGTCTAAGATTAATAATTATACACCGATTTTTTTAAAAAAGATTTATTTATTTATCTACACAAGCACTGGGCACAGTCAGAAGCGCAGGAGGGTGAGAGAACCCACCAGAGCCAGAACGGAGAGCAGAGCAGGCAGACCCATGAAGTACACTGCTGAGGGGAGCAGCAGGCGGCAGGAGGGATCTGCGCGCCATGTGGGACCCTCACCCAGCGGCCGGGGATCGAACTGGCGCTCACAACCCAGCGCTCAACCGCCGCGCCGCCAGAGAGGCCCTATACACTGATTTTTTAAAAGAGCCAATTTTTACTATGATGTACTTCTTTTTTGTTCCAGTTCATCTTTCCCTTAGAAAAATTATGGTTTCTGACTTTTAAATTAGTGCACAGAATATCTCAGAATGTGCATTTTATTTATTTATTTTTAAAGACATATATTTTTTTATTTATTTATGCATACAAGAACTGGGGTGTAGGCCACAGGTGTGGTGGTAAGAGGATTCACCAGAGACAGAGTGGGGAGCAGAACAGGCAGATCTACTGAACTACACTGCTGAGGAGAGCAGCGGGTGAGACAGGAGAGGTCTGCTGTGCCATGGTGGTTAACTCCCTGGCTGGGGATGGAACTCATGCCATAGTGGCTGGCAATAGCTTGACAGCCC